>NC_138075.1:144851637-145521220 GCF_964212035.1 Myotis nattereri
AATATCTGTCTCTGGTTTTGGATATTTCGTAGAAAAAAACATTGACAGATATTAGGAGCTGCATGATGATATCACATTCATTAATATTCCTGCCTTGATTATATATTTTAAAAAGAGAAAAACAGCAATGAACAAAAACCTTATCAATTTGTGAAACTGTCTGTAAGGAATGTGAAATGTAGACAGATGTAGTTAGTAGTTTTCACAAAAGATTTAGATGACTCAAGACAAAGAGATGCACATATCCCAAAATCTCAGCTTTCTAAATGGCTCAAGCATTTTTTGACCTTAGAAACCAGCCACATGCTTTTTTTCGCTTCTGCACAAGTTTCTTTTCTGGCTAACTCCTGCTCTTCCATCTGGTGACAGCTAGCCCTCATTCAGAGAAGCATTCCTTGACCCTTCCCACCTTTATAAGGGACCTTCAATAAGGTTATTTTAATTCTTAGAATCTATTTCTTTTCATTTATTGTGCTTTTTATAATTTGTATTTATGTATTTATTTGAGTATCTTTTTTGGCTTACCTCCTGTTTTTTTCTTTCTTTCTCTATTTGACTGTAATTCCTGGTGGCAGAGATCATATCTGGATATATTTTGATTCTGTCTCCCCAGTGCTTATCACAGTGCCTCACCAAAATTAATTAATCAATTTTCAAATGGCCGAATGAATAAACTGAGCTATGTTGTCACTGGACCTGTAATTACTATATCATGAGGAGGAATTTGGTTTTGTGAGTCTTTGTATAACTTAATATAGTCTATTATATTTATTGTCCAGTGGTTTATCAAAGGGACAGATATTAGGAGCTGCATGGCCAAAGCATGGAAGGTGGCCAGTTTCCCTTGCCTTAGGGCCTGAGTGCCAAGGAGATAAAATACATAAAGTACATTGGTAGAAAAAACAAGTTAAAAGTAATAAAATACTGATAATAAAATGAAGATAACAATCCCAATATATAAAAACCCTGGGTCCCTCAGGACCAGAGGCTTGACCAACTGGAAGTCAGTTCTGCAGTCAGCACTGGGTTGCTGTGGAGACCCAGCACTGACTGCTGAGGAGGCTGCAAATCAGGCCCAGAGAGAGACCTGAAGAGAGAAGCCGGGTCTGATCTGTAGCCTCTGTGGCAGCTGTTGATCAGCACTTGCCTTTCTCTTTCGCTCAAGCAGCTGTGCCTCTATTTCTCCCCAAGCCTCCAACTGGGCTTCTGATCAGCCCCACCTTTCTGATCAGGCCCCATTGATAGGCCCAGAGACACTAACTGGCATAAAAACCAACCAATCAGAACCAAATTTGGGTGAAGTGTGAGGAGCCAATGGCTGCCTAGGAGGCGGAGCTTTTGACGCTGACTGGCATAGGAACTGACCAATCAGAACCAAGTATGAGTGAACTGTGAGGAGCCAATGGCTGCCTAGGAGGCAGAGCTTTTGACGCTGACTGGAATAGAAACTGACCAATCAGAACCAAATTGGCCAGCAGAGGAGGGCAGTTGGGGGTGAGATTAGGCCTGCAGGGGAGGGCAGTTGGGGGAAAGATCAGGCCATCAGGGGAGGGCAGTTGGGGGCAACCAGGCCAACAGGGGAGGGTAGTTGGGGGTGAGAGCCGGCCGGCAGGGAGGGCAGTTGGGTGTTAATCAGGCTGGCAGGGGAGTGGTTATGTGGTGATCAGGCTGGCAGGCAGAAGTGGTTTGGGGCAATCAGGCAGGAAGGCAAGTGAGCAGTTAGGAGCCAGCAGTCCCGGATTGTGAGAAGGATGTCTGACTGCTGGTCTGACTAAACCGGCAGTCAGACATCCCCTGAGGGGTCCCAGATAAAAGAAGGTGCAGGCTGGAGAAGGGATACCCCCTTACCCCCCAGTGCACAAATTTTGTGCACTGGGCCTCTAGTGATATAAATAAGACTATTCTAAAAATTTATCATTCTAAACCAGGGTTTCTCAACCTCTGCACCAGTGGCATTATTTTAAACCATATAATTCTTTGATTTGGTAAGTGCCCTGTGCATTGTAGGATGTTTAGCAACATCCTTGGCTTCTATACAGTTGATTCCAGTAATGCCCTCCAGTGTGACAACCACAATTGTCTCCAGACGTTGCTAAATGCCCCTTGGGAGACAACATTGCCTCAGTTGAGAACCACCATACCTAAGAATTAATAAACAAAATATCAAACCAAACCAAACCAAACCCAATAACCCTCATACTACTCATTATCATTTCATGGTTCTAGAACAGCCGTGGGCAAACTACGGCCCGTGGGCCAAATCTGGCCCGTTTGAAATGAATAAAACTAAAAAAAAAAGACCGTACCCTTTTATGTAATGATGTTTACTTTGAATTTATATTAGTTCACACAAACACTCCATCCATGCTTTTGTTCTGGCCCTCTGGTCCAGTTTAAGAACCCATTGTGGCCCTCGAGCCAAAAAGTTTGACCACCCCTGTTCTAGAACCTTAAGAAAATATGGTAAGACACATAGTGTCTTATTTTTTAAATATATTTTTATTTATTTCAGAGAGGAAGGGAGAGGGAGAAAGAGATACAAACATCAATGATGAGAGAGAATCATTGGTTGTCTGCCTCCTGCACATCCCCTATTGGGGATAGAGCCCATAACTGGGCATATGCCCTAACCATGACTTCCTGGTTGATAACCATGTCATGACCTCCTGGTTCATAAGTTGACACTAACCCACTGAGCTACCATGGCCAGGCAGTGTTCTCTTCACTTTATATGCAAAGAAAAGGAAAGAGGGTAAATTAAGTTGTAACTTCAGTTCCAATCCAGAAAGAGGCAGAGCAAGGATAATGAACACCAGCCTTTTAATTCCAAAGTTTATGCTGTTTCCACAAATCTATTTTGTTACCTTAGTAAAAACATCCACTGGAAGGAAGGACCCCAGAGCACATATGAGCACCAGCCCATGGGAGGTGAGTGGCTTAAAGCTCTGCTGCACACCATCACTCCCAGGGTTGTGTCATCTCTAAGTGGCAGCGGTTCAACTTAGGATTCCTGGTGGATGTCATCTGAGTCCTCCTTCCCAGAAACACATTCCCAATCTAGAAAAGGGAATTTCCAGATCTTTCCTGACACCATCCTTTACAGGAGACACCTAGAAGAAAGAGATTCTATTTTCCTTTTCAATATACATTTTATTAAAAGGAAGATAGAGAAACCAAGATGGCGGCATAGGTAAACACTGGAGTTTGCAGCCTCGAACAACCACTTCAAAAATACAACTAAAAGACGGAACAGACATCATCCAGAACCACAGGAAGGCTGGCTGAGTGGAAAGTCTACAACTAGAAGGAAATAGAAAAGCATACCAAGACTCAGAGGAGGCACAGCGCGAAAGTAAAATACTAAGGTGCGGAGGTGCATGCGGAGCAGGCTGGCAGCTGAGGGCGCGGTTGACTTTTTCAATTGGGAGGGAGTCTCAGGCTCTGAGCTCCAGTTCCGGGTGAGTCTCTAGGGACCCAGACTCATACGGGAGAACCAGGACTGTTTGGCAATTGGTCGGAACTCAAGGGCAGGCAGGACTGAGAGCAGCCATAACTGCTAGCCCTGCACTGTTGATCCCGTGGGACCCACCCTGCCCAAGCCCTGCAGGAAGGCTTTTGCTGGATAGCCTAAGGCAAAGGCTAAATTAGCACCTCCATAGATATCCAGGAGCCAGGAGCCACCCAGAGGTCAGAGTGGGACCATCCAGTTTGCAGCTCCTTGGAACCAAAAAGGACACACTCAGGGGCCAGACTCAGTGAGCACCAAAGCCCCACTGAAGCAAGTCTTGCCCCAGAGGGGTGTCTCCAGCACAGAAGTTCTCCCACTGCAGACACAGCTGATTCTCAAAGCCAATTGGCTTGGAGGTCAATTCCTCCCAGTGATACCTACAACAATCAAGGCTTAACTACAACAAGACTGTGCACAAAGACCACAAGGGGGTGCACCAAGAGTGTCCTCCTCAGGTAATTGGGGAGGCTGAACCACTGGACCCTAGAGGACACTTAGCACAGAAAACCACTTTATCAACACAGGGAAGCATAAAAAAATGCACAAACAAAGAAAAAGGACACAAATGACAGAAATGGAGGAAGGCAAACTACTGGATATAGAGTTCAAAACCACACTTTTAAGGTTTTTCAAGAATTTTCTAGAAACTGCCAATAAACTTAATGAGATCTATAAGAAATCTAATGAGACCCTCGAGGTTGTGATAAAGGACCAACTAGAAATTAAGCATACACTGACTGAAATAAAGAATATTATACAGAGACCCAACAGCAGACTAGAGGATTGCAAGAATCAAGTCAACGATTTGAAATATGAAGAAGCAGAAAAACACATAGCTGTAAAAGCAAAATGAAAAAAGAATCCAAAAATACGAAGATAGTGTAAGGAGCCCCTGGAACAACTTCAAGCATACCAACATCCGAATTATGGGGGTGCCAGAAGAAGAGAGAGCAAGATATTGAAACCCTATTTGAAGAAATAATGATAGAAAACTTCCCCTACCTGGTGAAAGAAATAGACTTACAAATCCAGGAAGCGCAGAGAACCCCAAACAAAAGGAATCCAAAGAGGACCACACCAAGACACATCATAATTAAAATGCCAAGAGCAAGAGACAAAGAGAGAATCTTAAAAGCAGCAAGAGAGAGAAACTCAGTTACCTACAAGGGAGTACCCATATGAATGTCAGCTGATTTCTCAACAGAAACTTTGCAGGCCAGAAGGGAGTGGCAAGAAATATTCAAAGTGATGAATACCAAGAACCTACAACCAAGATTACTTTATCCAGCAAAGCTATCATTCAGAATTGAAGGTCAGATAAAGAGCTTCACAGATAAGAAAAAGCTAAAGGAGTTCATCACCACCAAACCAGTATTATATGAAATGCTGAGAGGTATCCTTTAAGAAGAGGAAGAAGAAGAAAAAGGTAAAGATATAAATTATGAACAACAAATACACATCTATCAACAAGTGAATCTGAAAATCAAGTGAATAATCTGATGAACAGAATGAACTGGTGATTATAATAGAATCAGGGGCATAGAAAAGGAGTGGACTGGCTATTCTTGAGGGGGAATGGTGTGAGGGGGATGTGGGAAGAGACTGGACAAAAATCGTGCACCTATGGATGAGGACAGTGGGTGGGGAGTGATGGAGGAGGGTGGGGTGGGAACTGGGTGGAGGGGAGTTATGGGGGGAAAAAAGATGAACAACTGTAATAATATGAACAATAAAGATTTAATTAAAAAAACAAAGAATTTAAAAAAAAGAAAAAAAAGGAAGATAAACAATCCAATCAAAACTGGGCAAAGGACTTAGACACTTTTTGAAAGTGGACATACAGAAGGTCATGAGACATATGAAAACATGCTCAAAGTCACTAATCATCTGAGACTTCCAGGTTTCTTGTCCCAGCATCAAGAAGGGTTCAGGAAATCTGGAGAAGGCTTTGAGTAGATTAAATAGGAGTCCAGAGATGAAGCATAATTTTGAAAGACATCAGGGGGTCAGAGGAGCCTAGCTAAAGGAGCTAATATCTAAGTTTTAAGGTCTAAGGTCCTAAGGTCTAAGGTCTCAGGTCCAAGGTCTCAGGTCTCCTCGTCCCAAGACCCCATGCTTTTTATTAACACAATTTGTCCTGAGGCGAGGCAAAGATATACACTTCAAAGGGTCAGAGTTTCCTACAGAGTCCATTGTCAGAATGGGGGAATTAGTCTATGGCTATTCAGGTGTTTGGCCAGTAGGAGGCAATAACATGTTGGTTAAGATGCCCTGAGCTGTCTGGCAGCCAAGTAATAATCCCTTTTCAGGTTTGAGGAAATGCCATTGCCACTCCAGTTGATTCAGCCCTGCTGAACATGCTACAATTGGTTTCTGGCATGAGACATACAAATCAAAGCCACAATGAGATACGACCTCACACCTGTCAGAACGGCTTTCATCAACAAATCAACAAACGATAAGTGCTGGTGAGAATGTGGTGAAAAGAGACCCTCATGCATTGCTGGTGGGAATGAAGACTGATGTAGCCACTGTGGAAAACAGTGTGGAGTTTCCTCAAAAAATTAAAAAATGTAACTCCCATTTGACCCTAGAAATGGAAATCCCACTTCTAGGAATATATCCCAGGAAATCAGAAACACCAATCAGAAAGGACATATGCACCCTTATGTTTATAGCAGCACAATTTACCATAGCTAAGATTTGGAAACAGCCTAAGTGCCCATCAACAGATGAGTAGATTAAAAAAAATGATGATACATCTACACAATGGAATACTATGCTGCTGTAAAAAAGAAAGAACTCGTACCATTTGCAACAGCATGGATGGACCTGGAGAGCATTATGCTAAGCTAAATAACCCAGTCAAAGAAAGATAAATATCATATGATCTCACTCATTTGTGGAATTTAATGAACACCATAAACTGATGAACCAAAATAGAACCAGAGACATAAAAGCATCAAACAGACTGTCCAAATTCAGAGGGAAGGAAGGGAAAGATGGAAGGGAGGAGGGGTAAAAGATCAACCAAAGGACTTGTATGCATGCATATAAGCATAACCAATGGACACAGACACTAGGGGGGTGAGGGCATGTGCTAGCGGGTGGGGGTGGCCGGGGAGAGGTCAATGGGGAAAAAAGGAGACATATGTAATAGTATATGTAATACTTCAAACAATATTCTTAAAAAATTAATTAAATTTATGGGTGTGACATTGGTTTATATAATTATATAGGTTTCAAGTGTACAATTCTATATTATCTGTATATTGCATTGTTTGCATTCAAATCTTCTGCCATTATCATCACTGTAGATTTGTAGTGACACTGTAAGTTTTAAGAGCAGAATTGGAAATATCAGTGGTTGATGTGTTTTTAGAAATATTAAATTTGTTTTCTTTTTTACTTGATCAGGAATGGTTTGTGGAAGAGGCAGGCAGGGAGAAATAGAATCAAAGAAAGAGAAACAGACCAAGAGAGGTTGAAAGAAAGAAGTAGACAGAGAGACAAAGACAGACAGGAAGAGACACACTTGGACACATCTGGAGCATCTGGAGTCATAGAGAGAGGCACACAGACGGAGAAGCACTTACAGACACAGAGAGGGAGAGACACACAGTCAGAAGGGAGATGAGAGGTGGGGACTTTTGTGGCGCAGGGGGAGGCTGAGGGCTGAGAAACGGGCCTGGAATGTAGGCCTGTGAGGGAGTTGTGAAAGGCAGGAGGGGACTGATGATTAATCAGGAACACTACGGGCTTCACTGTTAAACATACTGAGGAGCATTTCTCTCATCTGAGAAACGCAGTGAGTCTGTACAATGCGCTGACAGAGCTCTCACACGTACCCAGATAATAAGCCCTGGAGGACACAGGCCATGGAGACCCCTGTTCCCTATTTCTCACTTTTCTGTCCCTTTCTCTATTTCCCTCTGGCCCCGAAAATCCAAGAGCAGCTGACTTAGGTATATATCAGGAAAGGTTCAACACAGGTTAGGCCGACTGCAAGCAGCTGTGTGCAGCCTGGGCGGGGGCGGGGGTAGCTCTGAGCACAATGTTTGGGAGGGCCTCAAACACGAGCTCCCCCAGGACCACTCAGACCATTCTAGACCTCTAGATTGAAGCCCACAGCACTGAGGCGGCCACTATCCAGTTTATAGCATCACGATTACAGTGGAAACCTGACTAGGCTGGGAAGGGCTTTAGTGCCTGATCCACATAATATCTGATACCTCCCTCCGGATCAGAAAGCCCCAAAATCAACATTCAGGATCCAGGTATTTTTTAACTGACTTCTCAGCTGACAGCCAGAGCCAGCCATACAGTCGACCAGACTGTATGCAGCTGATGGTTAGCCACAGAATAGTTAACCTTCAGGTGAGAAATTGAGTTGACATTGAACATGGAGGAAGTAGTTGTTTGTCATAGTTTATGATAAAAATATGTTTCAGTCTGTGGTTATGGCATTCGCCCTAAGTGTGGGAATTGTGAGGAGCATAATTGCCACTTGAGACAGAGATTTCAGACTAAATCATGACCATTCACCATTCCCTGAAGTCCTAGAGTGAGTTTCTAGTCCAACTGCTTACTTTTCTCAGGAGGGCACCCAGGACCACAGAGGCTAAGGGACTTGTCTAAGATCGTGAAGTAACAGGCTTCTTACTCTTCACCCTGTGTTACTTCAGTTTAGGGAATGTAAATTAATAGTAATATTTTAAGTAGAAATTATGGTCTTTTTGAGAATTTCCAATTAACAGTCAAAGGAATGTCACTGCATAGAATGTTTAATAGGCAGAGAGAATTAGAGGGAGAACTGAGAAAAAGTATCCAGCATCTTGCCTTACATGTGTGTAACAAATACTTATTGAATGAAATGAATGGGGTCAAATTATTAATATTCTTCTCAGAAGGTTCCCATTATATGAAACAGCCACAGAATGATTTACCTTAGTGAGTGACAGGACTCACAACGCAAAGGGCCACATATTTTTGGACATACATTGTTCTTATATAATTAAAACTAATGAAAAATTCACTAAACAAATGAAATGCTAAAGATATGAATGATGCTCAAAAGATGAACAGGTGTGAACCACATGTAAGTACTTAATAAAGTATACACTCTCAGGACATGGGGAGTTTCTCTCTTGTCCCGCTGCCCTTGCAGAGTGAAGCAAATCCTACTTCCAAATCTCTTTATCTTGGATTTTCTTCCCACATGAAAAGTTCTTCTTCCCTGTAAAATTTCACAGAAATGTTATGTTAAATAGAACTTTTCATGAAATATTGCCACCAGCAAAATCGGGCAGGGGCAGTGTTCCTCCTAGAGGTTGAAATATCATTGAAAGGTTGAATGAACCAAATCACATGTCACATTTTTCAGATAACTAGATTCTCTGGGGGCTAATGAGTTATAAAATTTTAATAGGACCTCAATGAATCTCTCAGGACTCCTTGTATTTCATCCTATTCTGAGCACGAATCATGCAAAAGTTCACCACATCAACTTGTTTCTCAACTGTGTTTGTACCTTAAAACCTTCATTCTTACTTGGCAAACGGAAATGTGATGATCTGCCCATGGTCCCAGGTCATCTGAGCATTGAGACTGCTGTTCTGTTTACTGCTTTCAAAATGTCATCTCTTCTCCAAGGCAACATCGTCCTGGCCTTTTGACATGTTGGAAGAACAAAGAAACTCTAACACAGCTCTTTGAGCATCTCTATTTTTGGCTGTACATTGCTTAGTGCACATAGAAGGCCAAGGATTTTCCTTTACATTTTAAAGATTCTTATGTTAAATGATTCTAAAAAAACACATTTTTAAAGCATATGAATATTTTAGATTTCCTAAAGTCTTACCTTTTTTTTATATAGCACACAAACTAAACTTTACCAAGACTTTAACATGCATTATCCCATCTAAGCTCATAACCTTTTGAAAGATCTGACTACATGCATATTAAAAATAAGAAATGTGCCTCAGAGAAAGATTAAAGGACCTGTCTTAAGACACACACTTGGAAGAAACAAGATTTAAATAATCTAATTCAATCACTTTAAATCACATTAACACTATTTAAAAATATTTCTAGCATATTATCTCTTAAATGCTTGATCCCTCAGCAACCAGCTAATGTTTTTTTTGGGTTCACACTGGAAGGAAAATATGTATTTGCCAAATTATATAGGGCTGGTAAATATATACTTTTATAAAAATTGTATTTATGAATTCATAGACTGAGATCAGAAGATAAATTTGAAAGCAATATATTTATTTGCCATTTAAATATTTGCTTGTAAATCATCCTAGAAGAGAAAATTTGATTTAAGTTCTAAAAAAAAGATTATGTACCTTATTCATGTCAATCATCTCATTACTGAACAATTCTACTTAACTAAAATTCTTTGTCATGATTTAGAACTATTCTAAATTAGTGAAGAAGGATTACTGATAAATTTGAAAAATACTGAATGAAATACGATTAAGTTGAATACATATTTAAGAATTGCTATTTTGCCCTAACCAGTTTGGCTCAGTGGATAGAGTGTTGGCCTGTGGACTGAGGAGTCCCAGGTTGGATTCCGGTCAAGGGCATGTACCTTGGTTGTGGGCACATCCCCAGTAGGAGGTGTGCAAGAGGCAGCTGATTGATGTTTTTCTCTCATCGATGTTTCTAACTCTCTCTCCCTTCCCCTCTGTAAAAAAAAATCAATAAAATATATATTTTTTAAAAAAGAATTGCTGTTTCAAAATATTATGTTATTAGTCAGTCTACTGTCTGCCACTATCCTCTAGTCTATACTGTTTCATCTTTTTGTTACTGCTATTTTCTAAAACTTGTCACCTGGCAGGCATTTTTGTACCCAGTTACCTCTTCTCTGCCCTTCTCATTAGTCCACAGCAGGGGCTCTCAAATATTAGCCAGTTTCAGAATCATCTAGAGGGCTTCATAAAACACAGATGTCTTGGATACACCTATGGAGTTTTTGACTCTGTAGGTCTGGAAGAGGCCTAAGAACTTGAATTTGGAGCTGGTTTTCTGGTGAGGCTGATGGTGCGGATCTAGGGTCCACATTTTGAGACCACCTCATCTGTTTGTTTCTGGTTATTTCCATTTCTTCAGTTTGCCTTTTGGTACATAGGGAGAAAAAACACACTTTTGTAAACAACTACTTTCCTCTCAGTTTCAATTATCCAAAGCAACAGAATTCATTCATTTGTTTGCCCTCAAGAAACATCATGATCTAGTTAGGCTGTAATGGGTATGAAGAGAGGAAAGAGATTCTCCCTCAGGCCATTTATAATAACTGCTGCCTCCTTCCAAGGCTTATGCCCTGCCTTCTGAGACCAAGAAAGACATAGAGGAACAGCTCTTCCTCCTTTGAAGAACAGTTTCTAAACAAAATCAGGTGAGATAGCCAGAAATGGACAGGATCTTTGAGGTCCTGGATGACTTTTACCTTTGTACATTCAGAGATATGTGATAATTTCTTGTTTCCACTCTGTCCAGATGAGGTCTTATACAGGCAGAAAGCAGTTGGAATTATTGGAGTGATTCCTCTTAGTGCCCACACTCATAGTAATCTAGCCTTTTTAGAAATAAAGTGACACTTACAAGTCATTAGGCTCTCCATTAAAGTGATGGAAGAAATAAATAAGACAAGTTAGGCTCGAACAGACTTGGTGGAGCTAGAGTTAGTCTTAATGTAATATCTAAACATCTAGCTGTTTTTTCTTGGCTTCTAATTTTTATTTAATTATTGATTTTTAAACTGTTGAGAGTTACAGTGTGGCATTTATTATTATTATTGTTAATGCTCACCCAAGGATATTTTTCCATTGATTTTTTTTTTTTTAGAGTGAGAGTAGAAGGGAGAGATAGAGACAGAGAGAAACATGGATGTGGGAGAGACACATCGATTGGTTGCACGAGCCCTGATTAGGGCCGGGGATAGAGCCTGCAATGGAGGTACATGCCCTTGACCGGAATCGAACCTGGGTCTGCAGGCCGACATTCTATCCACTGAGCCAAACCCACTAGGGCTTGGCTTCTGATTTTTATATGTTTTCTCTTGAATTGTATAAAAGCAGCGTTTTTATAAAGGTTATTTTGTTTGGCTGTACTAAATGACTGAGCATCAATCATATGCCAGGTAACAGAGTTGATGTTTAAAAGACATGGCTCCTGCCCTTGGAACTTACATAAAATGTAGACATGGCAGGGCAACATTAGACATTTTTCTACATAATAGAGCTGCCTAGGGAAAGTGTATTTCATCACACACGCTCTAGAAGATTCTTGGGCCAAGGCTCTTTCATAAGGGATTAACCTTCAGATGCTTTCTCCTTCCTCCCACCAGATGTCCGTTTCTCTTAAAAACACTCCCAGATAATTCAATAGTTCATATAAGGAAGTAACTTCATAGGAGGAGAGAATCCTTTCTCTGTCCCAAGGATTGGTTTTTCTATGAAACACCTAGTCACCGGAGGTCAACATCCATATGTTTCTGTGGATGGTCAGAGTACGGTGAAAGGCCAATAGGGGCCGTCATGCAGGGCAGGGCAGCAGTGCTGGTAAAAACAAATAAACAAAAATATAGACAAAATAATTCCTTCTTCCAGCCCTCACATTTGTTGAACTGTCAGCTGTACTCACTATATACTGGTCTTGAGCTCATTAATCTTTAAACACGTTAATTATCGCTGCTTTGACGGACTCCCTGGGATATTTACATGCTGTAAACAGTTCTGGTATTTTTTGCAAACACATACTGTGAAGGACCCCTTGGGTTTGAATGCATTGCTTTCCCTTACCAAACATTTGTGCTTTTGCAAACCATGAGCATGACCGTTTTCCTTATACCACTCTCCTGTGTCTGACAACAATAAAGAAACATACCCATGGGGAGAATAAATTAAAGTGCCTTCCCTCCATTCAGCATTATTACACGATGATAGGTAAACCATGGGCCTTTTTGCCTGCTATCAGGAGAGTCTTATTACCTCTGGAAGACAGAGCCTTTGGACTTATTTACTCCCTAATTAATATTGCATCTGTAAGACATATGTCTACTTTTTGCCTCTATTGCAACCACTTTAGTCCTAAACATAGTAAAAACCAACTCTGCCACCTGTGACCACATTGAGGAGGTTTCTTCCATCTCGGAGCTCACAGTGCATACTTACGGGCAAGCAGCCTGAAAGGAGAAGTGTGGGGGATGCTAACATGGTCCACATTTGTTAACAGGAACCTCCTTCTGGTGAATGAGGGAAGCTTAATCCCATGGAAGTATGGTTTCAATTTTTCATTGAAATTACAATCAAACAAGTTTCCAGCACACATTTTTCTGTGTCAGATGTTTCCCTTATGGTAGATTTGGAGGACCCTTGGGCCAGCTTATAAACCTTACTCTCTGCCAGTGTTGCTACAGACTCTTCTCTTTGTTTTCAAATTAATTTAGTCCTTTGCTCCAAGAGGTGGATGCATTTGATACACAGTAGTACCTGACAGGAAAATGTCTCTTCAACACTGACTTTTTTTCAGGATTCTGATGGAAAGGATGACACATTACTGGCTCTTCTTCTGCTCTCTCCAGGGAACTCGGTATGATAAAAATCACAAGAGCCAAGGGCCTGCAATTTCCTGATTTTCCAGCACTTATTAAAATTGTATTTATCAAGGATGACTCTTGGCTGCTGGTTGCACTGGCTCTCCTGAAAGGCTGCTGGTTTCTGAGCTCTGCTTTGGGAGCAGGGGATCCTGTGAGCACTATTGGATGACTGCACTGCTTTCAGATTCATGAAGCCACAAGCTTCTCTGGAGAGCTAAACCCAACTTGGCAATCATTCGCCTCCCTTTCTTTGAGCAAGCAGTGTCAGGGGGCACAAGCAACGGATAATAAAGACCAGTTGTTTTGATCTCTGATTCCAGAACTCTCTCCCTAACGGGTGTGAATCTACATCAAAGAAACTAGAATGGCACTGGGAATGGACCATAGTTTTGTTTTCAGCCTATCTTCAGGCAAAGGTGTGATGGAATTGACTTGGCTTCAAGCTCTGGCCACGTGAATCTTTTGGCAACTGCCAAATGTTACCATTTGGACCAAATACTTTCTATATCTTTGCAGGTGTTATTTTCTAAGGCGACTGCCTCTGCTTTAACTGGGAGAAGGTGAGTCCTAAAAACAGAAACAGTGTAAATACTATTAATTTTATGTTTTACTGGAGGAAGATAGTTCTAGTAAGTACTTAATACTGCGTATAAAAAAGACCCAGAAGGCCCGGCTGGTGTGCCCAGTGGTTGAGCATTGACCTATGGACCAGGAGGTCACAGTTCGATTCCCATTTGGGGGCACATGTGGGTGCTAGCTCAATCCCTAGTAGGAGGCATGCAGGAGGCAGCAGATCAGTGATTCTCTCTCATCATTGATGTTTCTATCTCTCTCCCTCTCCCTTCCTCTCTGAAATAAATTTTAAAAATACATAACAAAAAAAAAGACTTGAAAAGAAGTGAAAGAAATGAGGTATAAGTTCACATGTTTCTGCGATGGGAAAACTAAATAAAGTAACAAGACTTGGGCTCAGGTCCTGAAATAATGTGAGACTGAAGTAGGACATCTTTGGATTTCATTATTCCTTCTCATATATAACTATACCTCACCAGCATCACAATGCCACTGAATCTTGGGAATGGAAAGGACCTTGGGGTATTAATATCTCTACCTATTCCTGCATTATTTAATGGGCCAAATGAATACTAAAGCTATCTTTTGAATTTATTTTTCCTTTGCTATTACAAAAAACCCACTGTGATTTGCAACCAGGGGAGCAATGGGCAGCGGGAGCTCATCCCCGGCTACATAAAACACATTGGGAGATGAACAGAAAAACTGCCAGGGTGAAAAAGACATGATTCATTCCTTCAAAGAAACCCACCATCTTCTAGAATGAAACATACATCCTTTCTCTTATGCAGGGATTCAACAAACACTTACTTCACACCCTGTGCAGAAGTTGGGAATACAGAGATGAAAGAGCATATTTTTGCCTGTCTTCCAGGATTTTTATTTATTTATTGGAGAGATAGGTAAGTAACTTAAAACTGTGATAAATACTTGGTGAGTGAAAGTCTTTGGAAATATCATGGGGCTGATGCCAGGGGAGACTTCTCAAAGGAAATGACATGCAGTTTGAATTCTCTACATAAATAATGAAAGGGGTAAATGGTCGTGATATGTGTGGTCTTTGGGTTGGGAGTGAGGGGCAGATGCCAGAAGGATTCAAGAAGAAGTGATTTTAAAGGTCCTGAGTCACTTTTCTGGGCACCATATCATCTAAGTATAAATGGAAGACTTTTCCTTAATATTGATTGTTCAGTTTCTCATGGATAAGAGTTGTCAGGGGCTTAGTCTTGTGCTGAATCTCCAAAACACTAAACATGAGGGGCATTGCTACTGTCTCTATCACCACCATTACTATCACCCCTAGAAACAATCCCATATACTATTGCCACCATTACCACCACCACCACCACCACCACCACCACCACCACCACCACCACCACCATCACTGTTTACCACAAATGCCACCATCATTACCATTAGCACTCAAAATAACCACTAAAACCATTACAACCATTACCACTGTCACTATTACCACTACCACCACCATCACTGCCACCACCACTCCCATTTCTCATTCCTGATATGATTTTTCTAGAGCTGGTCAGGCATTTTAATGGCTGCATATGCCCTAGGTAAAGAGTTCTTATATGCACTAAATGAGTGATATTGATAGCAACTCAATATCAACTAAAGGGGCACTTTAATAAACTCCATTTTCATAATGACTAAAAGAATTCTCCAGACTCACATAGAAAAACAGATTTTTAAATCAATCATTCCCCAAGTGAACAAACAAGAATTACACACATTGGTATTGTACATACCTTTTTGGAAGGTATATTACCACAAGGATCCTCAATATACAGAGTGCTAATTGATACTTATTCCCTAGAGGAGTAGAGAGGATGGCATATTACTTACCTATGATATTGTTCTTATATGTCTGCAATACTTACTTTTATCTTAGAAACCTGTTCATTCTAAAGACTTTGCAGCTGAGGCTGAGAATAAGAATAAGAGTAAGTCTTCCTATAAGAAGGAAAGAGTTCCAGGGTTAAAGTTCTTACTATTAAAAGGTTACAACAAACTGTGCCCAGGGCAGAGTTGACGATGGAGGCAAAATAAGAAGTAGATGAGGCTACTGGTTTTCAAAACATGTTTATGTGGTTGAATTCCAGAAAACTCCTTTAAATTAAATTTGGAGCAATGTTTCTCCAAGACAAAATATGGGAAAAATAATTATACACAATGTATGCATGATAAAAAACACAATCATAGGCATCTATACAGAGAGAAGCTATGGAACTAGCATACTAATTCTTCCTAATGTTTTCTTTAAGATTTGTCTGCAATTTCACATGTTTTGTCATTTGTTAGCACTCAGCCATGTCACTCAATAAAGATCTGTCTCTTCAGACAACTGTGCCACACTACTGAATGAATGCTAGCTCTCGAGAATACCATGAAGACTCTGCCTCAGTATCTGCCTTGGAGTCTGTCATCTGTTGAAAACAATAATAAGGTAGTGATATTACAATAAGAGATAGTGTCATTACAGAGGGATCATGCTACAATGGATGCATGCTCCTGGCCCAATGAAAACAGCTGAAATAGATATCAAAGTCAAATTTGGCCTCATAAAAGGATGGTCAGAAAAGGAGGCCTGGATTAAATATTATCTATTCTGTCACTTAAAGGATGGGAAGGATTTTGCTAGAACAAGAAAGGTGGGAAGATAAAGAAGAAGAAAGGGATATTTTTGGCAAAGGGAATAGTGCGTGCAAAGACAAAGGAGTAGGAAAGAAAATGTAGTTGTTCTAGGAACTGCTAAAGAGATCAATATGGCGGAGCTATCACAGTAGATAAAAAGATCAAAAACATGAAATTTCAAAAGTCCCTGCCTGGGATCTTGCTAGTAGGGTTTTAGCAGTGTTTCATTTTTAAAAGAATGATTTCATAGGCTTAAGAGAAAACACTAGCCATTAATCCTAACTTGATTCAGAGGGTACAGAATGCAAGCCTCAAAGGAATAATTTTGTGTGTGTATAGAATTTGATTATAAGGAATTCTCAAGTCTTATTCAACTTCTAAAAGAATGAGAATTTTTTTTTCATTTTCTTTTTGTTCTTTTTAATTAAAACCACACTTTTTAGTTTTTAGAACAGGAAATTTGGAAAGTGATTAATTCATATTATGGTCTAATTATTTTAAGGTATGTGGAAGGAAAATGTAGACAAAAGAGAAGGTACACATCACAGTTTTTGTCACAGGATGTGAGGCGGAGGGATGGGAGGGTCCAGTTTGTTCATTCAGCTGTGTCCAGCCATGTGCTACTTTATGAGATGTGTCTTGGAAAATTCGTCTGGAGAGCTACAGAAACTAATCTTACTTGTGATGGAAACTTCAACAGAGGATTTAAGAACAATTGTTATATTTAAATATGTGGAGAAATCTTTTTTAAAAATATATATTTTATTTATTTTTTTACAGAGAGGAAGGGAGAGGGATAGAGAGTTAGAAACATCAATGAGAGAGAAACATCAATCAACTGCCTCCTGAACACCCCCCACTGGGGATGTGCCCAAAACCAAGGTACATGCCCTTGACTGGAATTGAACCGAGGACCCTTCAGTCCACAGGCCTATGCTCTATCCACTGAGCTAAACCGGTCAGGGCTTTAAATATATTTTTATTGACTTCAGAGAAGAAGGGAGAAGGAGAGCTAGAAACATCAATGATGAGATAGAATCATTGATTGGCTGCCTCCTGCATGCACCCCACTGGGAATTGAGCCCGAAACCCAGGCAAGTGCCCTGACTGGGAATTGAACCATGACCTCCTGGTTCAGAGGTCAGCGCTCAACCACTGAGCCACCATGGCTGGGCGGTGGGGAAATCTTTGGAAGGCAATTTCACTCATCTTCACTTCTTTGGCTCCAAATTACTTCTTGAATTCATATATTCATTCATTCAACAATCAATTTTTGAACCAGGAATAAATATGTGTATATATATATATATATATATATATATATATATATATATATATAGACACACATATGCACACATATATACTACTAGAGGCCCGGTGCACAAAAATGTGTGCACTCAGGTGGGCCCCTCAGCCCGGCCTGCGCCCTCTCGCAGTCTGGGGCCCCTCAGGGGTCCCTTTCCCTGGCTACTGGCACCAGCTTTCCTCCGGTGCCTGGAACCCAGGCCTTCGCTCTTCGCCAAGAGGGGCCAGTGTGGCGGGCTTCGCTCTTCGCTTTTCACTGGCCACTCTGGCCCTGGGGGTGAGGCCGGCACAGCGGGCAAGGGCCTTAGCTCTTCCTCTTCGCTCGCTGCTCGGGCCCTGGGGGCGGGGCCGGTGCGGTGGGCTTCCCTCTTTACTCTTCGCTCGCCACGCGGCCTTCGCTCGCTGCTCCTGCCTGGGGCCAGCCAGCTTAGCTCCGTCGCATATTGCCCTGATTAGCTGATGGGAAGCATAGCGAAGGTATGGTCAATTACCCTTTTTGTCTTTTATTAGATAGGATAATAATATATTATTTTATTACATGTGTAGATTTTATGTCTCACATCAGTCACAAGTCACTATTCCATCACCATTAGAATATCCTTTAATAACCACACCCACCTCCCTCCTATCCTTTCTGTCCCAGCCCATTCTGTTCTTGACCACCACTAATTTGTTCACCTTAAAAACAAAAGTATGAGCTGAAACCGGTTTGGCTCAGTGGATAGAGCATCGGCCTGCGGACTCAAAGGTCTCAGGTTCGATTCCAGTCAAGGGCATGTACCTGGGTTGCGGGCACATCCTCAGTAGGAGATGTGCAGGAGGCAGCTGATCGATGTTTCTCTCTCATCAATGTTTCTAACTCTCTATCTCTCTCCCTTCCTCTCTGTAAAAAATCAATAAAAATATAATATTTTTTTAAAAAAGTATCATTTAAAAAGTATGCATGCATACATATATGTATATATACACACAGGTGTGTGTCTCTGTGTGTGGAATCATACAGTGTAATTTGGGGTAGGGTTATATCTTTCACTTAGCATAAACTCTAAACAGTTCACCTAAATTGTTTTGATAGTTTTTCCTTTTAATTGCTGAGTAGTATAACTTGATACATGTATTACATGCATAAATCAGAATTAATTTTAGATTGTAATAAAGAATAAAAAAAGCATTTATTTGAGCAAAAAGGAGCTTCAGCCCAAGAGACAGCTTAGGTTGCTACAGCAAAGACAAAGGGGAGGCGCCTTTTATAGTGAAAGTACCCGCCCAGATTGCCAATTAGGTCTGTTGTATGTAGATGAAGTATCCAAATTAAGCAGGTCTAATTGGATGGGGAAGGTCTCAGTCCCTTGGTAGAAAGACAAACTGAGGCTTCCCTACAGTGGTTGATTCAGGCAGTGTAAACAAGCAGGGAATAATGCTGGAAGCAAGAGTTCAGTCTGAGGTTCTTCCTGGTGTACACTGTGCAGAAGTCCCTTCGGTAAATGGTTGCTGGTGCTTATTATTTATAAAATTTGGGCCCTTGGTTGACCATGGGGAGGGAGGGTCCATCTCAGCAGATCAGTCCTTCCTGTGGTTCACATCAAATGAATCTTTCTTCTCAGGGTTCACACATGGTACATGTGGGAATGGTTACCGCAGCTTAACCATTCACAAATAGAATGTTATCAGCTTTTCCCCCTAGATTTGGCTATTATAAATAAAACTGCTACAACATCATGTGTAGGTTTTTTATTTGAGCACAAGTTTTCATTTCTCTGGGATAAATGCTCAAGAGTAAAATTGCTAGCTCATATGGTAATTGCATGTTTCGTTTGATAAGAAATTACCTTTTTCAGAGTAGTTGGATCATTTTACATTCTCACCAACAATGTATGAGTGTCCAGTTTCCTCACATCCTTGCCAGCATTTGAAGTCACTATTTTTTTTTTAACTTTAGCCATTCTGATAGGTGTGCAGTGATATTTCATTGTGGTATTGATTTGAATCTCCTAATCTCACATATTACGTTGAACAACTTTTCATGTGCTTACTTATCATGTATACATCCTCTTTGGTGAAATCTCTGAGTATATCTTTGCCTATTTTCCAATAAAAGTGTTCATTTAAAAAATAATTTCATAATTGAGTTTTCAGAGTTCTTTATACATCCTAGATACAAGTTCTTTGTCATATATGTGGTTTGCAGATTATTTTTTTACGCAGTTTTTAGCTTATCCTTTCATTGTCTTTATATGGTCTTTTACAAAGCAAACATTTTTATTTTGTAAGGTCTCATTTATCAATTTTTCATTTTTGGTTTCTGTTTTGCTGGAAAATATAAAAACACTTTGCCTGGCTCTGTATCCTGAAGATTTTCTTAAGTTTTATAGTTTTACATTTTAAAGAACATAATCCACTTTGAATTAATTTTTGTGTTAGATGTGAGGTGTAGGTTGAGGTTCATCTTTCTGCTATAGTTGTTCAATTGCTCTAGCACCATATTCTAAAAAGGATATCTTTCTTCCATTGGATTGCCTTTTCTCGTTTGCAAAAATAAAATAAAATAAAAATATTTGTGTGGGCTTTTTTTCTGAGTTCTCTGTTTTGCTTCATTTTCATGATTACTGCAGTTATATAATAAACCTCAATATCAGAGTGATTTTTCCCAATTTAGACTTCTTTGTTAAGATTACTTTAGCTGTGCCTTTTATATAAACTTTAGATAAACTTGACTACGGTGATGAAAAATGTTGCTGAGATTTTTATAAGAATTGCATGAAATTTATAGATCAATTTATGAAGAATTGACATATCTATGTTGATTTTTTCAATCCATGAATATGGTATGTCTCTATTTATTTATATAGTTTTCATTTCTTTTATCAATATTGTATAATTTTTAGTATATCATTTCTGTACATATTTGTTAAGTATATATGTATTTAAATTTTTTGGAGTGATTTTAAGGAATGTTGTTTTTAACTTTGATTTCTTCATGTTCATTGTTAGTATGTAAAAATGTAAATCATTTTTGTTTGTTGGTTTTATATTACACAGCCTTGCTAAAAGAGTTGTGTTTTCTTTCTTCTTTATGACTTCTGTTTAGCTTGTTGTAATGGTAGATTTCATTGATTAAGTTGTGATTGATAAAAGGCCTTGAATACCTGTAATAAATCCCATTTAGTCATGATGTATAATTTTCTCTATACATCATTGAATGTAGCTTGATAACATTTTGTTGAAAATCTTTATGTCTAAATTCACAAGATACGTTGCTCAGTAATTTTCTTTTGTTTATAAAATTTAGTGTCATAAATTTTTTAATACTGTCCTTATACAGTAAGTTGGGAAGTGTTTTCTCCTCTTTTATTTTTTAGAAGACATTGTGTAAAATTGGTGTTAATTGCTTTTTAAATGTTTGGTAGAATTCCCTAGTGAGACCACATGGGCTGTAGATTACATTCTTGAGAGCTTTTAAATTATAAATTAAATCTATTTATCTAATGATTATAACACTACCCAGATTATGTATTTCATCTTGGATGACTTTTGGTAGTTTGTGGTTTTTAAAGAATTAGTCTACTTATTCTAAGTTGTCAGATTTATAAGTACAAAGTCTTTCATAGTATTCTCTTATTATATTTTGGTAGGGCTGGCTCTGTAGTGATATCCTCTTTCATTTTTGATAGTGGTGAATTATACCCTTTCTCTTTTAATTTTCTCAGTCTTGCTAAAAGTGTATAAATTTTCTTCATTTTTTTAAAACACAACTTTTTGTTTCACCAATGATCTCTATTGTTTTACTTATTTTCAATTTCATTGATTTCTGCTTTTATCTCAATATCTCATTCCATTGCTTGTTTCAGCTTTATTTTTCTTTCTTTTCTAGTTTTTTGAGTTATGAACTTAGATTATTGACTTGTAGCATAGCATTAATGTAAGCATTTAATGCTAAAAATGCCTTTCTTGGTGCTGCTTCTTTAGATACATCCCACATATTTTTCTATGTTGTATTTTCATTTTTATTCAGTGTTATGCATTTTTAAAAACTTCCTTTGATACTTTATTTTGACCTATGGATTATTTAAATGAGTTGTTTAACTGCCACATGTTTAGAGATTTTCCTTTTAATCTTCAGTTATTGATTTCTAGTTTGATTCTATTGTGATCAGAAAACACATTCTGTATTTTTTTAAAATATATTTTTATTGATTTCAGAGAGGAAGGGAGAGAGAGATAGAAACATCAATGATGAGAGAAAATCATTGATTGGCTGCCTCCTGCATGCTCCCTACTGGGGATCAAGCCTACAAACTGGGCATGTGCTCTTGACCGGAATTGAACCAGGGACCCTTAGTCCATAGGCTAACGTTCTATCCACTGAGCCCAACCAGCTATGGCCACATTCTGTATTTAAAAAAATTTTTTTTTAATTGTTGTGGTTTGTTTTATGGCCCAGGATACAGTCTACCTTGGCATCAAAAGGCTTGCACTTGAATCCTGGTAATATCTATATGAATAAAAGGGTAATATGCTAATTAGACTGGGGAGGTCGGACATCCGGAAGATTGATCTTCCGGATGTCCGACCTCCTTCTGGACTGTTAGGGGGTGACCAGGATGGCAGGGGGGCAGTTAGGGGGCAATCAGGCCAGCAAGCAGAGGCAATTAAGGATAATCAGGCAGGCAGGTAGAGTGGTTAGGGGCAATCAGGCTGGCAGGTAGGGTGGTTAAGGGCGATCAGGCAGGCAGTCAGGTGAGTGGTTCGGGGGTTACCAGGCTGGCAGGAGGGCAGTTAGGGGGTGACCAGGCCAGCAGGGGTCAGTTAGGGGGCAATCAGGTCGGCAGGGGACCAGTTAGGGGGTAATCAGGCCGGCAAGCAGAGGCAGTTAGGGGTGATCAAGCAGGCAGGCAAGTGGTTAGGGGTTCTCTGGCAGGCAGGCGAGCAGTTAGAAGCCAGTGGTCCCAGTGGTATGAATTTTGTGCACCGGGCCTCTAGGATTTATATATTTGTTTTGTTAATCCTCACTCAAGGATATTTTTCCATTGATTTTTAGAGAGAAAAGGAGGGAGGGGGAGAGATAGAGAAAGAAACATAGATGTGAGAGAGATACATTGATTGGTTGGTTACCTCCCTCACATGTCCCAACCAGGGCTGGGAATCAAACCTGCAACTGAGGTACATGCCCTTGACTGGAATCAAACCTGGGATCTTTTAGTCAGTGGGTTGATGCTCTATCCACTGAGTCAAACTGGCTAGGGCCTGGTATTATATTTTGAAGTCGCATCCTAACTGGGTGTTAAGAACACAGTCTCACCTTAGTTGAAGCTACCTGAACCAGACCTGAAGCCAGACAAAGTAGATGGTGGAGGGCCATAAAGGAGTTTCATATCAACCAATTATTTGAAAGAGTAAGTTAAAGGAAGAAAATATAATTACATAGTGGAGTTGTGTTGTCATAATTCATAACTATGAAGTTGCACTAGAGAAAGGCAGAATAAGCAGAGAAAAGCCTATGTCAAAGACAATAGGGGATATATTAGGGGAAGATGTCGGGGCAGGATAGTGAGAAGGGTCAGCTGTTTCAGAAAAAGTAATCAAAGAGTCAAAGATGATAGAGAGACAGTTCAGTAAAAGTGACACACTCAAGTTGAAAAGGCAGGCTTTCCGATTCTACATGCATTGTTTTTTAATCACTGCTTCTCCAAATAAAAAATAACCCCCTGAATACTGTTACAAAATTTAAAAGAAATTTAGTTAAGTTTAACAAAGCTACTATTTGGCTGCAAACAACCCTATGCCTCCCCTTTGGAAATTAACTAGGGCTAGGTACTATAAATAGAATAATCCCGACATATTGGCCACTTAATACAATTTTAAATAAAGTTCTGTTTTTTTTTTTAAGTTGATTTTAGAGGGAGGAAGGGAAAGGGAGAGAGAGATAGGAACATCAGTGATGACAGAAAATCATTGATTGGCTGCCTCATGCACACCCTCTACAAGAGATAAAGCCTGCATGTGCCCTGACAGGAAATTGAACCATGACCTCCTGGTTCATAGGTCAATGTGCAATCAGTGAGCCACACCAGCCAGGCAATGCATTTCTTTCTTTCTTGTTCACTTAAGAAACAGAGTTGGTGGTAGTAGAGGATGGCCTATATTCCATGCAGTTATTCAGGGGCCGGACTAATTTTTAATCCATGGCTTCCAACTGGGGAAAAGAGAGAGAGTATATGAGCATGTAGGAGGTGTCTAAGAGGCAAGCCTGGTAATTATATACCTTATTTCATCCACATCACATTGGTTGAAATTAGTTAGATAGTAACATTGAACATTGAAATGTAAGGAAACCAGAAAATGTACCCTAGTTTTGTGAGTAGGAGAAAAGTGAAATAATTTGGTGAATAACTCCCCAGTTTGTGCCATACATTATTTATCCACCAGGACCTCCTTGTACAGTGAAGCTATGATACCTGTGGTCATTTAAGTAACAATTATTGTTATACTAGTGGCCTGGTGCATGGATTCCTGCACATTGAAAGGAAATTAATTAGAAAAAATATTTTAATATCGTTATTCGCTCTTTCTCTATAATAGAAGTGTCAACCAAATTCACAATCGACAATGACAGATAGAAACACATGTGTATGATTGGTGCCAGTGAGAGTTTTATATGTATCCCATATGCATGAGTCAATGTTTATTTTTAAATTGCCAGTGCCCATCATATGTACCGGCCAGTCGGACGATCTGACTGGTGTACAGTCGGTCATTTAGCCTTTTCTTTTATAGATTCCTTGATTTTGTAAGTTGTCTTAGAAAAAGACTTTTTCAGCACTCCTTAAGGTTATGAATGAGATTATTAGTCAACTGCCACAACTTAGACTTTTAAAAGAAGTCATTGGCTATGTTGGCAAAATTAAGTATGGCCAACTCATAATTCATAGGGCAAGTTCTCATTTAAAGATAGAACATCTCCTTAGTTATGTGTATATCTTCATTTTGTGATAACATATCTGGGTAGAGCAGTGGTTCTCAACCTTGGCTGCACATTAGAATCACCTGGAAATTTTTTAAAATCCCGATTTCTGGGCCTCATCCTCTGGAAATTCTCTTTGTTATGGGGTGAGGCCACAACATTAGTAACAAAGTGAGAAAGAATGCTGAGAGACTTCTCCAATGAAAATGATTTGTCACTATTGAATAAGCAATGTTTCCCAAAATGTTCTTTTAGAGTGCTCATACTTGGATATGCCCCAAAAGAAAAAAAATTCTTTCTTTACCTATAAAAGTTAAGAAAATGATAAAACTCAAATCTATATCTTGAGTATTCACAATACATATTAAATATTCCAAGAAATTCTGCCGTAAATACATCTTCGGTTTTAATTTAGCTTTCCTAACACTTGTCATGAATTGCTGTGTTTTAATACCATGTACCATTGTGATACACATATGGGCAAATACTGTTGGACTCCCATTACAATCAAACGGCCTAATTTTGAGAATGCCACTTTCTATACAGAAAGATTTTATATATTTACTAGCAGTAAAGCACTTTTTATATTAGAAATATTGTTTTGTAGCATTTTATTTTATTTTATTTTTTAAATATATTTTATTGATTTTTTTTTACAGAGAGGAAGGGAGAGGGACAGAGAGTTAGAAACACAGATGAGAGAGAAACATCAATCAGCTGCCTCCTGCACACTCCCCACTGGGGATGTGACCACAACCAAGGTACATGCCCTTGACTGGAATCGAACCTGGGACCCTTCAGGCTTCAGGCCGACGCTTTATCCACTGAGCCAAACTGGTTAGGGCTGTTTTGTAGCATTTTAAAAATAGGCAGAATGAAATAAAGTTAGCCTTATTATCCCTTTTTATTCTTATACTCTCCTTTTATCAGAAAACTCAGTACCAATAGAGTAAACATGACTATTTTGTGCAGTTTTCTTTCTTTTCTTTTAAAAAATCTTGCATGATGTAGACTTCTGTTTATTTTCTCCGTAGGTTGTAAACTTTACCGTATGAAATTGGAAGGCCTTTTACATATTACTAGTATTTCTTTATTTTCCATAGAAATATCTTTCACTCTGGTGTTCACTTCTCTTCAGGTATATAATCTAAGGCCCTTCTTTCTACCTCCAATTATTGAATTTAATTTTCTACATTCTGAAGCTGAATAAGAGACCAAATATGAGAAAATGCCTGCGGTTGAGGTCAGAAGCATTTCTAACTTGATGAAAAAATTTGTGACTCTTTATACTGGCACAGAAAACAAAAATAGAGCTTTGACTACATTTCAAGAGTGAACTTGATTACTTTATATACTATCATTTTTATTATGTTTTGTACATATACAAAAGCAATTTCTACTGGAGTTGGGGTTATAATATCATGAAGATATGTCAGCCAAACATTATAATATTAGAAGTAAAGTTGAAATTTATTATCTATTTCATTGGATACTTTTATGAGATAAATAATTGCTCTTGCTTTTTACCCCTTATCTCTTTCCAGCATAGTTGACAGTAAACTCCATAGAGATGTGAACTGATTTGTAAACACTGAGGTTCATTGATGGATTTTGCACCAGTCTATGCCTGCTCTTACAAAATGGCAGGCTCCTCCTTTGCCTGATGGCTGTGAGTCAGTGCCATTTGTGCAGATGAACTACTGCTAATCTCCAGACATTAGGTTATTTTTTAAATAACTCTTAAAAAAACCCAGTCCAGTCAGTGTTGCTGAAATATTCTTTATTTTGGCAAAACCTTAAATTTTGGATTAAAACCACAAGGAATAAAAAACATTTGTGGTTCCATATGGTGATATTGGTATGGTCCTCAGGAAATTTCAGAGGAAACAGAGGAAACACTGGTGTTTCAGTGGCTGATCTATAAATCTCACTATAGTTTGCTTTAATAAAGTAAGTCTTAAATGATCTGAGACTGTGCTTCCAATACATAGCTATTAACCATGTGTAGCTATTTAAAATAAAATTAATGAAAGTTAAACAAAATTAAATACTAGATCCTTAGTCACACTAACCACATTTCAAGTGCTCAATAGTCAGATGTCAATAAGGCTACTGTGTTGGACAGAACAGATTATAGATTCCCATAGTTCTGAAGTTATCTTGGACAGTGCTAATCTAGGGGCCATTATTATTTCCAGGTCATATATGGAGGACAAAAAGCTACAACTGCACCTTTGATTATTAGTCACTTCAATTTATTTAAATCAGTCTTAGTTGCTTGATTATCCAGTTATTTTCTGAACAGCTGTGTAATCAACTGGAAAGAATATTGGATAGGGAGCTTGAATAATTGGGGTTTGGCCCAACCAGGAACTCATGATTATGAGAAAAGAATTTGACTTCTTTCAGTTATTTTTATTTGGGGAAAATCAAGTTGTGAAATAGTACAGAAAAGAGCAAGCCTGACTGCTCTCATTAGAAAGGTCTGCCTACTTACAGGATTGGCCCTTGGCTGGCATCTGGGAACTTAGATTGCAGGAGTCCCACCATCTCCTTATAAAATTGGCTTTCTGTGCCAAAAATGTTTGTACAATATGGTTTATACTGAACACCTGCTTTCCTATCAGGAGCCTGGAGTTTGTGTACATTTGAGGCAAATGGTGCCTATAAGACTAGTCCCAAATAAAACCTAACAAGTTGCTGAAACTGACAAGCTTTCCTGGTAGACAGCACTTTTCATTTGTTGTCCCAACTTGTTTCCAGGGGACTTAAGCATATTCTTTTGATTCCACCAGGAGATGACTCTAGAAGCTCATGCTTGTTTTTCCTCAGACTTCACCCCATATGCCTTTCCCTGTTGATACTGCTTTGTATCCTTTTGTTGTAATAGGTCATAACCCTAAGTAAGACTATATGCTGAGTTCTGTGGGCCAAACCTGAGAATGACCTTGGGGACCTCATAATTATGTTGAAAGGGTATATATTCTATATAATAAAAGCCTAATATGCAAATCAACTGAATGGCAGAATGACCGATGGAATGACCAGTCACTATGAAGTGCACTGACCATCAGGGGCAGACGCTCAATACAGGAGCTGCCCCCAGCCCACATGCCCCAGGCCAGCCAAGGCAGGTGCCTGTGGGGGCCCCCCAATCGCCCCAGCAGTCACCCCATAGATCGGCCCTGATTGCTGGCCAGGCCTAGGACACAACCCATGCATGAATTTCATGCATCGGACCCCTAGTATGAAATAAAAAGCTTAAAAACGACTTTGAATATCATATAAGTTTTCTTATCCTTCCATATTGTTGCTAGTAGTTGTAGCAAATCTGGCAAAGAAAAAACACACAAAAATATTTAAAAATGTAAATAATAAAATTGTTTGAAATGAAACTAAAAAAAAGCTATAGACACCTGAATAAAATTATGTCTACAATGTTTAAGACAACTGTTTTGATTTTGAAGATATTAATTGGGAAACTTTGAATTTCAACAATATATTGAGATTGGGGAAGACAACCTGGCAAAAAACAGAGGACCCCATACGTTTCTTGAACTTTTGAATATCCTTGGAAAAACTTCCAAATCTGCCTGGAAGTGTGAACTGGAATAGCTAAGGTAAGAATTTCAGTGAAACAGAACAGCAGCCATTCTCCCTAGGATCAAGTTTAAAGAACCTGAAGAGTCCTCTTAAGACAAGTCCCTGGATGTGAATCTGTCTTCCCATAACAGGTTTCAGTGACTAAAGATCTCAGATCTGACACATTTGATTGGATCTTGGCAACAGCTGAGAAATATGGCCTTGGCTTTATCATCTTTACACAAACATGAAGATTTATCTTCCTCTTTGTTGTGCAATTCAGTCATCGCCAAATTCCAAATGTCAGCTCACCTGCTCTTCTCATTTCCACCACTCATTTTCTCTAGCAGGGCTCAGGGAGAGTATGTGCTTGGCTTCCTATAGAGGTGTCTTATAATGGTACTTGGGCTTGCTTTCTTCCTTCTCCCTTTTCTTTCATCCATCAGACTCCTTATTTGGACAAGCAGTTCTGGAAGGTTTGAATCAAAGCACTCTTGTATATCAATGCATTTGGGGCTCAAGTTTGTGTATAAGTTGTTTCTAGTGAGTGCTCAAAGGTTATCCTCATGAAGGCAGGGTCATTTAAAAATATAACAAAGGTGGAAAAGAAAAATAAGCCTCAAACTTAATGGAGTATAAAATAGCACAGAAGTTAAGACTAGAAGTATGGGACCAGACTACTTGGGTCCAAATTTCTTCTTCTCCATGTATTTCTGTTCGGCCCTGGGCAGTTTTCCTAATCACTCTGCTATGATTGCCTCATCTATAAAATGGGATAACAACACCTAACTTACTGCGATATTATGAAAATTAAATTAATTAATACATATAAATTACATAAGAAACATGGTGTTATAGAGATTTAGTGATTATCTAATTGATCACCCACAAATTGGGATGAATTTGAAGATGAAAGGGGGAACTATAAATAATTATTCTGGAACCATAGGTATAATGTAACTCAAGCTTTTGGTTCTATTATTTTAAAATTTTACTTGAAAGCAAACTTAGATTTTCAAGAAACTGGGTCTTGTACAAATGGCATACTCATCAATATAAACTGCCCTGCTTATAAGAGTGCAGAACATGACTTTAAAAATATAAAGTATACCCCTATGTGATTAGGACTCAAAAATGATTCAGTTGGGTCACAGAAGCACACACCAAACTGTCAATCTTCATCTGAGATCAGGGAAGCAAAGCTTTTAAACGCAGGAAGATCTCATCACACTTTCATGGAGGTACATGCTTCAAAGCATGGAGTGGGAGGGCCGACAAAACCTCATTTGAAGGTGTTGCCTTAGATTTATAATGCACCAGCCAGTTATCAAAGCCACTAATGACAGCAAAGCAGGCGTCAGGAGGCTCACGCAATTTGCCAAGCATTCTGACCTTGCTTCCTTTCGTGTGGGTGGTTATGTTCTCTCCAAAATTATTTTATAGCCATCAAGTGGCACATGATAACTCAAACAATCTGCCCTGTCACTTAATAAATATTGTTTCCTTCTGGAGTAGTCCAGCCCCAGATGCCATTTATATGTACTTCATTCTGATTATTATTTCACAGTAACAACAAATACTTCTGCTTTCTCTCTAGCTGTCCCATCTTTGGCACTTGACAGAAGAAAGAGAGAACTTTTTCTTAGGTTGCATAATTCCTCAGAATGTGTTCACTTTCTGGAACAAGGATGATAGATGATAATGAGACAGGCAGGGAATAACAGTCCCAGAACTGAAGGGAGAATTGACGAGTGTATCAAGGCTGCCTAATCAAACATATGCCATGCTCTGCTAAGTAAAATCTAGTTGAGCAGAGCCAAACAAGTACCTATTTTTTTTTAGGTTTTCTTCTTGTTTTAGTTTTTTGTTTCTGATGTAAGAAATGACCTATAGAAGGAAACAAAACAAACAAACCTGATGACAAAGGAGGGGGTTTAAACATTGCTAATGTTTGAAGATGAGGAAATGGCAAATGGAGAAGTTGAGCCCTAGAAAAGAGTAGATAAATAATAACTTTATGAGATTTCCAAAATCAAGGATTAACAAAAATGTTATTTCAAAAAATAGAAAGTTTAATAGTCATTTATTAATATTTCTTAAATAAAAATGCTGATGTTAATTAGATAATCTAGGCCATTTGTGTCTATAAACAAAAACTCATTATAGCATGGATTTAGTTATACTGCAGGTTAAATTGTTATCGAACAATTGCATGGGTGGGATTTCTCTAATGCTAATGGGAGTGGGGTTCTTTGGTATCTTGAGAAAAAGAATTTTCTAAGACTTATACAGGAGAATGAGTGATTTTTTAATTCATGTGAAGTTACATCCCTCAATTTCCAAAGTCCCATTTCCCTTAAACCAGTCCTGGAAAAGGTGCGGCTGGGCCTTCGGCAGAGCCAGTGTCCAGAGTCTCTGTTCCATGGTGGAGTTGAGTCCAGCAGAGCACCAGGCTAGTCACAGTCCATTAGTCTATTGTGTGGGGTCCACTTGGCTCTGAGCCACGTGGGCCAGTGCAGGGGAGCACGCCCCCTGCAACAAGAGAGCCAGGAGCGGAGCACCAGAGGGTCCTAGAGAGGAAGTTCCCTTTGTTCAGGAGTTTATGTATCTCAGATATCATGCCCTCGCAGTGGCCATGCCTATTCTAGCCAGTGCCCTGTTCCCGGCTGTGACTGACAGACAAGCACCTTCCCTATTTCACCCAGACCTTATGGGCATGGGTCTGTTGTCCAGTCCCTTCCCACGGCGATCTGCAGGGAATAGACCTGGAGAGTGTTAAACTGCAGCTTTCTGGCAAAGCTGTACAAATGGCATGCCTATACTATCTGGCCTTCTCTCTGCTCCCTTCCTGTTAATTAATAACTGGGTTATTTACAACAGTATCAAAATCATGCTCCATTCTTGGCAAATTGAAGCTTTAGTAATTAGAAATGTGATATAGCACAGTTTATAACATTAGTCATGTACAATAACTTTAATAACTTGATGTTGATTGAGCTTTTACTAGATGCAATGTATATGATAGATGCTTTTCCACGTGGTTTACATGTATTTTTGCATTTGATCATCACAATAACCCTATGAAATAGGTATCATTCTCTCTGAGGTACAGGGAAGTCAAATTTATTTTCCCATGCTCTCACAGCTAGTAAGTAGAGGAGCAAAGGTTTAAAGTCTGGAGCTTATGTCCATAACTCTTGTTCAATTCTGACCTCAGCACCATTACCCGAAGAGGTATGACTCTGAACACAGATCTTAGATGAATGTTAAATGATTTTAATGGACAGTACACAAAAAGGACGTAAAGGCAAAATGCCATAAAATCCTGCTTTTGTTGAACTGCTTTACAGGTCTGATGTGAATTTAAAGCAATTTTTGCGTTTATGAGTGTTTATGTATTGTTTGTGTCAGCCAGAAATAGAACAGAGTATAAAGTATCAGGACCAAAGCCAACTAAATTGAAGATGCCAGAAATAACTAAAAGCTCAGAATGAATTACACCAATTCTTTAAGGCACTCTGGGGTATTTATTGAGGATGTTTCCAGTCCAGCTCTCAAGGCACTAAACACTATGTAAGTCATCAAGTAAATAAATGTAGCACTGCATAATCTTTATTTGGTGCTGTCTGAGCAATGGTTTTCTTTCAGAGAAGCCTTTCACATTTGACATTAGATTGTAATCTGTTGCTTCATAACTGACTTTTACTATGTAGGATTATAATAAAAGGTGCACAGTTAGATAAGGAGATATTTTAGCTGATTAGATGGTCTGACAGTCGATATAGAACCATGTCTTTATTTTTTATTTTTTTAAAATATATTTTATTGATTTTTCACAGAGAGGAAGGGAGAGAGATAGAGAGTTAGAAACATCGATGAGAGAGAAACATCGATCAGCTGCCTCCTGCACATCTCCTACTGGGGATGCGCCCGCAACCCTGGTACATGCCCTTGACTGGAATCGAACCTGAGACCTTTCAGTCCGCAGGCCGACGCTCTATCCACTGAGCCAAACCAGTTTCGGCTAGAACCGTGTCTTTAATGCAGCCCTATCCCTTGCCCCAGTGAACATGACAGTGAACGAGACAGATCAAAGCAGAGCTGCTCAGGAGGAAGAGAGGAAAGGGTTGGGATCTGCACCCCAGCAGTTGTGTCTCTATCCACCTGTGCACTTAGGTAGCCCTGAGGGCACCTGCGTTGCAGGGCTAAGGTTCCCCACAACACGGGTTGAAAGTAGAACCCATAAAAATCTATATAAAGAAAATTAAACTTCAACTAAGATCATAAAGTTTAAGGAGATAATATTTTAGCTAACTTTAGGACTTGATGTCACTGGATTTCTACATATTGCCAACTTGAAACTCTGTGTTGCTGCATAGGGTATCAACTTGTGTCCATTTAGAAAAACATACCTTTGTTAGTTTAACTTTATTTTGAAGAAACGTTATCACTATGCCACTTGATAAACTTTATTTAAGCTAACCGTCAATGCCACTGAGGTGTCAGATCACCATCTGCGTTTAATGGAAGGTCAAAGGAGCTCAGCCAGACACCCTGTGGCAATGCTATTGCACCTTCACCCTCCATGAGACTGAACTGTGGGACTTTCACAGCCTCTTAGGACTTTAGTTTCCTAATATAAACACAGAAGATCCTATATAGTCTTCATTTAAAAGTTAACAAGAGTTGTTGTTCTTTCAAAGAAAGCAATGACCGAATATGAATTTTAATCAACTAGAGTATCAAGATTTTAAAAACCTTATAAGTGAATCCATGTATGACCATGTTTTTTAATATCTGTGAGGAGCATGTGGAGATGCTGAAAATTTAGGAGGGAAAGAAAGTTTTAGTTTTTGTGTTTTTAATTGTAATGACTTACAGTGACAACCACAGATATGATAATATCAGTGTAAATCAAAATAGTATAGCAGGGTGGTGTTAGGAACCCAGCAGGATGTCCTGTTTTCTCAAAATTGTGGTCAAGCATCTGCAGCTGAGAACAAAAGACCAACATTCCACTTTTGAGTTCATAGAAATTCAAAAGTGCTGCCATATCCCAGCAATGTGCTGGAACAAACTAACCTTTGCTCAGCTTTGTCATGTTGTTGTGATGATTAAATTAGCTAAGTGCTGAGAGCAGTATTTGCCACATAGTAAAAGCTCAATAAAATTTAGGCATTATTGTTTTTCTGAGGTTGTTATGGGTTGCTTAGAAGACAGCTGTGTTTGTTATAACCTTGGTGACTGAAAGGGCTTGTGTGATATTTGTAACCTTCTCTCTAGTACTTAATACCATGGTTTTAAAAAGTATTGGCTCAATACATTTTTTTCTCACAAACAAGACAATTTTGGTGTATAATAATATGAGTTTTAAGACATAACAATCCAGCCCTAGCCAGTTTGGCTCAGTAGATAGAGTGTTGGCCTGTGGACCGAAGGGTCCTAGGTTCGATTCTGGTCAAGGGCATGTGCCTTGTTTGTAGGCTCTTCCCTGGCCCGGGCCATCACTGGGGCACTTGCAGGAGGCAAACAGTCAATGTGTTTCTCTCACATCAATATTTCTCTCTGTCTTTCCCTCTTTCTTCCACTCTCTCTATAAATCAATGGAAAAATATCCTCAGGTGAGGAGAAAAATAAGTAATAATCCATTCTCTTAAAATGCATTTCATACAACCTAACAGTTATAATTATAATGTAATAGCCCAATAACAAGCTTGATGGTATATATATATTAATAATATTTATACACACGCATAAACTAGGATTATACATTCATTCAATCACACAAAAACTAGTGAATTCACTCTTTTTAGTCATACATGACATAGTTACAAAAGTTGATCTTATTTTAGGCTAAAATAAATTCTCAATGAATTACAAATAATCCTATCTAATAATAGACAAAGACGGTAATTGACCATACCTTTGCTATGCCTCCCATTGGCTAATCAGCACAATATGCAAATTAGCCGCTAACAAAGATGGCGGCTAATTTGCATACTGCAGGCAGGGTGGGACAGCATGAGCAGCCATCCCGGCCCTGTTTGCAGCCCTGGGCTGCGGGGCTTAGGCAGCACAAAGCCACACCCCCAGCCGGGACCCCCGTGTGCCACCTAAGCCCTGACCCCATCTGGGACCCTGTGTGCCACCTAAGCCCTGCCCCCATCTGGGACCCCCATGTGCTGGCTAAGCCCTGCACTGCCTAAGCCCTGCCCCCAGCTGGGACACCATGGCGATTAGAGAGCAGGAAAGTGCCACCCACAGGGCGCATCCAGCAGGGCCTGACCCTGGGTGCCCTGGCAATCCAGCGATTGGTGAGCAGGAAAGTGCAGCCTGTAGGCAGCACCCAGCAAGGCCTGCTCCTGGGTCGCCATGGCAATCCGTGAGCAGGAAAGTGCGGCCTGCAGGCAGCATCCCACCCTGGCCACAGCTCAATGGAGAGTACAACATGTAGTGGAGGGCAGGAGCCAGAGAGATCAACAGAGAGGGGCACCTGCTCCAAGCCTCCATGGTGTGGCTGGGGGCAGGCCCCCAGCAGACACACACACACACACACACACACACACACACACTCAGAGCCTACTCTGAGCCTCCAATGTGGCTGGGGGCAGACCCCCAGAGGGACACACACACACACACACATACACACACACGGCAACTGCTCTGAGCCTACGTGGTGCGGCTGGGGGCAGGCCCCAGCAGACAGACACACACACACACACACACACACACACACACACACACACACACACAAAACACCTGCTCTGAGCCTCTGCTGCCAGACTGTGGCCATCAGTAGGACATCCACTGAGGGCTCCTGGACTGAGGGGCAGGCTGAGCTGAGGGAACCACGCCCCTACCCCCCAGTGCATGAATTTCATGCACCGGGCCTCTAGTAGATAAAATAATATTCTCATTGCTAAGCATAATGCAATAAAATTGAAAGCAGCCCTAGCTAGTTGCTTGGTGGTTAGAGTGTCTGCCTGTGCAGATTGAAGGGTCATGGATTAGATTCCCAGTCAAGGGCACATACCTGGGTTGTAGGCTTGATCCTCAGGCGCTGGTTGGGACATGTGTGGGAGGCAACCAATCAATGTCTCTCTCTCACATGGATGTTTTTCTTTCTCTCTCTTCCCCTCTCCTGTCTCCCTCCACTTTCTAAAAATTATATTCTTGGGTGAGGATTAAAAACAAACAAACAAACTGAAAGCAATAATTAAACAATAGGAAAACATTTCTGTATGTTTAGAAAATAAAACCACATCTAAATAATTAATTAGTTAAAGAAAAAATCAAAGAAGTTACTAAAAAAAGTGCCCTACAAATCAAAACTTCTGACGTATACTTAAAACTTTTCCTTGGAAAAAGAAGGGAATTTATGTATACATAATAACATGAGCAGATTGAAAGTTAATGAGTAGAATATGAAACTGAAACTCATGAACACAAACAGCAGTGTGGTGGTTGTGAGAGAAGAGGGAGGGGGTGTAGGGGGCCGTAATATATGGTGACGGTAGAAGATTTGACTTTGGGTGGTGGGCACACAGTGCAATGTACAGATCTTGTAACAGAAACCCACACCTAGAAAACTATATGATCATATTAACCAATGTCACTCCAATAAATTTAATTTAAAAAGAAAAAAAAGTCAAGCTTTTTCTTTAGAACCAAATTAAAAACCAAAAGCAAAACCAGTGTGAATCCAATATAAGTAGAAAGAAGGAAAAACAATAAAGCATAAATTAAATCAATAGGAAGCAATTACAATGATCAGTAAAACCAATAACTAATTCAAAGAATAAAAAAGCACTAATCAATTAGAGTTACATCTGGAAAACCGAATAAGTGAAGGAAATAGAGGCCAAAAATGAATATGAGGAAAATGAAGTCAATACTATAGGTAGTATCCTTTTTATCTTCCAAGTCCAAAGAGAATATGATGATCAATTTTATGACTCAATTTAGATAAACTGGATGGTTTAAAATAAAATTTACCAAAATGAATTCAAGAAAAATAAAAGAAAACCTGTACAGGCCAATAATCATTGAAACATTTAATTAGTAACCACCATTCAAAACCCACTTACCTTCTCCCCACAAATGACTAACTCCCGCAAGTTTTACTGGGAAGTTTTAGCAAACCTTTAACTTACACGTAATTCTGACCTCAGGCCATGTTTCCAGAGAGCAGCAGGGGGAAAGCTACTTCATCCATTTTTGAAGCTCGCATCACTTGATTACCTTGATATTCAAACTGTGCAAGGAGACTACAATAAGAACACAAAGACTAATCTCACAAAAGTAGATGCAAAATTATAATACTTTATCTCTTTATGTGGGTCAATCTTGCTAGAGAATTTTAAGACAAATTGAGTCTAGCAGCAACATTACCAAATAGTGTAGATTCTAGTATAGATGAGTTGTTCAACAATAGACAACATATTTTTATATCACCAGCACACTAATAGATTAAATGTGATAAAAACATATAATCATCTCAATTAATGCAAGAAAAGCATTTAATAAAATTCAATATTCTTTAATAATAAAAGCTATTATTAAAAGAAAAATGGAAAGGAAATATGATTAGTCTTCTGCAAAATCACTGCTATTATCAATACTATTCATGTAGTCTTAGTGGTTTTAATAATTACAACAAGAAAAGGAAAGGATGTAAGGATGTATGAATTAAACATAAAAAGACAAAACTATAATTTTCAGGCAATATGGTTTCCATTAGACATATGCAAAATAATTTCCAGACAAATTATTACAAATAATAAGACACAGACAACAAAATGGTGTTTGCCAGAGGGATGAGAGTGAGAGTAGTAAAGTATAAGGGGGTCAAATATATGGTGACAGAAGATGATTTGACTTTGAATGGTGGCCATACAATGCAATATACAGACCATGTATCATAGAAATATACACTTGAAACCTATATGATCCTATTAACCAATGTCATCCCAATAAATTTAATAAAAAAAATAAGAGTTCAGTTGGGATAATGGGGCTAAGCCTTATATATAAAGTTTATAATGTTCCTATATGATAGCAATAAACTTCTTTGAAAATGTTATAGAAATTTGTAAAAAGTATTTTCTATACAATAAAACATACTGAGGAATAAATTGAAAACATATATTCAAGTTTTACACAGATAAAATTATAAAATAATTTTGGAGCATTTAAAAGGAGATGATTAAATGAAACTGTGTACTATGTTCATTGGTGGTAAGATTCAACATCATAAAGATTTCAACTCACTCAAATTTACCTTTAAATTTAAAAAAAATAACAGTATTTTTCATGGGATTTGAGAAATTGATTCCAAAATTAATATGGAAGAGTATAAGTTCAAAAGAGGTGAGTTAATTCTAAAGAGGAAGGAGGAGGAGGAGGAAGACACATTTGCCATACTAGTTATGAAGACATGTATTTGTAGAATGTAAACCATTATGGTGTTAGCTCAGGAAGAGACAACTGAATTAAAAGGACAAAGAAGAAAGCTAAAACAAACTGATAAACCTAAACCTTATAGACCTTACATATATGGGATTTCAGTTCATGCGAGAAGTGTTTTACAACAACTGATTAATTCCTAGAATATATATATATATATAGAAATACTACCAATCAATGAGGAAAATACAATCCAATAAAAAAGGAGAATTGTGGATGGGTCCCCATATGGGGAACCGATATAGGGTTAAGCCTCAGACTGACCTGCTGGCAAGGTCACAAACAAGTCCCAGCTTAGAGGGCTCAGTCCTCTTAGCATAATTAGGCTTGACTTTATAATACTCCCCAGATCTTACCTGGGAAGCTAATGGGCTGAGGGAAGTGCAGAGAGTGTAACTATGGTCAAAACAGGTGAAACTCACAAGAACTGTGTAACTATGGTAACCACTGCCTTGTTTACCTCTGACTATAAAAGGTTGGTGTGGCCTGAGCAAGGGTGGAAGTCCTTTCTCCTGAGTTGGACTTGCCCGCCTGGTCCCCCAATATTCCCAAATTATCTCTTGTCTTTTCTCTTTCATTTGTGTGCGGCTCCTCTTCCTCCACGTGGGACGTGGAGGGAAACATTTACGACGTTGTGGATGGGTCCCCACTTACTTTTTTTGGATTGAATACAAATACTTCATCTCACGTATTACTGTGAACAACAAATGTTTTATTTTGCTTTAAAATTATGGGTACAAATGCTATCATTAAAAGATATGGAATGGATGCTAAATATCTGAATTACCCTTTTATTTTATTTATTTTTAAAAATATTTTTATTGATTTCAGAGAGGAAGGGAGAGTGAGAGAGAGATAGAAACATCAATGATCAGAGAAAATTCATTGATTGGCTGCCTCCACACTGGGGTCAAGCCTGCAACCCAGATATGTGCCTTGATTGGGAATCAAACGATGCCCTCCTAGTTCATAGGTCCATGCTCAGCCACTGAGTCATGCCGGCCAGGATGAATTACCCTTTTAAACCTCAGCCTTGGGATACTACAAATCTATTTTTTTTGAAGGAGTCAGAGAAGTCAATTTGAAGGACAAAAGAGAATTTGAGTGTCATTCTTTTGTACGGTACAGCAATCTTTCTACCTCTTTGGGTGTGTGAAGCACAGGTGATGCTAAACATAGTTATGAGTCATTGGATCACACTTAACCTAAGAATATGCTCGTTGAGATTTCAGAGATACATCTGAGCATATTTAAGTTATTTATAACAACTGATCACTGCCAATTTGGTTCATAGTCCCAGTCCATTCACACAAATTTCTCTCAAGCATAATAATGGGCAAAAGATATTAAGATTCAGTCCAGGAAAGAAGAAACTAAAATGGCAATCAAGTTTGAAAAGTTTAGTAATAAATAAAATTCAAGTAAAATAATTATAAAATACAATTTTATTGCCATTTATTAGCAATCATTTTAGTAGCTGAAAATAGACATTAAAATGAAATGCTAAGATGTAATAAATTAATACAAAATTTTTCCTATCTCTGAGGCTCTATTTAGTTTTTCAAGTCTAAGTAAGATCCAGAATAAAATATTAAAAACGTATGGTGTCTCAGAATGAATCTTGACAAAAGACATTTGTCAGTTTATTTTAAAAGAATTAAAAGGAACGGAAACAAAATCAATTTGCAATGCATTAATGAACTTATGATTAAATTGTTCCATGTTTCACAAAAAAAACACCCCCCGAAAGCATTTGATGTACTGAGTAATTCATTGTGTAATAGAAAGTAATTTCCAAATATCACATTTTTTAAATTAAGACTTTTTGTGCTTTTTTCTTTATACACATTAGGGAGAATATTATGCCCCCTTATTCTCTCTTGGACAGGGCTCTGTTGTGTTTAGTGGTTATTTTCAGTAGTACTGAGAGTAACATGCTTTGATGAGCCCAAATCTCAAAAGCTGAGTCCTTGAGAGTTGTCTTCAAAATGGGGATTTTTAAACCTTGAATAATGGCCAACAATCTCAACTCTGGAGAGCTGCTCATGGGATTTCCCTAACATTTGTTGTGTCATTGACAAGACATTGCTCCTCTTGGGAAAGCCCAGCTGTGTCTTATGCACTGGTTCACATGAGCTGTTCTTGCAACTTAATTTCCCAGTCTTAAAGTATGACCTTATTAGATATCAGAGGCTAACTTAAAGTTCAGAAGGTGATTGCCTTCCTCCGATAACAATGTAATGTCTTTAACTACTTCCTAATTGTTCAACTTTTATCTTTCTTTAGTGATCATTGTTGGGGAATGGATCTTCACAGAACTAGTGATTTACTAGCCTTTGAGGGATTCTGACCAAACATCCATGGTCTAAAGCACTCAGAAGTGAAGAGAGGTGAAGAATAAGGATGGCTGCCAAGAGAATAATATTAGATTGTAAATTTTAGGGCAACCTTTAAGTTTTTATTGTAAAGATTTAGATAGTGTTAAGGGCTATAGGAAGTCTTGCCCTATCTTAATATGCTGGGACCTGCTGTAGGCTCTGGGATGTTCCATATATCTCAAGTCCTTTGGCCACAATCAAATTGTTTCTTCTTATGCAGGATGAGCTAGTTCACTGCCTCATCTTGGTTCTCAAAAAGACAAGTGTAACTATTTCTTTTCAGTCTTTCTTAGATTCTGAATTTATTGCAGAAACGAGAAGGAAGCACTGCTAATAAAAAGTGCATATCTCACCATTATGAATATTTGCTAATTCTGAGAGAAATGGGACATGTAGGGAGATAAAGACATAAAGAACAAGAGAATAGTTCTTAAAATTTCTATCACAAAAAAAGTTGTAACTATGTATGGTGATGAATGTTAACTGGACTTACTGTGGAGATCATTTCATAATATATACAAATAATGAATCATTACATTGTACCTGACTCTAATATGCTGCTAGTATGTTAATTATACCTAAACAAAAAAGAGACAAAGATCGAGGTAAAGAAACATGAGAGATGAGAGGAGAGAGTGAGGTCCAGAGAGGGAGCGTGGAGAGCAAAGAAGAATAGGAGAAGAGAGAATGGGAACCTGAGAGGCACTATTTGTGCTTGTGCACACATGTGGACACATCTAAAAGATTCCACAACTTTGTTTTCCAGTTAAATTGGATGTTTTCTTCTCATCATGGTTTGTCAGGCATTTTAAGTCTAAGTAGCCAAACCACTTCAGTTGTTTTAACACCCCAAATCCAAATGATTGGACAGCTAAAACTACCCAATTGGGTCAACCATTTAGCAATCCCAGGGACTGAACAAATGATTGATGTGGTATATGAAGCATACTCGAACTGTAATTTGTTACTTCAGACAGAGAAAGCTAAAAGAATTCTTTTGAGAAATTCAAGTGGGATTGGATAAACTTATGTTAAATGATATGATAATGATATTACATTACTGTGTTGTTAGTCCTAAAAAGAATCTTCCACTCATGGAAGGAAAAAAAGACTACAAAAGTTAGTCTGCCTAAATACACTCCTAGCTCTGTCTTTCTGAAATAGACTAACAGCCTCCATATGTCGGACTTGAGGAATTAATCACCTCCTTTGCCCCTCAAAATAACAGAAAAATCAGAAAATAGCAATGTCAACTTTATTGAAGGTAAAGTTAGGTTGGCAACTGTAAGTTGGATGTCACCTATCTGGCTTTCTAATTTTTTTTCTTCAGAACTCTATGTGAATTCACTTGAGATGTAAGGCTTCCAGAGCAGTGACTTATCCAACCAGCAATGCCTCACACTATGTTGAGTCAGGAAGCCTAGGGCAGGAACAAAGGGGCCTCCTGTGTGTGTGTGCAGTGACTGACCCTGTTAACCGTGACCACTACAGAAATATGGATCAATGAGTATCAGACTCTTCAACATATCAAACAGATAAATCACTGCTCCTCCGGTGGAGAGGAACAAATGAGATCTAGAAGGAAATATAGATGCTTTGCTTCTGAGAGCAGCAGAAGCTCTTATTGTACAGGCCGGTAGGAAAAGAGTGAGGGAGAGAAAATGACTTCTTCCAAACTACACACTGAATACATCCTTCTTTTACTCACAATCTTGGTAAACACTCCATGTATGGGAAGTTTTGGCTCAGCATTTGGTGCACTGATAAGAGGTTCTGAATTTATTACAGGGAAGAATGTAAGACAATGAAGCCAGGGAAATAGAATGGGAACTTACATTTGTGGAGCATCTACTTAGTCAAATAGCATTCTAGGCTCTTAATACCAGCAAGTATGAGTTTATTCTCTAAGGTCAGTTATTTCTAAAAAGAGAGAAGTTGGATGTAGGTCTAAGTCATTTTCGTATCAAATACAGTATGATGATATTTCCACTGTATCACTCTGTTACTATAAATACCACCACCACCTTTGGACTCCCAAGAAGATAGCATCTGGCTGCCATTATAAGGAAGGGGAACCCTTCTAAAATTATTCACAATAGCCAAGTACTGGAAACAGTTCAAATGCTCATCAACTGATCGATGGATAAACAAAATGTGGTATATCAACACAATAGAATATTATTAATTCAACAGGCATAAATAATGAACTACTGATACGTACTGCAACATAGATGAATCTCAGAAAAAGTATGCTAAGTCAGTGGTCAGCAAACTCATTAGTCAACAGAGCCAAATATCAACAGTACAACGATTGAAATTTATTTTGAGAGCCAAATTTTTTAAACTTAAGCTATATAGGTAGATACACTGTTATTAACTTAATTAGGGTACTCCTGAGGCTTAGGAAGAGCCACACTGAAGGGGTCAAAGAGCCGCAGTTTACCGACCACGGTGCTAAGTGAAAGAAGCCAGACATAAAATACCATATATTGTATGATTTATCTTACATAAAATCAAATCTATGGAGACAGAAAGCAGAGATATTTAATCCTTACAACATTTTAAAAAATTATATTGTCACCAGTATCTAGAAAAGTGGCTGGAACAGAATATCTTCTGCTTCCTAACTAAGAACAGGTGGAGTGAATGAATGAATGAATGAATGAGCATCCTCTAAACCAGTGGTTCTCAACCTTGGCTGCACATTAGAATCACCTGGGAATCTTTTTAAAATCCTGATTTCTGGGCCTCATCCTCCGGAAATTCTGTTTCTTTGTTACTAATGTTGTGGCCCCACCCCATCACAAAGAAACAGAATTTCTGGAACCTGAGGCCCAGAAATCAGGATTTTAAAAAGATTCCCAGGTGATTCTAATGTGCAGCCAAGGTTGAGAACCACTGCTCTAAACTATCGGAAGAGGATGGAGTTGTTAAGTTTCTGTGTGCTATATTGAAGGTCTTCCAAACCAGGAGGAATCTAGTCATCAGGACAAACTTGGGAGCTGCTGAAATGTTAATGGAAACCTACTAGTTTGGAGAATGTTACATACAGCATTGGAAAGAAAAATTTGACACACCAGTTAGGTGGTTAAGGGAGGTGAAACCCCGCCACAGCTGAAAGCAGAAAACCATTTTGCAAGGTAGGTGGGCCAGGTCAGCCACAGCAATGCTTAATTAGGGCATTGCTTAATTACTCAGGACAGCAGGGTGGAGGCCACAGCTGCCACGAACTGTCTTCTTTCTTTGATCTCACCATGTGCAATGCTCAGTCTCTCTTATAAATAAATATGTATTTATTAACTCACCAAATATTTATTAAGCACCTCCCTTGGCAGGCTCTGAGTGCTGGGAATACAGCTGCGGATGAGAAAAGCCCTTGTTTTTGTGGAGCCTACAATTCTGGATGGAGATAGATTATGAATAAAACAAAGTAAATGTATATTAAAATACTTTATTGATTATTTTTAGAGCGAGAAGAAGAGAGAGGGAGAGAGAGAGAAATATTGATGTAAGAGTACAACATTGATCAGTTGCCTCCTGCATGCCCCCCCACTAGGGATCAAGCCTGCAACCTGGGCATGTACCCTGACTAGAATTGAACCAGCAACGTTTCGGTACATGGAACAATGCCCAACCAACTGAGCCACAGTGGTCAGGGCAAAGAAAATAATATTTAAGATATTGATATAGGCTATGAAATAGAGCGGCATGCTACAAAATAGGATGAGGGGTATAGAGAGACTGGAGCAGGGGTTTGGGGATGATGGAAAGAGTTTGGAGCCCTTAGCCATGGACACTCAACAAGGGCTTTTCTGAAGATAGCCCATCAGAGTGAAAGCTTAGAGGATCAGAAGGAGGTAGCCACATTAAGATCTGAAGGAAGAGCAGGGCCAGGGAGCACAAGTTCCATGACTGCCAAAGGAGTGAGCTCAGCAGAGACAAAGAACAGAAACAAGGCACAAGTGATTGAGTGCAGTGGAGAAAGGAGAGATGGGTTTGGAGATGTTCTCAGAGGCTTGAAGGTGAAGAGTCTTGGAGGAGATGCATTGTAGGGAGATTGCATTTAATTCTAATGGCAGCAGGGAGCCTTTGGAGGGTTTGAAGGTAGGATAATGGAGGCTGTCATTTTTAAGGTGTGCCAAAAAAGACTTGAAAACTGCCTCATGTCTCAGTCCAATATTATCTGCAGATTCCTATACTTGCTTCACAGGAGGTAGGTTGCAGAAATCTAACCCAGGCCTCAAGTTTATTCACTGGTGGGAGAAACTAGTATCACAACTTTGAACTATGGCACGGTGACTGTAAACCCTTTTTTCTAAGGACGTTTCAACTAACTATTGGAATGATGTTAAGAATCAATGTCTAGTGTTTAAGAACAATCTGCTTAAAACAGCCTACAAAATGGCTCGCTTGACATATAACATTCTGCATTAAATGGCTACACAATATTTTTTAAATGAAGCATTTTAATAATCTGCAGCAAGCAATCAAATATGCTTAACATCCAAAAGAAGATAGTCTTTGGTTAGGGAGGCAAGTCCAAAGGTTAATGCTGCCTAAGGAAGAACATTAATAAGAGAGTAAGGGAAGCTTCCAATTAATCAACTGTCGTTTGACTTTGAGGAACTGGGAGGATGATCAGCACCGTGAGGATAGAATGCCAAAAGGAATTTATAAACAGATCACTCTCTTGGTCTCCGAGGAAGCAATAGGCATGTCTGGAATAAGCATGTTTGATGATGGGTCTTGTATGAGCATAGCTTATTATCTATTCTAGAAAAGTTACTTTGCAAGCCCCCAAGACTGAGATGTCTTTGTATTTCTCTCCCAAGGAATGGTACTATGAGAGAAGAAGTGGGAGTATCTGAATAAAAAAAAATAAGACGCAAGTATTACACACAAAAATTCAATCCAGAAATGAATAGGGATATGACTGCCTCAAATTAGGAGGGGTATAGGGGTTCTGCAGGAAATGTAATTGAGTTATCATTTGAGCTTCTGTTAGCTCAAATTTAAATAGGTTTGTTTTGTGTATTTTTAGGGATATCCTGCTCTTTTTTAAAGCTGAATTTATAGGGCAGTTGTCATCTATTTATTAAATCAACATTTAATTAGCCCTTGTGGACATATGCTTTTTTTTTCAATCTTGTACATGTCATACCCTAAAATATGTCCATTGTCTGGCACATTGTAGAAATTCAATAATTATTTATTGAGATAAATGTATAGATATGACTCTATCTTCGGCCCTTAAACATTCAGAAATAATGGGATTATAATGCAGAAAAAATTAAGCAAGCTTGGCTAACGTAGTCAATTCATTTGCTTTGTTGGTGCTAGGGAGGAATTGTGCAGGCATTTGTCAAATGTATGGATTGGAGACAGTGTGGAATAAACAATTAGTTCAAGCTGATCCTCTACTTTCAGAAGTTAGAGAGGAGTGCAGGGACATCGCAGGAGAGGTAAAAAAAAAAAAAACAGGAGTAAAGGTAACACGTTGGGAAAGCTTGTGATGTACTTTGGGAAGAGTGGAATCTAGTTTAGCTGAAGAATAAATAATATCAGAGCAGAAAGAAGTCGGTAGAATGTGAAGAACAAGAATTTAGGAATCACATAAAATCCTCGCAGTGTTGTCACTGTGGGAAAACAACTTAACGTTTATGATCATGCATTTCCTCATCTTAAAAGAGAAATGCCGATGCTCTCTTTTCCTAAGTCCTTCTAAACTACTACTACAGGCTTATATTCACTGAGGCCCTACTATGGATACAACACTATTCTAAGCACATTCATTCTATCAACTTAAATACCTGTGTGCATCACTTAGTATTCACTATTCACACTCACAATAATTCTATGATGTAGGAGCTGTAAGAGTAAAATGGAATAATGTAATGCTTACAGCATATCCTCGGATAAATATGCTTCTTTACTCTTCCCATCCCTTTTCTTATAAGTAAATCATGGGAGCTAAGCCTGGAAAGGAAACTTGAGCCAAACTGCAGAGGGGCCTTGCTATTAGTGCTTTATTCAGCCAACCACGTTTGGTCTTTGACTGCTTTGGAGCTGGGAAGTGATGCGTTTATAGCCGTGATTTCCCTTTACACACAATCGGATCCTGTGGGTTGGATTTTCTTCTCATTGCTCATCAACTTTTTGAAAGATTAAATTTTCAAGGCAAGTTACAAATGTATCAGACACTCTTCTTTAAAGGAATAAAACATCCCTTGGATGACTAGAGGGTCTCAGTAACATCTCTGAGGTCTTACTAACATGTCAAGTTCACTTATCCACAGTGATGGAGATGGCTGAGCCGGATGTACTTCCCTGACTTTCATGCTCTTTTGCCCTGAGAAATATTGGGAAACCCCCTTTGCTATCTATTGCCACTTTTACATTGCCCCCCCACCCCCCGCTATCAAATGTCAACTCAAAGTCCTATTTAAATAGCTCTTTTATTTTTCTAGAAGGTACCAATTATCACTGACTTTTGTTGTTGTTGTTTACTGCCAGAAGAATTTTAGTCTTCACCAAAGAGACCACTGAATGAACATTTCAAAATCTCTCAAAATGTCTCACATGCCTCTTCCTAATCTCTTTTAGTTCAGCCTTTTATCATAGCTATATGTACAGACCACTGACTAAAATGAATAATAATAATAATAACGAAGCAAAATAAACACCATCATCCCAGGCTAAACCTCTTCATCAACCTGAGGTAAATTCAAAGCTAGAGTACTTATAGACTTTCAAACTTGTTTAAGCATTTCCTCTTAAAAATTTATGTTTCCTAAGTGTCAATTGTACTATTGTATCCAAGGGTTATAAACTCAAAATTAAAATTTAAATACATATTTAAAACTATAGTAAGTCACAAGGTGATGAAAGTTCATAATGTTTTAGTAGCTAAAGCAGAAAGAGAGGAATCGTGACTTGAGATTTGCAGATAGACTGTCCCTTTCACCACTTTTTAGAATACACCCAATATGATAAGATTGCTTGAAGGCAGTTAGGAAAAGAAAAAGAAAAAGCCCTGATATTATTTCTCAAGATTCTTGCTCCTACAAATAGATTTATTCTGGTCCCTATTCAAAAGTAATATATAGTCACCAGGGTATCATGCGTGTTTCCATAAGTGAGTCTACGCTAGTGGTAGTGAATGGCCACATAATCTAATGTTTCACTCCATACAAGATTTAGTGGAAAATACTGGGCTCATCATGCCCAGAGATTGCTTGTTCATCATCTCACACTATTGTAAGCTTCATGAGGGCACTGACTAAGTATTTCTGAATCTGTGTCCCCTAACACTGTGCCTGGCACAGGAAAACCACTCATGTTATTATGTGGTTGTTTTTGGAATGACGTTGGGTGGAGAGATCGATCAGAATTTTAGCCCATTGTTTCTCAAACTGTCTGTGGAGAAGAACCAATCTGGTTTGTGACTTTCCAATCATCTGTCTTGTATTGATTCTTTTATAAAACACAGAAAAAGGTGAATTACTAGAAAATAAAAAGTGAAGACAACTTAAAAAAATCTTGAATTAATTATTTTGTTATTAGACAAAATAGAAATAAAACTTCTCTATCAAATTATCCCCACAAATTTCTAAATGCTCTTTTCTTAAATTCTTACTTCTCTTGTTGAGACGAGTAGAAGAATGCTCCTGAAACAGCTGCCATCAAAGGATCACACACTTTGTAGCACTTAGTCTGCCACAAACTAAAATTGGTGAATCTGTCTTAAATACCTGGGGTGTGCCTGGTCATATGGAAAATGGAGAGCAGAGCTGATCTTGCAGGGCTGGCGCCTAGTGAGGCTCTGCTTTGTTCTATGTCTGGCATAAGTCTCATCAGTACTTTGGGAGGTGGGGTTCCACAGGGGTGAACAAGTGTCAGGCTCAAGCCTTCCGTTCACTCTCGCCTCGTCTGAGATAGATTCACAAAGCATTTCTCCTGGGACCAAGGCTACTATAGCCTGGAAACTGCCCATTCATTGCCTTCATCTTTAAAAGTTCATAAACAATGTTGACATAGTACTTATCTTCCTCTACCCTCAAATCTTTCACATTCCCTTCCCTGCTTTATGTTTTCTTCCTAGCACTTAGCAATAACATATTGTGTGTTGTGCTTGTCTTATTTGTAATCGTTTTAATCCCTTCCCTTGACTATAAGCTCAGTCAGAACTGGTGTTTTAATCTTTTTTGTTCATTACTGTGAAGGAAAATCACACACCTAAAACTGTGCTGGACACATGATAGACAAATACTTTTTTGAATAATGAATAAATGCAACTCAATTCATATATATACTGTCTCTTAATGATGTAATGTGAAGACTCTTGCATGATCACTACTTTAAAGATTTAGAATACTCCATTTTCCTGGAATTTTACCATAGTTTTAGTGGAAAATTCAATAGTTCAGGTAATTTGAACACACCTTTGAAACTTTTTCAACTTGGTTATTTATTTCCTAGGTGTATTTTTCCCAAATAAGTCAAAGAGGCTTTTAATGCATATCAAATTCAAAAGCATAGTTTGGACTCCTCTGAATAAAAAAAATACACATCAAGTCCATTTTTAATGTTAAAAAATGTGGTTTACAAATATTCTAATAAATCACAAATGATTGCGTGAATCCTTTTATATTTTCTTTAAAAAGTTACCTGTAAGCTGAAAAATGAGCTTGAGAAATTTCAGCCCTAAGGGTATATATATTGTTTTTTCTCTTATGAGAAAAACTCAAGTACCTATTTTTATATATTTATCCAAATTCTTTCTCAACCACAACTATACCACAACACTACAGTACTGTCAGCAATAAAACCAAACTTAATTTTATAATTCCACACTTATAGTATGTTGAGAAAAGGCTCCAAATCTTATTTATGTCCAATAGTCTCTACTTTTCCTTTCAGGAAATTCAAACAATACAACTAAATAAAACAAAAACCTGCCTTATGATGTTACCCACTACAGAGAAAAAGGAATACAAATATATTCAAACATATACAAACATTTCTATTTAATTTTCTGGCTACATGTGCCTTAATAATTTTTTAAAAACACACACATAAAATCAAGTTCCCATATGTTTTTGTTCTTTCCTACTCCCATCTTGGCCAGTCAACTTTTTCATTTTTTTTCCTTCTATATCACCTGATTTTTCATTTTGGTATTCACATTTTAATACATTTTTCATGCTTAGCTGTAGCTTTGACTTTCTCAGAAGGACAGTTTGTTTCTCCATGCCAATTTTAAGGTTTCAAAGTTAAACATTGGAAGTAGGACCACATTTTCCCTCTTCCAGTGTTCCTGACTGCACACACTCAAAAAGTAGAAGCTTTGAATTTTCCATAACTAATAAAAGGTGAAGCTTGACCCTTTCTTCTATTTGCTTATCTCTATGCCTACCCTCCCAAAGAAGACTGACTTAATTGGTTGGTGAAACTGAGAAGAAGGTGACTGCACTGGCTGGCTTAAGCACACCTCCCCCCGCCCCTCTGAGATCTGTTTGCCTTCAGGAAAAGTGCATTTCTCCCCTAGATTCCTTTATGGGTAAAGAGCCTGGTTCAGGGCCTGAGAGCAGAGACTAGACCCTAGAAGGGATGGGAAAAACCTGGATAAGTGTTTTTGTTCTGAAGATCTCAACTCTCCTATGGAGAAATGATCCTGTTTTGTAGATTTGGGAAAAGAAGAAGAAGAAAAAAAGTCTAATTCTCCTTATAGATCAAACTGCTTTCTTTAACCCAATATTACCAATAATAAAACCAGTATTTTGACAATGTCTACATGTCTATTTGATTAAACATGAGACTAGTCACTGTATCTATTCTCAGTCAATTCAGCACATAGAGAAGAACATGAAGTTGGGATAAATGGTCATCCTCATAGAAGAATAGTGGTTAGAATTTTGCTAGGTGAATATCAGGAAGAAGGTGTTCCAGACATAGCAGAAGATGTAAATGTGGACAGAGTGATTGTCCACATCTGCCGTGTGAGTTTGTGAATGATAAGTCTTTTATGGCTGGAGCTTAGAATGCTCTAACCAGCCGTGGGCAAACTACGGCCTGCGGGCCAGATCCGGCCTGTTTGAAATGAATAAAACTAAAAAAAAAAAAAAAAAAAAAAAAGACCGTACCCTTTTATGTAATGATGTTTAATTTGAATTTATATTAGTTCACACAAACACTCCATCCATGCTTTTGTTCCGGCCCTCCGGTCCAGTTTAAGGACCCATTGTGGCCCTCGAGTCAAAAAGTTTGCCCACCCCTGCCAGGGAATGGGGATATGTATTTATTGATTTTGAGAGAGAGAGAGAAAGAGGGAGAGAACGATTGATGTGAGAGAAACATCAATCGGTTGCCTCCCATATGCACCCTGACCAGGGATCGAAACTTCAATCTCTTGATGTATTGGACAACACTCCAACCAACTGAACCAGACAGGGTGATAATCCCATATTTTTAAGAGAAACTGGTTACCATGGGAGGTGCTTACAATACAGCAGAGAAACCCAGAAGGCAGTTGGAAATATAGGTGTGGGTGCTCAGGAGGAGATGTGGATTTGGGAGCCATTGGTGGAAAGGTGAGGGCAAATGTATGGAAATGGGTGAGATCATCAAGAGAATGTGTGCAAAATGTGCTGAGAGGGGATGAGAGGATCTTGGAGAATGGAGTGCCTCAGTGGTCGGCAAACTCATTAGTCAACAGAGCCAAATATCAACAGTACAACGATTGAAATTTCTTTTGAGAGCCAAATTTTTAAAACTTAAACTATATAGGTAGGTACATTGCATTGTTATTAACTTAATTAGGGTACTCCTAAGGCTTAGGAAGAGCCACACTCAAGGGGCCAAAGAGCCGCACGTGGCTCACGAGCCGCAGTTTGCTGACCACTGGATAAAAGGATGAGGTGGAGCACTCACAATTTCTTGGGGAGTTCCTAGTGTTTTAGTCCAAGAATCATTAAATCAATTAGATCTGTAATACTATACATAAAGGAATTTAAAAAATTTTTATTTTCCACCCAGTTGATGTGGCTCAGTGGTTGAAGGTTCACCCATGAACCAGGAGTTCATGCTGTGATTCTTGGTTAGGACACATGCCATGGTTGTGAGCTTGATTCTCAGTATGGGATGTGCAGGAGGTGACTGATCTGTGATTCTCTCTCCTTACTGATGTTTCTAACTCTCTCTCCCTTTCCCTGCCTCTCTCTGAAATCAATAAAGACATTTAAAAAAAATTTTTTTTAAAATCCCAGACAAAATTTATATAGGATAAAAGAATTACTAGAGATATATTTATAGTAAATAAATTTTTACATTTATAAAATTACTGAAAGCACATCTATAATAATAAAAGCATAATACGCTAAATAGATTGGACATCCTTCCAGATGTATTTCCAGATGACCTTGCAGACGAAGCCGGGGCTGGGAGGGAAGCCCAGCTTCTGGGTGCCTGCCGGTGGCCAGAGGGAAGCCCGGGTCCCAGGTGCTGGAGGGAAGTCCAGGTCCTGTGTGCCAGAGGGAAGCCGGTGCTGGCAGCAGGGGAATGGAAGGCCTACTCTTACACAAATTTTGTGCATCGGGCCTCTAATCTATATATATAAAAGGTTAAGTGTCCATACTTCCCTCTGACTGATAGCTATGACACACAATGACCACCAGGGAGCAGATGCTCCAACCAGTAGCTATGATGCGCACTGACCACCTAAGGCAGACGCTCAACACAAGAGCTGCCATGACACGCACTGGCCATCCTATATAATAAAAATGTAATATGCAAATCGACCAAATGGCAGAATGACCAGTTGGCCGGGGGCAGGGCTGGAGAGCAGGTGGAGCCAGGCCAGCCAAGACACGTGCCAGCGGGCAGAGGTAGGGAACAGCAATGGGTGGGAGGTGATGACCAGTGGTGGTGGAGGGGTGATGTGAGGGGCCGGCACCATCCCCTGATCAGTCCATCTGGTTGCTTCCCACAGAGGGAGGCCAGGCAGCAGCAGCAGGGTGATGGGGACTGCCAGATTGTGAGAGGGCGCAGACCAGGCTGAAGGACCACCTGCCCTCCTGTGCATGAATTTTCGTGCACTGGGCCTCTAGTCTATATATATAAAAGCCTAAGCAACCATCTGACCATTTGGCCATTTGACTGATAGCTATGACATACAATGACCATCAGGGGGCAGACTCTTTGACCGGTAACTATGACATGCACTGACCACCAGGGATCAGACGCTCAATGCAGGAGCTGCCAAGCTGTGGTGACTTGGCAGCTGCAGTTTGCAGTTGACACACCTGGAACCAGAAGGGAGGGAGCCCAATTCCGGGGTTCATTACCCGAGAACCATCCTCTAGCAATCCAGGACCCCTCAGGGAATGTTGGGGAGCCAGTTTCAGCTCAATTCCTGCAGGCCAGGCCGAGGGACCTCACTGGTGCATGGACCTCTAGTTTAAAAATAAATGGCACCACGGAGCTGGCACTTACAAACCAACACTCGGCTTCCTCCAGTGGGACACAGACTCCGGAGTGACACCCCACCAAATTGAAGTCAATATTGGCAAGACCCCATGGTGCAAAATGCAGCTCATAGCCCAGTCCAGCTCGGAAATGGTCACTGTGGGCACTGGGTAATGCCGTCACCAGGTAGCAACACCTGGCTTCCTCTCCCTAGTGACTAGCGGCTAGCCTCTTTGGAGTTTCTTCAGCCCAGGAACCTGACTTGCTTTATAGCCAGGTGCAAACATTTTACAGTTCAACCAAATGTTTGTGAAGTGTTTTTCCATGCCTCATCTCATTTGATCCTCACTGAAGTCCTGGAGTAGGTAGATAGGAGACTCCGTAGAATCCTATTTTCTTTCCATTAGCAAGACAATGGAGATTTAGAAAGTTTAAAAATTTGATCTGACTGAAAAGAAGTAAGAAATGGTGGACCTTGAAAATGACTTCAGGTTTTTTCACTGTGCAGAATATAGTCAAACACTGCTACAGTTAAATATTTTCCCCTTTTTTCTCCCTGTGTGATCTACAATAATAATCTGCTTTGTGTTGATACTTACTGCTGTGTTGCTGACAATTACCTGAAAGAGAAGTTGGGGTGCTTCACTGGGCTGGAAAAAGTTTAGCTAAATCAGAAAGCAGGTCTAATTAAGCAATTTATCTATATATATAAAAGGCTAAGTTGACTTGCACATGTGTGATACATATAAAGCTCTCACTGGTGCCAATTGCACACGTGTGTTTTGATCTGTCATTGATCATAAATTTGGTTGACACTTCTATTATAGAGAAAGGGCAAATAGAAATATTAAAGTATTTCTTCTAATTAATTTCCTTTCAATGTGCATGAATCCATGCACCGAGACACTAGTTTATTTATAAAAGCACATTATGACCACTGGCATGGTGGGGTGTTACAATTTTAAAATTGTCTGCTAGCCCAGCTGGAGTAGCTTAGTTGGTTGAGCATCATCCTGTGCACTGAAAGGTTGCCAGTTTGATTCCTTGATTCCTGGTCAGGGCACATATCCAGGTTGTGGGTTTGTTCCTCAGTCAGGGCATGGATGGCAATCAACTGATGTTTCTTTCTCACATCGATTTCTCTCTCTCTCTCTCTCTCTCTCTCTCTCTCTCTCTCTCTCTCTTTCTCCCTCTTCCCTGCCCCCACTCCCCACATGTCCTTGGGTGAGGAAGGAAGAAAGAAAGAAAGAAAGAAAGAAAGAAAGAAAGAAAGAAAGAAAGAAAGAAAGAAAGAAAGAAAGAAAGGAAAGAAAGAGAGAAAGAGAGAGAGAGAGAAAGAAAGGGAAAATGGTCTGCTAGTGACAAATTCATTTGCTCAAACTGTTTCACTGGGTACATAATAGACCTCAGAATATACTGTTTTTAGAGATAAAGTCTTTAAAGAAGTGATTAAGTTAAAATGAAGCCTTAAGGCTGAAGACCCTAATTCAAATGACTGGGCTTCTTATAAGAAGAGACGAAAGACACCAGGGATTTGTGTCCAGAGAGATGACCCTATGAAGAGAACAAGTTAAGGAACTCTCAGGAGAAACCAACTCTGCTGGCACCTTGCTCTTGGACTTCCAGCCTCCACAACTGTGAGAAAACACATGTCTGCTGTTTAAGCCACCGAGTCTGTGGTATTTTCTTATGGCAGCACTCACAAACTATGCTATACTATGAAGCTAGGGATTTATCTTTAAAGAGGGTAAGACTCTTGCTGTTATCTGGGGGTATTCCTAGATTCAGAGTATGAAACAAATATTGTTTAGATTCTGACAAAATAGAAAACTTTGAGCTGAAATGCAGGCTTTGTGATTTACTTACTGGGTGGTGGAGATGGGCAGCCCCAGGTTTCAACCAATTACATTAGTTTTGATGATTGGAACAGTGGGCAGAGACCATATTAATATTTAATTCTAAAATATATTTTCTTTGGTGCATGGAGAGAAAAAAAAAACAATTTAGAAAGACTTTGGCTTTTTTTCTTCTGATTTTATAATCATGTCTATTTGGAAATCATGAACAAATAAAATGCAAACCCGCCACATTTATCCTCTCACAAGAGCTTACCGTATAAAGATGCCTGAAGAGCACACAAAAATGCTCCTTTTAATGTTTTTAGAAGGATAGCTTAAGGTTATTTCTAAGCTTCAGGATCCAAGTGCAAAGAACTCCACTTCTTTACAAGTGGTTCAAGCCCATGGGCAGTGTGGTTAGAATCCAGATGACTCTCTTGAGAGGCCGGGAGAAGCAATGCCAATATTTTTTTTTGTGTTGAAAGGGCCATAAAGGAGAAACAGATCATACTTTGTGGGTTGATAAATAGCTCAACACACGCAGCCAGAAGAATGAACATTATGCACGTTGTACAGCTCACTTTTTTTTAAGGCAGAAATGGGGGAAAGGAGTTGTGGTTTTGTTATTTCTCTGTTCTGACCCCTCACTTCCAAGAAGAAAAAGGATATGTCAAAATTTGAAATGTGACATTGAAAGAAAAGTTTCAAAATTTGATAAAGATTGAGGTATGGGGCTTAATTCCCTTTTTATACCCCGATTTCCGTTTTTAAATGGAGAATTCAAAATGGCTTCAGAAATTATTATAAGCGAAATGTTGGTGGTCCTGGTTAGATGACACGTGAAAAGAAAATTGAAGTAGAAATAAAAGCTTAAAAGAAAGTTCACTTTGTTTGGGCTAATTTTATACTTGATAGATGACTTTCGGAAGGAACTATTTGCAGAAGAGCTCACGCTAATGGTGAGTAGGGAGTGCAGGGTAGGGGGGTTTGTAGATAATAAAAGTATACCAGATGTGTGAGAAAGCCTCAATTATGAATTCTCTGGGGAGTTCAGGATTATTCACTTACAGACCCTTCCCTTCCCCTCGTCTCCTCTCTTTCTTTTTCTTTTGTGGTATGAGGCATTCATTAGTAGTAAGGGAACACAAACTCATTTCTTATAGATGTGATCTTAGTAACCCTGGAGAAAGATCAGTGGTGATAATTTATTCCCTCTTTTCCTTAGAATTGTCTGTTCTAGATTGGCTAAGTGAAATTTTATTTTCTCACATAAGTGAAAACACTATTTCTTAAACACATCAAAGCCCATTTGAATTGGGTCACATCATAATTTATTTTATCAAACAGATTTTAATTTTTTCCAGATTTAAAAAATTTCCAGATTATTCCAAATTTTATGGGTCAAATTCTGTCCTTAATTATACACATGCAGCTTAATTGCACACACATAACTGAGGGCAGAGTTTGGGTTTTGGAGCTGAAAGTCTGAATTTTTTTCTTGGAAAAGCACAGACTTCAATCTATGAATTTAAAAATAATATTTAAAATATTGACATCACTTTTCCAAAGTTTCTTTCAAGCCCTGATTACTTAATCCACCACACCCTGGTATAATCACTCTTTATTATCTTTTTCTTCAATGAGATAATAATCACATAAATGATTTTATTTGCTTGAAGCCACACAAGCAAGACAATGATAAAATTAAGGTTAAAATTTAGCAGTCTAGTTCTAGCCAGTTTGGCTCAGTGGATAAAGCATCAGCCTGCGGACTGAAAAGTCCCAGGTTTGATTCTCGTCAAGGGCACATGCCTGGGTTGCGGCTTGATCCCCAGTAGGGGGTGTGCAGGAGGCAGAATGTCAATGATTCTCATTGTTGATATTTCTATCTTTCTCTCCCTCTCCCTTCCTCTCTGAAATCAATAAAAATATATTTTAAAAAAATTTAGCAGTCTAAGTCTGTGTTCTGTGATGATAGTTGGAACTAGTTACTAACATTACATAACTGATAAATTTGTTTTTTTCTTGATTGTTGCTTCTTTTATTCAAAATAATAATGGCTTTATTATACTTTTTCCTAATTATAGAGATGACATTGGAAATAATTTAAGCAATGAAGGAAAGTATAAGGAGTAAGATAATCACTTGAATTCTCACCTCTACAAGAGGGCTATTTATATTTTTGTTAAATATGGGTATCATTTGACTTTTTCTTTAATTTATATTGATATAATATTAAACATGTTATTGTAAACAGCCTTTTAAACCAGGGAAATATTAGACATCTTTTCATGTTAAGGAATACAGATCCACCTCTTTTTAAGGCCCACATAATATTCCATTTGACTGGCAAATGTTTAGTCAATCAGTTATTTTCACAAAAAGAAATGTACTTTAATGCTCTAAACTCTGTTATGGACACATTGATTTATTCATTTTAATTAATAACTGGAACTCTCTTCCCTTTTAGCTATGCCAAATATTTTTATCTCCATTAAATCTATTTATTCTTTTTAAAAACTCTAACTTTGAATTGCACATCCATAGAATTATACTCAGATGTGCAATATGCAACTTGAAAATGTCTGGCAATGAAAAATGTGAATAACATAGGTATGTGACGTCTTCAGAAAATGCTTGAATGCATTTTATAAATAATCTCTTATCATTACTCAACTTTAATCTGATGAACTGCTATACATGTCCCAATCAATAAGGATTTGAGTTTTATCTCCATCTTTTTCTTACCATACTAAAGTTTCTTACCAAACTTTAGGAGATTAGAGTAAGCATGGGAATGGAAAATCTTGGATAATCTATACTTTGGGCAATCAATTGCTAAACACTGAATTTAGAGTGGAGTGTTTATATTTATATAAATAGTGTTTGAAAAATTGAAAGCACCTCCATACAGGCTGTTCATGTTACAAATGTATTCTTTGTTCCTTCCAGTCTTTGCCTCCTAACTTGATTGCCCTGATGAAAACTCAGATCCATTATCAACCTTGGAGTTTTTTCCCTTCTGATCTTATTCTCTGTAGCCTACTCCAGAGGATTGTTCGAACATTATACCTTCTCCCTCCCTCATCATCACATTTTCCCTCATTACTGAATTATTCTCACCAATATTACTTTCTCTTTTATCTTAAAAAATATTTCTCTTCGCCTATTTCCATCTCCACCTACCACTCATTTATTGGCTTCCTGATTTCAAGTCTTCTTCCTTTCTCTTTCAATACAATCTGACCAGCCTATCTCACTCATGAGTCCAAAAGTTGTTCTTGAGGTCACCGATGACGTCCATGATATTAAAATGATGGTCAATTCTTAATCCTCATCTTATTTGACCTGTCAATTTAATTTGACACATTTGATCACTTTCTCTTCCTTAATAAACTTTCTTTGCTTGGTTTCCAGAATGCCACTCTCTTTTAGTTTTCTTCCCATCCTGCTGATTGCTCCTTTTCAGTGTCCTTGGTTGGATCCTTGTCTCCCTGACCTAATTTTGGCATATTAAATTATTCTCTTTTTCCCCCTTCTCTTTATCCACACTCATGGCCTTAAATATTATCTATAAATACTCTCATATTCACATCTCTAGGACCATCTGTCTTCTAGACTCAACATTCACACATCCAGCAATATTTTCATGTAATATTCACGTAATCCCTTTCAAACCCAACATTTCCTGCAGTGAACTGATGTTTCTCACTATTCACTAATCTCAGTTCTATCCTTACTGCCACTAATGACAACTAGGAAGCCATCTTTGACTACTTTTTAGTCACCCCACATCTAAACTTTTGGGAAACCTTGCTACCTCTAATTCAAACATATATAGAATCTGACCATTTCTCCCCGCCTCCACTGAGGGACTAAATTCCCTAATCAGGTTTCCCATTATTCTTGTCTCCTTAGAGCAGGGGTGGGGAATGTCTAGTCCATGGATCATATAAGGTCTGTGGAACCATTTGGTCTGGCCCTGCCAAGGCATTAAGGTGAGTTAATTAAATGTTTGACCAAATACAGTAGGCTAATACTTAAGTTGATGATTTTGTATGGTCCACAAATGATGTTATAAATATCCAAATGGCTCTTGGCAGAAAAAAAAGGTTACCCACCCCTGCATTAGAGTCTACTGTCAACTAATAAGGCAGAGTGAGCCTCTTAAAACTTGAATCATGCCATGACACTCTTCTGCTTAAAATCCTGAAATAGCTCCCCATTTCACTCAAGGTAAAAACCGTAGCCCATACAATAGCTACAAAACTAGGACCTTCCTTTTCTTCTCTGACTTCTTTTCCTACTACTCTCTCTGCCTTGTTCAGCCTCCTGCTATTACAGGGGGCTTCTTGACATTTTTCACACACCCCAGGGACTTTCCCACCTTGAGATCTTTCCTTTGAATATTCCTTTTATTTGGAATGTTCTTCTCTCAGATATCTGCTTGGATAACACCTTTGTCTCAAGTCTTTAGCTAAATTCCATTTTTTAAATAAAGCCTGCCATGACCATCTTATTTAATACTACAGCTCTCTCTTTCATCTTTGACATTTCCTATCTCCCTTATCCTGCTCTGCTGTGTGCGTTTCATATCGTTTATTATCTTTGAACATACAATATTTACTTAAAATATGTTTATTGCTTATTTTTTCTGTTCCCAGTCCAATATAAAACATGAATATATCCTTGAGGGCAGAGATCTTTGTGGTGAGTGAGAATCACAGGTAATTTTCTCATTATTAAAATTATACATAAAATAACTCACAAAATAAAAACAATGAGTACATCAATGGTGAGACTATGTCATCAACAATAGACTGTGATTAATCCAATTCCAAGCCCAGGAGATTCAGGACAGAAAAAGAAGAAGCAGAAGCCCAGGAGATTCAGGACAGAAAAAGAAGAAGCAGAAGCACAACAGAACAACTACAACCAGGGTGAAAAGGAAGATAAGAGTAAACTTAGTGTAAATTTAGTGTTCTAAGTTTATAAATTTTCCTACTCTAAAAGATTTTGGAAAAGGAGAGAAATAGAGGCTACACATGTTGGTGTTTGAATCGTGATTTAAGATTGCTTAAGGATTATGCTAATTCTGGGACAAAAAGGGAGAATTTTTGGCTTTGAAATATAAATATATACATCACTGGCCCACCCATTACCACGTCTGAAATTCTCTTCAGCTGTAGCTGATTAGCAACTAAAAATGTCAAGATTTATTTTGAGAATATTGAAGACTACTCTAGGGCCTTGAAATAATTAGTTGCTCAAGTCCTCATTAAGGCACAGAGCATATACAAAGCTATAAGACTTGGCTAGTCAAGAAAGCAAAATGCTTTTGACCATTTTATTCAATGAGGTAAATTAGCGTGCTTTGTATCAATTGGTTAACTGAATGTTGAAAGTATGGCAGACTACTTTTGGATGGAATTGAAAATTTTTCCATCGGGGGAAACTTTTCCCTACATAAAGTCATTTTGTTGTTTATATCCACTAATATTTTATGACAATTATTTATGGTAAAAGAGAATAGTCTTTGAGAGGTTATTTTTAAAAGATTATTTAATTTCAGCATTTGATGAAGTTACTAATGTTTGAAAGTAAGAAATTTTAGGGCAGATTATTTTACATTTTGGCTATAATACAAGAAGAAAATTAGGTATAAAAATGAAGGTAAATAAAATTTTATTGAGCTTTAAAATATAAGATAGTTTCATATGCCATTTGTTGGGGGTTGGGAGACCCCAAATAAAATACCTCATTCCCATGTCCAATTCTGGGAAGAAACAGACTTATGAAATACTTTAAACTATGTATATATATATGTATGTATATATGTGTGTATATATATATATATATATATATATATATATATATATAACTCTAATATGAAAATAGACCAAATGGAACAACTGAACAACCAAACAACCGGTCACTATTATGTGCGTTGACCACCAGGGGATGTGTGTGCAGAACATGGCAGGCGTTGGCAGTAGGCAGCAGAGCACGGAACATGGCAGGCATCGGACCATGGTGGGATGGTGGAGCAGGTGAGCTGGGGCGCCAGACCAAGGAGGGGCACCAGTCACTGTCATTGGGGTAAACCTCTGGTGGTTACTAAACATTCTTTGCTCCCATGTGCTGCTATCCCTGGGGGCAGGAGGGGCCAGGTGAGGGCACAGAGCATGGGCCAAGATCCACCCTGTGCCCACCACAGCCTCGTGGCCTACAGTTCTTTTCAAGGTGCACAAATTCGTGCACTGGGCCCCTAGAGTGTGTGTGTGTGTGTGTGTGTGTGTGTGTGTATATATATATATGTATATATATATATATACATATATATATATATACACACACACACACACATATATATATATATATATATATATATATGTATATATATATATGTATATAATCATTCCCTTTGTAAGGATAGACTAAGGAATCAGATAGATGGAGATCAAAATGTCAGTTTTATTACTAATCAATATCTGGTCTGAAGAATGCACTTAGATATGCACCCACAATCGCCTTCCTAACACTTTGCCACTATTAAGCACACTTAGTCATTGTCATAAGCAATAGCACATATTAACTGTGTACCTCCCTCATGGGATAGGGTGTTTACCAAGTGATATGAAGCCGAATGAAATCAGGGCCTTTGGATAGATGGCTATAGAAGGAGAGGAAAAGGCTGAGGTAAACTTGTACAGTAACTCCTTCCACATCCACCAACCAGACCAATTGATTAGGGTTGTAAGAAAGGCATGAAGGGTCTGTGCAACTAGTCTCCTTTGCTGGAAACAGAGGTGATGAAGGATGCATCCCCACCCTTCCTCACTCCCAGGAACACACTCTACTCATCACATATGTGTGATATATTATGGTGACAGCAATTATGCCACATGTGTGTTAGTGGGAGAGGGGGGATGTGGATTGTTAGTACATCTCAAATTTTCTACTATTTTGCAGATAATTACACAAAGTTGCAAATCAGAGACTCATTCATTGTTGGCAAGCACACTTCTGTGAATTAATGTTTGAGTTGATGGCTCAGCCTGGGTGAAGGAGAAAGATGGTATGAAGCAGTGCTTCTATTAAGGAGCAAAGGTCAGAATGATGGTCAAAATCCTCCTCCTCTACTGAAGGCGGTACTGCTGCCATCTGCTGGATGGTGAGTAGAAGAAGCCCATACAGGAAGGAGTCCTTTTAATTTATCTCCTTCTCACTTAGAAGGCATTATAGTCAGTGCCAGGGAGAGGGCATGTAAAGATAGTAGATCACCTTCTCCACCCTTAGGGAGCTGGGAATTTAACAGGGAGGAGAGACCTCACCCAAGAGACTATGATAAGCGTGTCTCTAATGGGAGGGCCATGCCATGGTGGACTTACTGACCTGGGGAAAGTCAGGAAAAGATTTAGAGAAGAGGTGACTTGAGTTCACGTTGGAAACAAAAAGAGGGTTCAGCAGGGAAGAGAATTCTAAGTGGGCACTGCTCCAAACAACTTAATTCTACTCTTCATGAAGAGTCTAATGAAAGTTCTTACTCCTTTTAGAAACAATCTTTTTCTTTTATGATCACCTCTCCCAGCTTATAATTGTTTTCATCCACTGGTCAGATATTTAACTAATCCTAATCAGAAGAAAGGTCTCCCTAACAATGGAAGTTACAGGTTTAGTATAACTGTCATGACATGTCCTTCTTCATGGTGCCCAAAATGGGTATCTTTCATACTCGGCCCTGAAAAACATGAGATTTCATTTCAATGAATTTCTTTGGTTTGTGGTTTACCATAGCATACGTTTATGAGGTTGAGTTTTATAAATTCAATTTTAATAGATATTATTTTTTGCCCCAAGTAAACTCTAAATACCACAAATAAGGCTTTCACCAGTTTAAAAACCATCTATAACTCATAAGTGTAATTAGGCTTAAAATGATGCTGAGATTTCACAGGATCCCTGTTTAACACTTGGGATTTTTATATTCTATGCCTCTGGTCTCTAAGTAGTGATCAGATGGTTATTTCCCTATTATAAGCTGTGGTATGTTAAAGACCTAGCAAGTTAAAAAGTAATAACTGGATTTGGCAACAGCAGAATCGAATACGGCTAACTGAAACCATTGCCAGCATTAGTTTGACACATGACAGATGGTACTTTTAGGTTGCAGATTCGAATGTACAGAGTTGCTGTTCTGCCTGAATTTCATTTGACTTTCCTGCGGTTGTCAAAGTGGATTTCTGTCAGTCTCTGTGTCAGTGGAGTTCAGTTTGTGTGGGACTTGGATGATAAACCTGTCAAATACAATGAAGTTTGTGATTCCATTGGGCCCTATCATAAAAATCAGTTGTGAACCCTGCCAAACTTAGTGAAGTTGGCTGATTCTGGGGCTAGAGACTATTGCATAGATTTGTATAATGTCTGCACATATGTTTTTTTTTTTTTTTTTTTAAAAAACTTCTTGTTTCAAATATGTTTGTGTTTAAGACTCCTTCAGTAAAGGATTTGTAATAGTAAATACATACAATGGAAAACAAGTTTAAACAAACGTTTTAAATTTATTTATCCACTTTAGTGTTTGAAATACTCTATTTTCCACCCAAAGCTACATTTTCTTCCACCACAATCTCTTCTTTTTAAATCCAAATGTTCTTAACATTAATTTAGAAGATGTGTAAAGCAAGGCCAATGAAGCTGATTTTAAAAGTGTAAGGAAATGAGCCAAACAAGAAGCAATGCCAGCATCCATGGGCAAAGACATTGCTTTCGAGATGGAACAGACTAAAAGCGATGACAAATTCTTGTTGGTATTATTATATGACAGGCACAAACTTTCCTGGCCTTGGGTAGCTTACAATTTATCTAAAGGGATATGCCTGTTCAGATGAAAATCCTATATAATAAAACCCTAATATGCAAATCAACTGAATGACAGAAGGACTGGTTGCTATGATGCACACTGACCACCAGGGGGCAGACACTTAATGCAGGAGCTGCCCCCTGGTATTCAGTGAGCTCCCACATGGGGAGCACTGCTCAGCCAGAAGCCGGGCTAATGGTCTGCCGATTGCAGCAGAGGTGGCGGAAGCCTCTCCCGCCTCCGCTGTAGGCAGGTGTGAGGGGTACTGGGCTGTGAGAGCCCTGTACTGTGAGAGGGATGTCCGACTGCTAGCTTAGGCCTGATCCCCTCAGTGGACATCCCTCAAGGGGTCCCAGACTTCGAGAGGGTGCAGGTCAGGCTTAGGGGACCCTCCCCCCATGCACAAATGTCATTCACTGGGTCTCTAGTAAATGATAATAAAAAATCGCAGGCACTGGGCTTCTGCGTGGCATAGGCAGCAGGTGCACAACATCAAGGGTTAATATGGCTGAGAACAGATTATGAAGAGAATGTGTTTAATCTGGGTCTTCCTTTCTTCTATATTTTTATTTTTAAGTGTGGGAATCAAAGAGTATATAATGCTTAAGCAGAATAGAAAACATGACATATACTATCTCACAATAAATATCATTTATTAAACACCATATGTCAAGCATTGTGGTGAACTGCTTTATATATTATTTTACTTAATATTTGCAATTTTTCTATGACTTAAATAGGATCCCCACCCCCCAAATTACAGATGACAATTTCAGAGATGTTATACAAAGTGCCCAAAGTTGCATAGTTACTACATGGCAGAGCCCCCCACCCCACCCCCCCGCAGACTCAAAGCAAAACCATCTAATTCCAAAGCCCAAACTCTAAACCATGCAGTTAGTGCTGGCATATGGCTAAATAGTTACCTGCATGTTGTCATAGGACAGTCAAGGTTAGGGTACTGAGGATTTCATTCTTTACATGAAGCATATGCTAGTTTAGAAAGGAATTCCCCAGATGGTAATTGTGAAAATTATTTAACAAACATGGAAGAATGTTTATTATATGGTGTCAAATGTAAAAAGAAGAATATAGTGGAAGTACTCAATGTGTTTACAATGATGTCAAAACTGTATATGCATACAGACCGAATTCTGTAAGAGAAGTATAAAAGAAAGAGTTCTCTTGGAATAGTAAAAATTATAGTTAATTTCTTTTTCTTTAGAAATCTCTTCTAGTATTGAAATGTTGTCATTGATATTTAAATTAGATTAAAGCTGCTCTCCCAATCCAATGAGAGAGCCTTAAACCGTGGTGCTGTAAAGAATCATTCTCAAATAAAAATTACAACTTATTTTAAAACATGAAATTAGTTTGAGAGGTCAGGACATAACTTTATCTCTAGCAGATAAAGTTTTTATAAAGATGAGTTTTTAATTGGTTTATTAGAAAATAATGCTTATCTTTGCTTTTATAAACTTTTCATTAAAGTAGCCATTTCAGAAGATGAGAACATTTATAGGATAAGATCTTATACTACTCCCTCCCTCTTCCCATGCCTTGCTCTGTGTCCCACCCTACTCCATTTTAACAAACAGGAACTTTACATCCCTGTTGGGTCTCCTCCACCACACTTTTGTCTGAGAAACTCTACTCGACATCTAGAACTCACAAAGGAGTAAGAGCTTTCCAAAAGAAGAGGGAAATCATATGTTTACTTTTTTTCAGTCCTTAACAGTTTCTTGAGTGTGAGGAGAAATGATTGATGGCTCTACATGCTTGATTCAAAGGTCTCTGTGAAGCTAGAGGTTGAACTTGTAAGTAGAGATACAATTTACTGTTTTGTTTTCATTAGTTTTCCTCTAGGGATAGTAAAAATGATAAATCCTCTTATCTACTCTTTAACTGACCCACAAAATTAATGGCTGCTCTCTGTTTCCTCTGCAGGTATACCGACTTATTCCACCAAGAAGGTCCAAGCACCATGTACACTCTAATACAGCGGTCGCCAACCTTTCGGATATCACAGACCACCAGTCGTCTGCGGACCACTGGTTGCTGACTCCTGCATACACTCCCTCCTTTCTTATTCATCAAAAACAAAAATTTGAGCTGGCCAGTTAGCTCAGTTGGTTAGAGTGTAGTGCTAAAAACAAAATTTGCACCTATACATACTGCTTATTGTTGGGATTATATAGTTTAATAATAAAACATTACATATACTGATGAAATATGAGTGTAATGTAAATGAAAATTGTAGAAAACAAAGTTAACTACTGTGTAAAGCATAAACATATGCAGATAAAAGGGATGCTGATGAATTAGTTTTGGGAGAGATAGGTTTCTAAGAAACTTTAGGAGGATTATGTTCCCAGATTGCATTGCAAGTTTCTTTGGTTTTGCTCTATTTTAAAGAATCTGAAATTGAAAATTTTAGAGTGCAAGAAAACCATCATTTGCCATGCATTCAAATAAAGGCCCAGACTACATGAAAAGATTGGCTAATGAGTGTATATTTAATCCCTAATTAAATATAGGGATTTCAAAGCCACTCAGGACCAAGTTTTAAGCTAAAATTGAATCTTTAAGGTATATATTTTTCATTATGGTTCCCCAATGAACTTTAGAAACTTTAGAACTGGGCAAACTTTTAGAAAACTATTAACTGGCCTATCGCCAGTCTTATACATGAGAGATGAGAGAAGTTTGATTATATGTATTACCCTGTGTTCATTTGTAAAAGCATACCTCGTGCAGTTGCAAAATTAGACGTGAAGAGTTTGATATTTTGAAAGATCCCTAATAATTTTGAACCTCTTTGAGAGCTATATTTATTAAATGAAATATTTAATGTTATGTTATGAAATACTAGAGGCCCAGAGCACAAATTTGTGCATGAGTGGGGTCTGACCGGCCCGCCCCCAATCAGGGTGGTGGGGGCCCTTCGGCCGCAGTGCACATTAAAGCAACCAGTCGTTCCAGTCATTCCGATGTTCTGGTTGCTTGGCTTTTATATATAAAGATTTAATGTTATTTGATTTAATGTTAAAAATACTAAATCTACTTTATTCTTTCCTTTCTTCATTAACTCAAACCTCCCTTCTTCTACAGAGGAGACTAGCTGTTGAACAGATACACTTCCCCTTCTTTTGCAAACAAATTGACCCAGAGTTTTTGGCTGCACATACCACCACATAGCTAGAAGAAAGACCACCTTCCCCCACCTCTATGGCTGCTGGGTGTGACCAGGTGTATTGGTTTTCTATGGCCGCTGTAACAAATTAGCAGAAAATTAGTAACTTAGAACCACGCAGATTTGTCATCTCATGGTTCTGTAGGTCAGAAGTCTGTGTTAGCTTGGTAGGTTTCTTTTCTCCGAGTTCTGCAAAACCAAAATCAAAGTGTTCATGGCTGGGCTCTTATTAGAAGACCTTGGGAAGAATTCACTTCCAAACTCATTCAGGTTGTTGGTAGAAACTAGTTCCTTGAATATGTAGGTCTAGGACTCTTGCTGGCTGTCAGCAGCAGGCTGCCCTTGGCACCTAGAAGGTCTCTTACTGGCCATTACATGTGGGTCCCTGCATCTCAGGACCAACCAGCATATGTTTAATCATGCTTGGGATCTCCCTGACTTCCGCTGATACCATTGCCCTCTTTTACCTCCAGCTGGAGAAAGTTCTCTACTTTTAAAGGCGTCTGTAGTTAAATTGCCCCCACCTGAATATTCTGGGATACTCTCTCTATTTTAAGGTTTGTAACCTAAATTCTATTTGCAAAGTCCCTTTCGCTATGTAATTTAACGTATTCATAAATTCCAGGGATTGGGGTGGTCATTTGGGGGACCTATTTTTCTACCACCGCTGGTGGGGTTCTGGCTAGTGAGTGGAACTGAAGATGTTGTGCAGGACTCCTGGGAAGCCCCTGTAAAGGGGAGAAGAAAGGACTTCTTTTATTCTGTCCTCACTCTGCTGCCTAGTATTCTCAAGCAGCCTCCTTGAAGTAAGAGGCAAGGGCCACACCTTCAGGATGGGTAGATGGGAAAACTTGAAAGAGCTGAACTCTTTTGTCAAGTCAATTCATTTACCTGGGGTTGCCTATTGCACCAAGTTTCTTTCCTTTCACATGAGAAATAAAGTTCTTATTAAATCTTGTTATTCAAAATTCTTTCATAGTTGAACCTACTACTGATAACCATGCCCTAGAAACTTTGTTTGATTTTTTTTTAGCTCATTACAATATCTGCAGCTGGATTGACAAAATGAAATACATATGGTTTCCCAATTCATTATATACTAGTAAAGATATGGCAAATAACTGTTATATAAGGTTTTTAAAATGACATATTTACCCATAGTTATAAAAGTATGTATTGTCTGTAAAATAAATTTGTTTTTCTTATTAATGTCTGATTCTTCTTTCTGTGTTAAAAGTGTCATTCTGTGCATTTATTTCAGTTTAATAATTTTTTCCATTAGACATAAAAAAATAAAGAAAAACTTGACTGTAAGTCTAAAGTTTAGAAATAGACAAGAAATGCCCCATTTTGGTCTTAGAAGACACATGCAAAATTTAAGAAAGGAATACTAAGATTTAATGAGATACACATTAACATAAATCCTATTCATTTAATCAGATGTTTTCCATATTGTCTCAAAACATTTTCTTGTAAGGTAAACATTAGAAAATGTGAATTATACCCAATTAAACAATATACTATTCATTTGCCTTGTTTATTTTGGAAACTTTGACAGCTCTCAGAAATTCAAACATTCTTTAAAATAAATTATGTAGGACATTTCTAATATTTCCATAGCATCATATGGGTAAATATTTGTAAATGATAGACCTGAACAAAAAGATCATTTCTTAAATTTAGACCTCATTATAGTGACCCTGATGAAAAAGACATTTTAAAATAATTGCTGCGCTATACATAGATAACCATTTCAATTGAATGTTATTTTAAAACTAAGTCATAAGGAGCATTTTAAGAATATTGTCAGCGACTGAAATTTTCTTGAAAATCTGATGGACGCTATGGCTCATCTTCCCAGAAAATACCTGCAAACTCTTACGTAAACACTTTTTAGGCAGATATCCCTCCTGATTTTTAATGTTCACAGGTGGGTATGGAATCAATCAGTTCTGCATCTACGCTCCTCCTGCCAGTTTCCATGTGGCTTCTGTGTATCCTTAGTTATAAGACTTCTGTCATTTAGCTGTACTTTTGATGTGGTTGAGAGAGGAGGTGAGCACAGTGTTTAGCTACTTCACCGTCTTGACTAGGTACTCAGCCTAGCCTATCTTAAACATGCTCAGAACACTTACGTTAGCCTAAGGTGAGCAAAATCACCTCATCACCACTGCCCAGCATAATGAAAGAGTATTGTATCCTATATCGCTAGCCTAGAAAAAGACCCAAATTCAAAATCCAAACTACAGTTTCTACTGAATGCGCATTTTGCACCATCGTAAAGTCAAAAAATGTTAAACCGAACCACTGTAAGATGGAGACTCTACACATTTCAACATCCTCAAGTTCTATGAGAATGGCACCGGCCAAGCCCAAGTCGCCGGCTCCGCGCCGTGGGCTTGAGTTGTTGGCTTTTTAAAGTCACATCCACACTTCTCACAATTCCCTTGTTTCCACGAGAGCGAGGAAAAGGCGGGTGGGCAGCAGGCTCTGGTGTCGTGGCCACAGGGGGCAGCTGGGCGCTCCTGACCGCAGCCGGGGAGCAAAGCGTTAGGCAGCGGGTGGTGCAGAGAGGCGAGGCTGGCCACACAAGAGGGCGGTGTCCACAGACAAAACTCTAGCTCGTGCCTGCTGGCGCCCGCGCGCCAGGCAGCCGTCTGCTTCCTCGCACAAAGTTACAGCACTAAAGATTTAATTTTGTTCTGAATGAAGTTAATGCAATTAGAGGGAAAACTAAGTATTACAGGAGAAAAAATTAATTTCATATCACCTAAAAATAGAATTATAAATAAGTTAGGCAGAGAGAAGGGATTCCCATGCCAAATTCACAGTGATACTTACCATGACCACCTATGCCATTGTTGGCTCATAAAGTCTACGACAAAAAGCTTGATGGGCACTGATTTTAGAGTAGAGCCATGGGGAGCCAGAATAGGAATCATGCTTCCAGACCCAAATTGCAGCCCAAAGTCTGTGTCACTGTATCTCCCTTTCCTCACACATCGAGCCAACACAATTTATTTGTTTATTCCCTTCTTAGCTGTTCTGTTAAAACAAAGCCAAATTCAAACTAAAGCTAAATGCAAAGTCTTAAAAATATAAAATGGAGTCAAAATTTAAATAATCTCAAACTAGTTTTCTAGTTATTGCATTTCTCATTATTTTGCATTTCCCTGTCAGTGACAAAATAAGTACTCTCCCTTCCTTTGCTCTCTAGCCCCTTTCTCTTTCGATTGTGCAACTGAAGACTGGGAAAGGATGTTTCAACTAAACGGTACATTATTTCCTTCTTTGCCTGCGATTTTCAGAGAACTTTGACAGCGAGCTCATTCTTATTAAAAAACTTTCTCCAATCTATTTCAGATATCCAGAATAGAAATTTTGAGTCCAGCAGACGATTAACTACTGGATGTTATTTGAAGAAATTTTATATTTGTGCTGACATGTCTTGCCATCTGGGTGAAAGCCATTGCTATCCTAATGACACAGTTGTTGGGAAAATAAATTATAAAAGACTAATCAAACAGTGAAATAAATGGCTCTTTAATTATTTTCAAATGCAGAAAAGTCCCATCAGATGTTTAATGGTTCAAATGAACATGATGTGGCATCATCAATGATTTATTTCATAGAATGACTGATGCCAAGGTAACTGGGTCATAAAGCTTTAATCTTGTCACCCTGTCTTTCATGGAGTCATGACACTGTAGTGTCATTAATGTCAGTAATGAAACTTAACAGAATACTTGGAAACATGCTTTCATAAGTCATCCTGGCAAAAAAGTAACAGACTATTGAGTCTATAATTTTATGGCAGATTCTTATTTTCCAAATTGGTTTGAAAGCTTGACTATCCCTGTAAAAATGAAAGAGAATTATAAAAAAAAAAAAAAAAAAAACTAAAAAAAAAGAACTAAAAAAAAATAAATGAAAGAGAACTATTCACCTCAAGTCCTGAAGCCACCTTTTAGGGGAAACAGAGGAGTTATCCTATGACTAATAAACCTACTAACTAAAGAAAGTTAAAAAACACCAAAATAGGAACTCACACTCTTCTGTTTCCCTTATTAATCAGATAACAAAATTTTGTGTATGTGTAAGTATGGTGCTTTGCTATTTAAAAATCACTTTACCTTTACAATTCCTCATTAAATATGAGTTATGATATAGTTATTTTTTATTTCCATTTCTGATATAGAAAAACTGAAACTCATAAAATTTGTAATTTCTCAAGGTCACAAAATTAGAAAATCAGAATACTAACACATATTCTCTGTTTCACAGATTAAATTTCTTCCTACTGTCTTTTGGCTTTTTTAATTGCCTGAATGATTATGCTGTACTGGGAGCTTAGTGGAGACATCAATCATTTTGGCTGTCCAGCTGATGTACAGGAATAATGATCTGATCGATTACAGACTAAATTGACTTCAATCAAATATTATACATCCAGGAAACATTCCATAAAAAAATAAAGTTAATGTTCCACTTTTAAAACCTATATGTATGCCGAAACTGGTTTGGCTCAGTGGATAGAGCGTTGGCCTGCGGACTGAAAGGTCCCAGGTTCGATTCCAGTCAAGGGCCTGTACCTGGGTTGCAGGCACATCCCCAGTAAGAGATGTGCAGGAGGCAGCTGATCGATGTTTCTCTCTCATTGATGTTTCTAACTCTCTATCTCTCTCCCTTCCTCTCTGTAAAAAATCAATAAAATATATTAAAAAATAAAACCTATGTGTATATTTTATATATCAAGATAAACAGAACTTCTATGTATTTTAATATATATATATATACATATATCAAAATATTTTTTTGTGAGAAGTACTTGATGTGTCAGAATTTTTAAAAGCTTTATGATGTCTGTGTTAGTATTAATATTTTATCTTGCCAGACTTAAACTTTTATTTAAGTTCAGAACACCGAAACATTAGATTTAGGTTGACCTTATACTTAGGCTCACCATATACTCTCATTCCATTTATTCTTCCTGCTGTTAAATATGGTGGTTCCTTTTCCATGCGAGTTATTTTTTTAAAAAGATATGACCAAAATGAGGAGAGATAAAAAATATTTTAAAGTTTATATATCTTAAAAAATTAATAACTTCAATGGAGGCAGGAATGACATGCAATAAATTGCACATGTTTAAATTACACACCATGATAAATTTTGACAATGGCCTGGATTTATAATCTCATCATTGCAATCACAAGAATGAATGTATCTACCATCCTGAAAAGTTTCTCTGTTCTCCACATCCTCCTCTTTTAGGCCCCACTTCCATCTGTGGACAGTTGAAGATGTGATGTCTGTCATTACAGAGCAGTTTGCATTTTTCAAAGCTGATATGAATGGAATCATAAAAACATACACTCTCCTTTGTCTTACTACTTTCACACAGCACAACATCCTATATCCTTATCTATTTCATGTGCATCAATAGTTCATTTGTTAGTGAGTTTAGCAAGATTGCAATATACAAAGAAAAACAGTGCTTATATATACTAGTGGCAAATAATCATTGATAAGTAGTACTCCAACATGTGGTCATATCACAATGCAATATACCAGTTGAAAAACATTTGGGCTGTTTTCAGTTTTTAGCTATTATAAATAAAATTGATATAAACTTCACTTCCAAGTCTTTTATGGACATATGCTTTTCTCTTGAGCAAATATCTACAAATGTTTGGTGTATACATACACAGATGGTGTATGTTTAACTTTTTAAAACACTGCCAAACTATTTTCCAAAGTGATTGTATGATTTTGTATTCTTACCAGCTGTGAGAGCTCACGTTGTTTCACATCTCTGTCAACGTTTGGTAGGACGGTCTGAATTTTGTCCTGCCGAAAGTCACTGTTGACTCCCTAACCCCCCAATGTGATATTTTGAGATGGGGCATTTGGGAGACAATTAGATATAGATGAGGTCACAAGAGTGGGGCTCTCATGATGGGATTAGTGCCTTTTAAGAAGAAACACTAGAGAGCTTTTGTTTTCTCCCTGCCCTCTCCCCACATCCACGTGAGGACACAATGAGAAGGCGGCCCTCACCAGAACCAAACTGTACTGGCACCTTGAGCTTGGATTTCCAGCCTTCAGAACTCTGAAAATAAATTTCTGTTTATAACCTCCCAGTTTAAGGTATGATGTTATGGAAGTGTAAGAAAACAAATACAATTGATATAATTTGTCTTTTATTGATTGATTGATTGATTGATTTCAGTGAAAGGGAGAGGGAGAAAGAGATAGAAACATCAATGATGAGAGAGAATTATTGATCAGCTACCTCCTGCATGCCCCCTACTGGGGATATTTTAAATTTTAGGTATTCTAATAGGTGTGTAGTGTTATCTCATTATGGTGTTTTCACTTCTTTTCATGTGCTTATTTGTCATTGTATGTCTTCTCTGGTGAAGTGTGTGCAGATCACTTGTCCATTTTAAAACTGGGTTATCTGTTTTCTTATTGTTGAGTTTGTTACATATTTCAATAGTTTTTTATGATTAGTAAATATTTTCCTTCAGTGTAGCTTTTCTTTTAATTTTCTTAGCAGTATCTTTTAAAACACAGAAATTCTTAATTTTGAGTAAGTCCAATTTACCTTTATGAAATATAGTTTTGGTGTTGTATCTAAGAAATCATTGCCTATGGGAAAGTAAAATGCTGCAAACACTTTGGGAAACAGTCTGGTGGTTTCTCAATCAACTAAACACAGATCTACCATATGACCCAGTAATTTCACTCTTAGGTATAAACTTGAAAGAAATGAAAACATGTATGCCCAAAAATATGTACAGGAATGTTTATAGCAGCATTATTCATAATAATCAAAAGAAGAAAACAGTCCAAATTCCCTTCAATTAATGAATAGGTTTTTAAAATGTGGTATATCTATACAATGGAATATTATTTGGCCATAAAGAGAAATGAAGTAGACACCTGCTACAAAATGAATGAAACTGAAAACATTATGCTAAGCCAAAGAAAACAGTCACAAAAATACCACAAATTATAAGACTTAATTCATATGAAATTTTTAGAAGGGGAAATCCATTGAGATAAAAAGAAGATTAGAGGATGGGGCTAATAGTTAAAGGGTAGAGGATTTCTTTTTTTTTTGTTACAAAAATGTTCTAATATTAGCTGAGGTAATGGTTGCACACATCTGTGAATACACAAAAACCTACTGCATTGTAAAGTTTAAGTGAGTGAAGTAGATGATATATGACTTATATCTCAAACAAGCTATTAGAGAAAGAACTTATCACCTAACCAAGGCCACAAATGTTTCCTGTTTTCTTTTGTTTTATAGATGTTTTTTCACTTGCGGTGGTTAATTTCACATGGCAACTTAAGTATATCATCAGGTACCCACATTAAAGATTGTTTTGGGGTACATGTGTGTAATCTGTGGATGAGATTAGCATTTGGATAGAGTTTGTAAAGTAGATTGCCCTCCCAATGTGGGTGGGCATCATCCAATCTGTTGAGGGCCTAAAATAAGACAAAAGATGAAAGAGGGTTGGATTGTGTTCCTTTTATCCTGCCCCACTGGACATCTCATCTTATCTTCTGCTGCCCTTGAACTGAGATTTATAAGGCCAGCTCCTCTGGTTCTCAGGCCTTCAGATTTGGGCCTCTCGGCCCCAATAATTACATGAACCAATTCCTCAATCAACCTCTCTCTCTCTCTGTCCCCCCCCCACCCCCCCACCCCCACTCTCCGTGTGTGTGTGTGTGTGTGTGTGTGTGTGTGTGTGTGTGTATTTCTCTGGAGAACCCTGATTAATACAGATTTTGTACTAGGAGCAAGGGTTCAACTCACATGGAAACATGCCTGTTAGATCTACTGGATCAAAGTGGCAAAGAAGCTTTCACAACATCCTGAACTTATTGTCGATCTTTCTCTTATTCTGGTCCCACTCAAAACGAACAGCAGTAAATGACTGAAGTAAACACAAATGAGAAATATGCTACCTCCAAAAATCTGAAGAGGTCTAGTAGGTGTTGTGCCTCTTTCTTGGTTGTCGGAGGGGCCATATGAAATAATTTATCTTTCATCATAGATGGGATATCTTTACATGCTCCACATCACTGCACCCCTAGAAATTTCACTGAGATAGAAGGCCTCTGACTTTTACCAGTAGTTTGATCCCATCCTCTGCCACACAAACATCTTACCAATAAGTAGTGTGTAATTGCTACTTTTTGCTTGCTAGATCCAATCATCATAATGTTATAATGTAATAAACCAGTGTGATATCTTGTGGAAGGGAAAGGCAATCAAGATCCCTACAAACTAAATTATGACAGAGTTGGAAAGTGAATATTCCCTGAGGGAAGACAATGAATGTATTCTGCTTGCCTTGCCAATTGAAAGCAAACTAGTGGGCCTATGAACAGGTATGAAGACAAAGTATTTGCCAGATCAACAGCTGCATATCAGGTACCAGGAAATGTGTGAATGAAACCATATCTGGTAGAGCGGTTGGAATTGGAGTAACTATCTGCTTAAGCTTATGCAACCCACTGTCATTCTTCAAGATACATTTGTTTCCGCACAGGCTAAATAGGAGAGTTTAATGAGGATGTGAGGATGTGGTGGGAATGTCTTTCAAGTCCTTGATGGTGGCACTAATCTCTGCAATTCCTCCAGGAACATGGTATTGCTTTAGGTCTATTATTTTCCTAGTTAGATGCATTCCTAAAGGCTTCCACTTAGCCTTTCCCATCACAGAAGGTCTCCCTCCACAGGTCAGGGAACAAATGTGGGGATTCTTCCAGTTGCTGTGCATTCATTCCACTTATGCATTTGGAAACAGGAGAAATAGCCCAGATGGGTTTAGAGATGGGAGGGAATTTATCAGACATTGGATAGAGTACTCAAAGGGTTTTGTCTATGTACTGAGGAAATAATTGCCCTATACTAAATGCTGCCCTTATTCCTCTTATTAAACTTAAGTGCAGGATCAGAAAAGATAAAAATATTTTCAGGTATCTTTACTGTGTTCCAGAATAATGATCAAGAATATATATAGAGCCCTAGTCAATTTGGCTCAATGAATAGAGCATTGGCCCACAGACTGAAGGGTCCTGGTTTCCATTCCTGTCAAGGGCATGTACCTCAGTTGCAGGCTCCATCCCTGACCCTGGTCAGAGTGAATGTGAGAGGCAACCAATCGATGTGACTCTTTCACATCAATGTTTCTCTCTCTCTATCTCTCCTCCAACTTTACACTCTCTCTAAAAATAAATCAATGAAAAAAATATCCTCGGGTGAGGATTAACCAAAAAAACCCAAAATACCCAAAGAATATTTATTAAAATACAGAAACATCCATCATCCAACAAAGTAAAATTTACAATGTTTGAGATACAGTAAAAAATTATCGGGCATGTAAAAAGTCAGGAAATATGACCAATAATGAGAAGAAAAACAATAAAAACTTACCAAGTGTTGATGCAAATAATAAAATTTTTTAGAATAATAGGTTCCAACTGTTATTATTAACTGTATCCATAAGTTAAAGAAGCTAGAGATTGACTATATTAAGTAGAGACATTAAACATGTAAGAAAAGAACAAAATTAAACTTCCAGAGATAAAAACAATAAGTATAAAATGCAAACTACATGCAATGTGATTAATTATAGTTCATGCATTTAAGAAGAAAATAAGAGTGAATTAAAGCTAGAGCAAGAATAATTATCAAAATAAGACGCAAAAGGAAAAAATGACTGAAAAATATTGAGTGTCAGTGAACTATGGTTTCCCCTAGTGATTGAACCATTAATTTCATTTTTTTGAACCACTTAATTTTGCTTTATTACATCTGCATTAAATTGGTCTTTTAACACTTGTCAAATGGTCCGAGGACCTTGTCACACTTTTTCTTTATTTACCTTCTACTATTTTTTAAAAATATGTTTTTATTAATTTTTATAGAGAGAGGAAGGGAGAGGGAGAGAGATAGAAACATCAATGACGAGAGATAATCATTGATCGGCTGCCTCCCGCACACCTCTTGCTGGGGATTGAGCCCTGATCAGGAATTTAACCTCGACCTCTTGATTCATGGTGTGATGCTCAACCATTAAGCCACACTGGCTGGGCTACCTTTCTTCTACTACTGACATGAATTTTAATTATATCATTTTACACTATTAATTTTTGTTTTATTAATTGATATTTTGAGAATGGGAGGAAATGACCCTTGTTACAGCCACCATCTGACTGTAACTTAATGAGAAACCAAAATGAGAATTCTGGCTGAGCCCAGTCAATTTCCAGATTCATAAAGAAAAAACTGATTGTTTTAGAGCACTATTTTGGGATGGTTTGTATATAGCAATACATAGTTAGAGTGGAATGGAAGAGTAAGTATTGTATAGATGTCAATTTCCCACAAACTGACACTTATTCAAATGCAATTCCAATAAAATCCCAGCAAGGTGTTTTGAGAAAGATTAAAACTTATATGAAAATGCAAAGGGTCAAGACAATCATGAAAATGAAGAAAAAAAGTTGAAATTTTGAATTATTGGATATCAAGATTTACTTTATAGTTATGACAATTAAGGCAGTGTGGTATTGGAACAATAATAAGTATTTAGAGCAATGAAACAGAGTATAGAAACAGTCACAGATACATTCAACTTACAACAAAAGTGCTATTGCATTATATTAGAGAAAATATTTTTTAGAAAAAGGTGCTGAAAAATGTAATTTATAAAATAATGCAACAATCACATAACCTCACAATATACATTAAAATATGTAAAGTAAAACAATAGAGCTAATACCTAATATAGAAGAATATTATCATGACTTTAGGGCTAGGCAAAGGGCTTCTTACATAGTACATAAGACAGTGAAGGAAAAAGCAATACATTCATCAAAATCACCAACTTTTATTTGTCAAAAGACATTAGTAACAGCACACAAACAAGTCATGGAGCTGAAAACTATGTGACTACATTTAACAAAAGACTCATTTTCTTGATGTATATGCATTCTACAAATCAATAAGAAAGACAAATTTAAGTAGGCATGAAATCTGAATAGAAAGAGAAACGCATACGGACACTCAGAGGAAGCGCAGTGCTGAAGTCAAATTCTGAGGTGCGGCGGAGGGCGCGGTTGGCGTTTTCAATCGGGAGGGAGTCGCAGACTCTGAGCTCCAGATACGGGCGAGTCTTTAGGGACCCAGACTCAAACGGGAGAAGCGGGACTGTCTGGCTTCAGTCAGAGAGAGTGCAGCTTTCTCTCCGAGGTTTGCAGCAGGTGCTGGGACTCAGAGAGGCAGAGCCCCTGGGGACAGGACTGAGAGCCGCCATAACTGCTCTCTCCAGCCCACCCTGTTGATCCTGTGCGACCTGCCCTGCCCAAGCCCTAAACAGAGGCATTTGCCAGATAGTCTCAGGCAAACGCCAGATTAGCACCTCCCTAGAGGACAGAAGTTCTCTCACTGCAGACACAGCTGATTCTCACAGCCACTTGGCCTGGAGGTCAAACCCTCCCTGGTATTAGCTACAACAATCAAGGCTTAACTACAAGACTGCACACAAAGACCACTAGGGGGTGCACCAAGAAAGCATAACAAAATGCGGAGACAAAGAAACAGGACAAAATTGTCAATGGAAGATATAGAGTTCAGAACCACACTTTTAAGGTCTCTCAAGAACTGTTTAGAAGCCGCCGATAAACTTAATGAGATCTACAAGAAAACTAATGAGACCCTCGATGTTATATTGGGGAACCAACTAGAAATTAAGCATACACGGACTGAAATAACGAATATTATACAGACTCCCGACAGCAGACCAGAGGAGCGCAAGAATCAAGTCAATGATTTGAAATGCGAGGAAGCAAAAAACACCCAACCGGAGGGGCGGAATGAAAAAAGAATCCAAAAATGCGAGGATAGTGTAAGGAGCCTCTGGGACAGATTCAGGCGTACCAACATCAGAATTATAGGGGTGCCAGAAGATGAGAGAGAGCAAGATACTGAAAACCTATTTGAAGAAATAATGACAGAAAACTTCCCCCACCTGGTGAAAGAAATGAACTTACAGGTCCAAGAAGCGCGGAGAACCCCAAACAAAAGGAATCCAAAGAGGACCACACCAAGACACATCATAATTAAAATGCCAAGAGCAAAAGACAAAGAGAGAATCTTAAAAGCAGCAAGAGAAAGAAACTCAGTTACCTACAAGGGAATACCCATACAACTGTCAACTGAATTCTCAACAGAAACTTTGCAGGCCAGAAGGGAGTGGCAAGAAATATTCAAAGTGATGAATACCAAGAACCTACAGCCAAGATTACTTTATCCAGCAAAGCTATCATTCAGAATTGAAGGTCAGATAAAGAGCTTCACAGATAAGGAAAAGCTAAAGGAGTTCATCACCATCAAACCAGGATTATATGAAATGCTGAAAGGTATCCTTTAAGAAGAGGAAGAGGAAGAAAAAGGTAAAGATACAAATTATGAACAACAAATATGCATCTATCAACAAGTGAATCTAAAAATCAAGTGAATAATCTGATGAACAGAATGAACTGGTGATTATAATAGAATCAGGGACATAGAAAGGGAATGGACTGACTATTCTTGGGGGGAAAGGGGTGTGGGAGATGCGGGAAGAGACTGGACAAAAATCGTGCACCTATGGATGAGGACAGTGGGTGGGGAGTGAGGGCGGAGGGTGGGGTGGGAACTGGGAGGAGGGGAGTTATGGGGGGAAAAAAGAGGAACAAATGTAATAATCTGAACAATAAAGATTTAATTAAAAAAAAACATAAAATAAAATAAAAAATCTGAATAGACACCTCACCCAAAATCCATCTCAAGTATTTATCAGGGAAAGGCAAAATGAAAAACCCTGTGAGATAACACTATATATAAGTAAGTGTTGGTAATAATGTGAAGTATCTGGAAATCCCACACACTGCCTTAAACATTATTTGTGAAAAAATGTCTGGCAACACCTGGTAAAGCTGAACTTACATATATCCTATGACTCACCAATTTCATTCCAATAGAAATAAATACATATTTGTAGCAACAGTCAAGAATATTCATGGCACCATGATTCAAATGGCCTAGTATAGAAATGGCTCAAATGTCCACCAAAATTAGAATTGAGAAATAAAGTGTGGTTTATGCATACAGCAGAATACAATATAGCATGAGAAAATAAATTTATAGACATAACAAGGAAAAAATTCATGAATAATGTTCAACAAAAAAACTCAGGCCCTAAAGTTTTACCTTACATGGTGGTAGTGGTAATGACTGATTGGATGGATGCTGGTAATGTCGTATTTTGATCTTGATGGTGGTCACACATGATCACTTAAAAAATCTATACAGCTATCCACTTAAGAAGTGTGCATTTTAGAATATAAATGCGTGTTATGTTTCAACAAAAAAGTAAAAATTGGAAAATATAGTTCTGAGTTTTACCAGAGAAGCATTTTTGGAAGATTATTTTACAGTTTAAGGCAGAATTGTGAAAAAGATAAAAAGTTCTAGTTCTTACAGAAAAAGATCCTTTTGTATACACTGTATTTTTTGGCTACTTAAGAGGCCATTTTGAAAAATCATGTTATTTATAATTTAGTAAATCATTAATCACATAAATAAGTCTGCTTTAGTTCTAGAGTGGCAAAATGAATCAAATCCTGTATTTAAGGCAGCCAGAGAGACACCTCAAGAGGAATAGTAACTACTAAATTGTGGCTTCACTAATTAATGCATTTCCCAAAATACATCCTGTGTAACTAAGGGACAAATTATTCACCCTGAATTTGTCTCTAAGTCTCACTGGTGTAATTGAATTGTAACTAAAGGTCCACTAGTATTTTTTAAAAAATCATTCTTAAAACACTTTCTGGAAATAAATCTATATGAAAATAGCAGCCAAGTATCTTTAGTGTTATGATTACAATCATTTTAAGTGTTACCGACGTCCATCCAAAAATAATTTACCGAGCTATCTTAAAATTAAATTACAAAGGGAGAAATCAATGTCTTAAATTTAGAATCCAAAAGAAAATTATGAGCTATAAATTAAGAACAAAAATCTTTTAAAATCCTCATTCTATATGGCTATCACAAAGTTCCAACTGTGAAATGCGGCATTAAAAGAACTTCAGCCCCCAAATTACTTAGAATAACTTTTGATGTTTGTTTTAACAGATGCTTCTATTTACCCAGAGAAATGTTCAAAATCAAATTTCCTTTAAAAAACAATGACTTAAAATAGAAGGAAAGGTTTCTATTGCTTTCAAAATTGAGGGCAAAAGGTGTTAAAAGTTTTGTGAAACTTATTGCCTCTAAAATTACTCCATTCTTGGTCAAATTGTAGATACAGCTTATAATCAGAGTGAATTTAATAGGATTCAGAATGACTTAATTTGGAAGTGCACAGTTACTTACTTATTGAAGCTCCCACAATTTTAAATAATGATATTATCTGAAAAAGTAGATTTAAATATGCTAACTTTGATGAAGGGATAGTGTCCTGTTATATTTTACTTTAAAACGAGTTCCTAATTAATTTCGTTCAGCTTTTAAATCACAGGTTATCTATAATTTCCATGTTATCTCCTAAGGAATACTAAAAAACTACATATTTTAGTGATATTTAACCTGGTATCAAGGAACAAGCAATCCCTCATGAAACTATAAGTGGAAGCAGTAAATAGAAATGGTGTTTTAGCTCAATATAGGTGATTCCCTTATGGATAATAAATAAGAGACAGAAATAATGTTCCTTGAAAGATAGTTAATTGGTGGAAACTACAAAATCCAGTGGAGTCAACTAAAGATGTTTTAACTACTATATAAAAATTTCTTTATGGTATAACATGAAATTTAAAAATATGACCAATAAAATACTAGTGTTATGATCTCATTATTTTATTTCAGATGTCAATTTTAGAAACAAATTATATGAAAGATATGCTTTTAATATATGCCCCTTTGATTTCCAAAGATAAAGGGATATACTTCAAAATCATTATTTACTTAGTAATATGGTCCTTTCTAAAGTATGTAAACAGAGTATGTATAAGTATGTATGGGTACATGCATAAGGTGGGAGGGAATGAGAGGCAATGAAGAACTGGACTCTTTTTCTACAATAGATTTTTCCCCATTTGGGAAGAACTCTTAATTAAGCTGAAACATCGAGCTTCAACTTCTCCTGTGTATATCTTGCTAGTGTTGTTTTTTTTTGGTGTGTGTGTGTGTTTTTTTTGTGTGTGTGTGTGTGTGTGTGTGTGTGTGTGTGTGTGTGTTTAATACTTCCTACTTCTAGCCCTAACCAGTTTGGCTCAGTGGATAGAGCATTGGCCTGAGGACTGAAGGGTTCCAGGTTCGATTCCGGTCAAGGGCATGTACCTTGGTTGCGGGCACATCCCCAGTAGGGAGTGTGCAGGAGGCAGCTGATGGATGTTTCTCTCTCATCGATGTTTCTAACTCTCTATCTCTCTCCTTTCCTCTCTGTAAAAAATCAATAAAATATATTTTAAAAAAAATACTTACTACATCTTGTTGCTTAAATGTGATCAATGTCAATAACTTAATAGCAGGGATATTTGACCAATGACATCAATTTTTTTATAGAAGTGTGTTGTTTGCTTGTTATCATAAATCCAAAAGTCTTCACTGATTATGTCCCACACAGAATTTCTCTAAATTGACATGACAAATTTTCTGCCTCTCTTTAATGGCATTAGTTCATTTATTTTAAATGATAATTACTTATTTACTTGTCTTATTTAATATCACACACTGGAAACTTTTAGAGGATAATATCTATATTAGAAAAAAAATGTATTTCCCTGGTTAGTTTTGCTCAGTGGATAGAGTGTTGGCCTGTAGACTGAAGGGTCGTCCCGGGTTCCATTACAGTCAAGGGCATATGCACAGGTTTCAGGCTAGATCCCCAGTTAGGGGGCATGCAGGAGGCAGCTGATCAATGATTCTCTCTCATCATTGATGTTTCATTTTTTTTTTTTTTTGGAGGGACTGGTTCTCTATTTTAAAAAGATACTGTTCAATTTTCAGTATCAAAACAGTTGCACTATTGGTTTCTCTTTCTCCCAATTGGACCCCGAAGGGACCACACCAAAGGAGAGTACATTTTAAGCCAATAAGCTGCAGGATGCGCACCTAACAGACCTCACGGAAACCTCACTAAAAATGGGGCATTAGGTAGGGAAAGAAACTTAAAGATCAGCACACTGCCAACCCAGACTGTAGAAAGCTCTCACAGCCAGACAGGATGGCCAGTGTGCCCCAACCCCAAAGAAGCAAAGTTTCAAAATAATACAAAATTTAAAAAGTTTTGTACATAAACTATTCAAGATTTCTCCAGCACTAACTGGTACAAAGCAAAATGAGATGGCACTTTCAGAGACAGCAGCTTCAGACCCAGAGGAGGGTAATGAGATGAGTTTCATTTGGCTAAATCAGTGGCAAAAACAATTTTCTTTCTTTCAAGGAGGCAGGAGAGCAAATAACTGGTCACTTCAACCTAAGGGGCACATGATCCATTTTGTGAACCATTGGGCTTGAAAGGGAAGAGATGGGACTAGAATTTGGTCTCTGACAGAGAGGTCTCACCATTTTAATTTGGTCACTTCTGATGAAAAAAATAAATTGCCCAAAGATGCCTTAAAAGCTGAAACCTAAACATCACTTTTTTTTTTTTTTGGCTAACTCCTCCTGGAATCACCTTTTCGATTTGGCTAGTACTCTGCACAAAGCAATGATTCCCCATAGTGGAGCCGTTCTCTGGGCTCTATGTGGCTCTCAGTAAGGCAGGCCCATACCTCTTTCCCTCCTCTATGGAGAGGGCAATATGGATTAAGCTGAAAAATTACCTCCTAAAAGTGAGAAGGGATTAGCCTGCTGCTTGAGAACTGTGGAAGTATTTGGAATGTTTTTTTTTTTTTTGAATATATTTTATTGACTTTTTACAGAGAGGAAGGGAGAGAGATAGAGAGTCAGAAACATCGATGAGAGAGAAACATTGACCAGCCGCCTCCTGCACATCCCCCACTGGGGATGTGCCCGCAACCCAGGCACATGCCCTTGACCGGAATCGAACCCGGGACCCTTCAGTCCGCAGGCCAATGCTCCATCCACCGAGCCAAACCGGCTTCGGCTGGAATGTTTTACAAATGGTTGCCACATCAACAACAAAAAAGGTAATTACAAAATGTGTACATCACAACATGCTTTTAAAGACACTTTGCATTGTGCTCACATTCCCTTAAATGTTGTTCCCAAAGGTGCTCAGCCTCTAGCCCACTCAAAGTCTCTGAGGGGAGGCAGAGAAAATTTGGCGAAAAAGACGCGGGGGGAGGGTGAGGGAGGGGGGTGGGAGGCAGTGAAAGGAGAAAGCAGCCTTCCAGTTAAAGATCAGCCCTCAGTTTAGAGGTCAGCTTCAAGCAGGCCGGCCTCAGGCGGAGTCGGAGTCGGGGTCAGAGGGAGGAGCAGCGGCAGGGCGGGACTGGGTGGCTCTCCATCGCATTCAGGTCAAACAGTCTGGTCCGGCACCCTTTGTGTACAGAGGTGTTCCTCTTTGGTGCATTTCAGTTTATCTTCCACATCATCGATTGTCTTTTCCAGCTTGGCTACCCATCTCTCAGCAAACTCAGCACGGGTCTCTGCCTCCTTGAGTTTATCAGTAAGAATCTTTATCTCTTCCTCATATGTGTCTTCTTTTTGAGAGTACTTTTCCTCAGCAGCACTCAGACACTTCAGGTTCTGGTCCATCCGTCTGATCTGCTCATCCGTCTCTCGGCAACGGGACTCTGCCAGCCCAGCTCGTTCCTCTGTGCTTTCCAAGCCTCCCTCAATAATCACCAACTTAGGAGCCACCTCTTCATACTTTCTATCTGACTCTTCTGCAACGTGCTTAGCTTCTCTGAGTTGGATTTCCGGGAGTTCCATCTTCCCTTCATCTTTTAAAGCTCGGTTTTCAATAACCTCACGCCTCTCTCGCTCTCATCGGCAGCTTTCTCAGCTTCCTCCAGCTTTTGCAGGGCAGTGGCCAGGCGCTCCTGAGCACGGTCCAGCTCCTCTCCAACCAGCTGGATCCTGCGGTTCAAGGAGGCCACCTCAGCCTCAGCCTCAGCCTGCTCCCGCGCCCGCCTCTCCCCCTCCCGCTCCCGCTGGCGGCGCTCGGCCCGCTCCTCGGCGGCGTCCGCCTGCTGCTGCAGGACCTGGATCTTGCGCTTCACCACCTCCATGTTGGTGATCCCGGCCATGGTGCCCACCAGCGCCTGCTCGTTCGCCTTCCTGCCTCCTCCGCTCCGCGCTGCAGCCGCTTCTCCGATATTTCTATATCTCTCTCTCCCTCTCCTTTCCTCTCTGAAATCAATGAAAATATATTTAAAAAAAGAAAAAATATTAAAAACCCCTGGAAGGCATTATCTCTGCCTAAATCCTTTCGGTAACCTTCACCACCCAGCTTAGTGCTTGGCACACACTAATGGGCACACATCTACACATCTATCTATCTATCTATCATCTATCTATCTATCTATCTATCATCTATCTATCTGTCATCATCTATCAATTATCTGCCTATCTGTATATTTGTTTATGTAGACTTTCTCAAGTGACAAGAAAGTAGTATTTCTTTTTTTAAAAAAATATGTCCTATTGATTTTAGAGAGAAAGGAAGGGAGAAGGAGAGGTAGAGAGAGAGACATTGATGTGAGAGAGAATCATTGATTGGCTGCTTCCTGCACAACCCCTACTGGGATTTGAGCCAGCAACCGAGGCATGTGCCCTGACAGGGAATTGAACCTGGTGACCTTGTGGTGCATAGGATGATACTCATCCAACTGAGTTATACTGTCCAGGACATGGAAGTAGTGTTTCAAATATTCCTTTTTAAATTGGCTTTTAGAAATCTGGTTATTATATTTCTAGGCTGGCTTTACCCATTGTCTGAAATCCTTCTGATTACAAAGAAAAATAGCAAAAACAATACCATTACAAACAAAATGATGAAAGCATGGAAAATAAAATTAAATAAGGGAAATTTCACTTAATCTGGAGTAGTTGTATTTGATAAATTTACATTTAATATGTCAAATATGAAAAGCTGAAAGAGACTAAAATTTTTTTCATCCTTATACTTTTAGAGTTTAGTGAAACCAGCTCTTTATTGTATCTAATTCAACTTAAAAGTTTATGGGTTTTCATTTGTTTTGTGTAATGTATTCTTATTTTTCTGTTCTCCTGCTCTGACAACTTTAATTTGTGTGACCTTAAACATCTTACTTAACGTCTCTATGCCTCTGTGTGTTTATTGAGAAAAATGAGGATAATAGTGACAATCCCAGCGATACCATTGTAATTTAGCCTAGTTATGAATAACTGGAAAAGAGCAACGGGAAGACCAAATATTATTGGCAAGCCATTTGTGCTGCTTTGCCAGGAAGCTGCAGTTTAGATGCATGCCCAGTAAAGTCTGGATGACAGAGGCAAGGTGCTATTCTGTCAGTCACATCTGAGCACAGGTCATTGGCCAGAGTAGGCATAGCCACTACAAGCACAGGAAGATTTGAAATGCTTACTCCCCTAAACCAGTGGTCGGCAAACTCATGAGTCAACAGAGCCAAATATCAGCAGTACATGACTGAAATTTCTTTTGAGAGCCAAATTTTTTAAACTTACTATATAGGTAGGTACATTGTTATTAACTTAATTAGGGTACTCCTAAGCTGGCCTTTGCTAAAAACGTCCTCAATCTGATTGAGGTACGTTTGCTGAGGTCGACCCCTTCCAACTCTCCCATCCACACTCGCCTTGTATACTTGTTTCAGATTGACATGTATACTTGTTTCAGATAGACGAGTGTGGATGGGAGAGTTGGAAGGGGTCGACCTCAGGGAACGTACCTCAGAACAATTTACCTCCCTTGTGCCGGGTCTCCTGTCGCCTGACCGACCGACACCCCCCACTTCTTCTAACGCCACTTCTTCAAAATAGACTCGCCCAGGTCGAAAACCGACTTTTGCGCATGGGCCACGAAGTTTCAATAGCAATGTATGTGCATGCCCGCAAGTGGTATTTTGTGGAAGAGCCACACTCAAGGGGCCAAAGAGCCGCATGTGGCTCACGAGCCGCGGTTTGCTGACCACTGCCCTAAACAAAGGAGTTTGCTCTCTTTCAGTTCACATTCTTATTCTCTTGGCCCCTGGCTTGCAGGGGCTCTCACGCTCCTGCATTCACCCACATGGCCCACAGCTCTGTGGGTCCCCACACACAATGGACTAATGTACTACAACTAGCCTAATGCTAAACTGGATCCAGCTCCACCATGGAGCAGAAACTTTGGACAATGGCTTTGCTTTTAGTATTTCACTTCCACTAGCAACAGAAAAAGGTCATCCGTGATTTCTTCAATTACACCAGTGGGTTATTGTGAGGATTAAGTGAGAGAATAGATAGAAAGCACTTAGATAGCATTTGACATATGTTAAGTGCTCCTTAAATGTTGGGTATTATTGCTGATGTTACTCATTGTCTCTTTTTGAATGCTCATATACTAAGTATCTCTTTAACCTACTAATCACATTCCATCCAGTTTTCTAGTGATTTATGTCGTATTCCATTTACCTTACAATATTTTAATATCCCTGCAGGCAGAGGGTATCTTCTATTACACAAAATGTGAGGCATGATATAGCATCAATAAGTATTTATTTCAATACTTTTTGTTGTCATTTCTAAGTAAAACAAAGAATAGAGGAAGAAGAACAGATATAGTTTTCTTAGGGAATTGTGGAAATGTGGTGTGATGGTTAATTTTATGTGTCAACTTCCTTGGGCTGAGCAATGCCCAGCGAGCCGGCAAAACATTATTTTGGGGTGTGTCAGTGACAATGTTTCTTGAGGAGATTAGCATTTGAATCAGTAAACTGAGTAAAAAATATCCCAATGTAGGTGGACATTATCTACTCCATTGAGGGTCTGAATGGAACAAAAGGCAGAGGAAGGGTGAATGTGCTCTCTCTTCTTCAGCTGAGACATCATCTTCTCGTGCCTTCAGACATCTGCACTCCTGGTTCTTGATTTCTTGAACTCATACCAGGACTCTACATCCTAGGCCCTATGATTCTCAGGCCTTTACACGGGGACTGAATTACATCACTGGCTTACCCCTGCTTCTCCAGCTTACAGATGGCAGGCTGTGGAACTTCTCAGTTTTCGTAACCATGTGATCTAATGCCTATAATAAATTTCTCTCTCTCTCTCTCTCCTCATCTCTATCTCTATCTCATCTCTATTTATCTCTATCTCATCTCTATCTCTATCTCTATATCTATTTCATCTCTCTCTATCTCTATCTCATCTCTATCTCTATCTCTATTTCTATCTCTATCTCTATCTCTATCTCTATCTATCTCTATCTCTATCTCTCTACATCTATATCTAATCTATCTATCCTACTGGTTCTGTTTCTCTGGAGAACCCTGGCTAACACATGAGGGAAGGTCTGCCTGGGGAAGAATTTACTGAGCTGTGGAAAATAAAAGGAAACCTGGGGTCAGAATAGCAGATGAGCTAATATTTAACTGCATTCACGGACAGTCAGAGGAGGTGTCTTCAGAAGAAAAGAGAGGTTTGCATGTAAGCACTTGTACATACATGGGTGTAACTTTCAAAGTTATAACTATAACCTAAAATTCCAGGCATCTCCACCCTGTAAGTACAAGTGCTGTAACATGGATGCCAGCTATGCTCCCACAGGAATGTGGGCCCTTTCTAAAACCTCCTCTCAGTCTGCAGGGAGACTTGAGCTCCAGAATCCTCAGTAATGACTCGGTGTCATCCTCGTCCTTGCTACTGCTGCTTGTTCCCTGTGCAATCTTGCCTCTTGGTCAGCCTCTGTCAGTGATACCTGAGCATGGGGTCTGCAGTTTTTAGGTCTATGGGATCAGAGAGGCAGACACTGGTCTCTTCCTAACTTCGTGTTGCACATATTCCTGGACCTCAGGCTCCACTTCATTTCCTTGTCTCTTTATTTTCACAGTTGTTTATTTAGACAATTCTTTCAGCTTCTTGTCCTAACATCCTTATAAAGGCTCTCAACCTGCCAGCTCTTCCTTTTCGTTGTCCTCATACCTATTCCCTTCAGAGTCCCTGCCCCCCAATTTTCTCTCTCTTCCGGGCAAAAACAAAACCCTGCGAGTATCACCACAGTTAAATGGATACTTGGAAAAGAGGTAGTACCTACTTCCTCCTGCCCAAGGCAGCCAGGCAACGGCTCCTGCTCACAAACCAAGATGCTCTGTTGCAAATATTATGCTCTAAACTGAATAGCACAGCAAGCATACTAACTTTTAAAGCAAGTGTAACAAAATGTTTTTCTCACACAGAATGTTGTTCACTTATTGCTTCCATTTCCCGTATTCTCCTGTAAGCTTAAAATGAAGATGAGAAAAAATAAGGGTATCTAACTCTAAAGTACCTAGTACGAGGAGGTATATGGATTGGATTGAAAGAGATTTGCTATAAGCCAAACAGGCTTTCTATTTGTTTATTTGGAATATTTTTTTCTGAAAATACTCTAAATGTGACAAGGGACATGTTTCTATGAATCCACCACTAGCATATTCTTTAAAAACAGAAAAATAGATACAATAAACATTTTCCTCTGGAGTTCTGTTTGAAGTAATTCACTTATGCACTATAAGTTGGAGGCTTATAATACTTTGTGGAAAAACTCAGAGAAAATACTCTTTTTCTTGCCAACCCCTTTTAATTAATAGGCTAAATTATAATTCATTAGAGACAGATCTATTGGAAAGGATTTTCAATGAATTTTTTTTTATTGTCTACTTAGCTTTAAAAAATACTGTATTATCAGTTCTCATTCTGAGGTGAGGTGTCTCCTTAAACTATTTCGAAGGCACCAGAATAATTGGAGCCCAACCTCAATATCATCCTATTGTAGGTAGAGTAGACAAAATGGGGGTTGTCTACCATCAAGCTCTGTAAACAGGTCATAGGCACTCCTTTGTCAATTGTGAGATAACCTTTTTTAGACCCAAGATACTTGGAGTCAATGATGAAAAGTTTAATTCTTTTTCATTTCAAGAACTGAGAGGTAGGCTTCCTCTATGGTATAGGAGTTCAGCGGATAGACAGAGGGATGTGGACCCATTTCAGGTAAAGCAAAAAATTATCGTTAAATCATGAAGACACGAAAGAGCATAGTCAGCATGGGTAGGGAGTTTTATTGTGGCTGGAATATAGTGTACTTGGAAGGGGTGTGAAGCCAGCTTCCAGGGAGAGACATGAAAGTGATGCATGTCATGCTACAAAAGCTTTGATTTTATCCCTTAAGGAGCATAGAGCCAGCTGAAGTCTTCAAGCAAAGAAGGAATATAACCAAATAGAATGATAGTGTGAAAAATGAGCTTGAGAAGAAAAAGACTGATGTTACTTTTCCATTTACAGTTAGGGATCCACAGTGATAGTCCAAAGAAGTGATGATGAGGTCCTGGATGAAGATATAACAGCAGTAATGGAGAGGAGGGAATCCATTCAGAATGACTGGTGGGTAGAATCAGTGGTACTTCAGGATTAATTCAGTGTGGTTGGTAAGGAAGCCAGAAAGTCAAAGATGGCTCTTGTCAGTTTGGGTGACTGGATGCATTGCTACACCACTAAGTAAGATAAGGAGAGCTAAGAGGAAAAATAGATCTGACAGAGGAAAGTTGGTAACTTTGCAGGACCAGTAATAGATGCTCTGGAGATGATTATACAATTCTTTTTCTTTTTTTGTAATGAATACACTGACACAGTTCGCATCTAATGTTTCTGTCTCTTCCAATCACGGCCAAACCAGACTGCTTTAATTAATTGTTTTTAAAGGGCTACAAGGGGCCCAAGAGAAGATTGCAAAATATCCTAGATAAGTACAATGTTTATGGAAAAACATGTAACTACATGAACATTTAGAAAAGTCATTTTTTTTGCATCTCCACTCTGTGAATTCCAATTCCTAGTAGACTCTTTTATTTAAAATTTTAATCTTTTTTGTTGCTTTTCTTTCATTCATCTCCAAGTTTTCTTATCCTTGTTTAGTTTCTGGACCTTAAACTGGATACAACACTCTAATAAGTGCCTGACCAATGCCCACTGGGACAATTGCTTCAGGGTTCTTGCATGTTTTGTTCTTTCTAATGCATTCCTCTGTTTGGCTGGTTTTTAAAATAATAGCAGTGGGATGCTGACTCATGTTCAGTTAAAGATTCACAATGGCACTTCTTAGCCTCTGTGACAAACCCATTCTTCCCCATTCTGAATTTGTGTCATGTGTTTGTTATTCTCTCTTCACCACCATCCTGCCAAGTTTTTGCTCTCATTTCCTTGTGTCAAGATCATTTTGGGTTTCAATTAATTCTTCCAAAAAACTAAGTATCTTTTTCACTTTCTTGTGTTCATTCAAATCCAAAATGAAGCAGGAGAATTTCTCAGCCACTCATTAATAAATAGATGGGGTACACACACCAGTGACTAGAATGAGATTCCAAAGGCTAAGCAGGTCATTTTCTGGAGGCACCTTGGGGAGGTGACTTTACCCATTGTTCTCTTGTCACACACTAAAGAATGAGAAAAAGGAATCAGATATAATCAAATGTTATAAAAATCTAATAAAATTCTTGTCATATTAGAATGTTCAAAATTGTTAACTCCCTTCCCTTTTTATTCTCAGTAAATAAGCAAATGTTATTTTTATCCCCACTGAGAAGAAATAGATGCTGTTATATGTGGAGACCAGCTATATCTTTTGGACAGTTTCAAGCCTTGGACCAATGAGAGGGCACAGTCCTCTTGTGGCAAAACCACAAACAAGTCCCAGCTTGGAGGGCAAAGCCCTCCCAGCACAATTATAACCAAAGGCTATGGTTGTATATAAGCTTGACCTTACAGTCCGACCTTGTAGTCCTAGGTAGCTGAGGGATGTGGGCTGTGGGAGGTACAACAAGTGCTGCCAAAACAAAGCTTGACAGAGTTCAGAGAATTGCAACAACAGGAAAGAAGTAGATTTGAAACTCACAAGAACATTGTAAACATCTTGACCACTCCCTTGTTTTGCTTTGAGTGATCTGACTATAAAATAAAGATTCGGCTTGCAGGCTGTGTCACTGTGTCCTCGTCCAGGCACAGTGACCCACCTGGCCCCAACTATATTCTCTTGTCTGTTTTCTTTATTCCTTCACTGCCCCTCCTCAGGTTCAGCACTGGCTGTGCTGGATGAGGTTTAGTTATATGTCAGGAGTTAAAATTTCTTAACTAACTGAATTTATAGATTATCAGGATAAAATTCATTTTGATCTGTAAGTAAATTTATATTGCTGGGAAAGAGACTGGGCTTCTCATTCCATAGGTAAGCCAGCAGTCAGAAAAATTATGATATACCCAAGTCACAAAAATATTGTATGACAACACATTAGAGTGTATATTTTTTTAATTAAACATCTGAACTATTTTAAACATTTCTAAATGGCCTGCAAAATCATAAGTCTAAATAGAATAGAATATTTCCATCAGGTAGATACATAATTATTTCCATAATTGACTGTCATCCAATTCTTTTTATTAATATATTGTATTGTATCTCTGTATTGATTAAGGTATTACAATTTTTTAACATATGGCTAATTTCCAATTTCCCACAACTATAAAAAATTGTGCAGTAAGCATTAATGGAAAAGCTAGGGTGTTATGAATTCCAATGGATAACTTATTTTATTGAATAAAAGACACATTTGCTCTATTTAATAATAAATAAACTGGTTATCCTTTCCTATATGTAAGAATTAAAATGTACACTGAAATGTCTCAGATGAAAATTTTGTTATTAAATACTATCTTTTTAAGTTCTAAGCTTCTGGTTATTTTTCCTCCCATCTTTCCACTTTCCCTTCTTTCCTCTCTTTTTTTCTTCAAACTTTGTCTATTAAAACTATGATCAGGTACTGTTTATGATCTCAGAATATAAAAAGGAATAGGACAGGCATAGTTTCTGATTTCATGAGCTTATGGTGGTCTGGGAGAATAAAATGAGTAAATAAAAATGATATGATATGAGAAGGAAGAGGCCAAATCAGAAAGCACAGGGTTAGTCAGTCTATTCTTATTTGGTTTAGAGATAAAATGTTGACAATTTGTTTGAGATTTCACTTAAAAGCACATATGTACACACATCACTCTTCTGCTTAAATGTAAGCTTGAGAACTACTATATTGGAATGTGTAATTTATTTGCAAATACATTATAAAGTTGAACTTAAATTTACATATGATAAAAGCCTGAATATATTTTTCAAGGTTGACAGAAAGCCCAATCTATTCAGTGAAAATACTGAACATATTTGCTGTTTCTGTTTTGAGTTTTATTTCCCTCTCACTTTCACATTCAAATTTCAATCATTCAGAGAGAACAAAACTTGTTAAAATTGTTGCTATATGGTTTTCACATGGTAGTGTTTTGACAATTATTCCTAGACAAAGGACTCAACAAGTCAACTATAGATGTAATCTTTGCTTCACTCCATTTGCCTCAGTAACATCTTTTTGGTATGGTACAGAGGGCAGTGCCAACTTCTTGGGTCCACCCTAAATTCATTTTTCTGATTCTTAAACTTCTCTCTATACCGCGTTAGTTTCAGAGCCCAAACACATGCGAAAGCAGAATCAATTATTTTATTTTTATTATGCAACCACACATAAAAATATTACTCGATTCAGTTGCTAAAATTACGTTGTTTACTTTGACTTCATATAAAGAACAACCAAACATTTAAATCCCGACTTTAATCAACACCATGAATTGATTTAAAGATTCCATGTTGACATATTCTGAGTTAAGATGATTGATACCATTGCACAATTCCTATGAAAAAGTAACCTCCCTCACTCATCACTCTTGGATAAACTGATAACATAGTTAATTATGGAATGAACTTAATACATTTTTTAAAGAGTATTTTTATCTTCGCTTAATATCATGAGTTCTACCCTTCTAATTCTCCATTTAAGTCAGTAATCTCTTTGTATTAAGGATAGAAATGATTCAGCTCCCTTTGTAGGAGCTAACTATTGGTCTTTGCCAATTTACTTCGAAATGCGATTAAAATCAATTAATCAATGGGCACTTTGCTCTTGGTCCTGCCTCAGTTTCTGGGAGCAGCTTGCAGGCCTAGAATTACCCATGCTGGCTGCAATCAGGAAAGGGCTGGCTGGAGAGGACATGTTTTTGTGAATTATTATTCCAAACTCATGAAACTCTCATTAACAGGAAGCTTTATAGCTCCAAAATGCTCTGCAACTGTTAATTGGTTAATCACATCGTCAGCCTAAATTACTCTAATTCAAAGCTTTGTTTTTCCTTTGTAGTTTGTGGTATTCGTTATAGCACTATTTATATTGAGTTCCTGATCTTGGTTTTATGTGGATATGTTTCTCTTGGATGTGTTTGTAGTTATTTTTCATCTTCCTAATTTTGCTATGATGCCCAAGAGACTAGGGACATGGCTGCCTATAAATTAATAGAAAATTCAACTGTATTCTTCATCATCTGCCAGAATGCCATTTGGAATCTTCTCTTGGAATAGGAATCTCCCAAATACTCACCAGACTGGAATTCAGGTGCAAAGTAAACACAGCAGTTCTAGTATCAGTATCCATTTAGCTGGGGGAAGCGGAGAAATTTCATGCTTATTATTATTGCAAACAGATTGTTCACTGTATGCTATTTGAAGCAGAGGGAGTGAGTGATTTAACAATCTGTATTTTAAGTAATCAAATAACTTGCACAACCACAGTTTGCCTTGTTCAAGGTTGTGAAACCACAGCCAGAAACAGAAATGAAAACTTCGCTATGCCAAAAGCAACTCAAGTGGCAACAGGTAGTTTTCTGTTTTCTAACAGGCCAAGATCTTTCTCCTGCTGGTTCTTACCTATACAAACAAACATCCTGAGGAAATGGCTTCTTGGTGAGTGATGTGGCTATTTAAAAGAAACATGAATAAAAACAAATCAAAACTCCTACTTTGACACTGCAAATGCAAGTTTCAGAGCTAACGGGTGGTGTAGAGATGAACAAATGGTTTCTGGATCTCTGGCCACAGTGAGGCCCCCATTCTTTCCTGCCTGCAGTGTGGATCTGGATGTAGCAGCATTTCCACATCTGCTATGTTCACACACATAATCCATGTTCAACAGATAGCTCGCCATGGGCCTGGATTTTATATGTGTGCTGTTAACTAAAAGTAGGCGTTGTTCCAGCTGGCAATGGCGGGTGGATTGCCAAATGCAGGATTTCATCTGAAGCACATTTATGTTGGTGCGAGAAGACTGGAGTCACAACAGATAAATTGAAAGATTGTTTCATGGTGGATTATATAAGGCACTGTTTTTCCAAAAATGTTTTCTATCACACAGAGGCCAGAAATCACATAATTCCCATTTAGGACAATCCATCAAGGAAGACTTCCTCGCATCCAAAGGCAAGCTTGCCAAAAGAATGGAGTGTCAGAAGGACCTAAGCATTTGGGATTATATATAATATTTATACTCCAAAGACTCTGAAGATGGTTTAGTGTCCTCTGCCTCAGGCTGAGATCTTGTTTTATTGAATTCAAGTATAAGACATCAGAATGAATTGACGAAATTTAACAAACAATTGTTTAATTGCCATCTAGAAGTAGAAACCACTTTTGGATGACTTTGGGATAAATGAAAGAAAGGAGCGATCTAATAGACCTAATATCTAGGGTACTTAGATTTAATTGAATGAAGACATTGACAGAGATATGTATGGATTGCAGTTAAATATGTTTATGTGAGAAACTCAAGTCACGCGGTGGTTGCAATAATGGTGGAACCTTGAGGGGAAGGCAAACTTTTATCAGAGTTGCTCTTTAAGCTTAATTGAGTGTCATTATTTTTTTGTGTATCCTCAGGTATTATAATATTACACTAAGCACTGAAATAAGCCAAAAATCAATATTTTTGAGTCCACCACAAGTAGCATTAAGCAGCTGACACAATAATTTTGAAAGAAGAAAATACCTCAGTTTTAAGGCTAACTTCTAAAGAAAGCCATGGAGTCAACATATGCTTAATTTTAAGTTTTCAAAATTTGTTTTCTCCCACACATATTTCATTCAATGTTTTCAAAGATCTGTCTTCAGAATACCTGTGGAAATTTGGTCTTAATATATATGCAGGTCCCAGTAGATATTATGGAGACAAAATTAATAAATACCTTTTTTTCCTATTTGCTAAAATTATAAAGATGAATTTTAAGAGAGCACCATTAACATATTAAGATAACATTTTAACAACTTGACTAAATTGAGAAGTAGGAAACACAACTGATGATTGCAAAATAATTTTCATAGTTTGGCCAGATTAAAATACGTATTCTTTCACTAAATTGCATTAATTCTTGCCCTAACCCACTTTACCAACATTTTAAAATTAGTCTCAAAAATTCTATTCCAAATCAGCAAGAATTTCACATTTATGAAACCGTACTTAGGAACACAAGCACAAAATACCAAAAAATATTTTCTTAGATGAAGAGCAAATAATTATTAGAGTTACAAAATGTCATTTGGTTCCATGACAAGGTGTTTTTGGTTTGTTTATTTTGGATACCAATCCAGTTTTCTTCTGACCTAGAGCTTGATGTTTGATTCAATTAATTTGGAATTTAAACTATAGATCTATCTAAATATCCCCAATCTATACTAATAATAAAGGAATATGCAAATTGTCTGGGTTGCCATCACAGTAACCATAACAACCACACAGCAGGCTGTGTGGGGTGACAAGGCCGGCAGGGGGTTAGTGAGGGACGACCAAATGACTGAACAGCAGGCTTCATGGGATGACCAGGCCGGCAGGGTGGGCAGTTGGGGGCAACCAGGCTTGAAGGGGGGGGGCAGTAAGGCGTGACCAGGCTGGCGAGGGGGAAAGTTGGGAGCAACCAGACTGGTGGTGGTCGGGTGGGGGGGGAAGTTGGGGATGACCTGGCTGGCAGGCAGAGGCAGTTAAGGTGATCAGGCAGGCAGCTGGTGAGCAGTTAGGAGCCAGAAATTCCAGATTGTGAGAAGGATGTTCGACTGCCGGTTTAGGCCCGATCCTGGGGATCGGGCCTAAACAGGCAGTTGGATATCCCTTGAGGGGTCCCAGATTAGAGAAGGTGCAGGCTGGGCTGAGGGGACCCCCCCCCACCCGCCCCCCCGCACAAATTTCATGCACCGGGCCTCTAGTAAGTATATAAAAGAGACTACTATTTTCTTCTAAAAAATTCAACTCTTTTTATTGATGATTTTCATAACAGAAACCAGATTATTCCCAGGGCCTAACAAAAGCCCTGAGACCTTCTGTCTCAACAACAGGCAAGGCCTCATTTCTCATTCTCATCTTCTAGTTTCTACTGATGGAGAGAGATCTTATTTCAGGTTCTGGGACATTCTCCATGACTCAACCTGGGGATTTAAGGCCAGATAAAGGGAGTCCAGTATTAATAAATCAATTCATTAGAGGCTTCAGAATCTTAGAGAACCATTTTTAATACCTACTTTTATAAGTCATCAGGGTCTCACAAATTCCAACCTTCTCCTTAATTCACTCTCTGTAACTTTCAGCACATTTTCATGTGAGAACTAACTGACTTAGGAAATATTTGTGGCATAATAGAAAGTCACTGGGCTGAAACATGGACAATCTGGGTTCCAGCTCTAGTTCTCTCACTTAAAAACTGCTTGTTCTCGGGCAGGTCTCTGAACCTCTTTGAAACTCAATTTTATCTTATAAAACAAGAACATAACCTCCTACCTGGTATGGTTATTGTGAGGGTTAATTGTGTAGAGTGTTCAAAATCAAGTCTTAGGAAAATAATATCATGTCTTTTTATAATGAATGGCAAACAAAAAACAATATAATCTCAAAATTAAAGCAATAGACATATTGCTTTAATGGTTTCTTTAGCATCTATTGTAAATATTTAGTCAATATATTGAAATCTCATCCCTACTTTAGTCTCAAGATCAATATTCTTAAAACATTTCTAAATTGAATCTGCTGCCCAAATTGAGAAATTCTCTCTTCTCTCTTCAGATAATTGAATCTCTACCCATCCTCCTATAACTAGGAATAAAATGATGAAATCTATAAAAAGTTTAGCAAAGACACTCAACTTGTGTTCCTCAATCCACCTGCTACACCAACCTTAAGGCTAGCATTGTTGAAATGGGTCAGGTGGAAGTAAATCCATAAGCTTCTCCATTTTCCTGAGCTATCAATGCTCAGTGGCTGGAAGCTGGAGTTCTCTGAGGCCGACTGAGACACTGGCATGAAATTCAACCGCAACTCTCTCTTTGGCTATAAAATCTGGGCTAGAGCTCCTAAGCCTATAGACCACTTGTTTGGTGGAGTGTTATGTTATAGAAATGGATTCTTTGCGTTAGAAGCAAAGGGATGGATCCATTTCTTAGGTGTTGTGGTGGACAGATTGGACAGGAGAACCAACACCTGGGGTGAAATACCCCTCCCTGACCCCCTTTTTAAAGGTCTCCCTGCTGTACTCCAGCAATCACCTTGGTGAGAACACATTATACACTCCCCGTCTTTAGAATGCACCCTGACAATGCAATACTCAGAGTCTTTGGCCCTCAAGTACCTCTTAAAAAGTGTAAGTTTCCTATCATTCTCCTCCAGAATAACATCCTGCAGTTGATGTATGAGACTAAAGCTCTGTCATCCCTTCCAGGTGATATGTCTGTCATCAGATTATACCTGCTTAAGCAGCAAATATAATTAAATACACACAATAAGAATAACAAAGTTTTTAGTAAGAAAGCATTATTTTTCTGTAATCTTATACTCTACTAGATACCATCCATGTAGAGAAAATGCAGGCATTTTGCTTCTGTCATTTGAATACACAGCAAAGCAATTCCATAAAAGCCAGCTGCTGGATGGGTTACAATTTATTAATGTGTTAGTTAATAAGCTTAGCTTTCCCTTTTTGCATGTGTGGGAATGAATATCAGTTAGGAATTTCTTTGAGCACACTCTAGGGTGCCAAAAATTAATCCAATAGTAAAAACGTACTTGCTCGCCTTTGGAACCTTCTAGAAGCTTATGAAATACTAAATAAAATTATTAAATTTGATATTGGAGTGTCATAGTTGTGTTGTGCTGAAGAAATTATTCAAAACTTCTATTTTTGGTATCAGGAACCTAAGAAGATGACCTCCCCCCCCCCCCAACCCTCCACCAGACCGTCCCAGTCCGTTGCAGGCTCTGAGAAACTCTTCATTTTATTCTATCACATAGTAAGCTTATTTACATAGTTTTTAAATATGCAAAACAGTTTACAGTGTTTATATATTTCTTTCCTTTTTTCACTCCTTTCCACAAATTCTCATTCTCTATCCTTTTGCATATCAGTAAGTTGAAGGAGGGTAGATGAACAGTTGTTATTTCTTTCTAATGCTTGAGAATCTTTTTTGGAAAAATATTATGAGGTCTTGTTTAGTATTTGCTATAGATTTTGAAACAGAAGAATATAAAAGAGCTATTGTACAAACCTATTCAGTAATCTTATTTGTAAAGTCCCGTGAAAAGTGTTATAAACACATGAAGCATAAGTTAGTTAAAGTTTATCTAGTACAAATTATATTTTGCAAAATCACTGAAATTTACTCCACTCTTATGCTTTCCATAGAATAATTTCCAAGATATATTGTGGGCTCTCATAGCAAGCAGATCAATGTTTGTCAAGTCTTACACGTGAGGAAAAGCTGACTTTGAAGTGGCATAAAGGAACGTTTTAGGATGATGGAAATAATCTATATTTACACTGTGGTGGTGATTATACAACAGTAGACTAAATTTATAGAACTGTAACATAAAAAAGTTTCAATGCATTGTATGTAGATTATCCTATCTAATAAAGAGGGAATATGCTAATTGACTGTCATGCCCTCACAAATGGCAGTGTCCACAGCCACACGATGGCAGTGCCCAGTCCCCTCAGCCCTGCCAGGGTGGCAGGCGCACCGCATGGCTGGGCCTGCCCCCAGGTGGGTCTGGGTGCTCCGTGCACCTGCCTCCAGAATTCCTCAGTCCCCTCAGCCCCCCAGCCACCCAGCTGGCCTGAGGTGCAAGCAAGCCTTGGAGGGCAGCTGCCCAGCTGCCCAGGGCCACCTGTGAGAGGTGGGCTGAGGGACCCCCCTCCAGTGCATGAATTTTCATGCACCGGGCCTCTAGTACCTCAATAAACCAGAACTAAGGAAAAGAAAATCCCAGAATAATACACAGAAAATGATCCTATTGGTGTAAGAATACAGAAGATAACACAAATCATCTTCAGCTACTCAATGTGTATGCCTGTGTCTCCACTATGCCTATATCTACACCTCCGCCAACCTCTGACATTATTGCCAAATTTAAATAGGGCCAGTTTTGCTATCTCTGTCTCTACCTTCATCTGCACTCAATCTCTGTCATTTTAGCTATTTGGGGACAGTATCACCTGATATTTAAACTCAGAATCTAGAATGAAAGTGCTAGGATTCAAATCTCAGCTGGGTCACTAGCTGTGTGACTTGGGCAAATTACTTATTTTTCTGTGCCTCAATTTTATCTGTAAAATGTAGGTAATAATAGTTCTCACTGGCTTATTATGAGGACTAATTAATTTAGCATTTATAAAAGTGCTTGGCATGAATCTGGAACATAAGTACTGTATAAAATTTGATGATTATTGTTATTATCTATCTATAAATGCATAAAAATTGGTTTGCGAGGGTTATCTCTGGTGAGAACTATAGTACTGGGGAAAGATAAATGTATATCTGTATCTATTTTTAATAATAAACACATTATTATTAAAAAAAGAAAGCAAGAAATACATACCATTTGATTGAGGATATGGATTAATCTTTTGGTAACTGGAACTTTCTGTGGTTTTCCTGGATGACAGAAAGCCAGCTTCATTTTGTCCTTACATGATGCCAACAGGACCAGGAGAGTGGGTGCTCTCCTTCAGTAAAGTTCTCCAGAGAGACTGCCTCTAGCAAGGCTGCTGCCCCCTCACTTTGGAGGTGGTTGCTTAGATCTAGTCAGAATATTTTTGCTGTCTTCCCTAGGGCTTTGTAGTTTTAACCAAAAGAGTGTCTCTGTCCTCTTACTCATTACAGGCTTCTAAAGGATGAGAGTCTTTGAGGGTTCTGATTTTTCAGACATAAAGTGAGCTAGTTTAGGCTGGGGACCTAGACCTATTATGGGAAATATTTGCCCTGGAAAGAAACCTTCATCTGGAAAATGTGAGGTTGTAGGAAAGCATTTTTGGAACAAGATGGGATAAATTCCCTTTGGTCTAATGTTGATGTGCTGATGAGGCAAGGAGGTGGGAACCCTAGTGTTTTTGGCAAATGAGAAGATAAATTATTAAAAGATAATTAGGCAGTCTTAGGTGAGAGTTATCTGGATCACTTGTTGTCTTTACATTGCTCTAGTTAACTTGTTTGTGGAACACTGCCATTTCTTTGTATTCTTCTTTCTTAGGAGGTTTTTCCCCCCCATTGAATTTTGGAAGTGAGAAGAGTTGCCTAGCCATGTACGCTTACTGAGCATGCCTCAGATATGAAGTTCTTGTGTCAAGAAGTTTGACAGTTTGATTTACCAGATGATAATTAATATGTGAATACAGTTGATTAGAGAACTTGATGATGATTTTGTGGGTTTAAAACCTACAAGCCCTTTATTGAAAATGTCCTGAGTTTTGAAGATGCACATGTTTAGTTGTATTGACCTGCTGCTACCCATAGGAAGCCTAGTGTAAGTCATTTGTGTCTTCAATGGAGGCTGTGTACACACAGATTAACGTTGCTGTAAACTCCCATGAGAAAGGAGACACAGCTTGCTTCTTGAACTTGTTTCTGTTGCATAATAACTAGGACATGGATTAGGCAGCACAGTGAATAAACAAGAGTAGAGTAGGTGACTTCTAAGAATTAATTCAAAAGACTTTCATATCTTCTGCATTCAAAGTCTGGGTGTCTTTAAGGCCTTCATTGAAACAAATCATTCTTATTTGTAGACATAATTACATCAATTCATTAAGTGCTCCAAACTTTGCCTGAGTATAGGAAATGTAATGTGTCTGAGATAAAAACATTCATTGCTCTGGGGTTGTATATATTTCAGTCAATGGATGGTTGGACATGTCAGCTGAGAAAGAACTGAATGGAAGTAGACAGATAACATAGTTTACTTTCAGAAATGAGAATTATCTTTGAAAAAATTTAACAAGGAAGTCTAATGTAATTATGCATTAAAGGGGCATAATTACAGCCAGCATGGCTCAGTGGTTGAGCATTGATCTATGAACCAGGAGGCCACCGTTCAGTTTCCTGTCAGGGCACATGACCAGGGGTTGTGGGCTTGATCCCCAGTATGGGGCATGCAGGAAGCAGCCAGTCAATAATTCTCTCTCATCATTGATGTTTCTATCTCTCCCTCTCTGAAATAAATGAAAAATATATTTTTTAAAAAAAATAAAGGAGCACCCATGAATACCAATGATTAATTCTCATTAAGAGGATTAAAAAAAATCTTTATTGTTGAAAGTATTACATATGTCCCCTGTTACCCCCATTGACCTCTTCTAGCTAGCCCCCACCCTCCACCCCACCTTAACACCCGCCCCAGGCCTTCACCACCCTGTCTATGTCCATGGGTTGTGCATATATGCATACAAGTTCTTTGGTTGATCTCTTCCCACTGACCGCCCCCTCCCCCCTTTATCTCATATTTTAAGTGCCTCTATATTTTTGTTGAGGCCTTAATGATGAGTCCTAAAATCTCTATTTTTTGACTGCACCTAAGCCATTCGAACATTACTTAGGGTTGTAAATTACTAATCAATAACACAAAGTGAATGGCTCCTACGTTTCTGTGAAGGTTAATTGAACAGTTAGGCTCAGTCTTTGCCAACACAGGCTGAATTTTTATAACTGTCCTAGAATTTATTTATACATTTGAGAACGTATGTGAAACTCACATTCTAGAGGTAACTCCTGGCTTTTAAGGTTATCGCCTGGTTTGATAATGCAAAACTATTTTTCCTTTAAGGTGATTTACTTTGTATGTTTATTTTATTCTTATTTTTGATGGCTCATGTAAAATGTAGCAGATCATCAAAACTCAAAAGGATGTGTTTTCTGTCTATTCACAGCTAGTATGGAACTGGTTGAAATCTGACCTCCTTCATTTGACCTTCATGTAACCCTGACCTAGGAGGACAGATGTCTCTAGAGGTGGGAGATAATTTAATTTCCATGCATGTCAAGTCCTGTTTCTTCTGTGTGGAGGCTGCAGAGAAGTGTCAAATTCTGCAGAATCAGTTGTTCTGTGTTGGAGATGTGGAATACATTCTCCAGGGGTTAGAGTTGAGACCACCATGTAGACTTCATTTTAAGGCCTTAGGGGAGCCCTGAAACCATTTGTGAAGATGGAAAATATTTCTTTACCCTGTAAACTATTCATCTTCCATTTCACTTTTAATATGTGCACTCATGATAGCATCAACAAAGAAAGTTCCAAAGGCCACACTTAGAACATCTAAGTTTATTATTTTATACTTTTCCAGTCGAAAACAATGGTTGAAAATTCCAATGTGTCAAACAGTGGAATTTGAATTTCTAATGTGTTCCCTGTGTTTTTTATCCCAAAAGAATTGAGCAAAATCCTCACAAAGATTAAACATGGGAAACTCTGCAATATCTACAAGATAAGGCTAATTCCACTCAGCTACCTGAATTTCCTCTTTTCCCCACATACCTCTGATTTGTGGGGTAGTTTATTATCCTGTGAAGCAATGAAAATTTGCAGAAAGACCAGGATCGTTGGCCTAACATGATTTAGCACTCCTGTGATTCTGAAATCTTAGTTCTGCAGTTCAGTATAAGGTGATCTCATCTCCGTTCATACAGCTAGCATCTCTGTGGAACTCCAAGGTCATTAGCCTACTGACTTCTCCATCTTGGAAGTGAATTATAGTAGCAAAGAAAGAAATGATTTTAGAATGGTCATTGGATGAGTCATGAGTGAGAAACATAAAAATAATAAATTCAGCTGAGAGACACTTTATAAACCTTTTACTGGCTTGGCCACGGTAAACTCTTTCTACAATGAAAGAAGAATTAATTTCAGAAATCCAGAGGAAGATTGTATACTTGACTGTGATACTTCCTTAGCATCAGAGTATTTTAAACACTGTAACAACCCAGCTGGTGTGGCTCAGTGGTTGAGTGTAGACCTACGACCCAGGAGATTAGGGCACATATAGGGGTTGCAAACTCAATCCCCAGTAAGAGGTGTGTAGGAGATAGCTGATCAATGATTCTTGCTCATCATTGATGTTTCTGTCTCTCTCTCCCTCTCCCTTCCTCTCTGAAATCAATAAAATATATTAAACACTGTACCAAATGCTTTCAGACCTGAGTAAGCTTAAAATAAAAGTATATTTTCTGCCCTAGTCAATGCAGGTCAGAGACAGAGGCTCTGTTCTGTGTGGTCACCTCGGCTCCTCCCATCCTGGCTCTACATCCCTCACGTGCGGCTAGGAATTTGCTTGGTCTCCTCCATCTCCATTCAAAGAGAAAAGAAGGAATTAAAAAGACATACTTGTTTTAACTATCTATGAACAGATGTTTAAAAAAAATGCAAGAAGTCTACAAAACAAAGGGTAGATTTGTACCTAGGAAATGGGAACTTATTGGGCAAGCAATCTCTGCCACAGCTAGCAGGTAGCATTGAAAGTAAAGTTTATTGAAAAGGGCAAGCTTTTTCCTGCAGATGTGGGATGGATTGGATGGTGCTAGGAAATAAATGGGGAATATTTTGTGTTTTATTTCCCTCTAAAACTTTGACAGTGCTACAGCTTTATCTCTGAGCTAAATTGGCCATTTGGGAGTGGCAGCTCTCCCCCCACCCACTCTTGGTAATTCTTTCAAATTGTTGCAAATATTTTCTAGTCAGATTTATGTAAACTTTTTTTCCATTTGTGTGATCCTTGGCTAAAAGTTGATAAAGTCTTTGCATCCTTTTTATTTTTTATTTTTATTGAATTTATTGTGGTGACATTGGCTAATAAAATTATATAGGTTTCAAGTCTAAAATTCTGCTTTGTAAACTTATTTTCTCAACTATCCATAAGGTACTGACTTATCAGAACAACATCTGGGGGTGGATGGAGACGAAGCCTCTCCATGCATGATTGGTGTGGCTAGTAGTAAGCCACTTTGGTGCAACAGTCTTCTTCTGTATGTACATGTGTACAAGTTAGGCCTGAGGTTCAAATGAGGCCCTTTCAAGAAAGAGCCCTTGAGGAGGACAGAGTCATTTATAGAAGACTTTATATTAAAAATAGTAGCATTTATAGGCAAGAAGGGGCTGCATCCAGACTGGCTCTTTCAGAGTGCTGAAGCTGACATTAGTGGAAAGTGTGATAATATTTTCTGATTTCAAGTAAGAAACACTAACATTCCCTGCTCCACATAGCTGTTATCTTCTTCATGAGCCTTAGGGTTGAAATTGCATAAAATTCTTCTCCCAGCATTTCATGACTTAATATAGTTGCAGCAAATTCTTAGCGATGCTCACCCAGTGTCCCTGGGGACATGTTTTAATCCTTTGCTTTTGCTTGCTGAAAGTCATTAAATTAACAGTTGATCCTAGAAATTAAGAATTTGAAGATTCAATTGTAAGGTGCTAGGGACATGATGGTCTGTTTAGAGACACCAAACTGCCTACTTATTTTTTTTTAATATGTTTTCATTGATTTTAGGGAGAGTGGACGGGAGAGGGATAGAGAAATCAAAACATAGACCAGAAACATCGATCCCCTGCCTCCTGCACACCCCCTGCTGGGGATTGAGCTTGCAACCCGGGCATGTACCCTGACTGTGAATCAAATGGTGACCTCTTGGTTCATGGGTCAATGTGCAACCACTGAGTCACCCGGCTGGGCTGTCTACTTATTTTAATTGCAGTTTTCAGGCACCAGGAAAAGTGCTCTGACATTGGTGATGCTCTTGAAAAAGACACCTTCAGTAAAAACTCTTATGCTTTGTAAACTAATCTGATTGCTATATATATATTTTTTTCATCATAAACATGTGATTTAGCAAGCATCTGTTTGCCTTCATGTGGTCTCTAACACATATTTTTTGGTAACTCATTTCCTTTTCTGTTTTGAAATATACATTTATACATATTGATAGTAAACCAGTCTTGAATATTGTGTTAAAAATAGTCTCTTAAAAAGTATCAATTTTTAACCATATATGCTATAAATTGATAGGACATTTATTTGCAGTGATGTATTAACAACACAGGACCAATTTTTTAAGTAATTAATAAAAAAATCAGAGAAGATTGAAAGTCATCATAATAATGTAATCATTTTAGCTTTGTAGAATTGTATAATATTTGGTAGGGAAGAAAGCAATGCACTTAAATTTGAACTTGGGAAAAGAGCACATGTTTCAGACACCAGATGGTACATTTTCTACAACTATGTAAGCTTGTTGCATTCTTTTAAAAATATATATATATTATTATTGATTTCAGAGAGAAAGAGAGATAAAGAAATAGAAACATCAATGATGAAAGAGAATCATTGATCAGCTGCCTTCCTCATACTCCACACTGGTGACATGCACCCTGACCAGGAATTGAACCATGACTCCTGGGTTCATAGGTTAATGCTCAACCACTGAGCCACTCAGGTTGAGCAACTTACTGCATTATTAAGCAAGTGGCAGTCACTGATCAAATAACTGTAACAACTAGGCATATACAATTTAGTGGTGATAATTTAGTGGAGATTTACATCTCCAAATGTATATTTTTTTCACTTTTATTGAAATTAGTGAGTAGGTCACTAATGTGAATATTTATCCATACCTGTGTCTGTTTAGAAAACAGATCTGAACCTGCTGTTATAAAATACATTAGATGTTTGGGAATATGACTTCCAGAGCTGGAGCTTGACTTTTAAAAAAAATCTTGTTGAGAGTATTACAGATGTTCCCCTCTTCTCTCCCGCCTCATCCCCTCAAAACAGTTTCTACCCTGTCCTAGGTCTTCACTACCCTATTATCTGTGTTCCTGAGCAATTCATCTATATATATATATAAAAGCCTAAGCAACCATTATGACCAGTCGACTGAATGACCAGTTGACCGGTCTCTATGATGCACACTAACCTCCAGGGGGCAGACGCTCAATGTAGGAGTTGGCCCTGGTGGTCAGTGTGTTCCTACAGTCAAGCTCCCTCAGCCAGCTAACCTCCTGCGGTCCCTCCCCCTGGCTGGCTGGCCCCATTGGGACTGGGCAAGATGCCCTGAATGGCCCCTATTGCTGGCCAGGCCGAAGAAACCCACCTGTGCATGAACTCATGCACTGGGTCTCTAGTATCCTATGTAATAAAACCCTAATATTCAAATCTACTGAACGGCGAAATGATTGGTTGCTATGATGTGCACTGACCACCAGGGGTCAGACGCACCTATGGTGGTCAGTGCACTCCCACAGGGGTAGCACTGCTCAGCCAGAAGCTGGGCTCATGGCTGGTGAGTGCAGCTGTGGTGGCAGGAGCCTCACCTGCCTCCAAGGCAGTGCTAAGGACCCCTCAGGGGCTGTCCCACTACTGGCAGTTGGACAGCTCCCAAGGGGTCTCAGACTGTGAGAGGCCACAGTCCAGGCTGAGGGACTCCCTCTGTGCATGAATATCATGCACCAGGCCTCTAGTATCCATATAAGTTCTTTGGTTAATCTCTTCCTCTTCTCCCCCTACCCCTGCCCCCTGCTTCTCTCTGAAATTCATCAGTCTGTTCCATATTTTCATGTCTCTGATTCTATTTTATTCATCAGTTTATTGTGTTCATTAGATTCCACGTATAAGTGAGATTATATTTGTCTTTCTCTGACTGGCTTATTTCACTTAGCATAATCATCTCCAGATCCCTCCATGCTATCTCAGAGGGTAATAGATACTTCTTTTTTTACAGCTGGATAGTATTCCACTGTGTAAATGTACCACAGCTTTTTATCCATTCATCTACTGATGGACACTTGGGCTGTTTCCAGATATTACCTATTGCAAATAACACTGTTTGCATGGGAGAACAGAGTGTGGAAAAAGGCTTTATTTGTCTAAAGTTACATTTCTCAGGTTCCAAAGTTCCATTCCTCCTAAGCCAGTCCCAGAAAAGATGCAGCTGGGGTTCCAGAAGAGCCAAGAGCAAAAGGTTCCAGAGCTTCTGTTCCATGCTGTAGCTGGGTATAGTTCTGCATCCAAGCTAATTAAAGTCCTTTAGTCCATTGTGGAGACCCACATGGCTCACAGCCCCCTGCAACAGGAGTCCCAGGAAGCCCTGTGCATGGTGTGCATGTGGTGTGTGTGTGTGTGTGTGTGTGAGAGAGAGAGAGAGAGAGAGAGAGAGAGAGAGAGAGAGAGAGAGAGAGAATAAAAACCAAGAGAGTGCACTTCTTTGTTCAGAAGTTTAAATATTTAAGTTCTGCATGCTTGCAGTGGCCATGCCCATTTTGGTCCCTGATTTGCTTCCATGTGTGATTGACAGGCAAGCATCTTTCCAAAGTCACTCAAACTTTACTGGGTATGTGTTTAAACTGCTTTTGTTTAGTCCCTTCCCCTAGTGATCAGTGGGGACCAGACTTGGAAAGTCATAAATGCAGCTTTTTGGCAAAGCTGTATAAATGGCATGCCTATATTATCTGGTCTCCCATTTCTTCCTTTCCTGTTAAATAATAATCAGGTTATTATAATGGCATCACTATGACCATAGGGGTGCATATATTCTTTCTGATTGGTGTTTCAGGATTCTTAGGATATATTCCTAGAAGTGGGATCACTGGGTCAAAAGGAAGTTCATTTTTTAATTTTTTTTGGAGGAAACTCCATACTGTTTTCTAAATTTACATTTAAATTATATTCCTTTATAAAAATGTATAGATACATTTTATTTTCATTAGCACTTTTTGTTGGTTGTAAACAAAATGATTTAGATTTATGTAGAAACTGAAACAGAAGTGTAATTAATATTTTTACCAAAACACTTTTGTAGCATGTTAAAATAGTCCTTCCTTTCTACATATATTTCCTCTTTTAAAAAATGATAAGCTTAATGGAAATACAAAATTTCAAAGCAAAGACTATTTGAAAAGTTCCTCATATTTAGCCTATTTTATTTCCCATTTTTATTATAAAATCAGTATTTCTCAATGAAGTTAAAAATGTTATTATTTAGGAAAACTTATCCAGAAAAACCAGAAACTAAAAAAAAAACCCTAAAACTATATTTTATAGAAAAATGCTTTTGTAAAAGTGTCTTTGCTCAGTTTGAGTCAATTCCCCCAAAATTCATAATTTAGTCATAGAAATAAACAAATTTTTGTTCTGGATTTTTATGTTTGTTTAACAATCCTCTCATCCTATATAATAAACGGCTAATATGCAAATTGTCCCCCTGGGAGTTTGACTGCTCACTATGACATGCGCTGACCACCAGAAGGATGTGCGGAATGAATGAAGGCCCCAGCTGGCTGATGGAAGGCCCTGATCGGCCCCTGATTGCCAGCCAGGCCTAGGGATCCTACCCGTGCATGAATTTCATGCACTGGACCTCTAGTAATACCATAATTTCACACCTCATATACACCCATATTGATTGTAAAATAGAAAACTGCTGATTTTCTGTGTTGCTGTATGGCAAGTAGATAAATAAATAATATCTCCCCTCCTCGCCCCCACCCTATTTCACCCTCCACATGAATTCCAGGCTCCAGCTCCACATTGCATGAGGAATTATACAGTGTCTAAATGTAATTACATCTAACTACGTGAATAATGTTTGGATGAAAATGTCTCTAAGCAAAGTCACTAGGATACTCAGGGAAGGAGCATGTGCCAAGGAACACTGGGTTATGAAAACTCTATAAATTTCATAGCAAACATTCTGGTTCTGACTATTGTTCCTCAGGATAATAAAGGGTTTGCTGCCGAAGCCCACTTTCCACATAGCAAAATGGAAGTTTGATTTACACAGTGTAACTTGCTTGGTTTCACATGCTGTCTTTTGGTATGCCTCTGACACTCTTCTGTCAGAGGTAGCACTGCATTCCAGGTTTTCTGGCTTTCTTCACGAGGCCAATACCCTTGTAAAAGCTGTGTGACTCACATTTTCTATTGTGAAAGCACTCATCATCAAATCCTGTGAAGTGTTCATCCAAACACTTACAATTTTATAACCATCCTGTAGAGGCCCAGAAATACAAGTTAATGCAATACAGTGACTTTACTAGCCTCTCAGCAGGCCTAGGGGTGAAGTAACTATTTGCATTATCTGAAATATGGAAATGAATGGCCTATTGTCTCTGTGCTGTTGCTTCAACTTCAATTCCAGAAAGGAAATCTATCATGTCTGAGATGACATCAATATTTAAAACAAGCGTCTCTAAGTGAATTACTTACTATATTATCTAGGAAAGCAAGAAAAAGTAATTGTGTTCCTCTAACCTGTGTACTTGAAATATTTCCTTATACTTTTATTGAATAATATGTGCCTTGACCTGGAATCGAACTGTGACCTCTTGGTTCATAGGTCAACGTTCAACCACCGAGCCATGCTGGCCGGGCTCAGATGTGTTTTAGAATGTGAAAGTAAATGGGCTTAAATGTAAACAGGGTGTAGCTTTCCAGTATAGGTACTGTGAGATGCCAGGGCAGGTGACCTTCAGAGACATGGAATTTCTTATTTTGTACAAGGATGAGGGTAATATTGATGGTGGTGCTACAGGCCCGATATAGAGGAGAAGCAGTTATCCATGTAAGACAGCTGAGGTAGAGGCTTACAGGGAACGAAAGGGATGGTGTTTTGACTTTGCTCTTTATTACTCCTCTACCTTTGGAGACAGCCTTATAAACGAGAGTCAGATTAGATGAACAACCTCTTTCCCTGGAATTTCACCTACTTGGAAATCTGAACGTCAAGAAGACAAAAATCACTACTACAGAAGAAATACACGACTTTAACATAAATAATGATGGTATTGAAATTGTTAACTATTTTGCTTCCCTTGGTCCAGTTATCAACTCAAATGGAGACCGAAGTCATTAAAACAAGAGAAGGCCGAGACTCGAAAGGGCAGCCATGGAAGAATTAGGAGAGATCACCAAGAGCAAAGATGTGTCATGAGAGAACAAAGCTAAGATCATCCACACACTTTTCTCCCAGTTACTATGTAGGAATGTGAAAGTTGGACAAAGAAGAACGCTGATAGGAAAAGTTGGTTCATTTGAAATATGGTGGGGAGGAGAGCTCCAAGGATACCCTAAACCACAAAAAAGATAAACAAGTGGGCCCTAGAGCAAATTATACCAAAAACATCACTGGAGAAAAAAATGACACAGCTGAAGCTGTGCTGCTTTGGGCACATCATGGGAAGGCAGAGTTCTTCAGAAAAGGCTATGATGCTGGGGGGGGGGGGGGGGGAAGGGAGGCAGCAGGAAAAGAGGAAGACCAAATATAAGATGGATTGACTCCTTAAAAGAAGCCACGGGCACGAGTCTATAGGAGCTGAGCAGCACTGTTTAGGACAGGACATTGTGGATGTCACTCATTCACAGAGTTGCCAGGAGTTGGAGTAGACTCAGCACATGTAACACACAGAAAGAACTGGACAGTTTCAAATCTCCCAACATAGCTGTTCTCCCCTGGTTCTTTGGTAAGCTCTCACTCAGATTGATTTAGGCCAGATGGGTTCTTTGCTTAAACAGAGCTTGCTGAACATTAACTGAATCAGATGCTTGCTCTATGTAATTCAGCGCTATGAGATCTTCAAATTATATCCCACAGAATCAAGAACAGGGTGATCATCTTGCTCCAGCAATGTAATTTCTCCAGTGCCAAAGTATAGAACTTAAAAAATAGAAAAAACAAAAAACAAAAAAACTGCTGATTCAGAGTATTTTTAAAATATTAAATTTGGCCTCTTGAAGTGACATTGTTATAAAATAAAGGCACTTATCTTTGCCAAGCAGGGTTTGGCATTTTTCTTCTGAAAATATTCAAAAGCACTTGATTCTCATAGTATATATTCAGTTACATGTATATTTTCCATGATGTTTGCTGAATGATTTAATTAGTATTTCTCAGCAGCCACCATAGGATTAAACACTTGGGTGCATGTACATATTGCAAAGCAGACACCTTCCTGCTTTCCAGAAGCTTGCAGTTTAAAGGGGGAGATGATGATGATGATGATGATGATGATGATGATGATGATGATAGACACAGAAAGAGAGAGAGCTATCACTCATCCTCTTTCTTTCTCCCTAACTATATATCTATCTAAGGAACAAAATGAATGGGATGGAAGAGAGAGAGAACTACACTGTATAAATTACACAAATATGTGAAGAGTTCAAAGGTAGTGTTGGTAGGCTGCACTTAGGAAGGATGTATTTAATATGTACTGAGTATGGATTCAGATCTAGCTTTGGGACATTCCTTTCTAAAGAGACCAATGGAGTCCTGTGATATGTTTTTAAGTAATTTCTACCTCCTGCAATTCCTTTGTGGATCCACACATGATCCTGTTTAAAGTGAGGCTCTTGTGACACTTTGAATGCACTCTGGTTCTGAAATGGGATCTGGAGCCTATCTCGCTTGAATCTTCTCCCTGGAGCTGCCACCCCACTTTGTCATACTCTGTCATCTAGTGACTCCCTAGTGAATGATTTATTTTGAAGTTTTTATTTTAATTTTCCCATCTCACTTTAGCTTTAGATTGATAGTCTTCCTCTCTTGACATCTGTTTTGCCTCACTGAGAAGGCTGTCCAAATGTAGCACGTTACCGTGTTTCTTTATTATTTTTATAGAACAGCAGGGTGCAGATATGTGACTATAACTCAAGAAGCTTGCTGGAGAGCGCTAGGAACTTGCTGGGGGAAAGTGCAGCACATCAAGGACACTGAAAAGCAGATGACCACATGGCGTGGCAGAGAAGAAAATCCACTCTGCTTAGCTCTCATTTCCAAGCAATTCCCCCTCACTCCCCACCCCCCCCCACAATCCCCCACCCCCTCCCGGTTGTCTGACTTACCAACAGTGTGGAGAAGTTTCCTGAATTCCCATTCTATGTAAATAAAGGGAGAAGAATCTCATGCTAACCATGACGGGCACATTCAGCACAGATCAAAGTGCTTTCCCAGACATTTCCTTTATGACTTCTCTATTGGCCACCAAAGCTACTCTTTCAGCTACCACTGTCTCATTTTTGTTTGGTGGTTGAGACTTACTTTTGTTTTTACTGTGCCAGAGAAAAGTTCCATCACATTTCATGCTGAATAAATAGTTGAATCGTTCTTTTTACTTATTTTTTAACTGTGGGGTTAATGCTGGTTAGAGTTGTCACAGGCATTTACCAAAGTCCTATCAAGGACACTATTTTGATAGATACTTGTAAGGAGCTTGGCTCCTTGAATGACAGGCCACATATGGAAGCATATGTTAGATAAATGATCCACTAGTAACTATGGGGAATTATTAAACACTTGAATAGTATGGCAAAGTATTTCTATGGTAATAGTTTCAGATTACATTCCTTATAGCTAGAACATGTTGAGAGGATTCAGATAACCTTGGCACAATTTAATTAAAAACAAGTTAATGTGTCATATAATACAACTTCCTTTGATGAAAAATGAGCCAGTATGGTAGTTGCCAGAGGGAATGGAGGTAGAGGTTAGTAAAGGGTAAAAGGGGTCAAATACATCATGACAGAAAAAGATCTGACTTTGGGTGGTGGGCACACAATACAATACACAGATGATGTATCATTGAATTGTACAGTTAAAAGTTATATAATTTTATTAACCAATGTCACACCAATAAAATTTATTAAAAGTGAGCCAGTATATATATGTATATATGTATAAATGTATGTACACATATATATGGATGTAGATATATTGCTATTTATATATGTATACAGATACATATATATACTCAAATATTTAAAATTTTTTATTGATTGTGAGGAATAAGATAGCATATAATCTTGGGAGTCATGGACTTAACATTCTTGGTTTCAATTATTTGCAGGGATTCTAAAAGTTATGATACATAGTCATTGGTGATTGCTGAGACCTTCAGTGAATTGTATACTTAGAAAAAAGAAAGGCATTTGATTTAATAAGTCTAGTGGACTACTAAACTTCTTCATTGTCTTATAGTATTATGTTCACCTTACTTATTATCCAATGAAATAAAGTAAATTGAAGTGAGAACAGTGTTAATATTTGTTGTGTAATTTCCTATGTATATGTATGTGTGTGATCAGTTTCTATGTGTAAAAATGATGCTGAAAAGAAAATTACTAGTTTCATGGTTTACAAGAAAAAGAGGGATGAGTTCTAAGAAAGCCTTCCTGTCTAGCCGGTTTGGTTCATTGGATAGAGCGTGGGCCTGTGGACCGAAGGATACCAGGGTCAATTCAGGTCAAGGGCAAGTACCTTGGTTACAGGCTCCTCCCTGGCTCAGGCCCTGGTCAGGGTGTGTGCAGGAGGCAACCAATTGATGTATTTCTCTCACATCGTTGTTTCTCTCTCTTTCCCTCTCTTCCACTATCTCTAAAATCAATGGAAAAATATCCTTGGGTGAGAAAAAAGAAAAAAAAAGAAAGAAAGGAAGAAAGAAAGAAAGGAAGGAAGAAAGAAAGAAAGAAACAAAGGAAGGAAGGAAAGAAGGAAGGAAGGAAGGAAGGAAGGAAGGAAGGAAGGAAGGAAGGAAGGAAAAAAGAAAGAAAGAAAGAAAGAAAGAAAGAAAGAAAGAAAGAAAGAGAGAAAGAAAGAGAAAGAGAGTAAACTTTTCTTCTTAACCAGAAAATATAAATTTTGCATAAGTTAAAAATGGAATGTTAAGTTTGGTAGTAGCCCTTGTCTCTGCTATGAACAGTGGAGCATATTTTATGAAAAAAATGATATGACCATATGGTATTCGCAAATTTAGGGAATTTTGAAAGCCTTAAATGAACCGATCTAATTTTCAATAGAATAGGAATTCATATACAGGGACAAACATTTATTCACAAAGATGTATGCACCGCCATATTCATTGCAGCTCTATTCAAGGTGGCCAAGACATGGAAATTATCTAAGTGTTCTCGGATAGATAATTGGATAAAGAAGGAATGGTACATATATACAATGGAATATTGCTTAGCCATAAAACGAAGAAGAAATACTGCCATTTGAGACAACATGGACAGATCTTGAGACTATCATGCTAAGAAAAATATGTCAGACAGTAAAAAGTTAAGAACAACATGATTTCACTCATATTTGGGATGTAAAACTGACAGCAACAAATGAACATACAAAAATCAACCAACCAAACAAACAAAAACTCATGGACACAGACAACAGTATGATAGTTATCAGAGGGAAGTGGAGTAAGGAGGTCCTAAAGGGTAAAGGGAATCAAATATATGGTGACGGAAAAAGATCTGACTTTGGGTGGTGGGCACACAATGCAATATACAGATGAGGTATCAGAATTGTACACTTGAAACCTAGATAGTCTTATTAACCATTGTCACCCCAATAAATTTAATAAAAATGATTTGAAAATTAGAAAAAGAGTAGACATTTAATTGACAATTTAAAAAGACATAGTACAACTTGTTGATTTTCAAGCTTTAGATAAGTAATGGATTATTGTTTTAAGCTATTAAGTTTTGGGGTAATTTGTCATTCAACAGTGGATCACTGGTACCACATCTCACATAAAACATACCTAACCTGATCTGGCATTAAACATAGACCAACCAAATAACAAATAAATGAGCTTTGGTGGATTGAAAATGTACTATAAATAATCTTTCTCTCTTTAGCCATTCCTGCTGGAAGTGCTTCCTGCGAGCTCCTGGCTTGTCTTGCGACTTGCTTTGTCCAACTGGACATTAAAACATCATGGAAGCAGCAGTTTGAAAAGGTTTGCACATTGGTGCTTGCCCTTTCTTGCTTCTCTTCAGAATCTTGTGAATGCTACCAGATAAAGAATCTAAGCTAGTCAGCTGGATGGTGAGAGACATCTTTTCTAGGTGCAGCTGGTGTTCCAGAAAAAAACAGTCAACCCGAGGCGATTTATCAGTTTCCACAAATGCAGACATGACCTCCAGCTGAGGTCAGTATACAACCATCCAGGTGAGCCTAGCCCAAAGTGCTAGCACACAGAAACTTCAGATAAATAATTGTTTAAAATATATTTTTTATTGATTTCAGAGAAAAAGGGAGAGGGAGAGAGGGATAGAAACATCAATGATGACAGAGCATCATTGATCGGCTGCCTACTGCACGCCCACACTGGGATTCAAACCCGCAACACGGGCACGTTCCCTGACCAGGAATTGAGCAGGGAACTCCTGGTTCATAAGTTGACGCTCAACCACTGAGCACACCAGCCGGGCTCTTTTTTTTTTTTTTTTAAGCTATTAAATTTTTGGTTAGTTTGTTACTCAGTAATGGATAACTGACAGGAGAATAGTAAGCTAATTACATAAATTTAAAAATAATAATATAAATACCTTAAGGGCAAACAATGAATTTTAACAATAGGAAAGACATATTTAAAAAATATATTTCAAGCCTGAATTTCTTAGTGTGTCTTCTTGCTGTGGGTTCTGGGTCTCAGGAACATTTCAGCCTGACCACTCTGGAGAAGCAGAGGGAGTTGGAAGGGGTATCACGGGCTTCTGGTGAGGTTTGATACTAGTGCTCTTGAATTAAAAAATCTTTTTTTATGAATTTGGATAAGATAAACTCACACTTGTTTTAGCTCCAGCAAATGGGCAGTTTGTAGAACCTCATTAATTCTTTGCCTTTTATTTTCTGCCACCTAATATTACATCTTTAAGAGAAATGTGTGAGATCCTATTTTTTAAAAAAAGGTTGGAAAGCAGGTAGTATCTATAACAATAGTAATTTAATACAAATTGGTTTCTATTCATTAGTGTATAAATTCTACAGATCCAGTGAGTTTGGTTTATTTTTGTTAATTTGATTTACTGCTATACCCACACAGCCCTGAGATTAAGAGGGGTCCTTGGAGTTACACCGGTGAAACTGGTGATACTCACTCTACTTCATAGGTGTGCAGGGCTGGAGGTTTTTATCCCATTTCAGAGAAACAAAATAGACAAAAATATGTAATATCCCTATGAGATTTTTATAATATTATTAAAAGTAGACTTCTAAACCACATATTGAATCATTCTTCAGAAATTTAGGCCTTTTAACAGGTTATTTATTATGCATCACAAACACAATTGCACCTTGTGATTGAATTTTTGCTGCCAATATTTTACATCTGAAATATATCTATCAACTCTTCAATATGGGGTTTTCTTAAATGACATATTAATAACACCACTTAGGTAACATTTGCAATGAGGTCCTCTGGACAGAGTCTGTTATGATAGTTTAAAAAATGAGCTCTGGACTTTGAATTAGAAAACTTGAGCCTAGTCCCAGCTCTGACATTTACCAACTGCATGACTGGGAAATTCATTTAAGCTCTGCAAGACTCAATTTTCTCACCTAAGTGATATCAACAATAGAGTAATGATATATTAAAATTTTTCTTATACAATATGAATTGTAAAATTGAAGGCATCATTATTACAATGTCTTTTGACTGAACAAAATTTAATATTTATAATGGGCCTAGAAAATGCCCTTGCAGGTGAGACTGTATCACCACATGTAAGAAAAATGAGAAGTGCACTTTCTAATATAAAGCTGTTTGTAGCATGTCAGGAGAGCAGAATACAGAAAATGTATGTTCCAGATGAACTACAGGTTGGTTCATATATTTCAACACCTTGCTCTTGAGGGTAATAGTCATTCAAACCCAAGTATTAGTCCAGTCAAATGTATATAGGCAACACAGTTCAGAATACTGTTGCATTTATGACAAGACTCATAAATGGTGAGGAATGAAACCCAAGTTGATTTTGATTATTGTGTATTGTATAAATTGGAGTTCTTTGGCCAAGTTAAATAAAAAAGCATATATGGTAAGCATATGGAATAGTCCCTGAAATCTAAAAAAGAGGAACAGTTAGGCCTTGGGATGGATCAGATCCAGGTCACTACCTCTCAGCTTGGCAGATGTAAGAAAAGATAGTGAAAATATCATCTATTACTGTACTAAAGTCATTCGAATTGGGGGAAAGATAGTTTCCAAAAGGTAAATTAAACTGAAACAAAGGCTTGTTGGGTAGATAATTACCAAAGATGTTGGATATTCTCATCACAATTAATAAAGGTAATTTAAAAAATATTTCTTATGAAACCTGCCCCAAAGTTATTTAAGCCACCATCTGATATTTGTTTAAAAAATTAGAGAGCTAGTGCTATATTTTTCCAAAGCCATTTTCTGAGGGAATCAGAACTTTCTTAGGAAATTGAGTGCCATCCCATCTGGATCCAGGTATTGCAAGTTTCACATAAAAACTTGGAATATTCTATTGTTGCAAAGTACTACAGATTAAAAATGGCATAAGCAGATAAACAACAAGGAATTTTCAAGTCTGTGTATTTCATGACAATTGCCTAAGTATTATAACCTAGTGTAATAAGACTTTGGTTTAGACTTCAAAAGCACTGTGATCAAGAGCACTAGTGTTGCATTCATATTCCTGAATAAAGTATACTTCTTGCTTTTCTTTATGATGGAAGACCTGTAAAATTTTTGACATTGTTCAAGTTTGTTCACAGATGATTATCCATGATACTATTGCAGAGGGTCAAATACTAACCTTTCCTTAAATACTTTTGGTGATAATCATTTTTAGTTTCTTGAATGTTTGCTGTCCCTGGAATTGTTCTTTTGTTTTTCTTTTTTTAGATATTGTGTTTTAAGATTTCATATTTGATTGTACATTTTATGATATGGAAATTGATTATGAAATCAATAAAACACAAGCTCACAAAACAATCATGAGCTCACAAAAATTCCTTAGGAAGTCCCATATCATTTAATACAAGAAAATAATGGAAGAAAAAGCAATGAAAAGTCATGGCTTCTGATACTACTCTATGCTTTTAGGTCATTCCTTGAAAAATTCTTCAAATTTATGAATTTATGAATAATTATTGAGTAAAAGTCCTAAACATTTCTATATGCAAATGAATTCCACCATATTTTTATACTAAAGGATTACAAACCATAATTTTATATCGTTATATACTGAAATGAGTGTGTTTCATCCTAGAATATAATTGATATCTGAATCTATGTTCATTCCTTATAATCAACAGATACATGTAAACATGGTTCTTAAAGGAATTGGAAGAAAATACTCTAAAAAAATAAAATACCCAGGTACACTGGAATACTTGAGAGCAATATGATATACAGTATATAACTATATATTTACAAATAAAATTTTGCTGTTATGCCTTGTATTAACATAAAGAGAAATAAATCTAATTGAGATAACATTTAGTAAGTTATACTACTTATCTGAGCTATGTTTTCTGATCAACAGCATTGTGATAACCATTGTCCCCCAATGCATAACATGACAATGTGGAAACTTTTTTGTTTGTTTGTTTTTAACTCATGGTCTCATAAAACAAATGAATTAATTGGATATAACCTAACCTAAAGATTTGTGGTTATACTGTTTGGTATACTGTTCAATTTAGAATGAATATTTAAAAAATTATCTAATTTGTTTTATATGTGTTTCTGCTATAGTTCAGTGCCTTTACTCTAGTATTGACAATGACTTTTAATCTCCATTGAAATTACTGAAATCATTGGTCAAATGTGATAAAGAAATATGTCTTTCTTTAGATCTCACATATGTCAGTGATACCTCTTCTTCTAGCTCTCCAGAATCCATACCAATTGGCTCTGAAATAATTTCTGCCCTACATAGAAGTCATAAATCCAAGTCCACAGACTTAGAGATATCTTTATTTTTCCTGTAACTGAATTGTAGCAAGCCTTCATTCAACTGCACTATGAAGTTAACATTTGCTTGGGTCTTTTTACATTATTCCAAAATTTTGTCTAGATTCTTCAGTGAGAGTGGAGTGGGGAATTAGGGCTTCCATCTTTTCAGTCATTGAGTGGTACATGGGCTGAAATAGATGGCATGCCTTGTCTGAGTTATCGTCATTGACTTGTTCTGGCTTTTGCTGAAATATTCTCTCTCTTTTAAATAGTTTATGGATGCTTCTGTGTCTCTGCATCTATTTTTAATCATCAGTTTATGTTGTTCATTAGATTACACATATGAATAAGATTATGTGACACTTATTTTTCTCTGACTGGCTTATTTCACTTAGCATAATGCTCTCGAGGTCCATCCATGCTGTTGCAAATGGTAAGAGTTCTTTCTTTTTTTACAGCTGCATAGTATTCCTTTGTGTAGATGTTACCATAGGGTTTTTTTTTGTTTTGTTTTGTTTTTTGTTTTTTTTTAATACACTCATCTGCTGATGGGCACATTGAACAGACTGTCAACCTCAGAGGGAAGGTAGGTGGAAAGAGATAAACCAATGAACTTGTATGCATATATTCATAACCCATGGACACAGACAATAGGGTGGTAAAGGCCTAGGGTGGGAGCCAAAAAAAGGCTGGGAGGGGTCAATGAGGGGACATATGTAATACTTTCAACAATAAAGATTAAAAATAAATAGTTTATTGATTTTTAGAGAGAGAGTGTAAGGGAGAGGGAGAGAAACATCTATGTGAGAGCTTTTAATATCGGTCTGCTGACTCCTGTATGGCTGCTTACCGGAGATCAAGCTCTTGAACTAGGCAGCTGCCCTTGATTGGCAATGGGACCACATCTGGCAATGCCGAACCAACTGAGTCATATCAGCCAGGGCAAGATATTCTCTTTTAAGAATGGGTTTAGCTCTTTTCACTTGCTAGACCATTGCTGTGTTTTCCCTGTTAACATCACAAGACTTGAGATCTTTAGTCTTCTGTGCCATATCAATGTTGTTGTTGGCTGTAGGGAATACATTTAACTTTTACAATATTGCATTTGGGTGCAGGCAACTCTGTGGGACTTTCTCAGGCTCTCTGCCCAGACATTGCAAACCACTTCTACTCTGTCACCCTGTCCTGGTTGCACAGGGAATCCTGGGGTCTTGCTGCCTCTCCAGATCCTATTCAGAAGTGGAAGGCAGAAATTCCCTCTGAATTTTCACAGTGAAATGTATTGGTATTCTCAAGCCCAGCAAATACCACCATCATTTACACAGTTACTCAGACCAAAAAATTAGATTAATCTTTTTTTTTTTCTTTTCAGAACCTTTATTCTAATCACAGAGTCTTGACAAATCAGTTCGCTCTCCTCCCCAAATTTTCTTTCCTTTCAGTACATATCATTCATTTTTGGTTGCCTCATTTGTTTCTTTTAGCTTTTAATTAATTAATTAATTAATTAATTAATTAATTAATTAATACATTTATTGTCTAAAGTTTTACATGTCTCCTTTTTCCCCAATTGAACCCCCCCTCCCCGCCAAGCCATTCCCACCCTGGGCAAGCCCCCACTGCCCTAATATCTGTGTCCATTGGTTATGCTAATATGGATGCATACAAGTCCTTTGGTTGCTCTCTAAACCCCCATTTGTCTCTGGATCTATTCTTGTTCATCAAATTATGTTGATCATTATATCTCACATATGAGTGAGATCATGTGATATTTATCTTTCTCTTTCTCTGACTAGCTTATTTTGCTTAGCATAATGCTCTCCAGTTCCATCCATGCTGTTGCAAATGGTAAAAGTTCCTTCTTTTTTATAGTGGTATAGTATTCCATTGTGTAGATGTACCATACTTTTTTAATCCCCTCATCTGCTGGTGGGCATTTAGGTTGTTTCCAAGTCTTAGCTATTGTAAATTGTGCTGCTATGAACACAAGGTTGCATATATCCTTTCTGATTGGTGTTTCTGGTTTATTGGGATATAGTCATAGAAGTGGGATTACTGGGTCAAATGGGAGTTCCATTTTTAACTTTTTGAGGAAACTCCATACTGCCTTCCACAGTGACTGCACCAGTCTGCATTCCCACCAGCAATGCAGGAGGGCTCCTTTTTCTCCACATCCTCGCCAGCACTTGTTTGTTGATTTGTTGATGATAGCCATCTTGACAGGTGTGAGATGATATCTCATTGTTTTGATTTGCATCTCTTGGGTGATTAGTAACACTGAACATGTTTTCATGTCTCTGGGCCTTCTGTATGTCTTCTTTTGAAAAGTGCTTATTTAGATCCTTTTCCTATTTTTTGAGTGGATCGTTTATCTTCCTTTTGTTGAGTTATATGAGTTCTCTGTAAATTTTTGAGATTAAACCCTTATCTGAACTATCATTGGCATTTATCTTTGATTCTTCATGTTTTTGTAGTTTTTTTTTCCCTCACTCTCATTCAATCTTAGGAAGTTCTCTCAACTGTACCTGAAATTATATTCCTAAACCACTTCTTCTCAACACTCCATTGTTACCATCTTATCTCAAGCCCAGTGTGTGGTCTTACTTGGCTACAGTAATAACTCTTTCACTGGCTTCTATTAATTCCCTGATTCTATATGTGCTGCCATTCTCCCACCCCTAGAGTAACCTCCAAAACCTCAAATCTAATTATGCTACTCTTCCACCCAGCACTCTTCAGTGACTTAGCATCATTTATGAAATAAAATCCACACTGTTACCGAAGCCTGTAAGGCCCTGGTCATTCTGCTTCCTCAGGCCTGGGCTCCTTGTCATTTCTTGACTATGCCAAGGTCACACCTTCCCAAACTTCTAAATTTCTAATTCCCTGTTCTTCAAAGTGCTTCAGGTATCTTTTTAAATGACCACTTCAGGGAAGCCTTCTTCTCCCTATTCCCTTACCTGACTTATTTTTCTTTACATTTACTATTACCCCAAGTTAATTATTTACTTATGGGTTTATTGTCTGCCTTCACCAGTGGCCTGAACTTTATGTTCCCAGCTGCAATCCATGACTTACAATACACTGTCTGGTATGTAGTAAGCCATCAATAAATATTTTCTTCAGTGAATGAATGCACTTGATATTGGAAATAAAGTGATAATAGGACAGTGCTTTATATTCAATATATTTAGTTTTGGAGATGAAGATAATTTTTAGATTAAAATTAAGCTCAAAGAGGCTCTTCCCATTTGGTAGAAGATATAGAAAGATATACTTCTAATGTGTGACATCATATTTTACCTCAGGCTTCAGCAGAATGTGACTTTCACTATTTGTCCATGCCATGTCAACTACTGTATAGCATCTAGGAGTCAAGAAGATGTGCATCATCCTAAATTCAAAATCCATGATCCTGAATGCTGTTTAAAATGATATAAAAACAAAAAATCTGTAGGCTGGACAGCCTTCTGTAGACAATAGTAACTACTATGTTCACCAAACTTGCTGAGCATATGCAATAATACTGGCATAGACCATCAAGAATTTCTAAAAAGATGGGGTAGGGGTTGGGTGGAGGGAGGAAAAAGGGGAGAAAATGGGAGTCATCTGTAATACTGACAATAAAATAAAATAAAATTAAATTAAGAAAATAATTTCTAGAAAATGTGAACAGCATGCACTGATCATTTATTATTAAGCCAAGGAGACTTTGTATTACTATCAACTGTGCTACCATTAATCATGTTTGACATTTATATGTCACAGGGCTCTTTCAGTTGTAAGTGACTGGAACCCAATTTATGCTAGCTTAAGCAAAGAACAATATTTATTGGCTGATGTAACTGGCAGGCTGAGGCTGGAATCTGGGCTCAAATGATGTTCTCATGCATCTCTTGGTTTTGCTTCTCACTGTTTATACCAGTGTTGGCCTCTTTCTTCTGTGGATAGGTTTTCATTACGAAGCAGAAAAGTAATCCCAGAGTCCACATCACTAGAAAGTCTCTTCCAAATAAAAGATCTTTTGCAGCAACTACAGCTAAAGTATCTCTGACAAGATTCTGATTGGTCAAGCTTAGGTCCTAAGTCTATACTAACTCCATCATTGTGTGAAGATGTTATATTACTATTGGATCAAACTTGATCATGTGCCACTCCTCCCCCCTCCCCGCCTTTTTGCAAGGAATGGGAAATTATGTTGAGCCAGTAAAACATTAATCACTAGCAACACACCAACATTACTTTAAATTTCTTTAGACAAAAAAGAACAATGTATTTGTGAAATAAAAATATAAGTGCTGTGCATTATTGTTTATGTTATTTACCCCTCTAAGTAACTGGAAATAATGCACTGGGAATGTCACATATACAGTGCTGGCTAATTCTAGGCATTCCAATGTTAGAAACAATACTATCTGGAATCAAAATGTCATAGAATGACGAAGAAATGGTAAAAAATCTGAAACCAATTAGATGAAAAGTCAATAGAAATAGAGGGTAGAAATCAGAGTGACAGGTATTTCTGAAGAAAAGAAAATAGCAAAGATGAAAACTAATCATAAATCTAAACCAAACTCTCTTGAGCTGTTCTTAAATTATATAAATCATATCTACATTATTTGTTATGTAGGAGAAATTATATCCTACACTTTCTAGCACTCCTTTCTAATTTATGGTTTGGCTCACCACATGAGCTTGTCTATATCTTGATTTTCTATTTGTACTCCACCTAGTTACCTTGTCTCTTGCCATATTTCCCTGTAGAATTGGTGCCCAGCCCTGAACTTCAAATGGAATAGTAGAGCCTGTACTTTGCTCATTTACTTTCGAAGCCTGGATCTTGATTCCTGTTTCTTATTCTCTCTCATCTGGTCACTGTCTCTGTTACAATTCTGAAATGGAAAGACAGATCCTATTGAGTCCAGAGCAGCTCAAATGATTTCCAGAATATTCTTGATTCTTTGCTCACTAAAATAACTTTATGGCCACAAAGATGTTGAGAATCATCTTAGAGTTATGTGCCTTGGCTGACTCAGCTGTCCCTGCCAGAACCATCTCTACAACTTTTCCTTCCTCCCTAGGACCAGGGCTGATAATCAGTTGGTGGACTTTAGTACAACAAACAAAATAGAAAAATGGAAGCTGCTCTGATTGGTTGGAGAATGGGCACTCCCTTTTGAAATTCCTGCGCCTTTCTCATTCTTCCTAAAATGGGTCCTTAGTGAATTGACCTGCACCCATTTTTTTTTTCTACTTTATCCCCATTAGCACAATTTGTGAAGACACAGAATGCTTTGCAAGCTAGTGTGGTCACAACAGGTCATGCCAGAGCCTTTTTCTTTTGTCAAACAACATGAGAACTATCCTGTTTCTTCCCATTTGGCAAAATACCTCCTGACTTTGGGAAAGTGAAGTATTTCTGGTAGGTCTTATCTCAGTCTTGGATCAATCATGTTGTGCCTGTTCCCACAGGCCAACACAGTGACCAGGACAATAAGCTGAGTATGACTCCTGCTGATGTTCTTTCTGGGAACAGGCCTAGCTCTATTGGCTCTGTCTTGATTTAAGCGGTGATAACCAAATCCCAGAATGGGAAAACCTCCTTACAGGGTGAGTTTAGATTTGCATTGTGTTTGTCTAAACATTTCTTCTTTTAGAATGAAGAAGTTGGAAAATACTTGCTGACTTCTGGCCCATTTTACTTGTTTATGCTGAAGAGGTACATAAAAATCTCTTATTGCTTAAGTTATAATAAACTGAATGCTGGAACAATTAATTACGAATATATTCCATAAATCAAATGTTTCTTTTACCACAGATTGATTTCCTTTTTCTTTTTTTTCTGTTAAACTATATGGATAGCCCTCCTAGGTTACACATTTCACATCTAACCCCTCTAGCTACAGTATTTACATTTTTCTCAAGTTTTTAAAGGTAATTTATAGTACTACAGTTTTAGGGTTTTGAGGACTTGGGAGTGAGGGCCAGGCCTTTCCTCAGGAGACTGGAAATGTACCATGTGCTTAACAAGATTTTGAAGAAAATTTCCCAAAGGACAAATTCCAACAGACATGTGGTAATGAGCCATGACTGAATACAGACAATACAGCCTACAGTTTACCCCGTACATACATCATAAAGTAGGGACTTATGACCCTTGGTTCCCACACTGTCCCCTAATTGTTTAGCTCTTTAAGTGCATCAGTTTAAAAGAGAGACACCTCCTACATGCTGATAGGGTTTGTTTCTTCCTTCAGTGATCTGCTCTGGAATTCTCCTTTAATTTAAATATCTGAAGTAGGAAGGTTACAAGTCTATTTTTATAAAAACCCATGTGTTACCTATAAACAGCCTTTTAATTGTCAAGCACAGATTGTAGCATTATCCTGTACAATGAGGATCTTTTCAGACTTTATATATCTTTTAATTTTCTTCCCAAATTATTGACCTGGCATGGTTAAAGGAAAATATACACATTTTTAATAGGTTGCTTGAATAAATAACTGACAAAGGAAGACTGGATATTATCTTCTCTATGGAACCTTTGCTAGGAGTGTGTCCTTCAAGCATGAGGCAGCTGCATTGGAGCTGGTCTGACAGTTTCCTCCTCAGTTTATAGTAATGGATTTATACACATACACCTAATATGTTGTGTGTTTATTAGCCTGCACTGATGACAGTTATATTACATAAAGTTCAGCATAAGACCCAAGTGTAGAGCTCTAAACGTGCATTTCAGAGGAAAGAATGCACATTCAATTAAACTCAAATTATCCAGCACCGCCCTTTATCCTATAAAAACCAAAACCAAACAGAAAAGGCAAGCTGATACTCACAATGTTTTGCTGTTGCTTAATTCAATGATTCTCCAGACGGCTATAAACTAAGATGTTGTTTGTGATACTCCTCTGGCCATGTATCCCCCATCAACCTAAATGAAAAACAAAAATTCAGATGCTATTGGGTAAAGGTCAGCTCTTATAAGGAGTGGACTTCAGATCCAAGAGCACACTTTGGTTTTGACAGCTGATGCGATGGATTCCAAAGGGATCCTTTGCAGATGTTATTAGGCTGTTCATGACATAATGTCTTTCCTGCATAGTCAGATAACTGAACATGACCAACAAAAGGAGGGTGATGTTGGGGAAAGGGGGAGCATCCACTGTGTGCATGACTTCATGAGAAGAGTAACTGGAGCATCACGTATTTCAGAGTGACAGCCAAACAATACACAATGGGCAGAACCACCTCTTATTTGCTCTTCCAAGAGAACTTGAAATACAGATGTTACCAGTGCATTTGCGATGAAAATATTCCTTCCTTGAGAATGAAATGTAAGCTGGACCATCATGAAGCTTAAGTTCTTTGTGGCCCAATTTCTTTAAGCAATTTTTATAAACACTTCCTAAGCATTTTACAAGCTATGAAAACACTGGGGGAAACTGCAACCACATAAAAGTCACATGCTTAAGTACATTGCTGGATGGGGAACCGGGGAAGTTTCCTGACCAAACTGTGCTCCGAAGGCAGAGTTCGGATTCAAACTGTGCTCTTTAACCAGCCGGAATGCTTTTAAGGTTTCTCTTGTCACTTGCAATAAAATTATTAAGTTACACATATACAGGCAAAAGTCTCCCATTCATGTAGTATAAGTGTATTATCATTGAAATGTTGGAAGTATGAAAAAATGTTATTTGGACTTCTGAGAAGTTGTTTTCTTCCTGCTTCTAAAATATTAGTCTTACCAGTTTAATTTCATAAGTGAATTATTTGGAAACAAATAATGTAGTAGCTCTTATTCTATTGTATTTATGATTTATTTTCTAAAATATTACACGTTTTGGTCCATAGTTAGTTTTACTTTGAAGCTTTTTTTTTCTTGAGGACCATTATATATGTTCTCTCTTTTAATCTTCAGATTAGATTTCTGTGATGTTATTTTAGGATTTAGAAGCTTCAATTAAGCAACGCAAATGAAAGTATTTAGAGAATGCTTATCTTGGTGATGGTCAGCAGCTTATATTTCAGGTTTGCTTGGCATCACAAATATTCCAGGAAATGTATTTTGATTTGGGTGATAATGGACAGATGACAGAATTGAGAGATTAAAAAATAAAACAACCTAGTTTAAGATTTTAATATGTAACTACGGTGCATGGATGTTTTTCTAGACATTTTAGGGAAGAAACACTGATCTAATAGACTTTTAAGGTTGGAAGGGACCTTGAAGCTGGTTCAACTAGCTCATTTTACAGACGAGAGGCCTGAGTCTGAGAGGTGCAGTGATTCATTTCAGCTTCATCTCTCACAGGTGTTTCTAGATATGATTACTCTTTTAAATGGACTTTTAAAAAGATTCAGTATTAGATCCAACTTTTCATAATAACCAACTAATTTTCTGCTTAAAGCCATCCCGATTAGAAGAAACATTTTTAGAAATTAGAACTTTTAAAGTTCAGATGTTTAAAAAATTAGTAAGGTTAAACAATATAGCTATATAGTTATAGGAAGTAAAGGTGTGTTTTGAAGTTACTCTGAAACAGAAAATACCCCAAACCACTTCTTTGACCAAAGTAGCACAAAACTAATCTGTATTAAATGTTATTATTCTTCCTATGTATGGAGCTTAGACTTTGCTTTAAAAAGGACATTTGTTCCCCATTAATCTTTCCATTAGGATTGTTATTGCAAAGAACTGTTCAAGAGGTAAATGATAAGGAAAGGGGATAGGGAGTAAATATTGCCGAAAGAAAGCAAAGTAACTCTCAGAAAGAGACATGATGGGGGTAAACATTTAAAAAGGAGCAATGAAGGGGAGGGTGGTTAGAGAGCAACCAAAGGATTTGTATGCATGCATGTTGGCATAACCAATGGACACAGACACTGGGGCGGTGGGGGTTTGCCTGGAGTGGGAATGACTTGGGGGGATTAATTGGGGGAAAAGGAGACATATGTAAAACTTTAGACACTAAATAAAATATAATAATAAAAATAAAAAGGAGCAATTAGAGATGTTAAAATTGGGAATGAAGTCTCTTAGATGAACTCATAGCACCAAAGAAATCAAGATACAAGTGAATTTCACAAAAAGGAAACTGTCCAGTGGCCCTACAATGAAAACCCTTCTACACTGAAATAAACAAATTAGAATCCAGTGAGACAATGTTAATGACAACATGAAGCCTGTCACTAGCATCTGAGAAAAAGCTTAAAAAATGCATGCTGTGCTGTTACCTTGTTCTACTCAGGAAGAGAAGAGAACCCAGGCCTAGGAGATGCAGGGAACAAAGAATGGGGCACTATGAATTCTTGCTTTTGTTATAAGCTTCACAGCTGACTTGTGGTGTCAATGTTCTGAGAAAGTTCAACCTATTTTTAAAGTTTTACTTTCTGTCTCTTCTGGCTAAGAAACTTAGCTAGAGGGAAAGCTTTCTTTGGGAAACATGTCTGAGCTTGCAATCTGCTGATGAATTGGAAGCCAAATATCTTTTCTTCTATATTTCAAACATACATCTATAGAAACACATGTCTGTAAGTAAATACATAAAATATCTCACGTTATAGAAGAAAAGCTGCATTTTAACAAAAAAGAGAATTTTCCTTTATGTAAGTGTGAAAGTGTGAAAGAATACTGTGGGACATAAAGCTCTTGGTACAATGAAAATTATACTAATTCTACAGGTCATTTGTTCTGATATATTAATGCTTCTCCATGAATATCTTTCTATCAATGTCCTTTTGATATTTCTGAGATTTGAATCCAGAACTCTTGTTGGTTCCAAATAAAGTTATTCTTGCTCTTGGTAGTACATTAAGGATAATAAAACATGAAAAGAATCCTTTAGTTTTCATGTAATTTAGTAAAATTATTTTCTATACAGATGCCTAATCTTTCCCTCACTTACCCAACTTGAATCTTTGGGCAAAAATAATTGATTTATGTGGTACCATTATGAATTGAAGGTGTGCCTAAAGTGACTTTGCAGCGAGGCAAATGTTAGATAAAGAGGTCAAGAGTGGAATCATGCATATTAAGCTTAATATGGTAAAGTTGTCTATTTTTCCTTAACATCCTTTAGTGGGGCCCAGAAATAGAGCTCTCCACGGGATGTTAAACACCTGGTGATAAATGACTTTGCAAGTGATGCTCGGGAATCGAAGTTCTAGCCAGAGAGGATGATGGGAAAACTGCTCACTGGCGAGAAAACCAGAACTGTTTGGGTCTTGGCCACCACATTTATACAGAAAAAAAAATCAAAATAAGTTGAAATTGCTCATTTTGGCTGACTTTTCTACCACCTACCACTCCCTCCAACCTTCTTAGCTCAGTTTGTAGAATATGGAAACAAGCCGATTCCCTCTGAAAGAAATAAGAGATGGCTACATGTGTCTTGCAGATGGAATTTAAAAGGGGTCTGGCATTTCTGGAAATAGATGATATTCTACTAATACCTTCTTGAGACAAATCTTACAGAGCAAGAAAAAGATGGAGAAAAAAACATTATAATACATTTGCTATTCTACGTGACTTTAGGCCTATAAAAATCTTTGTTATTAGCATAGATTCTGATGAGGTGGTATTCATTTTCAGCAATATTGGGGCTTATCCCTCTAACCTAAAAAATCAATATTATATACTTTAAGTTAGCAAAACATGTGTGTCAATATATTTATATAATACTATTATACATTTAATTCCCTCTCATAATGAGATGTGGAACACACACAAGGTTAGCGGTGATTGCATTGACTAACTTGCCAATTATTCCTTTACCTGTTTGTATGTCCAAGACCCATGCTATTATATATGTATATACCATAAGTATATGGTATTTCATAAGATGCCTGAGTTCTTTGCCCTCGCAGAACCTACTTATCTTAGATGAGTTTCATAAACTCTCTGGACATCTGTGAACAAAGGAGTTGCCTGAAATGGGTTTGAATGCACCTTCAGTGCTCCCAGTCTATGCCGTACGCAGAAGGAAGACAGAGACTATGGTTTCCACACGTTACTTGCTCCCATTTCTTCTTTTTTTCAAGATCATTAGGATGCTGAAGGAAACTTGAATAAACATGTATAAGGTACTTCTTTTCAAACAGATCTATCAGAGAGAGAAAAAGAAACAAAAGGAGGGGAAAAAAGTCCTAAGCCATAGGATTTTGAAACTTGTGGTTTCAATTGGGAAAGCTTTGAAAATCAGGAACACATTTCTTGGTGTGCCCCTTCATGCTGTCTTCAACTAATATTAATCCTTGCTCTATTTGCATAACTGGGTTCTCTTAAGCTATGGTTAAGGTGCTCATAAATATTCACTAACACTTTCTGAATTTCAGGCACTGATTTTTATTCACATTAATCCCCACAATCACCTTAGGAGGTAAATACTAATTACCCTCATTTTCCAGAGGGGAGTCAGAGAGATCAAACATCATGTCCGAGTTTCACCTAGTAAGTGGTGGACCAGGATTTGAATGCAGACATCTGGCACCACTGCCTCATCCATCCATTGCCTAACCATGCTGCGACTTCCATTGCTTTATGATTTTTTATTACTGTTTATTATAAAATGTTCCTAGTGAAATTGAATTATATAGTCTCTTTTAATCACACACTGATAAATGGCCAGGCAAGATCTTGTCTTTCTTCCTTTCTGCCATTGCAAGAAAGAGTAAGTTAATAATTATGATTTCAGTTTCCTGTTATTGATCTCAGGGAGGAAGGGAGAGGGAGAGAGAAACAGAAACATCAATGATGAGAGAGAACCATCAATTGATTGTCTGCCTCCTGCCACTCCCTACTGGGAATGGAGCCACTCTCTACTGGGGATGGAGTCCACAACCCCGGTCCCGAATGGGAATTGCACCAATGACCTCCTAGTTCCTGAGTTGACACTCAACCACTGAGCTACACCTGGCTGGGCTCAGTTTGCTTTTGTTTTAATTTCCTTTGATGCAACAAATCACCACACACTTAACTGTTTAAAACAACACAAATTTATTATTTTCCAGTTCTGGAGAGCAAAATTCCAAAATCAAGGTACTGACTCTAGAGGCTCTTAGGTAGAAATTATTAGGGAAATTTTTTATGTTCCTTGGCTTGTAGAAGCATCACTACCATCTTGGTCTCCATCTTCATATTTTCTCTTACCAAATGACAACTGTGTCTCAAATCTGTCTCTTCTTTCTCTTATGGGAGTACCAGTAAGCAAACTTAGGGTCTGCCTTAAATCCAGGATGATATCATCTGAAGATCCTTAACTTAGTTGCATCTACAAAGACTATGTTCAAATAAGGTGACATTCACTGGTACTAGAGGTTAGGACTTGGATATATCTTTTGAGGGTATTGTGATTGGGAGGGAGGTAGAAGGAGCATACATATATGAGACAATTAACTAATAAATAAACAAGACCATTTTAGAGAATGAAAAATGTATGAAGGAAATAAAATGGGACAATAGATTCTGTTTGATTTCTGAGTACTAAGTACCTCCTTAAATATCAGTTATAGTTCTTGACACTGCCAATAACTATATGATTTATTTTTTTAATCAAATGTTATTTTGAGTTTTTAAAATTTTCATGAAATCCATCTTGTTGTGATAAACTGGTAAAAGAAACTACCGACTTCTTTGTCATTACTCATCTAACATGTCAGAAAAGGTATTCATTCATTAAAGAAACAGCATATTAGATTCTCTGATTTCCTTAGGGAATTGGAGGAAATTGAATTGGAAAAAAATATCACTAAAGCATCAATTCTTGAAGCATTAATTTCCCCAACTCCCAAGCAGTAAAGCATTGTAAGATTACTACCAAAAATGTCCGCAGGGATCTTTCTCTATAAAATTTTTGGAAAAAATTCAACTATTCAACCTGCTGTAACTGCTCATATTTTACTTATCAATTACAATTGTAAAATTTTTATAAAACATATTGGCAAATGACTTGAAGTTGTTAAGCAGGAAGTAATTCATTGAGCTTAGATGACTTCTTAAAACTAAGTTTGAGTTCATTAGGGACCAGAACATCAGTCTCTACGATGTATCTGTTTCAAGGCCAAATTTACACCATGGCTGTACAATCACTGATTGCAAAACAGACCTTTTCTGATGTTTCATAAACTACTGAAAAGTTGAGTTAGCATACTTTTTGGATTTGGGACTGCTATATATGTTCATTTTGGTTCCATACAAATTAATTTTTTTTGTTTACTTTCAATAATTGGGTACAAGCAGCTGGAGTTTTTTTTGCTTTAGTTCATGAACCCTTTTATAGTGCTGGGAAAAAAAGACACGTGTTTATTCTAAGTTGAGATATAAATTCAAGTGAAGGCCTAGCCACTTGGCTGTACTTAAGGCAATAGCAATGCTTATTTCAGCACGTACTTCAACTCCACACCTTGCTGATTTGCTCTAGAACTCAATTTTCATTATCTTGGCATGTAAGAATCTATCCTTTTATTAAGAGTTTAGACATCTACCTTCCCAATAGGTAGAAATGCTTTTATGGAAGGTGTTTAGTAATAAGCTTTAAAAATCTATTCCATAAGGCACTACCATTCCAGTGTTTTTAAAATCTGCATTAACAAAAGAAGGTTAGAGAAATGATAAGGAGTAAAATAGTAAAAAAATATAATACGAAACAAAAGGAGTGGGATTAACTCAAATAACTGTATTTGATGAGTTTGTGCTGCTCTCCTTTTGTCCAGTGATAAGACATGATGTCTTAAACCAGTGGTTCTCAGCCTTCCTAATGCCGTGACCCTTTAATACAGTTCCTCATGTTGTGGTGACCCCCAACCATAAAATTATTTTCGTGGCTACTTCATAACTGTAATTTTGCTACTGTTATGAGTCGTAATGTAAATATCTGATATGCAGGATGTATTTAGGCGACCCCTGTGCAAGGGTCATTTGACCCCCAAAGGGGTCGTGACCCACAGGTTGAGAACCGCTGTCTTAAATGGTGATGTTGGCAAATTTGTGTAGATCAACCTCTTGCAGAAGTTTTATCCCTATTCATTTGACCTACACAGAGTACCTGCTGTGTGCTAGGTGCTGCGGTATATACTTGATATGCTGAGGTTAACTAAACACATATGGTACCAGTGCACATGAAATTGGGTGACAAACATTATACAAGGACATATGTGAGTAAATAAACAATACTTTCATGTAATGATGAATCATATGAAGCAATAAACAGGTTGAAATGATGGACATTAACCAGAGAAGACCTAGTTATAAAGAAGGTATTAAAATAATGTTTTCTGGGGAAGGAGTCACTTAAGCTAAGTGCCAACTCATTTTATTCATTAGAAGGTCAGGGTATGGGTTATTAACCTGGAACCTTGGAACCAAAAAAAGGGTAAATTTCCTGTCCTATAGTAGGATTCAATGTGATTTTTACATATATACTAGTATTTATGTATATATATTTATGTATATATATAAGTATATACACACACATATATGTAGATATATATAGATAGATATTTTATATATATATATGTATATATATATACACTGAGTGGCCAGATTATTATGACCACCTGATGTTTGTAGGCAACTTAGCTATAATTTCGCACTGAAGTTGCTAGAGGGTCAGACCATTATAAATGGAAAAGCAGGTTGTTTACCACGACAGTAGAAGTATTTTTTTCTGAAGATATGGATAAACAATGTGATTTAACAGCCGTTGAATATGGGAGATTATTCTGAGTGGTCAGATTATTATGACCACCTGAAGTTTGTAGGCAAATTAGCCGTACACTGCATCATATGGGATATGGAAGCCGAAAGCTTGTTCGAACACCTTTGCTGTCTGCAGTTACCAAGATGAAACGTCTCCAGTTCACACAGGAACACAGGATTGGACAGTTGAGCATTGGAAAAAAGTCATGTGGTCCGATGAATCACATTTCCAGTTGCATCATGCAGATGGCAGAGTGAGAATTTGGCGGAAACAGCATGAAAGCATGCACCCCACATGCATGAGTACAACCCTTCAAGCTGGTGGAGACAGTGTTATGGTTTGGGGCATGTTTTCCTGGAATGATTTGGGCCCTTTAATTCGTGTGGAACATCTGAATAGCACAACATACCTAAGTATCGTTGCTGATCAGGTTCATCCTGTCATGTTGATGGCATATCCCAATGGAGATGGCTTCTTCCAACAAGACAATGTGCCATGCCATGGTCCTCGTATTGTGCAGGAGTGGTTTCAAGAGCACGAGGGAGACTTTACCTTCTTTAGGTGGCCCCCACAATCACCAGATCTCAATCCAATTGAGCATTTGTGGGACGAAATTAAAAGAGCCATCAGGCAGTTGGTTCCACAACCATCAAATCTCACAGAACTGGACAGGCATGGTGTCAGATTCCTTGCATCACCTTTCAACATCTCGTGGAGTCAATGCCAAGAATTGCCGCAGTATTGAAGGTAAAAGGTGACCCAACGAAGTACTGATGGGGAGGTCATAATAATCTGGCCACTCAGTGTATATATCTCCCACGTTCAAAGGCTGTTAAATCATGTTGTTTACCCATATCTTCAGAAAAAGATTACTTCTACTGTCGTGGTAAACAACCTGCTTCCCTATTTATAATGGTCTGGCACTCTAGCAACTTCAGCGTGAAATTATAGCTAATTTGTCTACAAACGTCAGGTGGTCATAATAATCTGGATATATATATATATATATATCCCAAGTGACTGGAACACCGGAATGACTGGAACAGCTGGAATGACCAGTTGCTATTACAAGCACTGCTCCAGCCAATTGGCCTGATCAGAGTCCTGATTGGTGCCCCCCTACCTCCTGCAGCTCCTCCCCCCAGGCGGCTCAGTCCCCAATTGGCCCCCAGCACCACAATCGGAGGTAGGGCTGGCCAGAAAACCACCCATGGCCCCTCTCCATGGCAAGCCTAGCCCCTGCTTCCTCCCCACCCTTATTGGCCAAACTCCAGTGCCCCCCTCCCCCAAGCCAGCCCTGCCCTGATCATCCTCCTGCATCCCCTTCCCTCCACCAGCCCAGCCCGATTGGCCCCCGTTGGGGTGGGCCAGCCAGACCCCACCCATGCACAAATTCGCCCACCAGGCCTCTAGTATCCTATCTAATAAAAGAGAAACATGGTAATCAGCCATATGTCCACTACCCTTCCCATTGGCTAACCAGGGCGATATGCAAATTAACTGCAAGCCAAGATGGCAGCCGGCAGCCAGGCAGCTTGAAGCGAACATGAAGCTTGCTTGCTTCAGTGACAGAGGACTCCAACGTTCACTGCCTGCCTCTGCCAGCCTCTGAGCTTGCAGTTTGAAACATTGTTTCAAATATAGAAGCTAAACAAAACCTCAGAAACCTGCTTTCAGCCAGCCGGGATCTCAGAGCTGGAGTTGAAACAGTGTTTCCATTATAGAACCCAAACAAACCAGATACCTGCTTTCAGCAGCAGAGGTCTCAGAGCTGGAGCCAAGACTCAGAGCTAAAACTGGCCCAGAATAAAAAAGGAAAAAAAAAGAAAAAAAGGAGTGGTTGGGAGCTTCAGTCACGCACCAGCCTGAAAACAGCCCTCAGCCCCTCACCCAGACTGGCCAGGCACCCCAGTGGGGACCCCCACCCTGAAGAGTGTGTGACCAGATGCAAACAGCCCTCATCCAGGCTGGCCAGGCACCCCAGTGGAGACCCCAACCCTGATCCAGGACACCCTTCAGGGCAAACCAACCAGGCCCCACCCGTGCACCAGGCCTCTATCCTATATAGTAAAAGGGGAATATGCCTCCCAGCACCGGGATCAGTGGAGCCACGAGGCCTCCCGGCACCGGGATCAGCATGACAGGGGGCAGCGCCCAAACCCCCTGATCGCCCTGCGGTTCTGTGTGTGACGGGGGCGGGGCCACAACCTCCCTAACTTCCCTGCTTTGTTCATGACAGGGGAAGGCGCCCCAACCCCCTGATCAGCCCTGCTCTGAGCCTGGTATGGGGGAGCTCCCCAACCCCTTGATCGGCCCTGCTCTGTGGGTGATAGAGGGCGACGCCCCAACTGCCACCCACGGGCCTTGCTCTGTGTGTGACGGGGTAGAGCCATAACCTCCCCATTGGCTCTGCCCTGGGTGTGACGGGGTGCAGTGCCCCAACCCCCTGATCCGCCCTGCTCTGGGTGTGACAGCGGGCGGTGCCCCAACTCCCCTATTGGCCCTACTCTGTGAGTGACAGGGGGGAGCTCCTCAACCGCCTGATTGGGCCTGCTCTGTGAGTGACAGGGGGCAGCGCCCCAACCGCCTGATTGGCCCTGCTCTGTGCGTGACAGGGGGTGGCGCTGCAACCTCCCCATCGACCCTGCCTTGAATGTGACAGGGGCGGTGCCCTAACCCCCAAATCAGAACTACCCTGAGCATGACTGAGGGTGGCATTGCAACCTCCTGATCCACCCTGCTCTGTGCATGATGGGGCGGCACCCCAACTCCCCAGTCAGCCCTGCTCTGAGCCTGACCAGGGGCTGCACTTAGCGATTGGGCCTGCCCTCTGCCACCCGGGAGCAGGCCTAAGCCAGCAGGGCGTTATCTCCCGAGGGGTCCCAGACTGCAAGAGGGCACAGGCCGGGCTGAGGGACCCCCCTCGCCCCCGAGTGCACAAATTTTTGTGCACCAGGCCTCTAGTATATATATATAATTTACTTAGTAGACTGTTTCTATGAAATGCATTGTAATGGTTTCCAGCTAGGTTCACTCACATTATTTGCCTTTGATGTGCTCTTTTTTGCTTTCCTGATCAGAGAAATTCTAAATGGACTGGGAATCTTGTGCTTTTAAACTTTGAGAGTTAATCCATTGATCAATGTGGTAAATCACATCACATTAAATCTTTTGTGGAAAGAATTTTTAAAAGTGTTGAAAGCTTTAGTGGATGGAATTATATGCTTTGAGGTGTCCATCTAATGCAAAATGCTTTTCTGTGAAATTGTGAATGATTCTCAGTATCTCTTCTATTAGTCCCCATTTTTTACTGCAACATGGAAATAAGATCATGTACTTAACATTAAAGTATAAACTGTTGTTTGTATTCCCAAGAAGCTTTGAGTTGAGTTGACATAAGTCATATTATCAAACAACTAGGAGCACAGTGCACGAATTTGTGCACCTTGAAAAGAACTGTGGGCTATGAGGCTGCAGTGGGCACAGAGGTGGGTCTTGGCCCATCCTCCGTGCCCCCACCCAGCCCCTTCTGCCACAGCCCCCAGTCCCCTGTTTTCTGGCAGCCCCACTCCCACCGCCGCTGCTCCCATGCTCACACCCACTGACTACGTGGAATGATTGGGGCCGGCGCCAGCAGCGGGTGCAAGCAGTGCTGGCACCATTAGTGGTGCGAGTGGCAACTGCTGCCTTGATTTCCTCTCAGGAGCAGGGGAAGGTGGTGAAGCCATGAGGGGCAATCAGGGCTGGTGCCAGGTGCTGGCAGTGGGTGCGAGCAGGGCTCATTCCAGCAGCAGGTGCAAGCACCAGGCAAGATGGTGGCACGTGGGAGCAAAGAATTTTCAGTAACACCAGAGGTTTGCCCCATTGACAGCGACTGGCGCCCCACCTTGGTCTGGCACCCTCGCTCACCTGCTCCACCATCCCGCCAAGGCCAATGCCCACCATGTTCCATGCACACCCCCTGGTGGTCAGCGCATGTTATAGCAACTGATTGTTCAGTTGTTTGGTCTATTTGCATATTAGCCTTTTATTATATAGGGTTATTTCAATGCAAATAGGAGATTAGAGTTTTAATGTTGCAGTTGCATGTGTTTTTTTTTTTTCTTACAGGAATTCCAATAAGAATTTTATAGCTATTGAGATACAGCTAAAATTCAAAACAACACTGAATAAAACCAGTCTTTGGGTACAGGCAGCTTTTCCTTCCCTTTCCTACACGTTCCAGAACTATTGTTGGCACATTGCTTCTTACACATTCTAATTATTCACACTGTTATAAAACTGTCTAACATTTATTAACCACTGACTGTGTATGTATCATGCATCATTGTAAGCATGTTACAAATATTTTCTCATTTAATCCCCATAGCCACCCTATCAGGTAGGCATTTTTATTAGCCTCATTTTCCACTGAGGCACTGGGGAGGTTTAGCATCTTTCCCAAGTTTAACAAATTGGGAAGAATAAGAGGAGCCTAATCTCTGTAGCCTGCAACTGCCGAGCTTACTTCCGATTCCTCATTAAAGTACAGAGATCTCCTTATAACTGCTAAGGTGAAAGGGTCAGGGCAATTCAAAGGCTGTTTCCCAGCAGCTCAGTCATACTGTATCCATTTAGTTTACGAGAAGCAAACTGGGAGAAATTCGTGTGAAAAAGAATGTCATTAGTATCAATGAAATTTCTTTTTAAGGTGCTAACAAACCCATTTATATCTACATGAAAAATACCAATTGAGTTTCTTTTAAATTTATTTTTAAAAGAACATGACCTTTCTGATAGATGGTCCTAGTAGGCAAACCTCAGATTAGGGCTGGGTGGTGTCGATGTGACTAAAATAAAATATCATTATGGATGAAAATGATTCTGTAGACAGCTCAGAAGAGGCCTAGCTCATTTATGCTATATAATAAAGAACTAATATGCTAACTAGACCGAACAGAAGAATGACTGTCTGGACAACCTTCCGGATGAAGCTGGGGCTCTGAGGGGCTGCGAGGGCCAGCCAAGGCAGCTGGGGCTGTGAGGGCCCAGTCCCTTGCATGAATTTCATTCACCAGGCCTCTAGTATTTACATAAATACCATAAAGTTTAAAATGTGACTCTGACTAGATAATTACTATTTCCAATTCTGATATACAGGGAATGATTTCCCTGAAGCATGCATTGTGCAGAACCATGCACACCAAGGATGACAGTTTGACTTCTGGCAGCCTAACTACGAAATTCCTCCTCCTTTTAAGCTTATAAGTCCCTGATATAGAGTTTAAAAATACATAGTGGAAGGAAATATCACATATTGTTTATACAACTTGAAAAATATGCTCCTAAAAGTTCTGCCATTAAAGTTTGCCTTAGATGCTTCTCTGTTCATAATTTAAAATACCTAGAGATCATAAACCATTTTAGCACATTGAGAGTTTTCTTTTTCTTGAAAAATTGAGTTCTGCTGTGTCAATGTGGCTAAGTCTGCCCTGGGCTACTTTTGATGATGGAATTCCTAGAATAAACACCAAAGATGATGAAAGGTAACCTGAACTGGATTACTTCTGAACTTGAACGAGGTTGAGAGATCATCCTGCAAATATTTTCTAAGCTAAAAATTCATTTCAGTTATTATTGCATAAAGTGAGAGGAAAATTTATGGTAAATAATGACTAGTTTAAAAAGACTTTAAGGAAGATGAACACTTGGAGAGAGCATTATCAAGGCCTATGGGAACACTGATATGTTACATAAAGCAAGAACTGATTTCTGTTAGCAATGTCCACTTTTGAGGACTTCATTAGTAGAAGCCATCCCACTAACAGACATATCCATCTCTTAAAATAGCCCATAGTACATGGGATAAAAACTAAAGAAAAGATTACATAGCTCAATACTTAGGTAATATTTCTATCAAGGCATGCAGTAGAAGAAATGTTGGTTGTTGAGATTCCTTTGTTTTAGTTGTTAACAGAATATTAGATTTTATTGATAACACGGTTTATTACATTGCCTTATGCAATGCTTCCTGACCTTAATTACATTCTATATGTAATAAGCCTGTTTTAGAATGTTATGGAATTACTAATATGTACACTGCACATGTGCACAAAGGAAGACATCAGAGGTGTTATGATTGAAAGAGATAGAAAGAATAAGACACTACTTCCAAGAGCTTATAAGCTAAATGTGGAGGTTCTTAACAGCCTGGTATGTAGACGGCATTCAACAAATATTTTCTGAATCATTACCTCCCACTCCCAAAGTTAAGATAGTTAGAAAGGCAATCATCAGAGATCAGTGAGGATTTGAGATCATTGGTCAAGGCAAGGCTCGAGGCAGATATGAACTGTGCTAACATAAACAGCAAGGGAAGCATTCATAGAGCTGTAGGAGGAATTCCTTCCACAGATCTCTGTCAGTTATCATGGTTGATGGCCATAGGCGGACTAACTAATTCCATGATCTTATTTCTGATGCATAAACTTCACATTCTTGAACTAATAATATTTTGCACTATATCTTAGCTTTACTTAATGTTCTAAAATGTTAAACAAATGGAAAGAAAAAGCTCAAAGAAGACTTATGAAGCAAACTGAGGTTAGGCAAAGTTGCATAATTTTGTGTAGATTCTGGCTTTCTCTGAATTTTAAAGATATCTGACATATTAGTAATAATAAATAAAGAAGCATGATAGTCATTATATAAATTAATCATTTTTTGTATAAGTAGTAATTTATAGCCTTGTTAATTCTTCTTCCCCATTAATTCTTAAGGAGCATGGGTAGAAGATGAGAGGAAAGAATCTTTTTTATTGAGTTCAAGGTTCTTGACAGTGTCTGCAGCTGGGCTATGGTCTGTATATTCCAGTCTTGAAACATAAGATAGTTATATCACAGAAGTGGTGTTTCTAAAAAAAAAAATAATAATAGATTGCTTCCTCATTTACTACAAAATAATGAAAACTATTCCATTTGATGCATAATTGACATATATTTTTATTATTTATGTATTTGTGAATTTTCTATGTTTTTTACCTTAAGCAATATATTTTTTAAAATACATTAGAGGACATTGAATAGAAAACTCATTGTACTCCAGTGTTGTGGTTAAGGCCTCAAATTGTGGACAAGGGGTGCTAAATACCCTACTTTGAATGCCAACATATAATGAAAGCCAACTCTATTCCCACAGGGCTTGTTAAGAAGTGAAAAGTGCATACCACCCTCTGCCAACAGTGGCTCAGAAGAGAGCTGGGGAAATAAAAGGAATCATCAACCTTGCAGGTATATTAGTTGGAGGAATGCTAATGCTGTAACTAACAAACCCCTATATTTTATAATAAAATTATTTTTCACTCATGTAATTGAACAATGTGAGTGTTCCTGGTTGGATGCTCTTCCTTCAAACACACCTTTTGGCTCCTAACTTGGCATTTTAGTACTTGACGTTTAGCTTGGTTCTGTGGGGTCATCTTCAACCCAGCCAGCTAGAAGGGGAGAACATGGAGCATTGCACATGGGAGGGTTTTATGGGCTGTATTCATTTGCAAGGGCTGCCATAGCAAAATTCCACGGACTGGGAGCTTAAACAACAAAAAAATATTTTCTCACAGTTCTGGTGGCGAGGGGTCCAAAATCAAGGTGTCAGCAGGTTTGTTTGTTTTTTCTGGGGTCTCTCTCTTTCACTTGCAAATGGCTACCTCTGCTGTGTCCTCTCATGGTCTTTCCTCAGTATTCTGCATCATTGGTGTCTTTTTGTTTGTCCAAATTTCTTCTTCTGATAAGAACACTAGGTTGGTTAGGGCCTACCCTAATTGCCTCATCTTAACTTAACCACCTTTCAAAGGCCTTATTCCAAACATAGTCACATTTTGAGGTACTAGGGGTTAGAACTTGAACATATGAATTTGAGGGTATATTACAATAACATGGGCTGGCCAATGAAGTGATATACATCACTTCCACTCAATGGAATCTTTGGCTAGAACTCTGACTTATGGCTACACCTAAATGTAAAAGGATCTGGGAAATGTCACGTACCAGTGTATCCAGGAAAAATAAGTTAAATAAATGGCTTTGATCAGGGATCAGTCTATTCCATAGTCTGGTCACAAAACATCCATTTAACACTTCTACTTACTCATGGGATTGACTTACCCTGCCTCCACAGATATAGTGTATATGATATCCAGGTGATGTGAAGGTTTTGATATAAGATTCAGGTATAGCGTCTTGAACTAAAAAGACAAGTTATCTGCTTATCCATCCCTCCAAATCTAATATATAATAGTGAAACAGGGACATAATAGCAGCAATAAACTGTGTAAATGAGGAAGACTGAGAGATACACAACAGTGTTTGGTAAACAGCTGTAATGAAGTCCTGTAAAGCTTATTATGAGGGTCCTTTGCTCTAGCAGTTCTTCATTAGACCCTTATTCTGCCCTCTGGGAATGCAATCCCTGACTACTGTTCCTGAGGCCCCCTGCTCTACTCTTCTTGTCTGTTATCATCTGTGGCAACATCTCAAGGGAGCTTTGGGGATATGCCTATTGGAAATTATTCAGATTTTGCAGCTATTCCCTGTTCAGGAAAGTTTGAGTACCCATGGCTTGTTTGAAGACTCAAGAAGTCAAAGGCATATATGGTTTCCTCGGCAATACAATGCCCTCCACAACTGCGGAAGATTTTGATCTTCTTGCATCAATAAGCACACCTGAAATTCATTCCCAAATACAGCTCAAATCTGGTTTATGCTTTTGCCACCTCCCTTCCATGTTTCGCTCAACTTAGAGCTTAAGGAAAACTACCTGCGTATCCTATAAAGCTATAGTCTGAGGTAGAAATGCACTGTCTTTAATTCAGTTTCAAAGGTAGAGCTAAGTTCCTTGTTCAGGTAAGTCTTACTGGGCCTTTGTTGCTAAAAGGATTTATCAATTTCTTACTATTTAGAGTCAAGAAAGAGTTGCCTTTTGAGTTTTTGAGAGCCTGAATTTTTGCATACTTTCTATTCCTTTTATTTCTGTTTGCAGACTGTGCAAGTCTTTCCTGAACTCGTTTTCTCTTGTAATACCTTGTTAAAAACAAAGCATTAAGAAAAAGCCTAACCCTTACTCACTCTTTAAATACACTTCCCGAATGACTGATTCAGGTCTCCTTGCTTTACCTTCCAGGTAGGAGAAGGTTTCCCAATTATTTTGCCACTGCATAACATCTTTATAGCTCCAATATTATTTTTCTTAGCACTAGTTGCCTGATTAGACAATACCTCCCCCCCCACCCCTTCCTCTATTAATTATGGCAGGTTGACTACTATAACAAACAAACAAAAAAAATCTTTGGAGTTTCAATAGAATAAAAGTTTATTTCTGCTTACTTAACAGTAGTGTGGAAACAATAAGAAAGAAAAGGATGTTGGGTCTATGTATTCATTTTTGACCCAGGCTGTTGGAGTCTGGGGATAAAATAGGAAATTATTTCTTAGAGATTTTAATGTGCTAGGGCTAAAAGTAGTACACTTCACTTCTGCTCATTGCATAGAATGCTGTTTCATGGCCACACATAAATGCTAGCAATTCTGGAAAATATAGACTAGCTTTATGCCCAAGAAAAATTGAAAAAAGATTAGGTAATCAAATGGTTGTCTGTGCCACTGTGAAGTAAAATAGTCATAGGCAAAAGGTCTTCCCTCACTTCCTTCCTGAAGCTAAGTGAAGGGGAACTCAAGAAGATAACTCATGAGGACTGGTGGTGTCTTTAAGAAGGGGAAACCGAGTTCTCTTCCGTTAATGGGTGCTTTCTGAGCTTCAGTACCCTCCAAAGCATAGAGTGTGGTGAGAGAGTACTGGTGGGAATTTTTGGGGGCCCAGGAGTATAGCATGTAGTCCTATTAAATTCCTCCAATCTCACTCTGTGAAGAGAAGGGTTTAAGGGCCTAGGTAATGAACAGAGACTGGCATCTGCTTTCTGAAGACGCAAGGGTCCCTGGAGTAGTGGGAATTGAGGGATGAGCAATATACAGCAGTTTGTCTTGAGTAGAAAATCAGGATACTTGCATCCCAATTTCAGGTCTGCAAGGTTCCTGAGAGGTGGCTTCACATGGAGGCTCATAATGGGAAGGGAATGGACAACTTCTATATATGTTTAGGTAGCCATTAAGGAAAGTGACAAAATGCCCAACCCAGGGAAGTTGTTGGGAGATTCATATTATCGCAGAAGAGCCAAAGGGAGGCATGGCCGCTCTTCTAAGGTGGTCTCCTGAGCAATGGGGGAAGCTCAGAGAAAGTGAGCACCACCCTGAGGGAATTATGCACACGACCCCTGTGGAGATCCTAATATCAGCCAAGTCCCCAACAGCAGATAAAATGAGACTCACCCAGAATGAGAACAGAAACACCAACAAACTACCAAGAGGAAGTTGTACACGGAGACCATGCCTTCTTTCTTCTTTGTCTTTGCCCCACACTAGAGGAAACAGAACCTGCTCCTCAACCCCATCTCCTCTAGGCACCTGAGGCTTAGTTTCTGTAGGGGGAGGAGAGAAAATTAGTTTTGGGTCAAGTTCAAGTTTTAAGTTTCAAAATGACTAAGATTAATTCCTTGTTCTTAACAGCTTTATTGAGGTATAATTGATATACAATAAGCTGCACTTATTAAAGTAAACTTTAATATATATGAGAAATCACCAAAATCATTATCCATCACTTGCAACAAATGGCAAAATTTTTCTCCTGTTTTTTTTTTTTTGAAACTCTTTTTGTCTGTCTTCTTACATCATACTTGTTGTATGTGGGTGTCCATTGTGGGTGTCAATAATTCATTCCTTTTTATTGCTGAGTTGTATTTCTTTGTTTGGATATTCTGTAACTTATTTATTTATTCACCTGTTGATACACAATTATACTGTTTTCAGTGTTGTACATCTTCAAAAAAAGCTACTATGATTATTTGCATACCAATATTTTTATAAATATACTTTCATTTCTTATGAGAAATGAAATGGATGGATTATATGGAAGATGTATGATGAACTGATTTAGAAATGGCCAAAGTGTTTTCCAACATGATTGTATCATTAAATATTCTCACCATCATTGCATGGGAATTCTAGTTCTTCCATGTCCTTGACAATAGTTGGGCTTTTCAATTATAGTTTTTCTAAAAGTTCATGGTTATATTTGTTGTGATTTTTGTTTTCATTTCCTTAATGACCAAGGAGGTTGAGCATCTTTTTATGTGTTTGTTTACCATTTGTATGTTTTTGGTGAAGTGTTCAAATATTTGTCATTTTTTATTATTGAGTTTTAAAATTCATTATATATTCTGAACACAAGCTTTTTAGTCAAATATATTATTTAAAAACTAGAGGCCTGATGCACAAAAATCATGCAAGAGTAGGCCTTCCTTCCCCCAGCTGCCAGCACCAGCTTCCCTTGCAGCCCAGCTTCATCCAGAAAGTCCTCTGGAAGGACGTCTGGTCTAATTAGCATATTATGCTTTTATTATTATAGATATTTTCCACAAGTCTGTGGCTTGTCTATTTACTTTCTTAACATTGTCTTTAAAAATAGAAGTTTTAAGTGAGATCGTATGGTATTTGTCTTTCAGTGACAGGCTTATTTCACTTAGCATAATAATCTCCAGGTCCATCCATGATGACTTATATGTGAAATCTAATAAAAAAAAATGTACAAGCAAAATAGAACCAGAGGTATCGATACATGGAACAGAGTGGAGAGGGGTAGAGGGAGGTAGGATGAAAGAAGATGAGGGGATTAACGAAAGAACACATATGTATGACCCATAGACACAGACAACAGTGTGGTGATGGCCAGAGGGAAGGGGAGGAAAGAGGGTAGGGTGTGGGGGAGGTGAGCAAAAGGGAGAAAATGGGGACATCAGTTACAGTATAAACCACAAAAATAAAGTAACATTTTGATAAAGTCAATTTTTTTTATGGATCATTTTTTTGTGTGTGTTGTAAATAAGAAATCTTCAACTAATTTAAGATTACAAAGATTTTTCCCGTGTTTTCCTCTAGGTTTAATGTTTTAATATATCTATAATTCTAGTTATTTTTTGTTCATGGCAGGAGTTATATATACATCAAGGTTCTTTTTTGCATGTGAATTTCTAATAGTTCCAATATAATTTGTTGAAAAGATTATACTTTCTTCTCTAAATTACCTTTGTACCTTTGTATATATCAGTTGTCTATACGTGTATGAGACCATATATTTATTTGTACATATTTAAACCATTACCACATTGCTTTAATTATTGTAGTTTACAAATAAGACTTGAAGTCAGTAATTCTCTAACTTTGCTTTTCTTTTCCAAAGTTGTTTTGACTTCTTTAGATTCTTTGCATTTCTTTTTCAGCTTGTAACTTCCTATAAAAAAGAAACCCTGCTGGGATGTTAATTGGATTGCATTGAATTGATATACCAATTTAGGCAGAATTAATATTTTGACATAACTGAGTCTTCCAGTCCATGTACACAATATATGCCTCCATATTTTTAGACTTTTAAAAATTTTCCCCAGCAATATTTTGTAGTTTCCAGTGTACAGATATTTCACATTTTTTCAAATCTATCTCTAAATATTTAATATTTATGATGTTATTATAGATAATTTTAATTTCTTAATTTATGATGTTTTCTATCATAAATGGAAATAAAGTTGATATTTGTATGTCGATCTTTTATCCTGCAGCTTTGCTAAACTCAATTACTAGTTCTAGTAGCTATCTTACATATTCCATCAACTTTTCTACATAATTACTTCATCTGTGAATAAAGACAGTTTTTTTACTTTCTAATTGAGAAGCCATATATTTTTTTTATTCACCAGTACATGATGAATAGAAGTGATGACAGATGACAGCCTTACTTTGTTCTTTATCTGAGGGGAAACATCAGTCTTTCTCCATACATGTGACGTTAGCTGAAAGATTTTTATAGGTAATCTTTAACAGGTTGAGGAAGTTACCTCCTATTTCTAGTTTGCTGAGAGCTTTTTTTTAAAAAAAAAAAAACAAAAACAGGAATAGACATTGAATTCTGTCAAATGCTTCTTCTGCACTCATTTAGATAATCAAGTAGCTTTTTTTTTTTTACTAAGTTTTTTATTGATTGTTGAGAGAGAGAGAGAAAGAGAGAATGAGAATTGATTTGCTGTTCCACTTATTTATGCATTAGTTAGTTGGCTGATTCTTGTATGTGCTCTGACTGGAGATCAAACCTGCAACCTTGACATATGGGATGATGCTCTAAGCAACAGCTACATGGCCATGGTGGTCAAGGGGTTTTAATTTCTTAACATGGTAAATTATATTGATTGATTTTTGATAAAAATTACATTTTTTTTAATATTCCTGGGATAAATCCCACTTGGTTTTGATGTATTAATAGATTTAATTTTCTAAAATTTTGTTTAGAATATTTTTATATCATGAGATATATTGTTACATAGTTTTATTATGATACCTTTGTCTAGTTTTGGTATCAGGGTGGTGCTGGCCTCATAAAATAAATTGGGAAATATTACTCCTATTCAAATTTCTGAAAGTGTTTATGTAGAATTTTTGTTATTTATTCCTTAAGTATTTATTAGAACTCACCACTGAAGCCATCAAGCCTGGAGTTTTTTTGTATGTGGGAAGGTTTTCAACTACAAATTCAATTTATTTAATATAGATAGAGCTATTAAGATGATCTATTTCTTCTTGGTTAGATTTTGCAGAATCTTTCAAGAAATTTGTCCATGCAAGTTAAGATGTTAAATTTATGGATATAAAGTTCATAACAGTCCCTGTTATTCTTTTAATATATGCAAACAATCTAGTTGTTACATCTTCCAGTTTCATTGATTTCCCTATTATTTTTAATATCGTTTTAAATGTGCAAAGTAACCATAACTGACAAATTTAAATTTAAGCAAGATGTTGTGAAGAGTATTGTTGAGAAGGGTAGGAAAGTAAAATTTGATATTTGAGAATAATAACTGTAAAAAATAAAATAATTTCACAGTAAGACAACTATACTGGTTGCATATGTATAATATAATTACATGTTAATACTATCATTTAAGTATAATTTGATTGTTGAGGCTCATTAATGCATTTTGAATGTCAAATAATGTAGTGCAGAATTTCCGAAAGACCTCTCTGGATGTTAATATATAGTATGTGAAAAAATTATCTTCAAACAACAGGAATTACTGGTTTAAAGTGAACTGGATAAATTTCTGTTTTTGTACAATTTTCCATATTTATAACTATTACATTGTAATATCTAATATCCAAGAAAGGGATAAAAAGCACAGTATTTCGTAAATGTATTTGACCTAGGTGCTTCTTTTTATGAAGCAACTATTAGGACAAGAAATTAACAAAACACTTTTTGAAGAATGTTAGTGGGGGTGAAAGAGTTCTAAAGGTAAAGATTTCTAGCTTTAAATCATGACCCCAGAACCAATTTAATCTCAGGCAAGTAACTTAAAGCCTGTGAGTTTCAGTTCATCTTCGAAAAGGAGGTATTACAAGTTCCCTTTTGGAATGTTCACAATTAGAGATAATAACTACAAAGCACCTGACACAGCATTTGGCACAGAATAGGTGATCAAATATTGGTATAAATATTAATAATAATAGCTTATTTTCCAAAAGTATACAGGATCCTAAAACAGACAAGAGGCGCTTCATTTCACTTGCTAGTACTGAGATAGAGCATTTTGTAAAATGTGGAATACTAATTTTTATATTTTTCTTTAAAAAATCATAACTGACCTATCTTTATATCCAAAACTGATACCCAATAAAGAATGTATTGTAACGTTGGGGCAGAATTGAGCTGAATGTTGGCATTCAGAAAGAATACCATGAATTTTAGCATATCTGCCTATCACTAATTTCTTATGTGATCTCAAACAATTTATTTATTTATTATCTTTTTTATTGAGGGTTTACAGGTGTGCCCCCTCCCCCATTTTTTGCCTTTGCCTCTCACTCCCCAGTTCCCACCTTGCTCTAGGCCAGTGATGGCGAACCTATGACATGCGTGTCAGAGGTGACACGCGAACTCATTTTTTTGGTTGGTTTTTCTTTGTTAAATGGCATTTAAATCTATAAAATAAATATCAAAAATATACATCTTTGTTTTACTATGGTTGCAAATATCAAAAAATTTCTATATGTGACACGGCACCAGAGTTAAGTTAGGGTTTTTCAAAATGCTGACACACCAAGCTCAAAAGGTTCGCCATCACTGCTCTAGGCCTTCACCACCCTATTATCTGTGTTCATGGGCAATGCATATATGCATATAAGTTCTTTGGTTAATCTCTTCTTGCCCTACCTTCCTCTTTCCCCCTGAGATTCGCCAGTTTGTTCCATGTTTCCATGCCTCTGGTCCTATTTTATTCATCATTTTATTATGTTTATTAGGTTCCACATATAAATGAGATCTTGTGAAATTTGTCTGTTTCTGACTGGCTTGTTTCTCTTAGCGTAATCATTTCCAGGCCCCTCTATGCTGACTCAAAGGGTAGTAGATGCTTCTTTTTTTTTAAAGCTGCATAGTATTTCATTATGTAGATATACCATAGCATTTTTATCCCGTCATCTACTGATGGACATTTAGGCTGTTTCCAGGTCTTAGCTATTGTAAATAACACCGCTATGAACATAGGGGTGCATACATTCTTTCTGATTGATATTTTGAAATTTTTAGGATATATTTCTAGAAGTGGGATCACTGGGTCAAATGGCAGTTCCATATTTAATTTTCTGAGGAAACTCCACACTGTTTTCCATAGTGGCTGCACCAATCTGAATCCCCACCAGCAGTGTACTAGGGTTTCTTTTGTTTGTTTGTTTGTTTTCTTGTGTTTTTTTTTTTCCTCCACATACTTGCTAGCACTTGTTATTTGTTGATTTGTTGATGGTAGCCATTCTGGCAGTTGGGAGGTGATATTTCACTGTTGTTTTAATTTGCATCTCCCTGATGGTTAGTGACATTTAGCATTTTTTTCATATGTCTGTTGGTCATTTGTATGTACTCTTTGGAGAAGTGTCTATTCAGGTCCTCTGCCCATTTTTCAATTGGATTTTCTCTTTGTTGAGTATATTATATATATTGGAAATTAACCCCTTATCAGATGTGTCATCGGCAAATACGTTCTCCCATACAGTGAGTTCCCTTTCATTTTGATGCTGGTTTCTTTTGCTGTGTAGAAGCTTTTTAGTTTGGTGTAGTCCCATTTGTTTATTTTTCTCTTTGTTTCTCTTGCCAAAGGCAAGGTATCAGTGAAAATTCCGCTTTGTAAAATGTTTCATATTTGGTTGCCTACATTTTCTTCTGGATTTTTTATGATTTCATGACTTACATTTAAGTCCTTTATTCATTTTGAGTTTATTCTTGTGTATGATATAAGTTGGTGGTCTAGTTTCATTTTTTTACATACCTGTCTAGTTTTCCCACCACCATTTATTGAAAAGACTGTCTTGACTCCATTGTATGCTCTTGCCTCCTTTTGCAAATGTTAATTGAGCATAATGGCGTGGGTCAATTTCTGGGTTCTCTGTTCTGTTCCATTGATCCATATGCCTGTTCTTGTGCCAGTACCAGGATGTTTTGAGTACAGTGGCTTTGTAGTATAACTTGATATCCAGCATTGTGATCTATCCAACTTTGTTCTTCTTTCTCAAGATTGCTATGGTTATTTGGGGCCTGACCTCAAACAATTTAAATGCTTTTAAGCTTCATTTTCCTCATTTATAAATTGGAAAAATAGGACTGGAATTTTCATAATTGTTCTATTTTTAATACTGATAAATACTTATTCTTGAAGGATGTATAGCCTTTGTTTAATGTATTTCTAGTCTGTGACCCTCACCCTCTCAACAATACTCAAGACATCTTTTCCTCAACCTTTAGCCTTTACAATTCTTATTCAGTTACAGTTATTGTAAAGACAACACTTTTGGTTGTCTACCCACCATTTACTTTTCCTCTTGTTTTTCACAAAACCTAGATTTATTCAGATATACAACAGTGCCATATGCCACAATGTAACCCCAAGGGATGATCCAGATGCAGTAATATAACTCGTTCCTCTAAAGATGAACTGGTTTTCCTTGCTGGTAATTCGTCCAGGGATGGAAATGTGACCCAGTCCTAGACAATGAACTGTGAAGTAAAATCCTGTTGGTGTGTAGTATTCCATTGTGTAGATGTACCACAGTTTTTTAATCCACTTATCTACTGATGGACACTTAGGCTGTTTCCAAATCTTAGCTATGGTAAATTGTGCCACTATGAACACAGGGTTGCATATATCCTTTCTGATTGGTGTTTCTGATTTCTTGGGATATATTCCTAGAGGTGGGATCACTGGGTCAAATGGGAGTTCCATTTTTAGTTTTTTGAGGAAACTCCATACTATTTTCCACAGTGGCTGCACCAGTCTGCATTCCCACCAGCAGTTCAAGAGGGTTCCTTTTTCTCCGCATCCTCGCCAGCACTTGTTGTTTGTTGATTTGTTGATGATAAGGGCACATATGTAATACCTTAATCAATAAAGAAAAAAATAAAATAATAGAGTTGAGGGAAAAAATAAAGGATGTTGCTAATCTAAAAACAAAATCTGCTGGTGCATCTTCTGGAAAATGATCTAAATCCTAAGAGATAATCACACCACACGATGACCTCTCTCTTGTTTAGATTAAACAATTGAACTACTTTTAGTCTTGATGTAATAGCCTAGAAATGAGGTCAAAGCAAGGAGGGAAGAAAGGAGAGATGATAAAATCCTCAGGGTTTGATGACATTATTGGAATGATTAAGTAACTTGCCCTGTAACCTGAACTTTCTGTGACTTTCTGTTACATGAAATACTAATATTTTTTTTGTGTGTTTAAATTTCCTTAGAGTTTCTGTTACTTGTGTCGAAAACATACTAACTTAGAAATGTTTACATCATTCCCTGATAGTTCCTAATTTTACTTTAATACTCTTTACTTTTGTTCTTTTGCTAATAAAATTAAAAACAGCTGAGCATTTCAAAATACAAAATGCAAATATGAAAAAGGAGTGTATCTGTGGTAAACAATTGTTGGGGTTAAAGTCCATGGAGTCTTACCATCTCTTCAGGTAATAGCTGTGCTCTCTGACGCTACAAAGTAATACTTATAATGACAGGCAGCTAGTCTAGGAATTACATCTGTTTAATTAACAAAGAACCCTATCATTTCACCTTATAAATTTTTATTTTGAAAATTTTTATTAAAATCTAAATTTTAATACTAGTTTTTATATATTTTGTTCCTCTAAAAATAAAATATTTTTTTAGTGAAGACTATAGGAGAACTAAGTTTTTGCTTAAAATGAATATTTTCATAAGTCTCTTCTTACCAACAAAAAATAGCACTTGGTGTTAGAAACTTAATTGTTTATAGAATCAGTGAACAACTCTTATAAAATGAGTAAGTCTTCGATTCCAGGACTTAGGTCTGCCATTGATTAGCTATGAGGAAAGAGGTCGATGAAATAAACAATTCTAACGAAAAGGAAATTTATGGACACATTATATTTCACAGGAACAATTGTATAAAATTTAATTTCTACACAATTTAATATATATTGGATCACTCTTTAAAATGTGCTGTAAATCCTGTTATGGAGGAATTAGCCTCAGAAATGTCCACAGCCATCAAACGGAGTTTAGCTACCCATGAGGGTTCCAACGGCAAACTCCTCAAAGATGGGATGTTTTACACCACTAACTTACTGCATGTGGAAAAGCATTTTTTAGAAGCTTAATTTATTTTCACTTGAAGCCTTTATATAAATTATTATTTACTTGGTGTAAGGTGTGTACATGGTGCTTTGCCAGTCATTGGCAATAACTCACGCAGTCTTTGAGCAAGGCTTCCTTTATCACAAAATATTGCTCACTGTCAAATGATGTTGAATGGTTGCCATACCAAGAATGAACATAATGCTTTGATAATAATTTTGGACTTGTCTGTTGTAATTCATTCAAATACCACAAGCTAACCCACTAAGAAACATGCTTTGATTTTCATTCTCATCATTAGAATAGGTGAGTCATACAGGAGGTCTGAGGTACTTTATGATTTATATCCAGGAAATTTTGGAAATGCCAAATTCCATATTTTCCATAATAGATGTAGCAGATATCTTAAGTTAAGTTTTTTTTTTTTTTGGAATTTTTAAAGACATGGGTAGATGTCCAAATGTTTCAATGCTTATTCTCTTAGAATGTCGGGCTTTAGTTAGCTGATTATTTTTCTCTTTTTATTTTTCACTGTCTACACTTAAAGGAGAGGAAACACTCCTCAGGGTCAGGGTTATCTAGTTGGGGAGGGAGTCTACATTTATTCTGTGACTGCTGTTGATGGGGGTATCTCCTAAGTTGAGGTCCCTTGTTTTCACCTAGGGATCTAGACTGATAAATGAATGTTGACATGAGCAACATCTTCTTTTGGAGTAGACTGTGGGCCTTCTCCCTTTTGAAGTAGCTTGAGATTTTTATGTCAGAATCTCAATTGGGGTATAATTTTGTTTTAGGACTCTTATCCATTCATTCTACAATACTGAGAACATTTGCCTATGTCTAATTGACTTGTTTTGAGGAGTTGTGTCAGGAACCACATAGGCTCTGAATTGAAAAGCACACCTGTATTATTTAGGAACGCACCATTCTGTAATACTCATCTTTTTGCATACTCCTCACCCTCTTTCGTCTTTGCCTCCTTTGGCACTCTCTCCCATCACCTTCCCAAGGGCATCCATTCCACTGTAGCTACGACACCTGAGAGGTACCCTAAATATATCTTTGAAAAGATGAATTACATAAGCTCAGAACTTGGCTACATGGAAACAGGTGCTGTTTTGCCATTTTCCCCATCTCTATGACTAATAATCACATTTGCAGGTGGAACGTTAATTATTTTTACTTACAACTATAATTTTGTGAATCTATGCATATTCATCCTACAGGTTAACCTTTTTACTACTTGGTAAATTTCTTCTTTGAAACATCTAATATTTATAAAAGGTGTCCTAAAATTCACTCAAGATATAATTTTGATAGAAAACACAGGTTTATAACTAAAAATTGTAATTTTTTTATTGATTCATAAAGTATACAGTATAAGGTTATGTATGGAATAGCATATTGGGTAAATTACCTCCACGGCTTTGCTGGCACATACGCATTCTTTTGTTATTGCCTGAGCAGCCACATTTTCGAAGAAGAATGGTCGGATGATGCCTCCAGCCCAAAATCTGCACCAAACAGTGACACGTTGTGGATGCATTTGTTTCTCAACAATCACTTGTGGATTTGCTGGACCCCAAATGTGACAATTAGGTTGATTAACCAAGCCATCAGGATGAAAATGAGCCTCATCAAAATTCAGCCACATTTAAGCAAAACGGTCATGGAAAATTTCAACAAAAGAGTGCGTATGTGCCAGCAAAGCTGTGGAGGCCATTTACCCAATATGCTATTCCATATATAACCTTATACTGTATACTTTATGAGTCAATAAAAACTTTACAATTTTTAACTATAAACCTGTATTTTCTATCAAAATTACTTCTTGCGTGAATTTTGGGACACCCTTTATCTATTTCCCTGACAGCATTCAACTAATGCTACTAGTAACACTTACCATGCTGTTTTAATCTCCTACTTTGACTAGACTCTGAACTTGTGAGTAAGTTGGTGCTTTATTTTTCTTTTATTCCCACACCCTAACAATGTGATTGATAGAGAGTAGGTGCTTAATAAAAGTTGAAGGAAAGAATATGGATATACCTCAGAAATGCGTGGCAACCTCACTCAGGGGTGGCCTTGAAAAATAGTAGTGATCAAAAATTCTCCCAGCAGACAGAGTTTTGGGAAGTGCATCTACTAGAATAGATATGAAATATGGGTAAAGACAAATGGTCTAGCAGGAACCTTAAAAGGAAAAAGATTTACAAATTTGAAATAAGATGGTATGGGGTAGAAACATGTGAATAAACAGGAATGGGCACAAAGTGGAAAGATCTTTATATCAGTAGTTCATGCTCACCAGAGGACATTCAGTACAGAAACGCACTAAACAACCAAGTTAACAATATGACCCAACCAGTTTTGATGTTAGTTAGCCTCTATCATTGTCTGCTCAATGCTGGCAGGATGGGTACATAAGAGCCAGTGACAAAGATGGAGGCTTCAAATAATGTCACAGCCTCCTACTTACCAAGGCTGAGCTAGATATTGCAACTGCCGAATGTTTCTAATCTGCCAGCAGTGGCATCTTATGGCATCATTTCTCCAGGAGATAAATTTGCCCCTTGTTGGCAGGCTGATTATGTTATTGGGCATTTTTTCATCTTTGGAGAGCCAGTGGTTCATTCTTATAAGAATTTGCATATATTCCAGGTATGGATTTGCTTTTTCTGTCCATAGGACCTTGGCCCATATCATCACCTAAAGATTTAAGTGTTTGAACCACTGGTGTGAGATTCACATAACAGTGCATCAGAACAGGGGGCATGTTTTATATAAAAAATGGTATGGGAATGGACCCATGACCATGGGATAAACTGGCCATGTCACATATTGAACTATCTAGTTCAGTGGTTCTCAACCTTCCTAATGTCACGACCCTTTAATATAGTTCTTCATGTTGTGGTGACCCCCAACAATAAAATTATTTTTGTTGCTACTTCATAACTGTAATTTTGCTACTGTTATGAATCATAATGTAAATATCTGATATGCAGGATGTATTTTCATTGTTACAAATTGAGCATAATTAAAGCATAGTGATTAATCACAGAAATAATATGTAATTATACATGTGTTTTCCGATGGTCTTAGGCAACCCCTGTGAAAGGGTCATTCGACCCCCAAAGGGGTCGCGCCCCACAGGTTGAGAACCGCTGACACAGAGGCTGATAGCCAGAGAGAACAGTGGGAAAACCTGCTGAAGACACAGATAAAGTGCCAGTTTTAGAGTGACAGTTTGCATGAATGACATGCCATTCTTCAGGACACAGTATTGTTGCAGAAGACCAAAGAAACCCAAGCAATGCTTAGAGAAATGGAGTTACACAGCTTTATTACGCTGGCGGTCTCAGAGGAGTCACCTCCAGAGTTTGAACAAACCAATATGGTGGAAGCCCTTCTTTTATCCCCTACTGGTTTCTTTGTCCCCCAAATATGGATGGGGACTTCTGGACCTTTTGTGAGCTTTGCAAAAAGCCCTGTGGGTTGGGATGGGGGTCTTGAGATCATATCTAAGGACCTGGCCTGGTGCCAGCGCAGATGACCCCCTTCAGGGGTTGTGTGTTGTTCATGGTTTATGGCCTCTGTAAAATGTGAGCATTGAGGTAACAGGTCTTGCAAGACCAGATTGTGGAGGAAATGGACAGTGACTTAATTATAGGTTATCAAGAATGTATATTAGGTTACTGCACAGATTCAGATTGCTAGCCCCCCAAACATCAGGGTTACATTGGAATTAGCCTTTTAGCCTCCTCATTATATGCATTGAATCAAAGAAACTGTATGATATTGGGGAAAGGAAAACAGGTGGAAGAAGGAGTGGCTCTATGTATTGTGACTTCTAATAACCCAGTGTGGGCATTTGGCTCTGAAGGATTAGAAGTACTAGGCCTCCAAAAGGCCACCCTTTTAGCAAGGGGACTCAGAGAAGTTACCATTGAATTTTAAACTACACATTTGTGTTCCTTATATCCTAATACCAGCATGCAAGAACAGGTGTCAACGTCTTGGTAGAGGTAAATGACTCCAACCATGAGGAGGTAGACCTGCTGCTATACAATGAGACAGGAAGGAATATGTGTTGAACTCAGGTGCCCGTTTGTGCTCACTTTCCCAAAGGTTACTGCAAGTGAATAATATCCAGCAACCTCAGCCTGAAGAGTGCATGGTGACCATGGAACCAGGGTGCTTGAGCATGAGGATTTGGGCCAGGGCACCAGGTAAACCACCAAGTCCAGAGGAGGCGGAAGCTAAGTGTGAAGGAAATCTAAAACACATTTTGTAGGAGAGACATGATGAGTATCAACTGTGGACCTGAGACAGTTATAGAAGCAAAGACTGTTGTTCATCTCACTAAACTCTCTTCTAAGTTTTCCCTCTGGGGGAGAGGCCCACTAAAATCCTAAAGGAACAATTTTCCAAACGTAGATTATATCTGAGTGGTACAAAGGAAGGTCTGCAGTAGATAAGGTCCTGCTTCACCCAATTCCTCTTCCAAGAAAGCTTTGGATGACAAATTTGTGGAGTGCAGTTAGCAGACAGCCTGCAGGTACCAGCTCCTCAGCATCTGCTTCGGCTGCATAGAGTTGTTTCACTGGAGGGGTCTCTCCCTCCCAGGGGCAGTTTGCGTCCATTAACAGACTGAGACAAACCCATAGAAGCCTTTTCCATTTTAACTTGGTGAAGGAAGGCTTTCATGGGCAATAAATAGTCATTCCACTTATTCTCTCCAGGTGACCGAGGCTTCTTTATACCTGCATCACAGTTGGGCTTTTCCCTCTGCCCAATCTTAATTCTTTTTCTCTTTCTCTCATACGTGCAGATCCCTAATAAACGTTGGCACGAAATGAGGCTGAAAAAGTGTGAAGAAGTTTGATTGAAGGGAATCTTGTCAGCTTGTCTTCATATTTTGGGTGTCATCTGAGGACAATTGGAATCTGTTGGAGAGTTTTAAGCAGAGGGGTGGCATGCTTAGATTTTCATTTTAAAAGGTTACTTTATCTGCAGAAATGAGTGAATAGGAATGGGAACAGTTACTGTCCTGGAGGTGGGGTCAATGGAACTGTGTTCTGCTGTAAAAATTTAAGCAAGTGGTGCATTGGCTTGGATTAATACTATGACAATGGCTATAGGCTTGTTATTTATTTTGGGGGGAGGGGTGAAGGAATGCAAACAAAGGAGAGTCACAGAAAACTTCCTGTTTTGGGCTTGAGCTACCAGGAAAAGATTCAACAAGATTCTTCTATAAAGAAGATGCAATGGAATAGCTCCATTTATAGTCAAAAGAACAATTTCTAAAAAGAAAGCCCTTATTACAAAGATGAATACCAAACTTGCTGTATTTTGGTGTCAGGATTTTTGTTCTCCTGTGTTCCTGTTACTGACTTACTGAACTGTATTTTACAGCACATGATTTAGGATAAGGAGACCCTGCCCCAACAGGACTGTGGCTGAAGACCTGTTTCCTCTCTAAGTCTTGTTTTGCTTCCGTATCATACTATCTTGGCTCTGGGCATCAAAGTCATACAATAAAAAGATCAATTGCGTTGGGAACTATCCCAACTATGATTTTAAAGAGGTGGTTTCCTTTTTATCTTAATAAAGACATTATATCTAAAGTATAATTCTGCATCTGACCCATTGTCTCTCAGATCACTCTTTGATGGAATTAAAGACAAAATTGCCAAAGTAAATTATGTTATCTTCCCCGAGTGTTGACTGATGATAAACAGACCACTTCTTTAACTAAATATCAAGATTTTTTGTTTCATACTTTCAATCTTGGAATGCTTTTATCATATTTGTTTCAATTCTTTTTTTTTAATTTATTTTAGAGACTGAGGAGATTAGATGGAATAAAGGAGGAAGTTCTAGAGCTGGCAGTCAATAACAAATGTAGAAAAAAACTGTCATGCTCTCTGGATTCTAAATTAGCTGGTAAGAGGCTGGAAAGAAAAGCAGAGATAGATGGATGTCTTTGATTCCAGCATTGAATTTCCAAAAGAGAAAAGCCGATGATTTCTTTAGATGTTAAAAGCCAAATTTTATTATTTTCCAGAGTCTCAGGGAAAGATTAAGTAATTCATTATAAAAAATTCCCATGCAGTAGAAATAGATACCTAGTATTTTAGGTACGTAAGAAATGAAACAATCCTTATAAGTGATTTTTCCAGATAGCTTATTTGTATTGTGCTAAAATTTTAATTTTTTGAAGAAATCTTTTAAAGTGTGTTACATATTTCTATAACTTTTTCAGAAAAAGGTTATTTGGTACTAAATTTATACATTTTCTTAGTGTCCCAGGACTATCATTATGAATAACAATTAATGAGCCCTAGTGTGACACAATAATATTCTCAATTATTCTCTTATTTGGTTTGTTTTATACTGAATGGCTTTAGGTTTCTATGCTTTTAAATGTATTGCTTCTATAGTTTTAGTTTTTCTTTCTTTTTTAAATGATATATATCAGTAACCAGAGTTTCCTCTAAGAAACACAGATTTAAATTATAGATATGTTACAACTCTTTGGCTATTTAATTAGTTTTTCACTATGTATTTACTCATTTACTTTACTTTTTTTCCACTTGCTTATTCTTCCCAACATAACTGAAATAGGTTATGAGATAAGAGAGCAAAAAGTACTCTTTTCATGAGACCATACTTTGTTCTAGTTGAGAAAAATTAAATAACTTATATGTCCTGGTAACAGATATTATCTTAATTTATATTGTGAAATTACATACAGGGTACTTTGCCACTTATACACACAAAATGAAGCTACTTAATTGTTACCTGGCCTTCTTCATCCTGAGTTTTCTCTACCAAGTTCAATTCTTGAGGAGCAGAGAAGGAAACCACTAGAGAAGCCCACTTCCCTAGCTGTCAGTGATTTATGATGTATATTCACCAGGGAAGGGAGTGTGTCTTGGGTAGAACGTGAGGAGACCTAAGGAGAATTGGAAGACAGCAGATATAACCACTAAAAAAGGCATGTGGGACCCAGATCATCTTAAATTGTTGCAGGGAGAAATTTCATAGCTGATTTTTTATTTCCTTTCTTGAGGGGAAATTATTAATAAAATAAATATTAAAACATAAATGAATAAAATGATAAGAATTTAATTATGTCCAAATAATATTCAGATTTTTTTATTTTCTTGTTTTGAAAACTCAAGCTCCTTTGTAACTCTAACAGATCAATAGTCTTTTTGGACTCCTTCTCTAAAGATTGATTTTAGTTTTTCTGGACTTCAGTGGCCCACGGCGCATCACATTTCCATCTGCTCCTTCTTTTAGGAAGATAAGAAAGTGTTTTGAAATACCCTCTGTGGTTTTGAGGCAGGAAATTGTGGAGAAAAAAACATATTCAAATTATTTATCTTTGCTCTAGCAAGCCCTGGTTTTGCAATAAATATACTGCTTGGGAAAAATTATTCCCAACCCAAGCAAGCCCTGTGGATATACATTTTTATTTAGTTTCTTAAAAATTATACTCTCATTTGTTATAATATTCACATATACATATTTGGCATACATGTATAAATACACATTTTCTTATCTTTCTTGTTACTATAAAAAATATGGTAAGAATAGAAATGAAGGCCCATCTCCTCAAAGAATCTAAAGCTAATATGTTATTTAACTCACAAGTGCATTTTAGGGGCTACTGTAGGTGCTGGGCATACTTCCATGCAAAGATTGTATACATCATTCAGCATTGAGTGGACCTCAGATTAGACATTTCAAAATGAAAGAAGAAACAACTTCAATATCTGATCAATAGAGAAATGGTTACATAAATGGCAGTGTTGCCATTGAAAAGAATGTTGTGTAGTTATTAAAAAGAATGAGGAAAAAGCCTTATATACTGAGTTGGACACATTTCTAAGACATATTAAAGGAAAAAAAAGCAAGTCTAAGAACTTTGTATATGACATGACCCCGCTTAGGTTAAAGTAAATCCTTTTATATAATACTAGAGGCCCAGTGCACAAAAATTTGTGCACTCGGGGGGGAGGGGGGTCCCTCAGCCCTGCCTGTGCCCTCTCGCAGTCTGGGACCCCTCAGGAGATAACGACCTGCTGGCTTAGGCCTGCTCCCGGGTGGCAGAGGGCAGGCCCAATCCCTAGGTGCAGCCCCTGGTCAGGCTCAGAGCAGGGCCGATTGGGGAGTTGGGGTGCAGCCCCCTGTCATGCACAGAGCAGGGCGATCTGGAGGTTGTGATGCCACCCTCAGTCTTGCTCAGGGTAGGGCCGATTGGGGGGTTGGGGCACTGTCCCCTGTCACACTCAAGGCAGGGTCGATGGGAAGGTTGCGGCACCACCCCCTGTCATGCACAGAGCAGGGCCAATCAGGGGGTTGGGGCACTGCCCCCTGTCACTCACAGAGCAGGGCCCATCAGGGAGGGTGGGGCTCTGTACCCTGTCACACACAGAGCAGGGCCAATCAGGGGGTTGGGGAGCTCCCCGTCACACACAGAGCAGGGCCCATCAGGGTGTTGGGGCACCGCCCTCTATCACCCATAGAGCAGGGCCGATCAGGGGGTTGGGGCGCCACCACTCTCACACTCAGGATAAGGCTGATGGGGAGGTTATAGCTCTACCCCGTCACACACAGAGCAGGGCCAATCAGGGGGTTGGGGCGCTGCACCTGTCACACACAGAGCCGCAGGGCAATCAGGGGGTTGGGGAGCTCCCCCCTAACAGGCACAGAGCAGGGCTGATCAGGTGGTTGGGACGCCTTCCCCTGTCATGAACAGAGCAGGGTGGATAGGGAGATTGTGGCCCCGCCCCCTCTCACACACAGAGCCCCAGGGCGATCAGCGGGTTTGGGTGCTGCCCCCTGTCACGCTGATCCTGGTGCTGGGAGGCCTCTTGGCTCCGCTGATCCCGGTGCTGGGAGGCATATTACCCTTTTACTATATAGGGTAGAGGCCTGGTGCACGGGTGGGTGCTGGCTGGTTTGCCCTGACGGGTGTCCTGGATCAGAGTGGGGGTCCCCACTGGCGTGCCTGGCCAGCCTGGGTGAGGGGCTGAGGGCTGTTTTCAGGCTGGAGATGACTGAAGCTCCCAACCGTTCCTTTTTTTCTTTTTTCTTTTTTTTATTCTGGGCCAGCTTTAGCTTTGAGGCTTGGTTCCAGCTCTTAGGGCTCCGCTGCTGAAAGTAGGTTTCTGGCCTTTGCTTACAATGTTGCGATCCTGCTGGCTGAAGCCCGGCGACTAAAGCAGGTTTGTGGGGTTTTGTTTAGCTTCTATATTTGTTACATAGTTGCTTAGAGTTGCAGCTCAGAGGCCTGCAGCGGTAGGCGGGGAACATTGGAGTCCTCCGTCACTGAAGCAAGCAAGCCTCATGTTAGTTTCACGCTGCCTGGCTCCCGGCCACCATCTTGGCTGGCAGTTAATTTGCATATCGCCCTTATTAGCCAATGGGAAGGGTAGCGGTCGTACACCAATTACCACGTTTCTCTTTTATTAGATAGGATGCATATGCCAAACATTTATATTTTATATAGAGATCTTTTTCTATCCCACAGGCAACAGAAACTAGAATAATACATATCACCTGTGACCCCAGGGAAGGGAGAAGTTGAGTGTAAGTCAAGGAGGTACTTGTTTTGTTTTATCAAATTCTGCATTGTTTGAATGTCTTAGAAGAATATATTCTCTTTTTAGTTCTTTATATTTTTTAATATGAGTGGGTGACAAATAATTAGAGTAAGATCTAGAAGACATATAAATCTTTAAAACTTATTTTCAATTATGGAAAAATTTCAATAGCATAGAATTTAGCATCATAATCATTTATAAATGTACAGTACAGTGGCAATAAATACTTTGACATTGCTGTGCTGCCATCCATTACCAGCACTCTTTTTATCTTTCAAAATTAAACTCTGCAACCCTTATTTCCCTATTTCCCCTACTCCCAGCCGCTGACAACCACCATTCTACTTTCTGCATATATATATATACACAGTGGGGCCTTGACTTATGAGTTTAATTCATTCCGTTATGGAGCTCATAACTCAAATTACTCGTATGTCAAATCAAAAGTGAATGAGTGAGACACGTGATGCTGGGCTGATGTTATGGCGTTCACTGTGACATTCTCTGAGCCAACTAGTGGTGGGATATCTGAAGCTGGCTCATAACCCAAATTTTAGCTCACAACTCAAAGCAAAAAATTAGCCAAGAGACGGCTTATATCTTGAAAAACTCGTTAGTCGGTACACTCGTAAGTCAACGCCCCACTATATATATATATCTCCTATATAATAAAGAGGTAATATGAAAATTGACTGTCACAACCTCACACAAGATGGCTGCCTCCCTGTGGTCACCAGATGGCCACTACAAGATGGCTGGCAGGGGAGGGCAGAGTTGGGGGCAACCAGGCCAGCAGGGGAGGGCAGTTAAGGGTGACCGGGTCATCAGGGGAGGGCAGTTAGGGGCAATCAGGCCAGCAGGGGAGGGAAACTGGGGGCAACCAGGCCTACAGGGAGGAAGGGCAGTTGGGGGCAACCAGGCAGCAGGGGAAGGCAATTGGGGGTGACCAGGCCTGCAGGAGAGAGCATTTGGGAGCAACTAGGCTGGCAGGGGAGGGCAGTTAGAGGCGACCAGGCCAGCATGGGAGGGGAGATGAGGGTAATCAGGCTGGCAGGCAGAAGCAGTTAGGGGCAATCAGTTAGGCAGGCAGGCAGACAGGCAAGTGGTTGGGAGCCAGCAGTCCTGGATTGTGAGACGGATGTCCAACTGCTGTTTTAGGCCTGATCCCTGTGGGACATCCTCCGAGGGGTCCCATATTGGAGAGGGTGCAGGCTTGGCTGAGGGACCACCCCCCCAGTGCATGAATTTCATACACTGGGCCTCTAATACACACACACACACACACACACACACACACACACACACACACATGTATATCAGAATGCTTAACTTTTCTTTTTCTTTTGATAAGGTAAGATCATTTCAAAGGAAATAACATAATTTGGCACATTATTTCACAGCTAAGGGCTAAGGGACCTACTCTTCCTCTGTCGCTGCTTTGGATTTGTTTTACAATAGATGAATTACTGCCTGGGCCTTTTCACCTGGGAACAGTCCCTGCAGAGTTCCTGGTGCAGCCCTGGGGTTGAGTTCTTGATTTCTTGAGCGGGCCGCAGACAGGCACCAGAAGGTTGGAGAGGACTCAGGCCACCGCTGTGTTGAGCTTTGCACCAAATGAACAGCCGCACAAAGAGGGTTGCAGCAGGAGTGTGGAGAATGCGCAGCATTTCATTGTGCAAGGACTCATATGTGTGAGAGAATTAACAGCAGAAATCACCATTCCATTCTGTGGCTGAATCTGAGAAAAAAGGCAGCGCTCCCAGCTATCAGCACACTGCACCCGTGCAGTGGAGCCTGGACATGCCAGCTGCTTCTGTGAACTTAACTACTCTAGGTACGTTATACAAGTGGAATCATACAGTATTTGTCTTTTTATGACTGGTTTATTTCATTCAGCATGTCAGAATTTTCTTCCTTTTCAAGCCTGAATGATGTATTAATATTACATTGTGTGTGTATCACATTTTGCTTATGCATTATGTAACTCTTTTTAAATATATGTGTTTTTATTGATTTGAGAGAGAGAGGAAGGGAGAGGGAGAGAAACATCATTGTGAGAGAAATATTGATTGGTTGCCTCCCGCTTGCACCACACTGGGGATGAAACCTGCATCCCCGGTAAGTGCTCTGACCAGGAATCAAAACTGTGACCCTTTGGTGCATAGGATGCTGCTTAACCAACTGAGACACACAGGCCAGAGCTTATGAAACTTTTTAAAGTGATTTTTCCTTTGGCTTTAATACATAATAAAAATGTGTATAAAAGATGAATAGTCTCTCTGAGAGTTTCAAAAATCCTCTATTTTGGGGTCATTAGGGATATGAATCAACAAAGAATTGGAAAACTAAAGACTTGCCTCTATATGTTGTAGAATGAATACTTTAAGTAAGACCAGACAGTTATGGTATAATTTCACTATTTTTGAGTTTTATGTCAAACATTTCATCACATGCAAATTTGTTAGTGCCTTTCTATTTAAACTCCTGCAGGAACCAATTAAATGGAGTTTTAGGATATTTTACAAGAAGAGTAATTAGCAAGACAGGACTTTAAACTTCACCTAATTTACCCTGTATCCGGAGGCATAACTAAAACTTTATTATATAAAAGAATTGAGGAAATTGAAAACAGGATTGCAGAATGTTAACATAACTTCATCCCTGTACATTTAACATTTGTATTGCCAAGTGCCAGTAGGAATTCCTTCTGCATTTTATTTTTGCCTAATTAATTGTGTCATGAATTCTAAAACAACATGGAGCCAAAATGGAAAGAAAGAGAAAAAAGAATTTCTCAGTGTTGTCTTTGTTAAATACTTGCAGGCTGTATATCTGTGACCCACAAGTTTTCAAAGAACATGCTCTAGGTATTCTTCAAAAAGAATAAAAATATTTTGTTTCCTTTTTGTATTAATATGAAGCACACACAATAACTTACCCCCACATGTCAGAATAACACATTATATAATTTTAGACAAGAATTGCAATAGTTTAACCAAGGCCCCTGTCAGCTCTAGAAGACTGAGCATCTGTGCCTTTATTCTGTGGGGCATATGCAGCTTCTCTTTTTCCTTCGCCCCATTTCCCTTCTTACTCTCTTCCTTGTCCCCTGCTTTTCTCATTGAGCTATAAAGTAATGTACGTTTAGGCCGTGATTTTCACTGGCAGCAATAGTGTAATTTTTTTTTATTTGTTTTGGCTTAAAGTTCATTCTTCTTTTCAGACTCACTTATCATTGTATCATTAATAATTGTAGTTTTTTACACTCTCAGAGAAAAACTGTGTAAAAAGACTAGCAAAAGTGCTCACAAAAGGGAAATGGCAGCTCTGAAAAGTGCAAGGAAACAAGTGAAGGTATTGTATAGATATTTTTATCTATGGTTTTCTGCTGAAAACAGTATTTTTTCATTTTTGTCCATTGTTATTTAATATTCTCAAAAAGGGATGGTTGGTGAATGAAAAATATGTAGACATACACAATAAAAACATAATAAGTAGTGTTAAAACATGTATATCTATTGAAAGTTAATGAAAGGAACCCTAAGTGGAACATTTTTCTTGATTTTTAGTATTACGATAAAGAACAGAAGTATTCACTAAATATTCAATAAATGTATATTAAACTAATTGAAAGTCAGAGGTTATCTATTTATAATTACACCTATAAAATAGGTAAGATTAGCTACGTATAAAGTAGGATCTTAAAAGTCTCATCACAAGAAAAAAAATTCTGTAACTTTGTATGGTGATGAATGGTAACTAGACTTATGATAGTGCTCATTTCATAATCTCTCTCTCTCTCTCTCTCTCTCTCTCTCTCTCTCTCTCTATATATATATATATATATATATATATATATATAAAATATACTAGAGGCCCGGTGCATAAAAATTTGTGCACTTGAGGGGGGGGTGTCCCTCAGCCTGGCCTGTGCCCTCTCGCAGTCTGGGACCACTTAGAGGATGTCCACCTGCTGGCTTAGGCCCACTCCCTGGGGGGATCAGGCCTAAGCTGGCAGTCAGACATCCCTCTGGAAGCCCGGGAGGCCTCAGGGGATGTCCATTTGCCAGCAGGGAGCTGGCCTAAGCTACAGTCAGACATCCTTAGCGCTGCTGAGGAGGCTGGAGAGGCTCCCGCCACTGCTGTGCTGGCAGCCATCAGCCTGCTTGTGGCTGAGCAGAACTCCCCCTGTGGGAGCGCACTGACCACCAGGGGGCAACTCTTGCATTGAGCGTCTGCCCCCTGGTGGTCAGTGTGTTTCATAGCAACCAGTCATTCCCAGTGGTTCTGCTGTTAGGGTCAATTTGCATATTACCCTTTTATTATATAGGATATGGCTAATATGCTAAGTGTCCCTCTGCCCATCCGACTGGTTGCTATAATGCACACTGACCACCAGGGGGCAGACACTCAACACAGGAGCTACCCTGATGCACATGGGCCATTTACAGAGAAACGGTAGCGCAGACCTGGTGCCCACAAAGCAACACTTAGCTTCCCCCAAGTGGGACACAGATCCCGCCACCACCCCAGAGCAACAGCCCACCAAATCTCAGCCGATGCTGCCGAGACCCCATGACCTGTCTGGAAAGGGTTGCTGTGGGAACTGGGTAATGACATCATGTAGCAACACTCGGCTTCCTCTCCCTAGTGACTAGCCTCTTTGCAGGTTCTTCAACCTAGGAACACAACTTGCTTTATAGCGAGGTGGAAACATTTACACTTTAACCAAATGTCTGTGAAGTATTTTCCCATGCCTCATCTCATTTGATCCTCACAGAAGTCCTGGAGTAGGTAGATAGGAGACTCAGTAGAATCCTATTTTCTTTTCATTAGCCAGAAAATGAAGATTTAGAAAGCTTAGCAACTTTACCCAACTGAAAAGAAGTAAGAAATGGTGGACCGTGAAAATGACTTCAGGTTTTCTCACTGCGCAGAATATAGTTAAACACTGCTTCAGTTAAATATTTTACCTTTTGTTCTCCCTGCATGATCTATAATAATAATCTGCTGTGTGTTGATATTTACTGCTGTGTTGTTGATAATTACCTGAAAGAGAAGTTGGGGTGCTTCATTGGGCTGGAAAAAGTTTAGCTAAATCAGAAAGCAGGTCTAATTAAATAAGTTTGTTCAATATATATAAAAGTCTAAGTTGATTTGCACATGCGCGATACATATAAAGCTCTCGCTGGCACCAATCACACATGTGTATTTCAATCTGTCATTGTCGATCATGAATTTGGTTAACACTTCTATTATAGAAAAAGGGGGAATAGTGATATTAAAATATTTCTTCTAATTAGTTTCCTTTCAATGTGCACAAATTTGTGCACTGGACCACTACTATACAAATATTAAATCATTGTGTTGTAAAGCTGCGACTAATATAATGTTATATGTCAATTAGACCTCAATCTATATATATAAAAGGCTAAGCGACTGAATGACCAGTCGCTATGACGTGCACTGACCACCAGGGGGCAGATGCTCAATGCAGGAGCTTACCCCTGGTGGTCAGTGCACTCCCACAGTGGGGGCACCGCTCAACTGACTGACCCATCCTGGCAGCCACTCACTACCTCAGTAGTCCTGCAGATCCAATCTCTGGAGAATGGGCCAGGCACCAACAGACTGGTGCCGCAGCCTCCTGGAAGTCGGCCTCAAGCACTGAGTCTGCTTCCCCTCCCTAGACACTCCACAAGGAAGAAATCATATAAAAGTGGCTGTTAGGTGGCTCCCAACAACTGGTGCAAACATCAGCAGGATGGATCCAGATCCTGGGCCAGCACGGGTGTCCCACCACCCTCCCGGAGGGCTGATTGCATCCTGGCGTCCCCCTCACTCCCCTCAGGACGGGCACCAGACACAGGGCTCAGGGCTGGTGAGCACCACTATGGCAGTGCAAGCGTCTCCCAATCAGGACTAACTGGTAGCGAACCAGCAGCAGGCACAGTGGGGCTGGGATGAGTGGGAGCATCAGGCAGAAGCAGCGGGCAGCTTTGGACTGCTGATATCAGCCCGATCCCTGCAGGCCACCATGAGGGACCCCACCCATGCACAAATTTGTGCACCGGGCCTCTAGTAACAATAATAAAAAGGAATGTATTCTGAGCTTTCCATGAAGGAGTTTGGGAAGTTTTTCACATCTCCCTAAGGCACAGCAGTATGTACCCCATATTCTTTCACCAAACCTAAGGAATGGCAGTCCTCCTTGATTCCACATTAGTCTCAGAATTGCACCTGCTTCATGCCCATCAGTCATCACATTTTTTAATTCTGTGGCCCAAATTGCTCACACAATAACTCTCTGTCCTCTATTCTACAAGTAAATCCTTATTTCAGGTCCTAATCACCTTCTGGCTGCATTTATTGTTGAGTATCTTCTTGATGATAGCCATTTTAATAGGTATGAGGTGACATCTCATTGTCTTTTTGATTTGCATTTCCCAGATTAGTGATGTTAAGCATTTTTCATGTGCCTGTTGGTCATTTTGATATCCTCTTTGGAAAGAATATCAACTTAATTCTTCTGCCAATTTTTTAATTTGATTGTTTTTTTATTTAGTTGTGTGAGTTATTTATATATTTTGGATATTAACACCTTATCCTATATTACAAAGAGGTAATATGCAAATTGACCACCACACCCTCACAAGATGGCTGCCTATGACCAGGCTGGCAGGGGGTTTAGTGAGGGATGACCAAACGACTGAACAAGCAGGCTGTGCCAGGTGACCAGGCTGGCAGGGGAGTTAGTGAGGGATGCCAAATGACTGAACAGCAGGCTGCATGGGACGACTAGGCTGGCTGGGGGCCATGAGGGGCGACTATGCTGGCAGTGGGGGCAGTTGGGGGCAACCAGGCCAGGAGGGGGGTAGTTAGGGGCGATCAGGCCAGCAGGGGGGCAGTTAGGAGTGACCAGGCCAGCAGAGGGGGCCAGTTAGAGGTGATTAGGCTGGCAGGGGAACAGTGAGGGGCTACTAGGCAGGTGGGGGGGGGCAGTTGGGGGTGACCAGGCTGGCAGAGGGGGGCAGTTGGGGGCAACCTGGCAGGCAGTGGGGGGCAGTTAGGGGCAATCAGGCCAGCAAGCAGAGGCAGTGAGGGGTGATCAGGCTGGTGGGGGGGGAGCAGTTAGGCAGGCAGACAGGTGAGCGATTAAGAGCCAGTGGTCCAGGATTGTGAGAGGGATGTCCAACAGGTGGTTTAGGCCCAATCCTGGGATGGGGCCTAAATCAGCAGTCAGACATCCCTCTAAGGGTCCTGGATTGGAGAGGGTGCAGGCTGGGCTGAGGGGACCCCCTTTCCCCCATGCATGAATTTCGTGCCCTGGGCCTCTAGTCTGATATATATTACTAAAATGTTTTTCATTCTGTAGGGTGTATTTTCATTTCAATAATTGTCTATTTTGCTGTCCAGACTTTTTTGGGTTTGATGCAGTCCCATATGTTGATTTTTGTTTTGTTGGTCATAATTTTGGCATCATATTGAAGAAAAAAAAAAGATCATTGTCAAGACAGATATCTAGGACATTCTATATTTTGTTCCAGAAGTTCTGTGCTGCCAGGTTTTATGTTTAACTCTTTAATCCACTTCCAGTTAATTTTTTGTGAATAGTGTGCTATATTTTGTGAATGGTGTATTATAGGGGTACAATTTCATTATTCTACATGTGTTACTCCAAGATTTTTCAGCACCATTTGTTGAAGACACTATCCTTTCCCAACTGTGTGTTCTTGACTTTCTTGTTGAATTTTGGTTGACCACATAGACCAGGATTTAATTCTGGGCTTTTTATTCTGTTTCATTGATCTACACTGAGTGGCCAGATTATTATGACCAACCCATCAGTACTTTGCTGGGCCACCTTTTGCCTTCAAAACTGTGGTGATTCTTCTTGGAATTGACTCCATGAGATGTTGAAAGCTGATGCGTGGAATCTGACACCATGCCCGATGAATAGCACTGTCCAGTTCTGTGAGATTTGATGGTTGTGGAACCAGCTGCCTGATGGCTCTTTTAACTTCATCCCACAAATGCTCAATTGGATTGAGATCAGGTGATTGTGGGGGCCACCTAAGCAAGGTAAAGTCTCTCTCATGTTCTTGAAACCACTCCTGCACAATACGAGCACTGTGGCATGGTGCATTGTCTTGTTGGAAGAAGCCATCTCCATTGGGATACGCCACCAACATGATAGGATGAACCTGATCAGCAACAATACTTAGGTATGTTGTGCTTTTCAGACGTTGTTCCACACGAATTAAAGGGCCCAGATCATGCCAGGAAAACATGTCCCAAACCATAACACTGCCCCCATCAGCTTGAAGGGTTGTACTCATACATGTGGGGTGCATGCTTTCATGCTGTTTCTGCCAACCTCTCACTCTGCCATCTGCATGATGCAACTGGAAACGTGATTCATCGGACCACATGACTTTTTTCCAATGCTCGACTGTCCAATCCTTGTGTTCCTGTGCGAATTGGAGACATTTTATCTGGTAACTGCAGACAGCAAAGGTGTTTGAACAGGACTTCGGCTTCCATATCCCATATGATGCAGTGTACGGCTAATTTGCCTACAAATGTCAGGTGGTCATAATAATCTGCCAGTGTAAATGTGTGTTTGTGTGCCAGTATCATACTGTTGTGGTTACTATCACACTGTTTGATAGAAGGAAGCATTATACCTCCAGCTTTGTTCTTTTTTCTCAGGGTTGCTTTGGCTATTTGAGGTCTATAATCTTTCCACACAAACTTTGGGATTATTTCCCCTATTTTTGTGAAGACTGGCTTTGATTTTTTGTTGTTGTTAATCCTCATTCAAGGATATTTTTCCATTGATTTTTAGGGAGAGTGGAAGAGAGAGGGAAAGACAGAGAGAAACATCGATGTGAGAGAAACACATCAATTGGTTGCCTCCTGCAAGAGCCCCAACCAGGGCCTGGGCTGGGGAGGAGCCTGCAACCGAGGTGCCCTTGATGAGAATCAAACCCGGGACACATTGGTCTGCAGGCGGAAACTCTATCCCTGAGCCAAACTGGCTAGGGCCTGGCTTTGGTATTTTGATGGGATTGGTGTTGAATCTATATATGGCTTTGGATAGTAGGACATTTTAACAATATTAATTCTGACCCATGAACACTGGATGTCTTTTCACATTTGTCTGTCTTCCTCATTTTCTTTCAGCAGTCTTTTTTTTTTAATTTAAATTTTTTATTGTTTAAAGTATTGCATATTTCTCCTCTTTCCTCCATTGACCACTCCCTGGCTGTTCCCACCCCCCAGCCCATGCCCTCACTCGAGTACTATCTGTGTCCATGGGTTATGCTTATATACACACATACAAGTCCTTCTGTTGATCTCTTACACCCCTTCCCCTGCCTTTCCTCTGAGGTTGGACAGTCTGTTCAATGCTTGTATGTCTCTGGCTCTATTTTTGTTCATCGGTTTATGTTGTTCATTATATTCCACAAATGAGTGAGATCATGTGATATTTGTCTTTCTCCAACTGGCTTATTTTGCTTAGCATAATGCTCTCCAGGTTCATCCATGCTATTGCAAATGGTAAGAGTTACTTCTTTTTTACAGCAGCATAGTATACCATTGTGTAGATGTACCACAGTTTTTTAATTCACTCGTCTGCTGAGGGACACTTAAGCTGTTTCCAAATCTTAGCTATTATAAATTGTTCTTTCAGCAGTCTTGTAATTTTCATTGTATAGATCTTTCACTTTCTTGATTAAATTTATTTCTAGGTATTTTAAGGTTTTTATGCTATTGCTAATGGGATAGTTTTATTTATTTTCAAATGTTTAATCACTAGTATAAAGGTATGCAACTAATTTCTATATGTTGATTTTGTATCCTGCAACTTTACTGAATCATTGATTATTTCCAACAGATTTTTGGTTCACTCTGAGATTTTCTATATATTAAATGATATCATTAACAAATGGTTATAATTTTACTTCTTCTTTTCTGATTTAGATGCCTCTTACTCTTTTCTCTTGACTGATTGCTCTGGCTAGGACTTCCAGTTCTATATCAAACAAGAATGGTGAGAGTGGGCACCCTTGTCTTCCTCTTGATCTTAGAGGAAAAGCTTTTACTTTTTTTTCCATTTAGTATAATGCTAGCTGAGGATTTGCTGTATGTGGACTTTATTATGTTCAGGTATGTTGCTTCTATTCCCAATCTGTTAATGGTTTTTATCATGAAAGAATATTGCATGTGGCCAAACGTTTTCTGAATCTCTTGAGGTGGTCATGTGATACATTAAATTTATTGTTTTGCATATGTTGAACCATTCTTGCATATCAGGAACTTGGTCATGCTGTATAATCCTTTTAATAAGTTATTGGATTTGGTTTGTAAATATTTTTCTGAGAGTTTTGCATCTATATTTATAAGAGCTATTGGTCTATAGTTTTCTTTTCTTGTGGTTTCCTTGTTTGGTTTTAGTATCAAAGTAATTATGGCTTCATAGAATGAGTTTTGTAGTGTTCTCTCTCCCTTGATATTTCAAAAGTGTTTGAGGAAGATTGGTGTTAATTTCTCTTTAAATGTTTGGTGAAATTCACCAGTGAAGTTATCTAGCCCTGAAGTTTTCTGTGTTGGGAAGTTTGATTATTGATTCAATCTTTTTACTCATTATTGGTCTGTTCAGATTTTCTCTTTCTGATTCAGTCTTGGTAGATTGTGTGTTTCTAGAAATGCATCCATTTCTTCTAAATTATGCAATTAGTTGGCCTATAATTATTCATGGCAGTCTCTTAAAATCTTGTGTATTGCTGTAGAACCAGTTTAGAGTCCCCTCTTTCATTTTTAATTTTTCTTAATTGTCTTTTCTTTTTTTTAGTCTATCTAAAGTTTTTTTCAATTTTGTTTACTTTTGTGAAGACCCAACCCTTAATCTCATTTATACATTTTAGTTTGTTTTGGGTTTTTTTGGTATCTGTTTCATTTATTTTTGCTCTGATCTTTATTCTTTCCTCTCTCCTGCTAATTTTTGGGTTTAATTTGTCATTTTCTAGTTCCTTTAAATAAAATTAAGTTGCTTATTGATGTATTTCTAATTTCTTAATATGTGCATTAATTGCTATAAACTTTCTTTTCAGAACTGCTTATGGTGCATCCCACAAGAACTTATTTCTATTTTCATTTGTTTCCAGGTAATTTTTTAAGTTTCCCTTTTGATTTCTCCCTTGATCCACTGGCTATTTAGAAATGTGTTGGTTAATTTCCACATATTTGTAGATTTTCTCACATTCCTCATATTGTTGATTTTTTTGTGTCATGCCATTGTGGTCAGAAATGATAGTTGGTATGATTTCAGTATTCTTAAATGTGCTAAGATATGTTTTATGTCTCATTATATGATTTGTCCTGGAGAACGTTCCAAATGCACTTGAGAATAATGTATTTTTGTTTTGTTTTTTACCATTGGATGGAATATTCTCTATATATCTGTTAAGTCCATTTGTTCTAAAGTATGGTTCAATTTTAATGTTTCCTTGTTGATTTTTCTGTCTGGTCTTAGAGTTTACTGACAGGTGGAAATAAAATTCCCCTATTGTTATTGTATTACTTTTATCTCTCCCATAAGATACGTTAATATGTGTTTAATATAGTTCAGTGCTCAGGTGATGAGAGGGTACATATTTACAATGTTCATATCCTCTTGACATATTGACCCCCTTGTCACTATGTCTATGACCTTCTTTGTCTCTTTTAGCTTTTGGGTTTAAAGTCTATTTCACCTGATATAAGTATGGCTATGTCTGCTTTCTTTTAATTTCACTTGATATTGGAATATCATCTTATATTCTATCACTTAGGTCTATATGTGTCTTTATAGCTGAAATGACTCTCCTGCAGGTAGCATATACCTCCAGTCACTCTGTGCCCTTTGGTGAGTTTGAGGACATTATTGATATGGAAGAACTTAGCAACTATCATTTTACCTCTTGTAGTCTGCTTATTTTCTATCAGTTTCTTTTTCCTTCTGTTTCTGTCTACTTTTGTAATTTGGTGGGTTTCCATGGTTATTTTCTGAGCCTCCACTTTTTTTATGTTTCAAATCTCTTCTCTAGATTTTTGCCTTGCAGTTTCCATGAGGTTTATATAAAAGCCATAGGTAAAATAGTCATCTTCTGCTGATAGCAATTTATCTTCATTCACCCATAAAGTTTCCATTCTTTTATTCTTCCCTTTTTACATATTTGATGTCACATATTATTTTTTAATGTTATAAATTTGTTACCAGATTGTAGTAGCTATAATTATTTTAATGCTCTTTTTCTTTAACCTGGATGGTATACAGTTATGCATTGCTTAATGACAGGGATTTGAACTAAGAAAATGTGTCATTAGGTGACTTTGTCACTGTACAAACATCATAAAATGCACTTAAACAAGCCTAGGTGGTACAGCCTACTACACACCTGCCCCTATGGTATAACCCGCTGCTCCTAAGCTACAGACCTCACAGCATGTTACTGTATTGAATACTGTAGGCAATTCCAACACAGTAGTAACTATTCGTGTATTCAAGCATATATAAACATAGAAAAATATAGTAAAATGGAATAAAAGATAAAGATGTTACAGTTCTATAGAGCACCTATTATAAATGGAACTTGCAGGACTGGAAATTGTTCAAGGTGAGTTAGTGGTGAATGAATTTTAAGGCCTAGCGCCTTACTGTAGACATTATAAATACTGTTCCACAAGCCTCTGCTTCCTTCTGGGAGGGCCAGAAATAGAACACTGAAGCTGGTAATGCAGCTCCATGAACCGGAATGTAGACTAGATTGATTGGACATATCAAAGAGAAACTGGCTAAGTAAGGCCTAGATCACCATAATAGTGAGTGATCAAAGGTGACCTGAGCATCAGCAGGAATAAGAACTCAACATGGAGAGATAAAGGATCATAGCAGCTGGTCATGTCAGTGTGGTTCTGGCTATTGCATGTTGGAGCAGAAGTCAGAATCAGGAATTTAGTATTCCTAAAAAAGAAGGCGTTTAACATGGACCGAGTGCAGAACTGAGGACACAATACTTTGACTTCGGGGGGAAACCAAGATGGCGGCATAGGTAAACACCGGAGTTTGCTGTCTCAAACAACCACTTCAAAAATACAACTAAAAGACGGAACGGACATCATCCAGAACCATAGGAAGGCTGGTTGAGTAGAAGTTCTACAACTAGGAGGAAAGAGAAAGCATACCAAGACTCAGAGGAGGCGCAGTGCTGAAGTAAAATACTAAGGTGCAGAGTGCATGTGGAGCGGGCTGGCGGCTGAGGGCGTGGTTGTTGTTTTCAATCAGGAGGGAGTCTCAGACTCTGAGCTCCAGTTCCAGGTGAGTCTCTAGGGACCCAGACTCATACGGGAGAAGTGGGACTGTCTGGCATCGCTCAAAACCCTAGGGCAGCTTTCTCTCCATGGGGCTTGCAGTGATTACTGGGACACTGAGAAGCAGAGCCTCTGAGGGCAAGACTGAGAGCAGCCATAATTGCTAACCCCATCCTGTGGATCCCATGGGACACGCCCTCCCCCCCCCCCCCAGGCCCTGCAGGGAGACTTTTGCTGGATAGCCTCAGGCAAAGGCTAGATTAGCACCTCCTTAGAAATACAGGAGCCAGGAAGCCCAGAGGTCAGAGTTGGACCAGCCAGTTTGCAGCTCCATGGAACCATAAAAGACACACTCAGGGGGCAGACTCAGTGAGCACCAAAGCCCCATCGAAGCAAGTCTAGCCCCAGAGGGGTGTCTCCAGCACAGAAGTTCTCCCACTGCAGACACAGCTGATTCTCACAGCCAATTGGCCTGGAGGTCAATTCCTCACAGTGATAACTACAACAATCAAGGCTTAATTACAACAAGAATGTGCACAAAGCCCACAAGGGGGTTCACCAAGAGTGTCTACCTCAGGTAATTGGGACACTTAGCACAGAAAGGCACTCTATCGACACAGCGAAGCATAAAAAATGCTGATACAAAGAAAAAGGGCACAAATGACAGAATTGGAGGAAAGCGAACTGCTGGATATAGAGTTCAAAACCACGCTTTTAAGGTCTTTAAAGAACTGTCTAGAAGCTGCCGATAAATTTAATAAGGCCCTCGAAAAGACTGGTGAGACTGCCGATAAATGTAGTGAGATCCTCAAGAAATCTAATGAGACCCTCGATGTTATGATAAAGGACCAACTAAAAATTAAGCATACACTGACTGAAATAAAGAACATTATACAGACTCCCAACAGCAGACCAGAGGATCGCAAGAATCAAGTCAAAGATTTGAAATAGGAAGAAGCAAAAAACACCCAACCGGAAAAGCAAAATGAAAAAAGAATCCAAAAATACGAAGATAGTGTAAGGAGCCTCTGGGACAGCTTCAAGCGCACCAACATCCGAATTATAGGGGAGCCAGAAGAAGAGAGAGAGCAAGATATTGAAAACCTATTTGAAGAAATAATGACAGAAAACTTCCCCCACCTGGTGAAAGAAATGGACTTACAGGTCCAAGAAGCGCGGAGAACCCCAAACAAAAGGAATCCAAAGAGGACCACACCAAGGCACATCATAATTAAAATGCCAAGAGAAAAAGACAAAGAGAGAATCCTAAAAGCAGCAAGAGAAAGAAAATCAGTTACCTACAAGGGAGTACCCATATGACTGTCAGCTGATTTCTCAACAGAAACTTTGCAGGCCAGAAGGGAGTGGCAAGAAATATTCAAAGTGATGAATACCAAGAACCTACAACCAAGACTACTTTATCCAGCAAAGCTATCATTCAGAAGTGAAGGCCAGATAAAGAGCTTCACAGATAAGGAAAAGCTAAAGGAGTTCATCACCACCAAAACAGTATTATATGAAATGCTGAAAGGTATCCTTTAAGAAGAGGAAGAAGAAGAAAAAGGTAAAGATACAAATTATGAACAACAAATACACATCTATCAACAAGTGAATCTAAAAATCAAGGGAATAAATAATCTGATGAACAGTATGAACTGGCGATTGTAATAGAATCAGGGACATAGAAAGGGAATGGACTGACTATTCTTGGGGGGGAAAGGGGTGTGGGGTTAGGGAAGAGACTGGACAAAAATCGCACACCTATGGATGAGGACAGTGGGTGGGGAGTGAGGACGGAGGGTGGGGTGGGAACTGGGTGGAGGGGAGTTATGGTGGGAAAAAAGAGTAACTAATGTAATAATCTGAACAATGAAGATTTAATTAAAAAAAAATACTTTGACTTCAGAAATTGTGTTTGGTTTCATTGACCCTGTCTGACACAAAGGGTTCTCTCTGGTGTTGAATTAATAAAGAAATAAAACGTATGTATGCTTTACATCATTATGACCTGAAAGTATTTCCAAAGTACATGGACAGGTTGGCTCTACACTGCCAGAGAGAGCTTTTGCTAAAGTGGCAGTTATTTTAGGTCTTCAACAAGTATTTACAGCGGTGTTCTCTCAAAGGCCATCAAGATAACTATGGGAGCTGGGGACCCTCTGAAAATATGACACTGGGGGGAAGGATACTCTATGTTGAAACAGTCAGGGGCTGACTGTGATATAATCTGTGCAATCAACATTAAGATGCTGTGAGCAAGAAGGGTTCTATTGCCAAGCCCCACAATTATTGCTCACATGAGAGAAATAAAAATTCTTTCTGAACCACATATCCTTCCATTTATTGCAGGAATTTCAGATTCATCATCTTAGGAGACTACCATTGTATATGCAGTTCCTTATTGACCAAAATGTATTATGTGCCACAGACTGTAATTAACTGTTTAACACACAAGTCTAAAATAAAGTAACATTTTCATAGTTATGTGTATTTATTATCTTAATCAGAGTTTGTGGATTTCTGTCTTTTCATTTCATCTTAAAGAGCTCCTTTCAGTATTTCCTGTAAGGCAGTTCTATGGTGGTAAATTCCCTAAGCTTTTGTTTGTCTCAAAAAATATTTCTCTTCTATATTTGAAGGATAACTTTGTCAGACAGATTATTCTAGGCTGGCAATGCTTGTATTTCAATACTTTGAATATATTAGTCTACTCTCCTGGCCTGTAGAGTTTCTACTGAGAAATCTGCTGATTTCCTAATAGAGGTTACTTTTATCTTTCCTTGGCTGCCTTTAAAATTCTTCATCATTGAGATTGTCCTTATAATGTGTTTTGGAGAAGACCTTTTTGCTTTGAGATAATAAGATATTCGAATTGATTTGTGGCTTTATTTATTAAAATAAACCCTATGCCTCTTCATTGTTCTCTTCTTTTATACCCATTATTCTCATGTTGGATTTTCTAATGGACTCTGATTACTCCCATAGTATTTCTTTAATTTTTTAAAAAAATCTTAGTTCTCTCTTCTTTTCCACCTGAATAATTTCTAATTTCCTAACTTCCAGATCTCTTATTCTCTCTTCCATCTGCTTTGCTATATGTCCAGTACTTTCTAATGTACTCTTTATCTCATTTAATGAGTTTTTCAGCTCCAGAATTTCTGTTTGTTTTTTTTGTTGTTGTTGGAATTTTAATCTCTTTGTAAAGTACTCTTTCTGCTCATTAATTGTATTTCTGTGTTCATTCAATTGCCTTTTGAATTTTCTTATAGCTCATTAAATTTCTTCGTAAGAGCTATTTTGAATAGTTAGGTCACATTATTTTGTGTCCCTGTTTTTTTTTGGGGGGAGGGGGGATGATGGATATATTTATGTTTTTAAAAATTTACTTATCTTTATTGTTGAGGGTATTACAGATGTACCCCCTTTTACCCCATTGACTCTCTGAACCCAGTTCCCACCCACCCAATAGTGGAGGCCTTCACTACACTATTGTCTGTGTCCATGGATTATGCATATATGCATATAGGTTCTTTGGTTATTCTCTGCCTACTTCCCTTCCCCTTTCCCTCTGAGATCCATCAGTCTGTGCTATGCTTCCATGTCTCTGGGCCTATTTTGTTCATCAGTTTTATTTGTTCATTAGATTCCAATATAGGTGAGATCATGTGATACTTGTCTTTCTCTCACTGGCTTATTTTGCTTAGCATGATACTTTCCAGGTCCCCCATGCTGTCTCAAAGGGTAAGAGATCCTTCTTTTTTACAGCTGCATAGTATTTTTTTTTAAAAAAAATATTTTCATTGATTTCAGAGAGGAAGGGAGAGGGAGAAAGAGGTAGAAATATCCATGAGAGAGAAACATTATCACTCAGCTGCCTCCTGCATGCCCTGTACATGTGCCCTGATCAGAAAATGAACCTTGTTTCCTGAGTCCACACTCAACCACTGAGCCACATTGGCTGAGCAGCTGCATAGTATTTTGTGTTTTTGAGTTCAGTTACTGGAGAATTTTTCTCTTTGTGACATCTTATTATCTTAATCTTTCATAGTGTTTGATGAAATGTGCTTCTGCCACCACATTTGAAGTATTGAACACTTTTCTTATTTAGGTAAAGCTTCGTTTACTTTGATTCTGACAGTTCAAGAGGTTAGCAATGAGGAGCCTTTCTTTTGTTTCTCTGAAGGTGGCACTATAGCACAAGTTTTGTTTCTCTCTTATTGAAGTTGACTGTTGAAGTTGGGAGTACAGCATGTAAATAAAAGTTGGCATTAAAAACAACAACTGGATCTATCTTTTTGTTCATCGGGTTATAATGTTCTTTATTATCCATAAATGAGTGAGATCATTTGGTATTTTTCTTTCACTTCCTGGCTTATTTCACTTAGCATAATGCTCTCCAGTTCCATCCACGCTGCTGCAAATGGTAAGAATTCTTTCTTTTTTATAGGCAGAGAAGCATCCAGCCGTGGGCAAACTACAGCCCGCGGGCCAGATCCGGCCTGTTTGAAATGAACAAAACTATTGAAAAAAAAAGACCGTACCCTTTTATGTAATGATGTTTACTTTGAATTTACATTAGTTCACATAAACACTCCATCCATGCTTTTGTTCCGGCCCTCCGGTCCAGTTTAAGAACCCATTGTGGCCCTCGAGTCAAAAAGTTTGCCCACCCCTGGAATAGACTGTCAAATTATAGTGGGAAGGCTGGAAGAATTGAGTGGGGGAGGTAAGAGATCAACCGAAGGACTTGTATGCATGCATATAAGCATAACCAATGGATACAAGACACTGGGGGGTGGGGTGAGGGCATGTGCTGGGAGGGGGGGGGGGCAGTGGATAGGGGAGGCCGGGGAAGGTCAATGGGGGGGGGGGAAGGAGACATATGCACTACTATCTATAATACTTTAAACAATACAAACAAACAAACAAACAAACACTGGATTTCAGTATGACTTTTTCCCAGTAGGGTAATCTTTGAGTGGTCGAGTTGCAGAGATCTGTGGGTGGATCTCTCACTGAAATCCTGGGACAGACGGTAGGAAATGCATTCCTGTAGTTCTCTGTCTCCCTTCTTTCTTTTCCTTTCCCTCCATCCAGTCTCTTCAGAAATCTGGTGTTGCTGAACAGCAATGGGACTCTCCAAATGCAGTCCCCATGACAAAGCAGACTTTAACTCACCACTTTAACTTTCCACCTTTTCTGCTAGACCGGTTGACACCACCACCATCACAACTTCCTTGACTCTGTAGCTTCCACTGAGGTAAAATCTACCCACTTTTGATGAACAAATGGACTGATCTCTGGGCTGTCCTGGTGTGCTGTAGAGCAAGTTTTGTTCAGTTATGGATGTCTAAGTAGTTGCAAATTAAAGGGGAGAGAAAAAAGGAATAACACATGCTGCCCTGATGCTGAGCCCAATCTTCTTAAATCATAATTTTAACCTGATAATGTAGCTGAAAAAGTGCCAGTCTTACTATGCTTGCATTGCTTTGCTTGCATTATTAGCATTATACTTAGAGGGTTGTTTCTTTTTAAATCACTTGTCTATGTTGTGGGAGTTAATTTGGTTAAAATATAATGTTGATATATAACTGAGCACATAAATAGTCAATAATTTGAAATACTAAAAAAGCACACATGCGAACTTCTCCATTTGGCAACTTTCTCATTCTTCTTTCAGGGTCCCTTAGGTTCAGTAGGGGATATTTGGATTACCTCACATAGTATGAATTAGGGATCCATTAGTACACATTTACTATAATGGAAGCCTAATTTTTCCCCATTTTTAAAGAAAATAAATTTTAAAAGGAAATTCTAATATGTCCTTTATATATATGAATAGGTCATCTTTTATATTCCACTATAGAGACATGCCCTATAGAATAAAATTGAAAATTGCTAATGTAATTCTTTCTTAGGATTAGTGTTTGCATGGCCTTCTTGTCCATCAACTTACTTTTAAACTTATTGATGTATTTATATTTAAAATAGTTTTTATTTTGTTGGTTCTTGATTTTGAATATTTTTTTATGTTATTTGTCTTGTAACTAGAGTATTTAGACCATTTATCTTTAATGTAATTATCAATTTGGTTGATTTTAAATCTACCATCTTGCTATTTATCCAATCTGTGTGTTTTTTCCCTTTTACCACTTTTATTTCTTTCTTTCAATTAAAATTAAAATGTGTTTTTAATTCCAATATTGACTTATTTATTTCTTTCATGGTTGTTTTGGTTTTAAAATTTCATCATTATTTTATTACAACCTACACTTCAATATTATATTAATTTTTACAATAATATATTTCCATTACCCCCCATTCTAGGTGCTCTTATTGTCATACATTTTATTCTATATGTGCCATAAGCCCTATAGCACATTATTGTTATTATTATTATTTTATAGTCAAATATAATTTAAAACAAAATTGAAAATGAGAAAACATCTTCTATATTCACCACATATTTACCATTTTAGCTCTAATTTCTTCTTTTGTACAATTCCAATTTTTCATTTCTGCCTATGAGGTCAAGACAGTCTCTTCAATAAATGATGCTGAGAAAACAGAACAGATACATGCAAAAAAAAAAAAAAAAAGAAAGAAACTAGACCACCAACTTACACCATACAAAAAATAAACTCAAAATGGATAAAGGACTAAAATTTAAGATGAAAAACCATAAAAATCTTCAAAGAAGCCATAGGTACCAAAATAGCAGACATTTGTTATAGCAATATCTTTACCGATACAACTCCTAGGGCAATGGAAACTAAGGAGAAAATAAACAAATGGGACTCCATCAAAATAAAAAGCTTCTGCACAGCAAAAGAAACCATCAACAACACAACAAGAAAGCCCCCTGCATGGGAGAACATATTTGCCAATGTTATCTCCGATAAGCGTTTAATCTATAAAATTTATAGGAAATGCCTACAACTTAACAAAAGGAAGATAAACAATCCAATCACAAAATGGGCAAAGGACCTAAATAGACACTTTTCAAAAGAGGTCACACAGAAAGCCAAGAGACATATGAAAACATGTTCAAAGTCACTAATCATCTGAGAGATGCAAATCAAAACAGCAATGAGGTACTATCTCACACCTGTCAGAATGGCTATCACCAACAAATCAACAAATGACAAGTGCTGTTGAGGATGTAGAGAAAAAGGAACCCTCCTACATTGCTGGTGGAAATGCAGATTGGTGCAGCCACTGTGGAAAATAGTGTAGCATTTCTTCAAAAAATGAAAAAAAAAGAACTCCCATTTGACCCAGTAATCCCACTGCTAGGAATTTTTCCTAAGAAAACAGAAACATCAATTAGAAAGGATATATGCACACCTATGTTCATAGTAGCACAATTTACAATAGCTAAGATTTAGAAACAGCCTAAGTGCCCATCCACAGATGAATGGATTAAAAAACTGTGGTCCATCTACACAATAGAATTCTACTGACATAGAAAAGATGGAACCTTTACCATTTGCGACAACATGGATGGAACTGGAAAGCATTATGCTAAGTGAAATAAGCCAGTCAAAGAAAGATAAATATCACATAATCTCACTCATTTGTGGAATATGATGACATCATAAATGGATGAACAAAAATAGATACAGAGTCATAGGAGCATCAAACAGACTGTCAAACTTAAGCAGAAAGGCAGGGCTGAGTGGAAGGGGGTAAGAGATCAATCAAAGGACTTTTATGCATACATATAAGCATAACCAATGGACACAGGTACTAAGGGGGTGAAGGCATGTGCCGGAGGGTAGAGGAGGCCAGGGGGGGTGGTAAATGGGGAGAAAAGGAGACTTATGTACTACTATTTGTAATACTTTAAACAAAAACAACAACAAAAAAATTTTATGTAACATTTTTTTATAGTGCAAGGCTCTTGCTGACAAATTCTTTTTGTTTTTGTTTAGCATAAAAATGAGTTTCTTTTGTTTGCCTTTTGGTTTTATTTTAAGGATATTTTTTTCTGTATATGAAAGTTATTTCCTTCAGTGGTTTAAAGATGTTGTGATCAGACTGGCCTCTTGGTCCCTCCCTGCTGGTCCAGGGAACCAGAGCTATGCTGAGATGGGACTGGACCCTACCTGAGGAGTCCCAGATTGTGAGAGCATGCAGGCTGGGTGGAGAGACCCCCCCTGAGTGCACGAATTTTCATGCACTGGGCCTCTAGTTGTTTTATAAGAATACAGTCTATAATACATATAACATACAAAATAAGTTTTTTGTTTTTTTTAAATATATTTTATTGATTTTTTACAGAGAGGAAGGGAGAGAGATAGAGAGTTAAAAACATCGATGAGAGAGAAACATTGATCAGCTGCCTCCTGCACATCTCCTACTGGGGATGTGCCCACAACCCAGGTACATGTCCTTGACCGGAATCGAACCTGAGACCTTTCAGTCCGCAGGTCGACACTCTATCCGGCTGAGCCAAACCAGTTTCAGCCAAAATAAGTTTTAATAAACTGTTTATGTTACCAGTAAGGACTTCTGTCAAGATTAAGCTATTAGCTAAGTTTTGAGGAAGTAAAAAAAAATGTTATACACAGATTTTTGACTGTGTGAGGAGCAGTGCTTCTAACTTCCATATTGTTCAAGGGTCAACTGTATTTTGTTCAGCTTTTTAGTTGTATACAGTAATGCCATTTTACTTTTCCATGGCCAGAAATTGATCTAATTTTGAGAGTTTATATTTTTAAAGGAATGTTTCATTTTATTTATTTTTCTAAAGTGTGTTTAGGCACAGATTTATTTTATTTATTCCTCTTGTTACATGTTGTAAATTTTAATACATGTACAGTCTTGGTTTTTTCAGTTCTCAAAAATTCTGTATTATCACATAGATATTACATCTTTTCCATTACCTTTGTTTTTTTATTCTGTTACTTTGATTAGCCATATTTTATGGTTTCTAATTCTGTCTTACATTTCTCTTAAATGTTCTTTAATATTATTCATCGTTTTGACTCTCAGTGATTCACTTTGGTTAATTTCTTTATATCTTTTTCCATTTTCAAAATTCTCTTTTTTATGATGTTTTATCTACTGTTAACCAATTCATTGAATATATTAATTTTTAAATGTTAACTATTATATATCTTACTTCTAGTAGTTATTTGTATTACCAGGTTTATTATTGAATATCCCTAAAATTTTCTGATAGTATCTCATTTATTTTTAATTTTAAAATTTCACCTTGTTTTTTTTAAGTATTTCAAACATAAGTTTTTAAACATCTGATTCAGCAGTTCCATTACCTGAATTCCTTCAGAGGTAATCTCCCAACGTTCACTTGTGGTGGCTTATTTTCTTGTCTGATTGGATTTAGTCAGTGGAAATCCTGGAATCTTAAAAGATTATTAAATTTCTCCACAGAAAGTTTGTCTTACCTTCTTAATTCTTCTGGGATTCTGGTGGTATAACAAATTTGTGACTCTAGTCCCCTTCAACCAGTTCTACCCATTCAGTAATTTCATATTCATCCCTTACACATTAGTACAGTCTCTGGGTACTGGTATCAGGGCAAACCCAGCATTTTTGTGTGCTTATTGACTATGCTTATTTTTCAAGTTTTAGTTCACTTTTTCTCAATTATTTGTTTGTTTTTATCCCCAACTTTTACTTTTAGTTAAGTCCTGTAATGCTTTTAAAATGTTTGTTATAATTTATTTTTATTGGATTGTGAAAGACTTTCTGAGTATCCCATAGATCTTATCTTTATACTGAAGAAAGAAGAAATCCCTGCCTGTATTTTTAGCCTTACCTATTGAAACCTCTCCTCTTGTACCTTGTGTTCTAGCAGGTCCAAATTACTTTATGCAGTTTGCTATGTGAACTCATCATATTCTTACTAGGAATTATCTTCTACCACTTGTCTATTTGATAGATTTTTGTCAATATGCAGTATCACTATGTATTTGAAACATTCCTAAAATAGTTATGGATAGCTCATTAATATCACTGATTCTTGAGCACAAATCTGAAAACATATTCTTCAGAATGAAATAAAACTAGATATTTAATACATTGCTATTCTCTTTTAAGTTGTGTATACTTTTTAGCCAGGGGTTATTTTCATTTATTCACTTTCATCGCTCTCATGCTTAATACAGTATGCATACAAAGTACAATACTTGTTAAGAAATGTGTTGAATGAGTATTACTTCAATACAATTGATATAAAAAAGAGTACTGTTACCCATCTGAGGTAATAATACATAGCAAGATGAGTGATGGTCTCTTTGAGTGCAGGATAAAGGAGAGTCAAAGATTAAAAATTTGTCAGCAGCCATATATAATCTAGGGAAGTTTCCTCTAATTCTAATTTGTTTCTCAGATATGTAATTTCATAACTGTTGGTATTAAAGTCAATCAATGACTTTCTCAAAACAATATTACTCTACCTGCTAAGCAGTACGCTGGTAAAAATTTGGCTGTTTAAATTTCCTACAGATAATAGACTAAAGAATCAAGTAAACATAACAGTTTCACTCTTTTATATTTTTCCTGTGAAATAGTAAATTGTTATACTAAGTTTGCCTATCCTGATAGAATGAATATGATATCGGGGTCAGCTGATAACCACACTTGTTAATGAGCAGAGTTAAAAATCATACTCTAGGGTTAATGTAACTTCACAAAATTATTGCTATAATTTTTTTTAAAAAATAAGACATAATATATTCAGGTAAGAAAATTCTAGAGCCAAGAGCATATTTTCTAATGTTATAGATGAAGTAACATAGAGACCATGATTTTCCCACAAAGCGGGAGACTTTTTTCAGTTAGTAGTTTAGCCATGGGGAAACTACTCTGTTTTTATTTAAAACAAATGAACATTTATAATACCTGTAAAATGTGCCCCGTATACTTCAGATAGGGCTAAGATACCTAGAGTGACTGTGAGAGAGCATTGAAAGCTGAGAAACAAAGTTGCAACTGCTATAGAACAGACTGTTTAGTGTGGAACAGACATTAATCAAAGGATCTGTAGTTAGGAACACAGATAACTAAAGCCAAAGAAACAATTGGCTCTCTGTGTAAAGCCTGACATTTGAGCACTTACAAACAGAGACCAAAACAGCTCTGTAATTGGCATTAAAAATCATGACCGAGGGAAATATCTATTTCAGACCAGTGTGCCGTGGGTCACAACAGAGGTCCTTGGGAAGACAATGCAGAGCTGGAAGGTGACAAAGACGTTTTCCTTAGCTATTACTGGCTAACGTTTCCACATCTCCCCATGAGAAGGTTTGGAAATCAGAGCCAAAACCATATTAGCATTGCAGTTTAGGAAACACACACACACACACACACACACACACACACACACACACACACACGTATTTGTGCTTAAGTTTAGAAAATTTTACACATAAAATTTAAAAAAAAACTTGTTTTCTTTTATAGTTCTGAGCCAAAAGACAATGTTTGATATTGTTGAGTTACTGAAATAAGAAAATAACTCAAATGAAAATTTCAAACAAGAGTAAGATGCTTTGTCTTGGCCGGTTTGGGTCAGTGGATAGAGAGTCGGCCTGTGGACTGAAGGATCCAGGGTTTGATTCCAGTCAAGGGCACATGCCTGGTTGCAGGCTCGATGCCCAGTACGGAGCATGCAGGAGGCAGCCGATCAATGATTCTCTCTCATCATTGATGTTTCTATCTCTGTCTCCCTCTCCCTTCCTCTCTGAAATCAATAAAACTAGATTAAAAAAAGAGTAAGATGCTTTTAGTTGACAGACTTGGTAAGCAGTACATCTGGAGTTTCCATTGTTTCTCCTTGCTCTCCAGACCTATACATACAGTGTCACTTGGGTATCTAGTGGAGATACCAAATTTTCTTTCCCACTAAACCTGCTTCATTTACATTGTAACCTCTCTTCATTTATAGAAACTCCATTTTTCCAGTTGTTCAGGTAAAACCTGGGGTTGTACCAAATATTTTCTCTTTTACACCATACTTCTAAACTCTCAGGAAATCCACTTAGTTCTAAATTTAAAATAGAATGACTGCCAGAGGGCTTTTCCTCTCCACTGCTACCTTCCTTATCAAAGCCACCACCATCTTCTGCCTGGTTGTTGCAATAGCCCTTTAGCTGCTCTCCTTGGTTTCATCCTGTTTTAGTAACAGTTACACAAGCACCTAGAGCAATTGCACATAATAGATGCCCAGTAAATATTTGCAGGTGAGCACATTAATAAATAATATAGCCTTATTTGTTGTACCTTTTGTAAATAAGCATTCATGATGTTACTACGTTTCTCTTAATCATCCTTCAGCTGTGACACTGACAGTTATTTTAAAAATTGATAAGTTAAAACTTTTATAGTAAATTTCACACATAAAAATGTAACATCTTATAGCTTACAGAAAATAAAAGGTAAATATTTAGAAAATAAAACATTACCAATATCTTTTGAAGCCTCTCGAAGTGCCTTACATAACTATATTTCCTTTCCCTTTAAAAAGTAGCCACTGTTCTGAATGTTTATTTCCTTTCATTTCTTAGTACTTTAATTGCAGAAATATGCAACTATGAAAATATAAAATGTAATCTTGTAGTTTTCGCTCTGTATAAATAGAATCATCTTCAATTATTTCTCTGTGATTTTTTTCACAAACTCTAGTTTAATAGTCCTATGATATGCATAAAATTTCCAAAGGGTATACTGTCACTTGTTAAAATTGATCTGTTTGTAATAGAGCATTAATTATTATTCTTACAATAGTTCCTTTTCCTCTTTACAAAAGAATACACACCTATTCTTGCAAAGTCACACCTTCAGGGATTTAAAACAGGATTTAAAACAGTCTTGGAAAGACTGGACTTGTGAAAGTGAATTACTCGGTGTTGAGTCTGAAACTGTAACGGTCTGAGATGTTATTGCACTTGCATAGTTTTATATACCTCTATGTCAATTGTGTGTATACAAACACACACACACACACACACACACACACACACACACACACACACAGTCATGAGACCTCAGGACAAGAGACAGACATTTAATAATAAAAATATTTTCATAGTTTCTTTGAAAATATTTTGGGGATTTTTTTGTTTGTTTTTTATTTTTGTTGAATTTATTTGGGTGGCATTGGTTAACAAAAGTACATAGGTTTCAATGTAAAATTCTATAATACATCATCTGTATATTGTATTGTGTGTTCACCACCCCAAGTCAAATCTCCTTCCATAACCATTTATCCACTTTTACCCTTTTCTACCTTCCCCTACCCCCTTTCTTCTGGTAATCACCACACTGTTGTCTGTGTATATAAGTTTTTTTTGTTTTGCTTAATTCCTTCACCTTTTTCACCCAGCCCCCAACACCCTTCTCCTCTGACAGATGTCAGTTTTTCTCTGCATCTATGAGTATGTTTCTATTTTGTTTGTTATTAATTTTTTTCATTAGATTTCACATGTAAGTGAAATTGTATGGTATTTGTCTTTCTTGACTGGCTTGTTTCATTTAGCATAATACTCTCCAGGTCAATACATGCTGTCACAGAAGGTAAGATTTCCTTCTTCTTCTCCTTCTCCTTCTCCTTCTCCTTCTCCTTCTCCTTCTCCTTCTCCTTCTCCTTCTCCTTCTCCTTCTCCTTCTCCTTCTCCTTCTCCTTCTCCTTCTCCTTCTCCTTCTCCTTCTCCTTCTCCTTCTCCTTCTCCTTCTCCTTCTTCTTCTTCTTCTTCTTCTTCTTCTTCTTCTTCTTCTTCTACAGCTGAATATTATTCCATTGTGTAAATGTACCATAGCTTTTCTATTCACTCAACTACTGATGGGCACTAGGGCTGCTTCCAAATCTTGGCTATTATAAATAATGCTGCATTGATCATACAGAAAATCTTGCATCATCAGTTCTTTCTGTCACAATGTCCCATGGGGAGACGTGAAGGTAGGGGAGGGTACGGGGTGAGGGGGAAAGATCAACCAAAGGACTTGTATGCATTCATATAAGCATAATCGATGGATGTGGACAACAGGGGTTGAGGGTGAGGGCAGGATTGGGGGGATGAGAAGGCATTGGGGAGATAAGGACACATTTGTAATATCTTAATCAATAAAGGGGAAAAAAACTTTTAAAAAAAGAGACATGATGATTGCAGATGTCACTCGAGCGCGCTGTGGAGTTTGTGCCTCAAGAGAGCAACCCTGGTATTATAAATCTAGAAGCTTATATAGAGCAGCTGACTTAGTTAACCACCTCCTCTCTGGAGCAGAGATGGAGACCTTTGCTCTAGAATGTAAATAAACCCTCTCTGGGGAGTGGAGGGATATCCTTTAAGTTTTCAACCCTTGGAATGTAAACAAATGTCTCCCTTAAATTACTCTACAGGTTTCTAGCTTTCAAGGTGTGATTGCCACCTGGTTATCCTTAATCCAGGTTGCTGGTAGGATAGTTTGGTTCAGAAAGCCTTTTTTGTGCAGAAATATTGAAATATTTACCAGGCATATTTTCTGGCAATGTAGTAACTGGACATAAACTTTTCTAAATCATTTTTTTAAAGTCAGGTAGCTCCTCGTTCTTTGCTTTTAACAAATTTGAAAGAATACTTGAACTGTCAGCTGATAGCTCACTAAAATTATTTTTATGGCATGTCACTAGGTAATTTGGATATATAACCCAGAAGTCCAAAAGGGTTCGAAAATTTGAAAGCTATTTGCTTTATATTCCAGCTGATTATTTATAAGACCACATATTTTCTTATTTGTATAAAAATAGAAAATGAGAATATAATTGATGCTGATCCATGTCCCATTTTAGAAAAATTTAATATTAATGTATAGATACATGAGTTTATTGAAAATAATATCTGAGATCTATTTCTAACAAAGTATTATTAATAATTAACAAAACTTTTTATATATTTATATTGTTTAATCAATTTTGTACTAATAATTATAGTGATAACCCTATTGAGAAAAAATTTAATCCTTAACTCAGTTCATTTGTCTCTTCTTATTTAACTTTTCTAAGTAATTTTCCTCTTACCTTCACCTACACATGCACACAAACAACAGATACACATTTTGTCATGGTAACCATGTCACTGTATTTTTTTCTCTCAATTTACTTTTCTGTCTTCTTACTCTTCTCAGATCTTAGTGAGCTCAAGATTGAAACTTTTATTTTGGTATCACCAGGGTCTAGCACAGTACCTGATTGAGTATTAATACAATAAATGTTTTTGGAAAGCGTATGTATAGAAAGAAGAAAAATCACCATGGGCTGAAAGAGTCTGAAATTCAGGGAGGAGTCCCAGAAGAAACGGAACTTATGTTGGACTCATATTGAAACTTATAGTTGGATTCATTGGCTGCTCACAGAGGGAATGCACGTTCCAGAAAGGGACATGGACAATTTAAGCTTCTTTCTTGAAAAATAGCTATAGCTGTATAAGGCAGTGAATTCTTTTTAAAAAAGTTCTTTATTGTTTAAAGTATTACATATAGCATTACCTAAGTCTCCTTTCCCCCTCCTCCCATTGACCTCTCCCCGGCCACCCCAACACCCCGCCCCCCGCACATGCCTTCACCCCCCAAGTGTCTGTGTCCATTGGTTACGTTTATATGCATGCATACAGTCCTTTGGTTGACCTCTAACCCCCCTCCGCACCCCTCAACCCCACCACCTTCCCTCTGAAGTTTGATAGTCTGTTTAATGCTTCTCTTTCTCTGGATCTATTTTTGTTCATCAGTTTATGTTGTTTATTATATTCTACAAATGAGTGAGATCATGTGACATTTAACTTTCTCTGACTGGCTTATTTCACTTAGCATAATGCTCTCCATGTCCGTCCATCCTGTTGCAAATGGTAAGAGCTCTTTCCTTTTTACTGCAGCGTAGTATTCCATTGTGTCGATGTATCACCATATTTAACCCACTCATCTGGTGAGGGGCATTTAAGCTGTTTCCAAATCTTAGCTATTGTAAATTGTGCTGCTATGAACATAGGGGTGCATATATCCTTTCTAATTGGTGTTTCTGACTTCTTGGGATATATTCCTAGAAATGGGATCACTGGGTCAAATGGGAGTTCCATTTTTAGTTTTTTGAGGACACTCCATACTGTCTTCCGCAGTGTCTGCACCAGTCTATATTCCCACCAGCAGTGCAGGAGGGTTCCTTTTTCTCCACATCCTTGCCAGCACTTGTGGTTTGTTGATTTGTTGATAATAGCCATTCTGACAGGTGTGAGATGGTACCTTATTGTCATTTTGATTTGCATCTCTCAGATGATTAGTGACTTTGAGCATGTTTTCATATGTCTCTTCGCTTTCTGAATGTCCTCTTTTGAAAAGTGTCTATTTAGGTCTTTTGCCTATTTTGTGATTGAAATGTTTATCTTCCTTTTGTTAAGTTGTATGAATTTCCTGTAAATGTTGGAGATTAAACCCTTATCGGAGATAACATTGGCAAATACGTTCTCCCATGCAGTGGGCTTTCTTGTTGTTCTTTTTAATAGTTTCTTTTGCTGTGCCGAAACTTTTTATTTTGATGTAGTCCCATTTGTTTATTTTCTCCTTAGTTTCCATTGCCCTAGGAGCTGTATCAGCTGTATTGGTAAAGATATTGCTATGACATATGTCTGCTATTTTGCTGCCTATGGATTCTTCTAAGATTTTTATGGTTTCCCGTCTTACCTTCAAGTCCTTTATCCATTTGAGTTTATTTTTGTGTATGGTGTAAGTTGGTGATCTAGTTTCTTTTCTTCTTTCTTTCCTTCTCTCTCTCTCTTCCTTTCTTTCTTCCTTCCTTTCTTTCTTTCTTCCTTTCTTTCTTTCTTTCTTTCTTTCTTTCTTTCTTTCTTTCTTTCTCTCTCTCTCTCTCTCTCTCTCTCTCTCTCTCTCTCTCTTTCTTTCTTTCTTTCTTTCTTTCTTTCTTCCTTTCTTTTTTGGCGTAAGGGAGTGAATTCTTACACTTATAATTCACTTCCATTTCCATCATACCCATGCTTTGGTTGGAATATTTTGGAGAAAAAAGCTGCAATAGTGTCAGGTCAGGCCAAATCTGACCCATTGACACCCAGCTGTAAGTGAAGCATATTTGGAGTTAGATTGCCTTTAAAAACATAAATTGAACTTCATTGCAGCCATGGTTTCAGTAGTAGGCATTAAATAATTAACCAAAAAGCTCAAAAGGCTTAATAATAGCCAGAAAACCATGAACTAAACCAGTAAGTTATTAAAATGGCATCATCATGACTCCAATTAGTAGTTTACCTACATCTGTGATCAATTAAGCTCTATCCTCAAATTAAATCCCAATTATGTTTATTTCTCTTTAAGGGGTGGTCTGTAAAGTTCAGCTTGCAAGACATATTTCTTTCCTAGGAACTTCAGCAATCATTTAAATTAAACAAAGGTTGGTTATTTGATAATAATGATTCAAATATCCTCATAAATTTATTTATTTTTATCATTCTTTAGCTTAACTCCAGGGATCTAGGAATAGCATATACAAACAAAGAGGCTTAAACATTTTTATATGACTTTCGGGATCGGGAGCTTATTACTTTAGTTCCCAAGAAAATGGTCCCCAGTGAGTGAATTGCAGGGGTATTATCATTGTAGTAAAGAAATAGATATGCCAGTTATAGCACCCAGAGATCAGAGTATATAAACTGTTGGAAAGCCAATACCATGTACAGTATTAAAGATTCTTTATTGACCAGCTGTACTGTCTCTTCTTGTGAACCTCCTGGCTATGGTAACAAGAACTTAAAGAAAAGAAAGAAAAATGGAAGCTATTATTAACATTGTTGGAAAGTGTCAACACATAGAGAGAGTCAGATAATCATATGAAACATACATAAATTAAATGTAATTAGAAAAACCTGTGCAACCTGTGTATTTATTATACATAATTAACATCAACGTGGTAAATATTTCATACACTTATCCACTTATTCAATAAACATTGAGCAACCATCACATGCCTGGAACTTTTGCATCTTCTATATGTAGGCCACTTGCTAGCCCCTTGTAGTAAGAGTACAAATATGAGATAAATTTGCTCCATCAGAGAGACTGCCAATGTAGCAAAATCATGCAAGAATTAAATCATAAGGCAGATTTAGATTTGTGTTGTAAGAGATATATTAACATCTCTTATTGGCATTATAGGGAATCTCTGTATGAAGACCTTTCATCTGGTTAAGTTAATCAGAGAAGACTTATGATAATCTGAACTATAGCCTCATCTGATTGTTGACAACAACTTGATATGAATGTGCCAGGAGAACTTCAACTAAAAAAGAAAATCCACATTGAATCTACAACCGCTCATTTTAACCTAATTCCTCCTTCAGTATTCTTTGGTGGCATAATCTTGGACTCAGTTCCTTTAGCTGGAAATCTGGGGAATTATCTTTAACATTCCCTCTTCTTACTCCCTGCATTCTACCAGTTGATTTCTCTTTTAATACTTCTTGAATCTCTCCCTTTCTCACCAGTCCTGATACCAATGCCTCATTGGATATAGAAGTCTCCTCATGGACCATCTTGCCTCTAATCTTTGATTCCTTGACTCATATGACACACAGCCATCTGACTGATCTTGTTAAAATGCAGGGATGAGCACAGTTTTCCCTTTTTGAAATTGCTCAGTAATTAATCATCTGCAGGGCATAGTCCAATTCTTTTACATTCTGTGTTAAGTGTCTCCATGATCTTGTCATCTCACCATTACACCAAAATTTAAGCTCAGAAATACCAAATTTCTTATAGGGTAACTTTAATCAGAATCTCCCCATTCTTCTAGGGAGTTACTAATTCCAATAGGCTTTCCTGTGGCCACTGTCAAGTAGCAAAGTGATGTTGTTCTCCTGTTTTATGACAGTACTCTGTCCCACTGTATTTCTACATTGTTTTATAATTACATATAAGAGTTGACTAGCATGTCTGCCTAACCCGCCAGATTGTGAGATATTTCAAATCAAGGCTGCTTTTATCAGCTATTTACCCAACCTGTACTACAGTGTCACATAGTAAGTTCTTAATGAATTTGCCTTGAGGAAGGGGAAACATTTTAATGAAAGTATCCTTTTCCCTTTCTGATTGTATTAGCAGACAGGATGCTATGCCTTGGAATGGATTAGAGGCTCAACATTTTCCCTTTGTTTCTATAAAGCAAGGGAAGCCTTCTCTAAAAACAGCTTTAAACCACCGGAGGACTCACTGAGACTATAATAGTCTAAACTAGATTAGACAATTAGGCTGATAAAAACCAATAAGCATGCTCTTACATTATTACTACTTAATAACACTCAAATGTCATGTTTAACATGGGATTAGTAGCTAATTAATTAATTGTTAATGCACAGTGGCTGATAAGTTCACAAAAATCCCATATCTGGCTCCCTTACTTGTGATTATATCAGTGTTCCCTAAACCCTTCCCTAGGAAAACATACAAGGGAAATAGAAAGTAAATATACACTTGCTATTTTTTGTCAATATAGTTACATATTTTGGTGGTTGTAGTTACAAATTATTTGTGTGTTTTAAATCTCTATGATATTTCCTTCTTTCAATTACATGATTGGCAGGTGTGTCCCTGGGTATCATATGACCTGGAACTCATATAATTTCAGAGGCTTTCCTTTAGAAAACAAACATGAAAATAAGAAATTCTTACATCAATAATCAGAAATACTACTAACTGCTCCCAGACTTCACATCTATCAACCATTGTGGACAAGATCATATTAAGGCTATAACACGTGTCTTCATTTGCCACAAGTGTGTAAAACAATTAAAAGGTGTGCAGCCCTGCACTGGCTGGTGTGGCTCAGTTGGTTGGAGCATTGTTCTGTGCACTGAAGGGTCATGGGTTTGATATCCGGTTGATATTTCTCTCTCTCCTTCTACCTTCCACTCTCTAAAATCAGTGAAAACATATCCTCAGGGGAGGATTAAAAGTAAATAAATAAATTAAAAACTAAATTTGAAAAAAGTGTGTGGTCCTATTCTATGATCTTCTTAAAATGATGTCAGCTGGATCACTCACAGCAAAGCTGGCACAATTCATGACTCAAGCATGTGTTCTGCCACTAAATTAATACAAAAAATGTCCCAGACATAAAACAAACTAACAAGCATTTTACATCTCATCACATTTGCTGGTACCACATCTTTTAAAATAAACTTTATTTTTTAGAAGAATTTTAGATTTACAGAAAAATTTAGAAGATGGTACAGAGAGTTCTCGTATACCCTGACTGAAATTTTTTTCTATTATTCATATTAGTGTGGTACATCTGATACAATTAATGAAGCAATGCTGACACATTAACTGAAGTCCATACTTTATTCAGTGTTTACATAATGTCCATTTTCTGTTTCAGGATTCCAGCCAGCATATCACAATACCAAAATATGTCATTTCTCCTTAGGCTCCTCTTGGCTGTGACATTCTCTCAGATTGTTTTTGATGATTTTGACAGTTTTCAGTTCTGGGCAGATATTTTGTAGGATGCTCTTCTATTATAATTTTTATGATGTATTTTTTCTTCTTCTTATGATTAAAAAGTAGTTATGTGTTTTGAGAGGAAAATCACAGAGGTAAAATGCTATTCTCACTACATCATATTAAAGGTATGTGCTAACAGCATGATTTTTTACCATCTTCACCTGTCTGAAGTAGTGTGGGTCAAGTTTCTCCACTGTAAAATTTCTATTTTCTTTTTCCCTTTTCCATACTATGCTCACTGGAAGTAAGTCACTATGCACAGCCTGCATTTAAGGAGTGGGGAGTTACATTCCCCTTCTTGAGGATGGAATATCTATGTAACTTCTTTGGAATTTTTCTGCATGGGTGAATTTCTCTTATCCCCATATATTTGTTCATAATTCATTTATATAAATATGAAGTTATAAATATTTATTTTATATTTTGGGTAATTATCCAACAGTACTTTATATTGCTCAAATTGTTGCAGTGTTAGCCACTGGGATCTCTTTTATTTGGCTCCTACGCCTCTTTGCATACTTCCATCAATCCATCAATGTGAGTTTTCTGTTTTCTTTCTTTTTCTTTTTAAAGCCCTTTCTTAATTTCTGGCACTACAAGATGTTCCAGGCTCATCTTGTGTATTTTCTGTCACAGTCTTAGAATCATTCATTCATCTTTTAATTGAAGAATAGTCTTAGAAACTAAGATCTCTATTCTCTAAATGCACTTTGCCTCTGAGATGTCTTTTTTTAGGCCCTTTCATCTGACAGAGAGCCAAATAATACATCTGAATATACTAACTCATTTATATATACACACCTATAAATATTTCTATATGTAGTCATCTGCATTTATATTATACTAAACATGAGTTCATGTCTCAAATACCAAGCCATCACACAGGGATCATTCAAAGCTCTTCACCTTGCTTATCTGTAAACTCCTACCCCAACAGTGAGAAACCTGGCTGTAACGATCCACCATCCATTTACTTAATTGTTCAATTCTAGTACACGTGTGTAATGGTATCAAACTTGTTAACCTATACTCCCATGGAAAACAACTTCACAACTAGGGTCGAGTGTTTATGTGTAGTTAATTTCCCCCTAAGTTTTACAGATTCCATATATTCCCAAAGTTACTTGAATATTTGCAAATCTCCCAATCCTTTCAATGAGTTCCTTTCCCCATATATTTGTAACATAATTAAATTCTCTCTCTGTCTCTTTTGTTGTTGTTAATCCTCACCCAAAGATATTTTTCATTGCTTTTTAGAGAGAGTGGAAGGGAGGAGGAGAGACACAGATAAAGAAACATCAATATGAAAGAGACACATTGACTGGTTGCCCAACTGGGGCTGGGGACTATGCCTGAAACAGAGGTACATACCCTTGACCAGAAAAAACCTGAGACCTTTCAGCCTGCGGTCTGACATTCTAGCCGAATTGGCTAAGGCTAGATTCTCTTTTCACAGTGGTCATTCCTTCCTGGGATCCCATGACGTCCTAAATAACTTTAAAAAAATTGCATGCATTAAGGTTCACTTTTTGTACTGTAAAGTTCTATTGGTTTTGACAAATGCATAATGTCATGTACTCACCATGATAGTATCATACAGAATAGTTTAACCACCACCAATAAACACATTTTAATAAAAGTATATATTTTTTGGTCATACAAAATTATCTTCTAACCATATTCATGTACTTAATTTCAGGTTCTATAAGTCTGGAGGAGAGAAATCTTTTTTTAAAAAAGATATATATATATATATATATATATATATATATATATATATATGTGTGTGTGTATATATATATGTATATATATATATATTTAATTTTAGAGAGAGTGAAAGGGAGAGATATGAAGAGATAGAAACATCAATGAGAGAGAATCATAGATCAGCTGCCACCTGCACACCCCTTACTGGGGATTGAGCCTGCTTTCTGGGCATGTAACCTGACTGGTATTAGAACCAGTGACCTCTTGGTTCATGGGTTGACACTCAACCATTGGAGCAACACTGGCTGGGATGCAGGAGAGAAATCTTGATAAGATTTAAAAAGAACAATCAAGTAGAAAGAATTCCTAGATCCATCCAGAATGCAATGGCTTTAAAATTACTGCTCTGAATTCACAAAAGAAAAAATTTTTACTTCAAAATTGTGTTCCTAACTCTTGATGCAAAACTTTATTTTTCCTGGTAAATTGTAAACTTCAGGAATCTTTTTTTTTTTTTACTGCCATAAATTCCAACATGCCCAGAAGGCCAGTAAACCAAAATGAAACAAGTGTACATTCTGTACAAACTCAAGTTGTTTCTTAACACCTGGATCAGTGCAATACAACTGTGATTAGCAATTGCATTTGTTTTTCTAGTTTTGGAAAACAATGGACTAAATATAATTACTTTTTTCATAACAATAGATCTCAACAAACAGAGAATAAAATAAAGATGTCACACTGAGATCCAGTCACTGGTCTATGCTTTCCATATATTAACTGACTTAATAGTCATAATAACTGATTTAATATTGCTAACAACCATATGATATGAGTACTATTTCTATCCTCATCTTACAGATAGGGAAATAGGCACAGAGAGGTTAAGTAGCTTGCTCAAAGTTACATTGATATTTATTTATTCGAATAAGGAATGGAAACTCCTATTGGAAACTCCAGTGATTCTCTTCCCCTTTTGCAGTGAAGTAGTATGCTGGAAATATTTTCTGGACTAAGAAATGTCTCAACTTTTGTCTCATGTGGGACTATGATGATATGAGAGAACATTTGGGGCAAACATAATGGCTCCATTTGAATATTGACAGTGATGACCTTCTTTTTGTGCCAGATGTGGTTATGGTTTGGAGAAGATTGCACAACATCTGTCAGACAAAGACTTTATTTGAGAGAGTGGAACCAGAGCATAGATATATACTAATAACCAGATATCCTGCTTCCCAAAGAATTATACTTCATTGCACAGGAAAGGAAAGCAGCTGGGTTTTGTTTGCATTGTGCAATGTACTTACACTGTCCTCCAAAACAACCACAAAGACCACGGCGTTTAGATTTAACTTGAAATTTAACTGTCTCTACTAATAATCATCAATTTTTAACAACCAGTGCAGATTCCTTAATAAAAAGTGCTAATAGCAAACAAGTGTGAACATTAATGTATGCAGTGTGAATCAGTGTAAGCTTAATAACCTTATATATAATCCAGCCACTAAGCAAGGAGTGTTTCTGAGATTCATTCTACAAAGTGAGTGAAGATTAAGTGAATATGAGGAAGAACATTAAGGCAAATAGCAAAGTTGTAATAGATGTGGTAAAGACAGTGGAAACAGAATACCAGGTAATGATGTTCAGAGAATCTCAGAAATGAGGATGTACTTATAATAATAATTCTAAACCATACCTTTCTTGAATTTGGCCATTCAGATTGGAAACTTGGTTTTATTAGGTATAAATTACCTCATGGGGATTGGGAGAGATTGTTTTTTGGTGGACTCAAAGTTACATATAACTTTGACTAATACACATATTATGCAGATAAGATGATTCTTTTTGGGGGGGTAATAACTCATATTTCTCTGATTTCCTGTGAAAAATATTTTGATCAAGCACACTAACTCAAGTCAGAATGCTAGTGTTCAAATCCTGTTACCAGACACAGCTGGTAAGTCCTTAGCCCATCAAATACGGAAAGACCAGATTGTGAAGCAACAGGTTGTTTGCAGAGAAAAGTGGTTTTTGATTCATGAGGTAGCTCAATGTGGAGATGGGGAGAAAGCCCAAGTAAAAATCTGAAGCAAATTTAAAGAATACAGTAAGAAAGGTCTATGCATATTCATTAATTCTAATTCAGGGGATCTGTTTAGATAGTCTGGGAACCAAGCCATATAACATAAGGAACAGGAAAAAGGGCAGAACAAAACAAAATGATTTCAATCTGGTAGAGTTTAACTGGTCCTTAGTGTGTCTTTATTTGGTCTAGGCACAGGATCTTCCTTATTGATGGACCTCTCACTTTTGAAAGGGTCCCAGATGGCAAACAAGGAGCATCTCTGTTACTTGAGTTCTGAAAGCCCTGGTTCTGCCATGCTCTCAAGGTCAGTTTAGGCGTCATTTAGTTGCTCACTGTGGTTGCTCAAGCCTCTGACACCAGTGTATTCTGGCTACATCTAGTGGTCTCTGGAGTGCTGTGAAGCGGTCTGATGTTATTTGCTGAAAAACACTAAAAAACAAACGAACAAAGAAACCTACACAGAATAAAACTATTATGGCCTGGTTTCAGTGTTAGGGCCCTCCGTTTCAGTGTTTCTAATTTCTATTACTTAAGTCACTTAACTTCTCTGTGCCAAAATTTTATTTGGAGAATGGGATAATAATACCTCCTAGAGATGTTGTGAAAATTAAACAAATTATTATATGCTAAAATATTAAAAATGCCGTGTACAAAGGAACTTTTGATAAGTGCTAGCTATTAAAATTTAAGACAACCAAAAAAACCCACATTTGTAGAAAAGTGATTCAGGAAAAAAATTGTAAAATAATGGATTATTTATTTTCCTTTAAATTGGTATGAACCAATGACTATTATAATTTGCCTTAAGAAATTTTGGAAAACGACATTTCAACAAGAGTGAGAGAAGGATGATGTGCTAGATTTGAAAAGCAAGGAAATGGAAAAAAGTACAGACGCTTCAAATACCACCCCCACCCCCAATAGAGATCCAAACCAAATATGCAATAGTTTAAATGTGTAGATGTCAGATTATAATTTTATTATGCAATCATACTATCTTGAAACTAGAATAAATTGCTTTGGTTTCTTGTGTGTTTGTAAATAAATCATAAAAATATCACCTCCGAAATATCTTCAGGTGTGTCCAAATAACATCATCCTGTGACTATTGTGAGAATGGTTCTGTTATTTGACATTAGAAAAAGAAGAAAGGGACCCTCAGGATGCACCAACTGACAGCACAAAAGTATCTGTTGACTACTTTGCATTTAAAATTATTTTAAATTTTCTTCTCCTTGGAATTATTCTAGCCGAAAAGTATAAGCATCTTATATTATGCTCCTTCAAATATCAATGTTTCCTTCTGATCTTAAAAGAAAGAACAATTGTTAAGTTCTTTGCAAATTAAAAAATAATTCAATTGGTATGTTTTTGCTTAGCTTTTTTTAAAAAAAATATTTTTATTGATTTCAGAGAGAAAGAGAGAGGAAGAGAGAGGTAGAAACATCAATGATGAGAGAGAATCACCAATCGGCTGCCTCCCGCCCTCCCTCTGCTGGGGATCAAGCTCACAACCCATGCTCATGCCCTGACTGGGAATCATGGATCGGTGCTCCTGGTTCATGGACTGATGCTCAGCCACTGGCTATACCAGCTGGGCTGTTGTGATTTTTATTTCCTTCCTTCTATTCACTTTGGGCCTTGTTCTAGATTTTCGTAGGTGTAAGTTAGATTACTTATTTGCATTTTTTCTTCTTTCTTGAGGGAGGTCTTAATTGCCATGAATTTCCCTCTTAGGACAGGACTGCATTCACTGTGTCTCATAGATTTTGATTTATTATATTTACATTTTTATTTGTTTTAAGATATCTTTTGATTTATTCCTTCATCTCTCTGTTAACCCATTCATTGTTTAGTAGCATGTCATTTAACTTCCATGTGTTTGTGTGTTTTTCAGGTTTTTTTCTTGAAATTAATTTTTAGTTTCATATTATTGTGTTCAGAGAAGATGCTTGATATGATTTAAATATTTTTACACTTATTGAGACTTGTGTTGTGGCCTAACATGTGGTCTATTCTAGAAAATGTTCCATGTGCACATGAAAAAAATGTATATTCTGCTGTTTTAGGTTGAAATGCTCTAAAAATATCAATTAAATCCATCTGGTCTAATGTGCCACTTAAGACTGCTGTTTTCTTGTTGAGTTTCTGTCTGGAAGATATATCCATTGATGTTAATGGGTGAATTTAATACCTCTCCTATGAATGTGTGACTGTCCATCTATCCCTTTATGTTCATCAATATTTCCTTTATATATTTAGGTGCTCCTATGTTGTATCCATAAGTATTTACTGAGGTTATATCCTCTTGTTGGATTGATTCCTTTATCATTAAAAATGTTCTTTTTTGTCTCTTAGTATAGCCTTTGTTTTGTCTCTTAGTATAGCCTTTGTTTTGTCTTTGTCTGATATAAGTATCATTGTCCCAGATATTTTTCATTTCTTCTTGCATGAAACATCTTTTCCATTTTTTAACTTTTGGTCTTTGTGTGTCTTTTAATCTGATATGGATTTCTTATAGACAGTATATGTATGATTCTTATTTTCTTATTTATTCAGCTACCCTATGTGCTTGGGTTGGAGCATTTAAAGTGATTATTGATAGGTACATAGCCATTGCCATTTTATTATTCAGATTTATCTTCTTCCCCCTTCCCCACTGTCTTTAAGACTTCCTTTTAGTATTTCTTACAATACTAATTTGGTAGTGATAAACTCCTTTAGTATTTTCTTATCTGGAAAACTTATCTCCACTTCAGTTTTTTTTTTTGTTGATTAAGTTATTACATATGTGTCCTTATCCCCACATTACCCCCATCCCCCCCACTCATGCCTTCACCCCCCTGGTGTCTGCGTCCATTGGTTAGGCCTATATGCTAGCATATAAGTCCTTTGGTTGATCTCTTCCCCCTTATCCCCAACCTCCCCTACCTTTCCTCTGAGGTTTGACAGTCTGATTGATGCTTCTCTGTCTCTGGATATGTTTCTGTTCATCAGTTTATGTTCATTGTTTTCCACAAGTGAGTGAGATCATGTGATATTTAAAATGATACCCTTGCTGGGTAGAGTAGTCTTGGTTGTAGATCCTTGCTTTTCCTCACTTTGAATATTTTGTGCCAATCCTTTTGGCCTGAAATATTTATTTTGAGAGATCAGCTGACAGTCTTATGGGCTCTCCCTTATAGGTAGCTAACTGCTTTTTTCTTGCTGCTTTTAAGATTCTCTCTTTGTCTTTAACCGTTGGCATTTTAATTATGATGTATCACGGTGTAGGCCTCCTTGATATCATATTGTTGAGAATCTTTGTGCTTACTGAACTTGTATGTCTATTTCCTTCACTGGATTGGGGAAGTGTTCAATCATTATTTCTTCACATGGGTTTCTCTCTCTTTTCTTTTTCTGGTAACCCTGTGATGCAAATGTTTGAATTTTTATTTTCAACATTTCTGGAAGCCAAAAATATTAAGTCAATATTATCAAGAAATTCTTACTTTTCCGTAACTATGTGTGCAGTAAATGTCATTTTAGAATGTGTTGCACTTTCTCTTTTGTCATATCTTCCTGGAAAGTGTTAGGCACTCACTGAGTGAGTTGGAGTAGGAATAAGGTCTTGTTTCTCCAGGAGTGTATATTAAGTTTGGAGAGTCTCACATGAGCAGAAAGGAGAGATATATGTGTACATCTTATTTACAAAGGAGTGAATCCTGGAGACCAATGACCTCATTATTGATTGAGATATCTGGTTGACTATGACAAAGCACTAGGAATTTGAAGTTAAGATTACTTTGTCACTGAAGAGGCTCACCTTTATGGGCACTCAAGATTTGGTGGTAATAGATATGAAAATAATACTTAACATATTTGGTCCATTTCCTGAAAATATTGTTAAAAATTATATAAAATTTTAATTACTTTAAAAGTCCAACTCCTTGAATTTTATCAAACTCCATTAGGGTATAATTCTTAGATCCTGTGGACAGAACTACAATACAATAGTTTAGATTTATATTTATCATGATTTTGCATGAAGGTACACTGCTTTTTGTTTGGCTTGCAGTATCTGACCTAATGATTTCCAACTATTTTTTTTCTTTCTTAAAAATCATGAAGAAATATGACCAAGGAAAGGAATGCTTCCCTAATTATAATTCATTTCCCATAAATGAAAAAAAAAAATCAAAAAACCTTCTAGCATTTAAGAAGCATTTCTTCATAGGGGAAAAAGAAGCAGAGCTCATTTTTCTTTATAATTGCTAGCTTTGAGTAATCTTGTCTGATATTTGAACAAAATCTTCCTAGGACCTGAAGACAATTGTTAGGCGCTTGTTGTTTTTCAAAACAAAACTACATCCTGGCTTATGAGATGGCAAATGCTGGTGGATTAGGCCAACTAAGAAAGGGCTGGAAATGCGCTATTTTACATAATCCTCAGCAACACACCAAACTGTTTTTAGTTATTCTATTGCCATGTGTAAATACTGTATTAAACATTAGACATGATATATAAGTGCTTGATTTTTTTAAAAAAATATAGGCAAAAAGTGTATCATTTTTCTTCCATCTGTAGGCTGCTTACTCTCTTGATTACTACAGGTTCAGTATTTGGTTTCCATAATTTTCTTTATACTGAAGTGTCACACTTCATTTTAACTTGAAAATTGATATTGTGATGCATCTCAAAAATGAAAAGGCTTGAACAAAATGGAAATGATTTTCATTCTAATCATTCTGAGAAAACCCATAGAAATAGCAACTCTTTGCTTTTGCTTTGCATTATTGGTAATACATGACAAACCAGTTCAAACAACTGTTATCAAGCTATTAAATTTCCTTGCTTTAATGTGACTATATGTGCTTAAAAACAAAAATAGAGAACTCTCTTCACTTGAAGGGCGTTACCATTGCTCATCAGTTTCTCTGGTTGCAAAGTAGTCCTTAGCTTGCTCTTCTGCATACACTCGGAGTTCCTTGCTTATAAAACTGATGTAATGTCATAGATTTAACTCATCTTCCAGAAAACTACTACTGCAGCAGGTAGACTCATTTTTGCTGCCTGCAGAAATCATTAGATGGATAGTTTTATTTTGAAGTTTATTTGAAGGTTCTAGGACAGTGATAGCGAACCTATGACACGCGTGTCAGAGGTGACACGCGAACTCATTTTTTTGGTTGATTTTTTTTGTTAAATGGCATTTAAATATATAAAATAAATATCAAGAATATAAATCTTTGTTTTACTATGGTTGCAAATATCAAAAAATTTCTATATGTGACACGGAACCAGAGTTAAGTTAGGGTTTTTCAAAATGCTGACACGCCTTGCTCAAAAGGTTCGCCATCACTGTTCTAGGAGTTCTAGATCATTTTTCATAAGACAAACACAGGACCTTGAGAGCCCTTGCTAGTTGATGGTGTTCTTTGCTTTAGTTTTCTTCATCCATCCATTAATTCGGAGATGAGCATATCCCACTGTGATTTTCATAAAATGCCCTTTCAATTGACTGTGCGAGAGCCTTCAGCTCATCTGGAAGTTTTTGCCAGACTGACTTCATAAAAACTCCCCACCCCCACTAATTATTAAAGGAATAAACATTTACTAGTAGCATTTTTTTTAAAAAAATACAGAAAAGTAGAAAATGAACTGCCGAAAAATATCACTCATAATTCCTCTCCTCAAAAGGAACAGTATTAAACTTTTGACCTCATTCTTTTTAAGTTCGACTTTCTGCTGGATTGGTCCACTGATCCAACACTACTGAGAATTTTGGCTGTGATATAGAAGAATCTTCAGAAATGTTGAGGGAAATCTTTCCCTATTAGAGTTAATCAACTTAGGCTTAAAATACTTGTTTGTTAAGCACATGGTATGTAGTATCAGAATGGTACTCCTATTCATTAACTGGAGAAAAGAGGAGAAAAATAGTGCTCTGAGTTGGGATAGAGAGTGCTCAAAAAGACCACTTCATTCTTGGCAACCATATAGGCTGCATTAGGAAGAGTAAAGTATTAAGGACAATAGAAATGTTTGAAGATTTACTCTTTGCCTTAAGATTTCTTTTATGCATAACAATGGCAGTCCAGGAGTAAAGGGGAGGCAAGCTGTTTTCTGTGCTACGTGACCCATATACATATAGCTCTGCAAGTAACACTGCCAATCATTTCCCTTGAGTTTCAGAATTGTATACCCAATTCTATCTCAAAGCAAATATATCATTTATCCATTTCTACCCTCTTCAAAGGAGAAAAAACACACACACCCAAGCTTCTACTCATTTTGTTCTTATTATGTTAGTGGATAATATTACTACCTATACTGTCACCCAAGATAGAAATCTAGAAATTATCCTGTAATCTTTCATATCCCCAACTACAAATCTTCTTCAAGTTTGATACAGTAATGGCTTCTGATTTTTTCTTAATGACTTTATTTCCTTTAGCATCACCACTGGTTTGTCGATATCCTCATCATTGCTGTGCATCCAGTAACCAACAAAGTACCTGCCACGTTATTCACCCAGGAAATGATTGTGAGCATGATTGCTTCCTTAAACATTATGATTCAGAATGTGAGCCCCCAAAAGTCTCACCTATCTTAATCCTTTTTGATCTCACTTCATAACGTTCATACAACCTATGATCTAGGAACTACTATTAACTCCATTTAATAGATGTAAAAATTGGAGCTAAGATTGGTTACACATAGTCACCCACTTATCAGTGGTATAGCTGGGATTCAATGACATATGGTTTGATCCTGGGCCCCCATTCCTAAACCCAATTGTATTCGACTTCTTGATAATATATCAAAACTCATGGTTAAATAGAGTAAATAAATAGAATACATAGCATGGTGTTTTGTCTATGGTGGTAAAATAATACATATTTGACTGACTAAATTAAATGAATGTATACTAGTAATCAAAGCAAATCAAACCAAAGAACAAGCAAATGAGGCCCACACTTAATTGTCATTATTTATTAAAGAATAAAGAAAAAATGTGAGGGATATCAGGAGACTTTAAAAAATACTTATAATATCAAGTGAGTACAATATAATTCATTGGATTAACTGAACAACTTCCTTGTCTTTTATGAATCATTAAAATAAATCCAAGTAAGGAAAATATTTCAATGAGGGAGAAACAAATAATACTTTATAATTTAAGGGGAGTTCTGCATGTTCAGAGTATCCTTTTGCAGGTCAGTCAATCTGGCAGAGAATTACAATAGTGCCCAGGTAATGATGAAGACTGATTCTATGCAGATCTCCAGGCCTCCAGCACCACAATTCAGTGTTTCCATCTCTCTCTTGTACCATTTAATACTCACAGCTTTACCACCATTACATGACATAGGAATAAGTTATCTGCCACAACCTTTTGCAGCAAGGATTCAGGATCTGGAAAAGGGGCTGTGCACAAATGGATACACTAGACAAGAAATATGAATTTAGAAGGCATGGGGGAGCCAGGCGAATAACTTCCCTTTAGCAGAGAAGCTCCCTGAAAGCTTTTATTTACTTGCCTACACATTTGCCCTTTAGGAATACAAACAGGCATATGAATGGTAAAGTTCGGTAAACAATAAAAGGATTATCAGGTTAGGAGATCGCCTTCAGCCATTTGGCCAGCAGCAGGGTAATATAATGCTGATTTTCAGACCTGCTGAATATCAAAGTCCATTAGCCTTCTAAAGGACTTCTCACATTTATATTTTAACTATTGTTGGTCTTTACCCCCTAGCAGTTCCCCCTTTTTGTTTTCTTAATAAATTTAGAAAGGTGTATGCCATTTGCAGGGCTCGGGCCTTTAAGATTTTTTATTCTGCATCTGCAGACTAGAATTAAACATATAAAAATAAGAATGAGATAGGCAATAGTGGTTAAGCTAAAAAACAAATGTAGGGTGGTCAATGAAAAGCATTGAGTTCTTTTATGTCCTTTTAAAACTTGTTGTCAAGTATTTAAGGAATAATTCCATAGTAGGCTTCTTTCTGGGCCATCAGTTCTTTATAGGTCCCCTTCCCAATCACCGTCCTCTTGTGGCATGACAGCAATGATATTCGAGTTCTGAATGGTGGATAAATGGTGGGCAATGGCAATGCAGGCCTGAACTTCTTTAGCTTTGTCCAGGGCAACCTGCACTGACATACAGCTGATGACTGCTAACATGGCAAGGTGTTTTTACCATCCCCCATCTCTGGACTGTTTTTCCTCAGTCTCGTCAGCATGTTGCTTGGGGTTACTGCTATCTGTGGTTGGAGTAGTCTGGTCAGTTCTTCTCTCAGATCCATTGTTGAAGTTTCCACATTGGCTTGGAGGAGTTTCCTGGAAATACGCAAGCATATCCTTGACCAGAGGTTAATAAAGGAAGCCTTCCATAAACCAGACTTGAGATTTTTCTATTTAACCAGACCATTTTCCTTTGGCGTATTCTGACACCAGTGTAATTCCATGGGTGTCATTTCAGCATTACAAGTGAAAAATTTAAAGTAATTTTAAGGCTTGATGTAGTTTACTTACAGGAGATTTCTTCACTATTCTCCCTTTTTTGTTTTTCAAGTTGGGATTTTAGAGGCCCTTGAGGCAGATGTATAAGCTTTGTTTAGGGAGGCAAAATGCAAATTATTTACTTTTCTTTTTGAGGCCTAATACATTGATTTTTAATTACAGTTTTCCAGATATTTGAAGGAAATCTATTTCTGATTTTTCTTCCAATTTCTAGGCCACATTTAAGGAGTTTCTTTTAAAAACCCCTTTTCTTTCTTTTAAACAGAGCAATGAACTTGATTGCTTTTCAGAAATACCAATCAAAGAGAGGTATGCTGACAAATACTGTAATGCATGCATATCAAGTAAAAGTAACTCTCTTTTTACTTATGGTGTCTTATTAATGGTGAGATTTAATGCTTGAATAATAACTTTTAGTTTACTTTGTAAATATTAGAGGAGGAGATTTTAAAGTTCCTCCTTTTATTAAGCTTAAATTTACCTTTAAACAGCATTCTTTTTGGCTAGTGCTCATTTGCATATGTATGCAAGTTTTACTTTGGACTTTGTTAGAACAAATTGCTTAAAAAATATTTGCTTCTCATATAACTGAGTTTATATGAGACCTTGATTATATTAGAAAAAGCTAATTTATTAAGTAACTAAATTAGGCATCTTTATTGAAAAAGTAAAGTAAGCAAACCTATACACTTGACCTATGAAGTACAGATACCACTCCACCTCCCAGCCCACCTGAAGAGCAGGCTGCCTGAGGCTTCTTGTCTTAAAATTCTGTTGCTGAAGAATCTGGTTTTGCTTAAGAAGTATTCAGCAACTTTGTCCTGCTAAGCTTAGAGGTTGAAACCTTTATAAAATTTAAAATATATGTATTTAAATAGAACACAGTTATTAATTTTTATTTGATAAATCTTTCCATGTGATTTCAAGTATACTAAGTTGGCCTAATTTAGTTCAAAAATATTTCTTTTAAGAGAAGAGTAAATACTTGAATTATTCTAGAGCCCTTGAAATGTGCTAAAGTTATTTCTTGGTTAAAGTCTAGAAATATAACTTGGAAAGACTATCAAATATAGATAACCCAAAGATTATTTACTTTTTATAATTATTCTAAAAGATGATAATTAAATTTAAACTGGTTTTTATATTAAAAACTAGAGGCCTGGTGCACGAAATTCGTGCACTGGGGATGGGTAGGGGGTCCCTTAGCCCAGCCCGTGCCCTCTCGCAGTCCAGGACCCCTCCCTCCTTACCGCCCACCTGCTTGCTGCTTCCTACCGTTCAGCTTGCTGCTCCTTAGTGCTGCTGTGAAGGCCTTGGGTCTGCTGGGTGCTGGGCCTGCTGTGTCTCTGATACTCCCAGCAGCCCCAGCACCTTGATGGCGGGGCTTGGGGCTGCTGGGTGCTGGGGCTGTGGATCTGTGCCTTTGATCAGGGCCCCAGCAGCCCCAACACCAAGGTGGTGGGCCTTGGGGCTGCTGGGTACAGGCCCCCCCTGAGTGTTTGTGTCTTCTATCAGGCCCTCAGCAGCCCCAGAGCTGAGGTGGTGGACCTTGGGGCTGCTGGGTGCCGAGCCTGCAGGTTTGTGTCTCCGATCAAGCCCCCAGCAGCCCCAACACTGCCTCAGCGGGGTTTGGGGCTGCTGGGTGCCGGGCTCCCCTGCGTGTTTGTGTCTGTAATCTGGCCCCCAGCAGCCCCAGCAGCCACAGCACTGCCTAAATAACTTCAGGGAAACTTTATTTAGTCTTCTTTTAAAAGCAATCTAGTTTAAAAATGAGTTGCAGTTAAGAGAGAACAAAGAACATGGTACCTAAGAGTGAAATAGACAGACAGAGGAGAGGCTGGGCACTGGTCAGGGGCTTACATGCCAACTGTTCTCCTCCTGGAAAATGATGTAAAATCGGTTTCTTTAGTTTTCTGCTCAATGGTCTTCTCCAGCGAGTGGAGTGGCATCTGCTCGCTTCTCCCTGGGGCCTGGCTTGGTGGCCGCCTTGGGGTCTGGCTGCGCTCCAGCGGGCTCCGCACGGGCCTGCCTGCTCCGCCTGGCCCTGCCCACACGTTGCTTCCTTCCTCCGAGTCTTCCTTGGGCACAGCCCCGGTCCATCACCTCCTCCTGTGTCTGCACCGCTTCCACAGGCCGAGAAAGAGGCCCACACGGAGTTCAGGTCTGCAAGGAGCTGGTCCTCTGCTCTCAGAACCTTCGGGATCTCCGCTTGCAATTGTTCCCTTCCATGACCTTCCTTCCCTACCTCCAGTGTCTTCCCAGAGCACCCGCATGCCTGCCCTCCAGCAGCAGGTTGTCTTTGTGTGGCTTTCAGGGCAGCCTTCAGGGCCTGGTGGCTGCACTGTGGCCCTTCCACGTTGGGCGCCGGGTCTGAGGCCTCCCCGGGAAGGTGGGCGGCTCCCCAGCAAGTCCTGCTGCACCAGGCACACCTGTGCTTGCCCCCCCCCCCCCCCCACCGCACCCTCCAGGCATGGCGGCTCCACACTGTGCTCAGGGCCTGGGAGTTAAGCAGCAGGGTGGTCCTGATGTGGTAGAGCTGGGCCAGCTGGGTCAGCTTCCTGTGCTGGGCAGAGATGGGGGGGGGGTGGGGGGAGATGGCTCAGGCTGGACCCTGGGGGAGGTCCCTGAGGGCAGCTCTCTGCTCCTCCTGGCGGGCCCTTTGGCTCCCCTGCCAGGCAGGCGGTCCTGCCCTCCATCTCTGATAGCTGGGAGCCACTGCCAGGGCTTGGTGCGCCCCTGCAATTCCAGCAGGACCCAACTTCCTGAGAGGAGCCCTGAGTCCTAGTGCCGGTGGCTGTGGAAGCCAAGCAGAGTTCCGACAGGCTGCGGCTGGGGGCTGTGGGCGCCCCCTGGGTGGCGGCCCCTGCCAGCAGCTGCAGGAGGCTGGCCTCAGATTTGGACTTGAGCAGGTGGGGCAGGCAGGGCAGCAGCTGGACAGGGGTGTGGCAGCGGAGGCAGGGCGAGGGCGGGGGTGAAGGGGCCTGTGATAAATCTAGGGGCTGGGGGTGGCTCCACTACAGGGGCTGGGGTCGCAAAGTCTTGCAAGGAGGTGGGGGAGAGGGTGCCATAGGCGGAGTCCATGGAGCAGGAGCTGCCCTCCCCGGGGCCCAGGGCCAGCAGTTCGCTGGTCGGTGTGACAGATGAGGCGGTGGTACTGAGGGACATCTCTCCGACTGGGAGCTGAAGGGTCCGCCCTCGAACTCGGGAGAGGAGAGTGTCTCCCCGGGCTCCAGCACCACCACGGCCAGGGTCTCCATGGAGCCGTCCGAGGCGCAGTGCTGGGAGTCCAGGCTGTTGCTGCTTTTGCGCAGGATGGTGAGGGAACTGGCGGCGAAAGTGCTACTCTCCCCACCCTCCTCTTCCTCTTCCTCCTCCAGGCTCTGCAGGTGCTGCTGGCTGCCCGCGTGCTCCTGTGCATGTAGCTGCTGCAACTAGTTCTAGGCATTGTAAATGGAGTCCACCCAGCCCTGGCACAGAGCCTGCCCTCTGGCCTGGAACGTGTAGGTCCCCACGGCACTGTGGACTCGTTCAGGTAGATGAGGAGGAAGGAGCCAGGGTCCCGCAGCTCCCGGCACAAGATCTTGTCCACCAGCAGTGGTGGCCTGATGACTTTGGTCCTCTCAGCCTTCTTCACGGCCTTGGTCACTAAGAGCAGGTCCGTGAAGAGGAAGCAGTACACATCCATCTTGCTGTGCTTTCCCTCCTTCATCCTCAGGCTGTCCTCCAACATCAGCTGACGAGTCTCCTCTGGGGAGGCATCTGGGATGGGCACGGTCAGGTCCAGGTGCAGAAATTCCTTCAGGAGCTTGTCCACCTCGTTGTTGCTACCCTCCACCACCTCTTAGGCGTCCATGCGGCTCACCACAGGGGCCAGCTGCTGCTGCATGCACGTGTTCATGTGGTGGATGAAGCGCTTCACAGAGCTGATCATGGTGATGACGGCCTCCTTGGCACGCGCAGCTCGTCCATCTTCCTCAGCACTGACTTGAGCAGCAGCGGGTACTTGGTGAGCCGCCTGTGGGGCTTGGCGAGCATGTCGCTCAGCTTCAGCCGCTGGCACTTCTGGTACTTCTCTGCCCACATCACGTAGGCCCAGACGAGGTCGTTGTTGTGCAGCAGGCTGCACATGTACTCCATGCAGTCCTCCTCCTCCATGCAGTACCAAATGTAGGGTTTGAAGAAGGAGCCGAACATCTCGAAGCCTTTGAGGAGGTCCCGGGCTGCAGCAGCACCCCCGTGCGCAGCACCTTCTCCACCATCCGCGCCATCACGCGGCCTGACAGCCCATGGTGCAGATGCGGGATCTCGGGGATGTTGCTGAACAGGAGCGGGGCATGCAGGTGTCCAGACTCCTCCCCAGGGCGACCCTTCACCCGGGAGTCCCCGCTGCTCCATTCACCCTCTCGGCCAGCGGGGAGTGAAGCGCCCTCATTGGGTCCATTGCTCTGGGCTCTGGGGAGGAGGAGGCCACAGAGGGCGAGGCCCTGGCACAGGAGGAAGCCGTGGATGGCAGGCAAGGAGCCCAGGACTCACTGCGCCCCCGCCACCACCCGCGTCCCACTGGGGCCTGCACCCAGGAGTGCCATGGCTGTGGCAGGGCCACAGGCTAGGCTTGGAGTTGAGTCCTCCATGCACAGTCCCAGCAGCCTGCCTGGTGTGGGTGGGGATTTCGGTTCACCTTGAGGGAGGCTCCGGCCTATGTCTGCTCCTCTCCTGGTGGAGTGGAGGGACTCCAGCACTGAGGTCAGAGGAGCTGCCTTCCAGCCCCCAGGCCGCTTTTTGGAGTAGGAAGTTTCACCATTGGCCTCTGCCTAGGACGTGACCTCTGCACCCCCAAGTTGCATAAACACACAGGGCTTCCATCAGGCTTCGCTGATCCCGGGGCGGGAGGCCTCTCTGCTTCGCTGATCCCGGGGCGGGAGGCCTCTCTGCTCTGTGGCTTCCGGGCTGTTTGGCTTCGCTCCACCGCTTGGAGCCTGTGTATGCAAATTAACTGCCATCTTTTAGCTTCTATAATTGAAGCATTGCATCTTTTAGAGCTGTTGCTTCAGGAGCTCAGAGCCAGGTGGTGGGCGGGGGCAGGCGGGGAACCTTGGCTTCCTCCATCGCTGAGGCAACCAAGCCTCCTGTTTACTTCAGCTGCCTGGCTGCCAGCCGCCATCTTGGTTGGCAGTTAATTTGCATATCGCCCTGATTAGCCAATGGGAAAGGTAGCAAAGTTATAGTTAATTACCATGTTTCTCTATTATTAGATAGGATTGGTTCAGACCAGAGAATTAATCCTATTTTTTTAATCAGATAATAAAATATTATATCCTAGGTTAAAATTTTACTACACATAGTATACATAAGGATTACAATATATTTTGAACTCCTAATTTCTCCAGAGAAAACGCAAGAATTATTTTTCTCAAAATGGAATTTCTATACTTGATGCATTTTGTTATCACAACCATATAATTTCTTCCAACTTGGTTTTATTCTATAGTATCTGTAAAGAGATTGGGCTCAATCCAAGAAGGCCACACCTTCTCTTAAGCTAGCCTTTTTCTCTTCACAGATACAGAAATCCCAGATGTCTCCCTTAAATTGTGAGAAATGTCTCATCTATCCAAATTTCAAATGATGGACTAGAAAATAAAAACATGGCAAAAATGAGACTTTGAATTGCACTCTTGGGAGTGGGCATCCATTTCATAGGATCACCAAAAGACCTAGTAATTAATGGGCTGGGGCCTTTTTCAGTTACTTCCCTTTGTCTAGGGAATTTTCTTAGAAGTTCTGTTATCGGCTACATGTACTGCTCTTATTCTTTCTTTCCCCATTCCCACATTCTGTTTGCTCTGGGGAAATTTAGTAATGGCCTGTCCATCTACTGTTTCTTTTCTATTAAATTAAATTAAAGGCATGCTTAGTAAACTAACAATAAACAACAAAGACAGATAAAACAACAATCAACAGACAAGTGCCCATAACACATAGACAAGACTTAATAAATCAGAGTTCTTTTCATGGATCTTATCTTATTCTGTTCTCCATAGCATTGACTGGCTTCTAAAGTTATTTTAGCTAAAATTTGCTTGTCCCAAGGCTTCCTATGGTAATTTTCAGACAAAGCATTAAAGAGTCCTTTTGTAAAACAACTGATAGCCCCATTTTTCTCTAGCTGTTGAGCATTTCCACACTAGAGGCAGAGGATCCAGGGCCTTAGGTGTTACAGACTTTTGATCCCCAATACAAATTAGGCATAATGCAGCTTGAACAAGAGCCCGCAAAGTTAAAGATGACAAGGGCACTCGTTTTCCTTGCACCTGCTTTAAGAGAGTACCTTTTGACATTTTAATTTCTTTATCCTTAAGCATGCAAGCTAAAAATTTACAATGATGTTTTTGCCTTTTACTCAAATTCTTCCCCATTATAGCCTGACTGAAATAAAAGATGTTCCCACCCACTTTATAGTTTGAGACTTCCAAAGCTGGCACAGGCTTTGTACGCAGTGAATTTCCCCACCTTTTCGGTGCACTTCCCACCTTTCCAGTGAACTTCGTTTTTCACTCAGGTGAATCTTCTTCTCCAGGTCTCTTTTTGAGGAACCAGATGTGAATGCCGCATCCATTTGCAGCTAGGGTTCAAAGACTGGAGAAGGGGCTATACAGAAATGGATGCACTAGACAAGAAATATGAATTTAGAAGGCATAGGGGAGCCAGGTGGATAACTTCCCTCTAGCAGAGAAGCTCCCTGAAAGCTTTTATTTACTTGACTACAACCAGGCATATGAATGGTAAAGTTTGGTAAACAATAAAAGGATTATCATATTAGGAGATTGCCTTCAGCCATTTGGCCAGCAGCAGGGTAATATAATGCTGATTTTCAGCCCTGCTGAATATCAAAGTCCATTAGCCTTCTAATGGACTTCTCACATTTATATGTTAACTACTATTGGTCTTTGCCTCCAGCAGTTATCCCTGATGTGGCTCAGTATATTCCTTTTTCCTATCCCTACTTCTTTTTTTTTTTAACTTTATTTTTATTGTTGACACTATTACAGATGTCCCCATTTTCCACTCCTTTGCCCATCTCCATCTATCCCCTCGCCCCTCCCTTCCCTCTGGCCATCACCACACTGTTGTTTATGCCCATGGGTTATGCATATATGTTCTGTGGCTCATCTCTTCACACTCTTTCATCTAGTGCCGCCTCCCCTCTGATAGTTGTCAGTCTGTTCCATGTATCCAAGTATCTGTTTCTATTTTGTTTGCCAACTTATTTTGTTCATTAGATTCCATATATAAGTGAGATATGGTGTTTGTCTTTCTCTGACTCTCTCATTTCACTTAGCATAATAATCTCCATGTCTATCCGTGCTGTTGCAAAAGGTAAGAGTTCCTGTTTTATGGCCCTATAGTATTCCATTGTGTAAATGTACCACTGGTTTTTAATCAACTCATCTACTGATGGGCACTTGGACTGGGTGCTGTTGGTGGGAATGCAGACTGGTGTAGCCACTATGGAAAATAGTATGGAATTTCCTCAAAAATTTAAAAATGGAACTGCCTTTTGACTTCAGGGATCCCACTTCTGAGAATATATACTAAGAGTCCAGAAATACCAATTCAAAAAAATATATGCACCCTTATGTTCATAGTGGTGTCATTTATGATAGCCAAGATCTGGAAATAGTTCAAGTGCCCATCAGTAAATAAGTGGATAAAAAAGCTGTGGTAGATTTTGAAAGGACACAACAGGACTGATAGCTGTGTCCTTAACCCCTCTTCCAAGAAAAAGCCACAGGATGTATCAGTTGCTCAGCCTGCCCTTATCTCGGCCAATGGGAAAGCGGGGGGGGGGGGGGGGAACTAGCCCAAGGCCAAAAGTATGCTAGCCACCCCACCCCGTCTTTGTTTAACCAGACCCTAGCTGCACCCTGCCCTTGCATCACTATCCCCTGGCCCTCACTCAACCAACCGGAATTGGCCAAATCAGTGGTCAGAGTGTGCCCCCACCCCCCAACCCCAAGCCCTATAAATTCTTTGTTCTCTTGGAACTCCGGGCTCTCTCTTGCATCCAGTAATGGAGGCGGGGGGTGGGGGGGACCAAGCTGGCTTGAATAAAGACTCTATGCTTTTGTATCGGATTTGGTGCTCCCTAGTGATGTCCTTTGGGGGGTCTTGAAATCTGGGCATAATAATTTAACCCTACTTCTTAATGCTTCAGATCATCTGAAACCTTTTCATTGTGCACATATTCTCATTTTCTCCTGTGAATATTCCTTTTATCTTCCACTAGAATTAAAATCAAGTGTTCTCTTGACAATATTGCTTCTCCTGTAGCCATTAAGAGGAACTTGTTTCCTCCTTAACATTGGACCTAGAGATGGAAGAAATTCCTTCCTTACATCTTATTGCTATTTTCAACAATCCTCCCAACCTCTTTTTTAAATAAGCAAGCAAGCAAGTACACATATCTTGTGTCTCATGTTATCAGATTCTACCTCCTCTACACTGCTGTTTACAGTAATCTAGACTCCTAGACCCCTTCCACTTATTCCTTGAAGATTTCAGCTCCCAGGTTATTGACACTCTGTTTAATATTATTCCTGGTGTGAAGGTATATTTTAAATCAATAAAAGAACAGCCCCTGACATCTGAAAGCTAAGCCATATGACTTTTTATTGGCTAATAAAAAATATCACAGAATATAAACCTCAGACTCTGAGATTTTAATAAAAGGAGCTAAAATAAGACTACTTTATAAATTTGTCTAAACACAGACATAAACTAGATTATCATACTACCCTAAAATACCAAATATCCCTCTTTCTTGGCTAAAATGAGTAATTGCTACTTCTTTACCAATTACAGCTTTAGCCTTGCTTTACTCTGCCCTTCCTAGAAAGACATATTGAGGTCTAGTCAGTTGTAGGATTATTCCTACTTTCTAGTCTAAAGTGACCCCAACTTCCTTAGATCCTCCCTAAAATGCCTCAACCAAAATCCAAATCCTATAATTGGTTTTTGCTAACACCCTTTTACTGAGACATTCCATGCATCCCTTGCTGCATTGAGTAAGAAGCTCAACTTGTTCAAATCCAAGCGTGCTCCTGGTGATCTTTGCCTGCCAGCATTAACACTATTAGAATTCCTGGTGATATTAGCATCACATTATAACATCCGAACTTCTCCCTCTTCTGCCCCCCCACCAACTTCCTTAATTTTCTCCCCTTTTTGTGCTCCATTTTACCAAAGGGATCATCTCATTGTCATGATTGTGTAATTTCCAGCAACGTTAGTCCATTCATAACATTGGTTTCATTTATTTTACTCTCGCACTTCTTCCACCTCATTCCTCATAATAACCCAAGTTCAACAACTCTTCTATCTCATGGAGATTTTAATGTAAGTAATAATTTCACCATTTTATTATTCCTCATCTTGTCTTATACGACTCAAATTCTGTAGGTGATCATTTTAACTAGTTTCTTGCATGCACCTGTATTCCTGTTCCCCGTCCCCCCACCTTTCTCCTTCATTGCCCTTACTAGGATAAACCGTTACTCTAGTTAAATCTATCTACCTCTTCTCTGCATAAGTCCATCCTGCTGAAGGCTGCTGCAGAGAAACAGAATTGTACTGACTGGTTTACTTCAAATTCCTGATCACTATTCATAAGCTTGGCATTAGTACCTCCAATGGCTCCTATTACGTTTTCTGCATCATTCATTCCTCTCTCTTTCCTGGATATACTGCCTCCTCTTTTTTTTTCAATTTCTCTCCTTTATCCTCAATATCAGCTGAATGCCATATATGCCAGGTCCCTTGAAACAGCAAGCATGGACCGGCTCCCGGCAAGCTGATTACCTAGGTTTTTTTATTTCACTAAGAGATTGGGAATAATCAAAAGAGAATTTCCAAAAACTTCTAGCAGTATGAAAACTTACATGCATATGTGCCCTTTATGTCTCTATTTTCCTTCCTGTTAACTGAAAAGAACTCTCCATTGTTAAGGCTAATCTCCTTCCCCATATACCAAATTCCATCCCCTATACCTACTCAAGAATACTGGCTACTTGTCTTTCCCTCTTTCACATTATTATTATTTTTTACCTGTACTTGACATCTTTTGGTATGTAAATATAGTTTGATTTCTCCCATCCTAAAAACTATTTTTTGTCCTCACTTCATATTAAGTTAATATGCTATTTTCCTCTTTCTTATTTTTTGATGATTCATTTTTATGTATCAACTTGTTTGGGTAATGGTATCCGGATATTTGGTTGAACACTATTCTGAATGTTTCTTTGAAGTATTTTTGGATGAGATTTACTTCTATGTCTGAACTTTGAGTAAAACACATCATCCTCCTTAATGCAGATGGGCTTCCTTCAATCAAATGAAGGCTTGATTAGAACAAAAGGCTGACGTCCCTCTAGCAAGAGAGAGTTCTGCTAGCAGGCTGCCTTCAGACTTCTCCTGGAACATCAGTTCTTCCTGATCTCCAGCCTGACTGCCTTGGTACTCTAAGTGCCACACTTCCCAACTCTTCTCACACACTCTCATCAGCTTTTCCACCCCATCACTTGGCCAAATTGCTCTGGTCAAGGACACCAAATCACCACCACATTGTTAATTCATTTTTTACCTTTTATACTATTTGATCTCCAGCATTATGGCTGAATAATGCTCACACCTCACCGAGGACCTGTCTCTGTCCTAGTCTCTGGTCATTATGAATGTTATGTACCTTACCTAGCAAAAGTGACTTTGCAGATATGATCAAGCTGAGAATCTTAAGGTGGGGAGATTATCCTACTCAGATTATCCAGATAGACTGTTTGTAATCACAGAAGTCAAGGGGCAAGAGTGTAAGAGTCACAACAGGAGGTGTGAAACAGAAGCAGGGAAGAGAGAAAGAGAATTTAAGATGCTATGCTGCTCTCTTTGAAGATAGACGAAGGAGCTACAAACCAAGAAATGAAGGCAACCTCTAAAAGCTAAAAACGGCAAGCCCATTAGCAGATGAGTGGATTAAAAAACTGTGGTACATGTACACAATGGAATACTATGCTGCAGTAAAAAAGAAGGAATTCTTACCATTTGCAACAGAATGGATGGAACTGGAGAGTATTATGCTAAGTGAAATAAGCCAGTCAGAGAAAGATTAATATTACATGATCTCACTCATTTATGGAATATAATGAGCAACATAAATTGATGAACAAAAACAGATCCAGAGACAGAGAAGCATCAATCAGACCGTCAAACCTCAGAGGGAAGGTAGGGGAGGGTGGAGGTAAGGGAGAGAGATCAACCAAAGGACTTGTATATATACATATATATATAGATAGATATATAGATTGATTATAGATTGATTATAGATTAGATATAGATATAGATATAGATATAGATATAGATATAGATATTAAACACAATGCTGGAAGATATATTCCCCTACTTTACATAGGCTGGCACAGTGCTGGCACTATGGTTGGCATAAATACCATTCTTCCCTGTTCCTTCTTTTTTGTGTGCAGTGTTGTCTGAGGATAACACATTATGGTCTGAAAAATACAGCTCCATATGGAGAGCCACCTGCACTGTCCTCTGTTTGGTCTTTCTCAGCTGCAGCTGCACTTGTGTGTACAACCTTGTGCAAGGCAAAAGGAGGCTATTGAACTAGGAAGAGTTCATTGCTGCTGTCCATGGGGACTTCTTTGACATAACCTGGCTGCATGCCATTCAAGGTGACAAGCCCTGAAGTATAGCCAGCAGCCTTAAAATATGCAAATGGCTTCCCAGTAGCTATTTGCCCATTTTCTATGCTTGGTTTCAATGCCTAATTTTCAGTTAGCCAGAGTGAAACTCAGTCATAATCATGCTTGTTTGCCTATGATTCTTTCTTTATGTGCTAATTAAACAAACTTTTCCTTTTTCCTTCTTTTTAAGAGATAAGAGGAATACTGTAGTTGCCAGGCATTTAATATTTATATTTTGAATCAAGTAGGTTGGATTGTTATTGTAGCTAAAACAGACAACACTACTACTCTTCTACCTTGAGTTACAACCACAACCCACCTTTGCTTCTGTGGTCTGTTTCTTCATCCCTGGGTTTTTCTGAGCTGAGCTGGGTTAGAGGCAGGGCGGAGAAACAGAGGACAAATCCCTGGGCACACACCATTCTTACCCTATTGCAAGTTAACGGCTTATTTTCTGCAATCATTTATTTTAAGTGGGAACAGGAAGAAAGTACTGGATTGAGAGACTTGAAAACCTTGTCCTGGTTCTCTCCTTAATTAGCTGGATAATGTTAGGCAAGACCAGTAACTGCTCTGGTTTTCAGTCTCTTTATGATCAAATGAGGCAGCACACTTGGATTATTTTGGAAGTTTTTTCCAGCTTTAAATTACAATGTATTTAGAGTACTTCACTTCCCTTCATTATGTTGTTGATTGTAAAATTTTTGCATATTTTTCCACTTTGCACTTGATCTAATTTAGGATGTATCTGAAAACTGCTGTCAGAAATTTCATTTTGACATTTCCTATATTCTTTTATCTTCTCTGCTGGAAGAATAATTGTGATTGCCAAACTGAATAATTGTTTTCACACACATTATGTGTACTTTTTTTTAAATATCCTGCTTCCCATATGTTTTACAGAATTTCTGCATGATACAATTTTTAAAAATGAGTTTATTCATTTGGGAAGTAATATTTCACAGCAATAATCTCTAGCAATTTATGTTAATTTTTTTCTCAGCCCAGTCTGATTAAGTGTCCTGAAATGGTCTTTTCAAATCTTATTTGGAAAATAATTATTCCCAAATAAGTATGTAAGTAAATCTTATATGGAAATAAATCTTATTTGGGCAGTGTTCTTCATGGACCAAGGCTATTCCCTGGAACAGGACAGAGGGTCATATTTAGAATGATCTTAAGTTTAACATGAAGAAGTTCAAAATCTGTAGCATCTTCTACAAAAGCTGATGATTGCATGGGCCTACTTCATTGGAAGGAGGCACCTGTGGGTAGAAACTCAACCAGAGAATTTTGTGATGAAAAGACAGGCTGAGCCAAAAGAAATAGCTCGGTTGCCTTGTTTGACCAGAAAATGTATGCTTCTGTGTCAATAGAACATGTGCACTCCTGTGTCAAATTGATAGGATGACCATATTAGCCATTATCCAAAGATAATGATAAGCCTTTTATGATGATAAGTTCATCATGGATGCATTATAAATTTAAGTATACAACAATAAGACCCCTTAACAAAAAGGGAGTGATTTCTGTGGACAGGAATAGTTCTAAAGGAGCTGAAGTGCCTCTTTCATTAGATAATTGTCATAGTAGATCAGGCCACCATTAAGCTTTTATAAAATACTAGAGGCCCAGTGCACAAAAATTTGTGCACTCAGGGTGGTCCCTCAGCCTGGCCTATGCCCTCTTGCAGTCTGGGACCCCTCAGAGGATGTCCCTTGGGGGATCAGGCTCAAGCTGGCAGTCAGACATCCCTCTGGCAGCCCAGCAGCCCTCAGGGGATGTCCACTTGCCAGCGGGGAGCAGGCCTAAGCTGCAGTCAGACATCCTTAGTGCTGCTGAGGAGTCAGAAGAGGCTCCCACCACCACTTTTGTACTGGCAGCCATTAGCCTGGCTTGTGGCTGAGCAGAGCTCCCCCTGTGGGAGCGTACTGACCACCAGGGGGCAGCTCCTGCATTGAGCATCTGCCTCCTGGTGGTCAGTGTGTGTCATAGTGACCAGTCATTCCCAGTCCTTCTGCTGTTAGGGTCAGTTTTCATATTACCGTTTTATTATATAGAATAGAGGCCTGGTGCGTGGGTGGGGGATGACTGGTTTGCCCTGAAGGGTGTCCCGGATCAGGGTGGTGGTCCCACTGGGGTGCCTGGCCAGCTTGGGTGAGGGGCTGATGGCTGTATGCAGCTGGTAACATCCCCTTCAGGGTGGGGGTCCCCACTGCAATCTGGCCACTCTCCCTTTAGGGTGGGGGGTCCACTGGGGTGCCTGGCCAGTCTGGGTGAGGGGCTGAGGGCCATTTTCAGGCGACGGAAGTTCCCAGCCTCTCCTTTTTCCTTTTTTTTTATTCTGGGATTTATTTACCTTCTATAATTGAAACTTTGTTGCTTTGAGTGGAGCTCAGAGCCGCCGTGGCAGGCGAGAAGCTTGGCTTCCTTCATCCTTGGGGCAATCAAGCCTCCTGCTTGCTCCAGCTCCGTGGCTGCCGGCCACCATCTTGGTTGTGTTAATTTGCATATAATCGCTCTGATTGGCTGGTGGGTGTGGCTTAAGGCATAGAGAAGGTATGGTCAATTTGCATGTTTGTCTTTTATTAGTGTAGATGTAAATGATTTTATACTTTTTCTAAGGAACTCTACTCAAAAGTTTTTACAGATGACTTTTCACTTTTGTTTTAATATTCACATTAGTTTAGCTTAGACTTCACTCCTGGTGTTCCTAAAGTATTTAGGTGGTATCTACTTTTCTATGTTTGGTTATAAGGAATGCAACCATGTTCATTATGGGAAAAGGCCTGGACTTGGAATAAAAAGACATGAGTTCATGAACTAGCTGGAACACTTTCTACAAGTTTATTTAACTTCTTTGTGTCTATGATAATCTTTGTCAGGCCTATAATTGAGGAGAGTGAAAGGATTGAATTATGTATGTATATATGTATACACACAACACACACACACACACACACCACACACATACAAACACACACAGGCACACTTTGGAATATTTAAAGAGCTAAAATTAAGCAGTTTATCATGAATATATAAGGGCTCCCACCATTAGCTTTATCATCATTCAAAACATAGCACTTTTTTGTATGTGTTTTCATCCTTTAAATTTAAAACAGTTTCCCAGTTGTATTATGAAGTGCTCCATTTATATTTCACTTCCTTTTATTTTCTGTTTATTCTGTTGTCACATAATTTCTGGAATAATGACACTCATTGATCCATTTAAGAAGTAAGATATTTTAGCACATAGACATTATAGTATTCTCTATCAAATAACATCCATTAATATGGTTTCCTTTATAAAGCAACTTTATAATGTACAGCATAGGATAAATAGTCAATAATTTATAATAATAAAAGCATCATATGCTAATTAGACCAGATGTCCTTCCAGACGACCTTCCGGATGAAGCCAGGGCTGTATCGGGCCTCTAGTATTAAAATAATAATATATGGTGACAGAGACTTATTACTAGACTTATTGTGGTGATCAGTTTGGAAGGTATATAAATATTAAATCACTATGTTGGACCCTGAAACTCATACCTTATGTCAATTAAAAATAAATTTTAAAAAGTAACTTCATTGGTAGTTACATGATTGGGAGGAGAAAGTATTCAAAGCTTTGCTGACTTCTAGAAATTTTCTATTATGAACTGTGGATTACAATTGGTCCTCAATATTATGTATATAGGAAAGAAAAAGTATGGCAGTCCAAAATAAAGATAGAAATGAACAAAGTAACATAATGGTATTACATTTTATGCTAGATTAGATCATAAGTGTGACATTAAAATTGTCTATTGCCAAAATTGCATGTAAAAATCCCTTGGAATCATTAGTTTACTTAACATATATGGCTTTATATGTACAAATTTCTGAAAAAATTGTTTCTCATTAAATGCAACACAGGCAGATTTTTCTTCAGCATTGGAACAGATGGTTGTTTCTCCATTTGAGCACGAGTTGCAATGGGTAACTTATGTTTTGGGCCCTTTTGTGGTCTGTTAGGCAAGATCTTTGTACTTCAGGAAGCACAGAGGTTCACATTTAGTGCAGGTCATGGGTTCAGACTGAATAGAATGAAGGGTAGAATAGTCTCTGCCATTTAAATTATTTTCTTCTTTTTTAACCAAACATGCCTGATTAATTAACACAACTTATAGTTGTCTATGTACTTGAAGTCAGAGTTACTTCGGAGATATTGCAGGTTTATTCCAGGCCACTGCAGTAAAGTAAAGACTGCAGTAAAGTGAATACCACAATAAAGCAAGTCACACATTATTTTGGTTTCTCAGTACATATAGAAGTTGTTTACACTATTCTTTCATCTATTGTGTGCAAGAGCATTGTGTCTATAAAACAATGTATATGCATACATTCATTAAAAAAAAAAAAAAAGACTTTACTGCTGCCCGGCTGGTGTGGCTTAATGGTTGATTGTTGAGCTATGAACCAGGAGGTCATGGTTCGATTCCCAGTCAGGGCTCATGCCTGGGTTGCAGGCTTGATCCCCAGTGTGGGGCGTGCAGGAGGCAATCAATGATTCTCTCTTATCATTGATGTTTCTCTCTCTTTTTCCCTCTCCTTTCCTCTCTGATATCAATAAAAATATATTAAAGAGATTTTATTGCAAAAAAAAAATTCTAGTCCTCTATTGGAAAAATGGTGCCAGTAGAGTTTCTTAATACAGTGTTGCTATAAATATTCAGTTTGTAAAAATTGCAAAATCTGTGAAGTTTATAAAGCAAAGTGCAATAAAACGAGTTATGCCTGTACTTATACAAGCACTCAAAAGCAAAGAACATTTTAAATGTAGACTTAGGATTCAATGCCAAAATGTCTGTGAAAAACTTTTGCAAAGTGCTGAATGCTGAACCAGGGCATAGATAAACCTTTTTGTCATCATTTGAAAATCACCTAATTGAAGATTACCAGTGCTTTGGGAAGGAGTATCTGCAATGGCGTCCTGGGCAGCAGGGCAATAAGAAGTCTTGGGAGCCTGGCACAGGGCAGAGGACAGTGGTCAGTACTCTGAGGCCCAATTGGTTGGGTTCCAATCCCAGGCCTCCTGCGGGCAGGTTACCTAAGCTCACTATGCTTCAGCTTCCTCATCAATAAAAACCGAGATAATAGTGCTTAGCATATGGGTTATTATGGTGATTAAGTGAGTTAATTTTGCATAGCACTTAGAATAGCTCCTGGGGTATCATAAGCATGATTTAAATGTACGGTTTGATAAGTACTTGTATTCATTTCACAGGGCTGCTGTAACAGGTAGCATTAAGCTGTGTGTTTTAAGACAACAGAAATGTATTCTCTCCCAGTTCTGGAGGCTAGAAGTCAGAATCAAGGGGTCAGTAGGATTGGTTCCTTTTGGCTGTTATGCGGGAGAATCTCTTCAATGTCTTTCTCTTAACTTTCAGTGTTGCCCGCCATCCTGAGAGGTCCTTGGCTAACAGACACATCACTGCAGCCTCTGTCTCTATCATCACCTGATGTCTCCCAGGGTGGCTCTGTGTTTCTAGTTTCCCTCTTAAAAGAAAGAAAGCCACATTGTACACCAATATGGCCTCATCTCAACTAGTTACATCTGCAATAACCCTATTCTCAAATAAGGTCACATTCAGAGGCATCGGAGGTTAGGGCATCAGCATATCTTTTTGGGTGGATACAATTCAACCTACAATGGTAATAATTTATACTATAAATAACAGGTTTATATAATCTATGTGTATTGAATAACTTAATGTACCATTAGTATGTTCAACATCATGAGCCTTTCAGTTTCTGTTTTGAATTTCAGAGGGGACATGGGGTCATGTTAGCTCTTCAACATCCTTTCATGTCCTGGAGACCAGATAATCCAGCAGCAGTTGCACCTGGCTTAGTAACCTTAGACCAGTGGTCGGCAAACTGCAGCCCCTTGAGTGTGGCTCTTTCACAAAATACCATGTGCAGGCGCGCACGTACAGTGTGATTGAAACTTTGTGGCCGCACTCAAGGGGCCTAAGAGCCACATATGGCTTGCGAGCCGCAGTTTGCTGACCACTGCCTTAGAACCTCCAGAGAATTAACCAAGGCCAGTACACTCAGGAAGGTGCTCAGGTAGTAAGGCTGCTTCTCCCTTTTACCTGACCTTCCCCAGTCCCCCACTCCACGCCCCCTACACACACACTTCACTCCTACTGTCCTGGTCTCTTCCTTATTTGGCTACTTCCACTAGCCTGATGGTTCCACAGTTTTGTTTTTGTTCCTTGTCTTATCACAACTGGCATTTTCTTTTTCTTTCTTTCTTTCTTTCTTTCTTTCTTTCTTTCTTTCTTTCTTTCTTTCTTTCTTTCTTTCTTTCTCTCTCTCTCTCTCTCTCTCTCTCTCTCTCTCTCTCTCTTTCTTCTTTCTTTCTTCCTTTCTCTCTCTCTGTCTCTCTCTCTCTTTCCTTTCTTTCTCCATCCCCTCCCTCCTTCCTTCCTTCCTTCCTTCCTTCCTTCCTTCCTTCCTTCCTTCCTTCCTTCCTTTTCCTTCTTTCTTTATAGAGGCCCAGTGCATGAAACTTGTGTATGGGTACTGTCCCTAGGCCTGCCCTGCGATCAGGGCCATCTTTCCTGGCTGCCCAAAGCTGGCCCCATCCCCTTCCACCATCCACCCTTGGTTCCCAATTCGCCATTGGGAGATCGGTGCCTGATGGCTGGGGAAAGGGTCCAAGAGGTGGTCAGTGCACCTCATAGTGACTGGTCCAGTCGTTGTTCTGGTTGTTCCATCGTTGAGTCAATTTGCATATTACCCTTTTATTATATAGGATTTTTTTTGTCAGTTGTCAGCTTTTGAAGCCCATAAATCCAAAGCTAAATCTTATGTAACTATGGTGACATTGGAATCCATTCAACCTGGGTTGCATGCCAGCTCTGCCATTTATGGCTATGGTACCTTGCATAAGTTCTGTCTGAATTTCAGTTTCCTCATGTATAAACTTAGAAAAGTTTACATAGGACAATGCCTGCTCCGTAAGAGGCACTTGAAAAATTATTGTGAATGAATTATATGAATAAATAGGGTTGTTGAGAGAATTAAATGAGATAATGATTTCAGTTCTTAGAACATTGGAAGTAGTGAATAATAAATAGCAGCTTCTATTTTTATTCTCTTCTCCTCAATCCAAATTCCTCTTTCTTAACTGCCTACATCTGTCAGTGGTTCTGCTTCTAATATCTAGATTTGAAGTACTAGTCATTTTTTAATTCACTCCTTTATTTATTGGCTGTTTATCTAGCCAATCACCATGTTTTATCAACTTTTCATTTGAAATCCTATATAGGCCAGTCTTTCCACTGTGGTTATAGTGGCTTTGGAATTAATTTCCTCACATCATCCTCATGGCATCACATCTAGACGACAACAGCCTACTGGGGTCTCCCTTTCTCTAGTCTTTTCTTTCTATAATCCATCCTAAATCTTTAGTCATCTTTTCCAACAAATGAGTTGCAGCAGTCCTACTTCTGATGGGCTCTATTTTGATAGCTTAATCTTACTGATAAGACCTGTGTGAGAATACTAGACTCTTCTTTTTAAATTGGAAGACAAAAGCATGTGTGGATGCTTAATTATTTCATATTCTGATTCATTTGAGCCTTTTATTGCAAGCCTTGATGTGGTTATGGTGGCAATGTTCAAAAGACTGACATCGCTCTGGAGCTATAATAGTGCTCGTTCAGGATTTGTTTAGGCTTTTTAAATTTTCTTGGGTTTATTTTTAGTGATACTTGCTCCTTGAGTGCTTTCAGTTTTTAAAGCTCTATGTTGTTTTGGTATGATGAAAGATACTCAGAGACATACCATATGGGAATTTATGCATTGAGTTTTGATCTATGTGGCCAGAACTCAAACTACAGAAGGACCACAATTCCATCTATGAGGAGAAGGATGCAATATTTTTTTTTTTTAGTGGCAAAATATTTTTTTATTATTGCTGAGAGGTATTCCATTATATATAGATATTACAGATTGTTTCTACATTTACCCCTTATAGGACATTTGGGTTGGTTCAAATACCTGGATTCTTTTTTAACATTTTTGTTTTTTATTGATTTTTAGAGAGAAAGGAAGGGAGAGAGCTAAAGAGGGAGAAACATTGGTGTGAGAGAGAAACATCAGTCAGTTGCCTCCTGCATGCACCTAGCCAGGGATCAAACCAACAACCTGAGTATGTGTGCTGATCTGGAATGGAACCTGCCACTTTCTGGTGCATGAGATAACAATCCAGCCAACTGAGCCACACTGACCATTATCTGTATAGTTTGAATAAAGTTACTAAACATCTGTCCAACGTTGTTTTTGTGTGAATATAGGTTTGCATTTTACTTAAGTAATCTCTATGAGTTAGATTGCTTGGTCAGATGGTAAGGGTATGGTTAATTGAATGGAATTCAGTGTTTCCTTATTTATCTCCTATTTGGTTTCCATTATTAAATGTGAGATATAGAAATCTTGAAGAATATAATATTTGAAGAGCATATAGCTTCCTCTAGTAGAAGTCAAACAACCATGCCCCAAATGAACCCCATACTTTGGTCTAGATCACTAATTTTCAACCTGTTCATCTCATGGCACACATAAATTAATTACTAAAATTCTGTGGCACACCAAAACTATATATTACAGTTTTTGCAGATCTGACCGAAAAATAGTTATAATTTTGATTCATACACACCAGACAGATATTGTTGTGTTGACTATTGTCATTTTCATATTTGACAATCTAAGGGAAAAGAGGTCAGTGTCTCTGACTAAATACTCAGGTTTTGCATGTTTTAAAAATTCTTGCAGCATACTGGTTGAAAATCACTGGTCTAGATGAATTGGAATATGATCTATAACGAAACTATCTGCCTTAAATAGTGTAACTTTTGAAGAACTGGGAGATTATATTCAGCTGCATGGCCATACATATGAAAGGTGGTTATTTACATGTTCAGATGTTACCAAAGCAGCTCTCCAAGATGGGCTCTTAGTCCCACTGAAGCCTTTTCTGTTCAGTCAAGGTGATTTTTACCAAACCTAGATCATGTCTACTTTATCTAGTCTTTAGTCAAACTAGTCCCTTGTACTCCATGGTTAACCTATTCCTCAGTTCCCAGTCTTGCCAAAAGTGATGAGTATCTACAATATGGCAAAAGTGAAATATCATTCTCACTGGGATAACTAGTACTAAATGAAGACTTAGGCTATGGCTACATAGTGACCAGATCAAGTAAAAATCCAAATTGCGATTAGATCTTGTGAGCCCTCTGCATATGGGCTCTTCCAAAAATAAAGCAGTGCATTTTCCTGTTTCCATCCACAGAACTCATCACTTCTACTTCCAATATATACTCCAGATTGAAAAGTTTTGGCTCAGCCACCAACTGTTGGCATAACCTTGGGGAAGTTACTCACCATCACTGGACTTGAATTTCATCACCATAACATGAGAAATTTGGAGTCCTTTTCTGATCAACACTGATGGTTTTAAAAATTCAAACATTTTTGGAATTGTATGTTGCAACCATCTATGGCATGACTAAGTCTTCCTGAAATATCCTGTTATAAAGCATAAATCATATTATATTATTTTGCTTAAAATCCTTCAATGGATCCCCATTACAATAAGAGTGAGAAGAAAATCCTGTTAATGTAGGTGCTCCATAATTTGGTTCCCAAAAAGCTCTCTGATTCTCTTTTCAATGCCCACATCTCTTCTCACTCCAGTACAGGCACACTGCCCTTTTGGATATTACTAAACACACCACATACCCACCCAGGGCTTTTGCCCCTTGCTCTTTCCTCTCCTGGAATTCTGCTTTCCTAGCTATCTACCCAGCTCACTTCCTTACCTCTTTCAGATTTTGATTCAAATGACACTCTTTCAATAAGGTATTTCCTTATCTCTTGATCTAAAATGCAACCTTCTTTCATATGTTGTAGCCCTAGTCCATGCTTAATTATTATCCTTGGTATTTATTTATATCTAACATATACAACATGTAACATTCTGTATATTTTGTTGATTATCTCCACTCACCAGAATATAAGGAAAGGGATTTTTGCCTGTTTTGTTCACCCAAAAATTGTTGGGGAAAAATCAAGGAAAGAATGAATGGATAGAAATGTGTTCTGTTGGAAGTCAGACCAGAGTCTATTGGAACTCTTGATTCTGATTCAATCTGGTAGCCACTTGTGGACAAAGACTCTGTCTTTTCTTGACCACTGAGTAATTATTCACATGAGAATATATAACATCTCATGTGGGTTTTGACTCTGGGGACTGGAAATCTTCTTTTATCACTGAGCAAATAAAAAACAATCATCTGTTATGCAATGACAGCTAATGGGTTATATATAGATGCAAACCATTGCCAGTTAATTAAAATTAGCACTTTTCTTCCCATCAAAAAATCCATTCCTTCCCTCCCTTCCCTTCTCTTTCTGTCTCTCTCCCACTCTCTCACTCTTCTCCTCCCTTTCTATGTCCCTTTTCTTTAGCTATTGTATTTCAAATAAAGTTCTGCTACAGGGTTTTGTTAAAAAAAATTAATTGCTGTAAGTCCACTGTCCAAACAAAATATCTGAAGCAAAAATTCTCAAGAGTTTAAAATGATCTATTTAGTTTAAACACATTTAATTACTTAAATTCCACAGGATATTGCAGCCAACTTTGGGATAAATTGATGAGATTGTTTACTTCTGACCTTAGGTACCTTACAGATAGGATCTATCACTCATTATGTGTAACTACACCTAACACATGTCAATCAATCAGTCACTATTGTGATATTATAGTCTACTGCAAAGTCCATGGGTCAATGAGAAGACTAGAATTTTATTTATATGACACCATGCCACTCTCATTGGTTTCCTGTTAAAATGCAAATCTGCTATACAGGATGATGAGTCTAGATTGCTGTCCACTGAATTCGTCCCTTTCAAAAAGTTTCTTTGGGCAACAGATGTCCATGTCTTCACGATCCCATCCAGCCAAAGCGTGCCTGCTGTGCCGTGTCAACAGTGGTGATTTGTGGCCTTATTAAAGAGGCTTCAGAGGAATTGCTGGTTTTAGGCACTGGTTGATTAGTTTGATGAAGTGTGGTTCAAAATGTTTATTCCTTCTGTTCATTTTCATTTTTTATGGCTTATGTATTCTTGGTATTCTCTTTCTTTCCCTGTGATGTTTGGTTCAAAAATGCTTGAGATCCCAGGGCATTTATTGGTCTTCAGCCTGCCTCATTATGCTCTCAGACATGCATGGTGTTTGACAAATCATTTGGGTTTTTAAGGCAAACTTGGAGCTGTCTAGGATTGGTTAAACCCTATTAACAGGTGGTAAGCACATTGCTGAGAAGTGTCCTTTTTTGCACTCAATTAATTTCCATCAAAAGCTGACTGATCCCTGACTACAGATCCAGTCATCAACCTGCTTGCTTTTGAGCCAACGTATTAATCCACGCAAACCACAACACTGTCCCTACTCGCTCCCACTACTAACCTCTTCCTCATGTACTGCAAGGGTCTGGGTATGATCTGGTTTCTTCAACCTGCAAAATTAAGGGTCACAGTCTTTTTTTTTTCTTTCCACATCTGTTTTTCTTATTTTCCATGGGCCATTTCTCAGTTGCCACCCAAAGAGATGAAGGCAAAGCTTCACTCCGAATGTTTGGACACCAGAACTAAGCTGGCGGGGTCTGTGGTGAGGCCCGTGTGGTTTAGGAAACTATACTGCTTGGTTGAGATTTTCCAACAGTGTAAAGGAAAAGAATAAAATAGACCAGGATTTCTATTTATTTTCCAGAGCCATGGTCATTTTATTCTGTGATTCATTCATCTGGAAAGTGCTTTAAAAGGAATTTGACACTTCATGTGGTCTGGTGTCACTTAGAACCAGTTGAGACTATGGGCTATGTTTGAGGTTTATAGATTTACAGTTATTTATTTCTCTTTAGGACCTATCTGATATGCATCCAGATGCCCTGAGAAGCCTGTTACAAGATAATGATCAAGCTTGCCTTCTTATCAAGTAGGGCAGTCTTTGACATGAACAGAAAGGTATTATTTAAGTCAGATTTTCATTTACTTACACTCTAGCTAACACTTATCTATCCATTTTTCAAGATTCAAAACAAGTGTTGCTTCATCTTAAAACCTTTCTTACCAAAATGTCCTCTCCAGACAGAAACTGCTTCTTTGGACTATAAGCCCAGAACAGACTAAGACTTCTCTTATCACTTTGGCTAATCTGCTTCCACTTGAGTCTAATTGGCTTCCCTAATTTGATTGTGAACTCCCTGAGACTTGAAGACAGCTACATTTTCATCATTCATCTTTGAAGTGCCATTGCCTGGCACATAATAAGCTCTCAACAGATATTGGTTTAATTTAAAAATATTCAAGTGAATACAGTAGACTTAATAGATATGGTATTCATGAGATGTGCCGTGGCCATGAACTCCAGTCTGCCTTGTGAGCTTAGTACTTTGACCACATTGGCCTTTCCTCTTCGCTGACTGGCAAAATTTTGTTTGCCCTTTACATTGCTCCTTGACAGTTCATTATTCTGTATACTCCCTCTCCTCCTAAGCAGTGTTAACTAGTTTTTTTTTTTTTCTCTTTGTCCAGCACTTACCTCATATTACAGTAATGATGTGTGTGTTTATTGGTCATTTCTTCCGAATGGCAACCTCTGGGTGGGTGAGGATCCTGTTTGGTTTAGATTTTACCCTGAGTGCTCAGTGCAGGCCTGGCTCAGAGATGATGCCCAAAGAGACAGTCCATCAGAGTTCTGCTCCAAGCCTTAAGGTTAGTCATCCGTGGAAAGTTGACAATATTGAATCTTTCTTGGCCACCATGTCTGAAAAATGGGAGGCTGGGATAGAGCACTAAGTTCACTTTCAGCATCAGGTCTTCATTCCTATTTCTCAGTGCCCTGCATTTTGCTCCTGTCTTCATTTGAGTCTTTCTCATTTATAACTCTGCTTCTCTTCCCCTTGCCTTGCTTTCTCATTCCAAAAATGATTTTTCTCCTATGTCACCTGAACATGTTCAAGCAGTCAAATGCAATCTTATTTGTTGAACTGAGAGAGGTACTTGTTAGATACACAATCTGGGCAAGTTGCTTAGTTTTTCCAGAGCTCTCTTCCTTCATTGATAAAATGAGGATAATAATAATAATAGTACATGCACCTCATAGGTTTGTTGTGAATATTCAGTTATTGAAAATTTATAAAGCTTTTTGAACACTACCTGGCACACAGTAAGTGCAATTGAGTGTTAACTTATTAAATAAGTTATTAATACTTTTTTGTTCTTTATTGTCATGATTAATCAGGAGTTGACTGTGTCTATTTCTTTCTAAATTATTATACCTTGAATTTGACTCCTACAGTTATTAGCAAAACTTTTAGAAAATTACACGAGATGTTACCACACAAGCTAAATTAGAATTCTGTTACTCATTTATCTTAAATACCACATTCTTAAGCTTTTATAAATGCCACTCAGAATTTATTTACAGTGAAATGTCGTATAATTAATTCCCTAGTAATCCAAAAAGTAGAGTAAAGCTATTATTAATGAATAATTGTCAAATATAAAGCTATAATCTTGCCAGGTTTATTATTCTTTAAAATTAGAATGTATACAAAATTCTCAGGTCATTGTGAAATGTACCAGATTCCAGAAGATGAGATGAATAGAAGATTTTTAGAACTGAGTTTGTCCAGATTTACCCAGTACCCTAAAACACTTATTTTTCCAAATAAGACACAGATTTGTTAAGTAACTCTATTGCAGCAGCATCCAAAAGACATAAAAACTATTCATGGAATACTATTTTGTTTCAAAGCATTTTTAAATTTGTGCTAACTTTAGCTGTCTTGTGTATAAGGTAGAAATATCCTTTAAAGACCAATCACCATATTCATGTACAGTGTGTCTCCTCTGAGGGAAACCATTACTGTGTGTTTACTGCCAAATGAGGTGGTGTATGTATATGTTTGAGTATGGAGTACAGCAGAAGGGGTTACATTCCTATACAATGAAATCCAAGGAGCATTTAATTGTTATAAACAAGTTTAACTAAAACACAACAACATGTTTTTAGTTTTCAGGAACTAAGCAGTGTTTTTAAAGACAGGACAGACCACAAAAAGCACTGTAAGACATGCTAAGGCCCGCATTTTGGTCTCAGACCCAGCAGCTGTATTGTTGGGTAAGCTATTTGACCTCATCGGGCTATGCTCTCCACATTTGTAAAACAACGTATGTGAACAATACTGCTGTGTCGGGGAAAGATCGTAGGAGAAGGAGGTCTTGAACAAGGAGCTCAGTTGAGAGGCTATTGCAATAGTCTTGGTGAGATTTTACACATCAACTGCAACTCACAACTTTTTAATGTCTTTGCATTCACCAGCTGAGTAGTGATGGATGGTTTTATCAATAAGTGGAGGAGGAGCTCAGGAAGGCCTGTCTGCCCCAGAATTGCCTTAATAGGATCAACAGTGATTGGCATATTTCTTATTTTACAGATTATTTCTATGATCTTATGTGTGTTTTGTAGTATAGGTGAAAGTGTAACATTAGATTAATAATTCCTCTTAATAAATACCATTCCCTTTCCAGCAGAAGGAAGTACAACCATCTGAATTAAGACAACATGGTGAGCATGGTGAGTGAAAGAGTGTGTGGTGATTGCAATTCTCCCCATTCTTTACACAAACCAAGGGATCTCTGGGTTTTTATAAGAAATACTAGAGGCCCGGTGCACAAAAATTTGTGTACTCGGAAGGGAGAGGGGGTCTCTCAGCCCGGCCTGTGCCTTCTCGCAGTCTGGGACCCCTCGGGAGACAATGACCTGCTGGCTTAGGCCTGCTCCCGGGTGGCAGAGGGCAGGCCCAATCCCTAGGTGCAGCCCCTGGTTGGGCTCAGAGCAGGGCCGATTGGGGAGTTGGGGTGCTGCCCCCTGTCACACACAGAGCAGGGCCCATCAGGGGGGTTGGGGCTCCGTACCCTGTCACACACAGAGCAGGGCCGATCAGGGGATTGAGGAGCTCCCCCCTGTCATGCACAGAGCAGAACCCATCAGGGGGTTGGGGAGCTTCCCCCTGTCACACACAGAGCAGGGCAGATCAGGAGGTTGGGGCGCTGCCACTGTCACACTCAGGGCAGGGCCGATGAGTGGGGGGGGGGTTTGGGGCACTGCACCCTGTCACACACAGAGCCGCAGGGCGATCAGGGGGTTGGGGAGCTCCCCCCGTCACGAACAGAGCAGGGCGGATAGGGAGGTTGTGGCCCCGCCCCCTGTCACACACAGAGCAGCAGGGCGATCAGGGGGTTTGGGCGCTGCTCCCTGTCACGCTGATCCCAGTGCTGGGAGGCCTCGCTGCTCTGCTGATCCCGGTGCTGGGAGGCATATTACCCTTTTACTATATAGGATAGAAGCCTGGTGCACGGGTGGGGGCCGGCTGGTTTGCCCTGAAGGGTGTCCTAGATCAGGTTGGGGGTCCCGCTTGGGTGCCTGGCCAGCCTGGGTGAGGGGATAATGGCTGCTTGCATCTGGTCACACCCCCTTCAGGGTGGGGGTCCCTCTTGGGTGCCTGGCCAGCCTGGGTGAGGGGATGATGGCTGTTTGCATCTGGTCATACCCCCTTTAGGGTAGGGGTCCCCACTGGGGTGCCTGGCCAGCCTGGCTGAGGGGCTGAGGGCTGTTTTCAGGCTGGCGGGTGACTGAAGTTCCCAACCTGTCCTTTTTTCCTTTTTATTTATTCTGGGCCAGCTTTAGCTCTGAGGCTAGGCTCCAGCTATGAGACCTCCGCTGCTGAAAGCAGCTTTCTGGCCTTTGTTTACCTTCTGTATTTGAAACAATGTTGCGGTCCTGCTGGCTGAAGCCCGGGGTTTTGTTTAGCTTCTATATTTGTTACAATGTTGCTTAGAGTACAGCTGAGAGGCCGGCAAGGCAGGCGGGGATCGTTGGAATCCTCTGTCACTGAAGCAAGCAAGCCTCCCTGTTCGCGTCAGCTGCCTGGCTGCTGGCCGCCATCTTGGCTGGCAGTTAATTTGCATATCGCCCTCATTAGCCAATGGGAAGGGTAGCGGTCATACGCTAATTACTATGTTTTTCTTTTATTAGATAGGATGGCAAATCCAGAGTTTTATGTTTAATTTCCTAATTTTTGAAACACTCAAGCAAAACATTTGCAGGACACATTTGGCCATGGACCCCTCTTAGTCACCATTTTTCTGTAGCTGATGCCAATTCTCCCGAGATATTGAGGAGAATCTTGGCCTTCACCTACTGGGAGTAGTATGTGAGAAAAAAAGAAATACGTTAAAAAGTATGTTTTTATTGATTTTAGAGAAAGGAAGGGAGAGGGAGAGAGAACTAGAAACATCAATGAGAGAGAATCATTGATCTGCTGCCTCTTGTACAACCTCTACTGGGGATCGAGCCCACAACCTGTAATTGAACCATGACCTCCTAGTTCACAGGTTGATGCTCAACCACTGAGCCACAATAGCCAGGGAAAATATAAATCCTTTGAAAACAGTTTATGTAGTGAGAAAAATATCTCCTGCTTGACCGTCAGCTAGCCTGCAATGGCAGATTAGTTTTATAGAGTAGCATGTCATCTAGATTTGGTCAAGCAGAACTTTCATTGTACTTAGTTATCTGTGGGATAATATCACATTAGTGTTCACTCTGGCCACTCAGCTGGGCGCTCATCTGCACTGAGCAGCTGCTTTCTTATCTGTGCAGGCTCTTAGGCCATTTTCCCAAAACAGCCATTTCAAGTCCTTTAGCTTTCCCTATTCTCATCTCTCTGAAAATGGTTATGTTCTTCATCCTGGTGCAAACTGAGGCCATCAATGGTGAACTTCTTAGTGCAGACAAAGTGATAGTGGCTTTTACTGTCACGTCTTATTCTTTAGCCTCAGAAGAAAGGAACCTCTTATTCTGCTCATGTTCAGTCCTATAAGTGCTTCGCTGATTTCCTTTCATATCTTTTAGAACCAGCATCAACCCATCAACCCTTCCCTATATTTTAAGTCTCTCTCTCTCTCTCTCTCTCTCTCTCTCTCTCTCTCTCTCTCTCTCTCTCCCTCTCTCTCCTCCATTCCTCCTGGTTCCTCCCAGTGGTTCATAAATAAGCGCTTGCATTTCCTAGGTTAACAAATCCCAACCTCCGGTTGCTCTTCCTCCGCCTCCTCCCTTGCTCTGCCTTCTCTCTCCTGCCTTTGGCCTTTCCTAGAGAGGCTGCTCCCATGAAGTCCAGCTCCTTGCCCCCCCCCCCCCCCCAGCCCTTGCACTGTAACTCCTCCCATCAGGATGCCTCATGCATGTCCTTCGCTTGTATTTTGGCAAAATACGTATCTGGTTGGTAATGCATATTGCAGATATTGCTATAAAGACTTGTAAAATTGCCCTGACCGGTTTGGCTTAGTGGATAGAGTGTCGCCCTGCGGACTGAAGGGTCCCAGGTTCGATTCCAGTCAAGGGCATATACCTTGGTTGCAGGCACATACCCTGTGGGGGGTTTGCAGGAGGCAGCTGATCGATGTTTCTCTCTCATTGATGTTTCTTACTCTCTATCCCTCTCCCTTCCTCTCTGTAAAAAAATCAATAAAATATAAAAAAAAAAAAGACTTGTAAAATTTAACTAGCTGAAAGTCAGATATTAATGGCAAATAAGGGAGTTTATGAATACTATTATTTGAAAAATATTATGAGACTTAACAGAAAAAAAAATTAAACCTCAAAAATACATGGCCACATGCTTTGATTTGTTATATAATTTAACATTTTCTTTCTTCAATTCAACTACCTTATTACAATAATAATATATAGTCTCAGTTGTATATTCTTTTAGATTTGTGTATGCCTAGAGGGGTATGTTTGTGTGCCTATCTTTAGCTTTTTACAAGATAACTGAATCTCAAAGTTCACCAGCTTGCCCTAAAATTCGATTTTAAAACCACTTTTCAAACCTGTAGTTCATTTAATCTGATTTGTGTCCTGAAAGTACATTTCTTAATACAGACATCCCAAAACAGTACAAGAAATGCAGTTATGTCAATAAGTTATTTTCGATTATTCCCATGGTTGTGAAGGAAATCTGTGGGTTTCATTACTATGAATCTCTGTGCAGCTTTTTTTGTTTTATATCTAATACTTTAGCAAATCTGAGGCCTGAAGTTCTCAAGCCAATTACATTTAACCAGTTCCCAAGCTTGAGGTATTGTCCACTAGCATGACTAATAGAAATGATTGCTATTTAGAAAGGCTCCATACTGTATTTTGCAGAATGAAGAAATGAAAATGAAGAAAGAAGAATGGTTTAAAAATAATGATATTTTAACTTCTGGGACAAACACAGTTAAGTAAATTAGCTGCAATCTAAGGGGAAGTCAATTGTCCATCCCTTCATGGAAGTAGCCGTGTAGAAGCTTATTCAATGGAGAAGGCAACTGGAGTGTAGTCTTCTTTGAGAAATAAGCATTTCATGTAGCTGTGCTTATCATGATTTTGGCCTATCACACTGAGGTTTGCTTTACCTTCATCCAACCTTCCTACTTGGCTCCAATGATAGCCAGTCCAATAACCCACTGAGTACTTAATAACAAATTTTGTTGCTATTGCATTTTAGAAATATTTCTGATGTTGCTATATTTTTTATTGGGTTTAAACAATACAGGGAGGAAAGAGATGTGTAGGTAAAAGATGGAACAAGACTACCTGGTCATTAATAATTATTGAAGATGAATAATGAGTCAATGGTGAGTCATTATTTCATTCTATATTTTTACATATGCTTGACATTTTTTTTCATAATAAAAATAATCTCAGATGTATACGCTTTTAGATTTGTGTGTATCTAGAGGCGCATGTGTGTGTATGTGTGTCTATCTTTAGCTTTTAACTGTAATCTCTGAACCATAGAGATGGTAAATTTTATTTTCAACTAAGCTAGCAGTTGGTGAAGACACAGATATTATATGTACTCATTGCCACAGGGGATACAAAAAGCATAAAACCTTGCCCCCGCCCTAACCGGTTTGGCTCAGTGGATAGAGCGTCAGCCTGCGGACTCAAGGGTCCCAGGTTCGATTCGGTCAAGGGCACTTACCTTGGTTGCGGGCACATGCCCAGTAGGGAGTGTGCAGGAAGCAGCTGATTGATGTTTCTCTCTCATCAATGTTTCTTACTCTCTATCCCTCTCCCTTCCTCTCTGTAAAAAATCAATAAAAAAAGTATATATATATTTTTAAAACCTTGCCCCCAAATCTTTTCAATCTAACTTGGAAAATCAGCACCCCAAATTGAAATACCTTCAAAATTTAATATAAATTTTCATACAACATTTAAATGATATTTCAAGCGAATAATAGGAGAGTTAAGACACTATGAAAACTCCTCAATAAATTGTACAGCCTATAATTGCTCTACTTAAGCTGACAGAAACATCATTGTAATCTAGAGGAAGTATTTTAGGTAAATGAAGATAAATTAATTCTTAAAAGATAGGCCTTAACTAGGTAGAGAGGAAAGAAAGAACATTTAAAAGAATGAGGAGGAAAGAGCAAAAGAAAAAAATAGTTCATCTTGGGTACTTGCAGGCTTGATTTTTCAAGTGAGTAAATGTTACTAGAAATAACGCAACTTTAGAGATTTATTTGACTTTGGAGGATTGAATGTCAGGTTAAAGAATTTAAACTACATTTTATTTGTAGACAGCAGAGTCATTACAAGTGTTTTTGCAAAAAAAAAGTTACGTTACCAAGTAAACACATAGTAAAATGACTATAGTAACAGGATTGATTGAGGTGGAGATGGGTGGGAGAAAGAATAAATATGATTGCTGCAGTATTTTGCAAAGGAGGAGAATATTGGGGTCTTTTTTTAGAAAGAGAACAGAACAAATGGAAACCAGGATCCAGTTTAAAGGGTACATGTGTCAGGCCTTTGAGATATGAGGGTCCAGGAAAGTGGCTTTCTCTGCAATCTTCTTTATTTTTAGTGTATTAGTGTATCTTATTTAATACTAGAGGCCTGGTGCACGAATTTGTGCATGGATGGGGTCCCCAGGGGGGTAGGGGGACCAGGATGTGATTGACCCTCTGAGTGGGCCTATCCCCATCTGCCCCGCTGACATTCACGCTGGTTGTCAGGAGCCACCTGGTGGCCGCTTTTATATTGTTTCTTCCTTGTGGAGCTTCTAGGAAGGGTAAGTGGCTGAGGCTGATTTCCAGGAGGCCCGCGGCATTGTCGGGATCCTGCTGGTGGCACTGGTCCTTTGGTGCCTGGCCCAGTCTCTGGAGATTGGACCTGCAGGACTACTGAGGGAATAAGTGGCTGCCACCGGGCTGGTGGGCTGCCAGGATGGGTCAGTCAGCTGAGCAGTGCTCCTGCTGTGGGAGCGCACTGACCACCAGGGGACAGCTCCTGCTTTGAGCGTCTGCCTCCTGGTGGTCAGTGCATGTCATAGTGACCGGTCATTCTGGCCTTTTGGGTCATTTGGTTGTTTGGTTGCTTAGGCTTTTATATATATATCTAAATATCTATATATCTATATATCTATTATCTATATATCTATTATCTAAATATATATATATCTATATATCTATTATCTATGTATCTATTATCTATATTTCTATATATCTATTATCTATATATATCTATATATCTATATATCTATTATCTATATCTATATATATCTATAGACACTTGACATCCCATCTATAGATATATATAGATATAGATAATAGATATATAGATATGTATAGATAATGAATATGCTTCCTAAAAGTTTCAAATGGCAAATATTTAGTGACTTCCAAAATAAATGGAGGAGAGTAGGAATGACTATCTGGGATGTCAAGTGTCAAATTTAATCCATAGATGTTTCTTTTAGTTCTTTTGTAAACTATGTTTTTAATAACATTTGTTTACGTGGAGGAAATTTCATGTTGTACAAAGTGCTGGCATGTGTACTACTTTAAACTATTCAAATTCCACATGGATTATTTTATCTGGTTCTACAGAGACAGTGTATTTGGGAATGAGAATAGGAATTTAAGCAACCACAAACCAAATTTATGTGCTTATTCTGAAACACTCATTCCAGGGAAGGCCGTCTGGACATATATATACTTTTCAGATTTTCCCACTAGTTTTAATGAGCCAACACCAATTCTGGCACTGACATCTCCACAGTATACAAAATGTTATGGGAAATAATTTTTCTAGGTCTGCCAGATTAGTGGGTAAACATAATACACATCTGTTGGGCTCATACTTTTCCAAGTTTTGTGTGGGATGTCAGGTTGAAGTCTAGATGAATACACTGCATAATAACAGCCTGCAGTGGGGCAGATGTCAGGGTTTGGATTTTGACTTCTAGGTATGTCGATTAAAAGGTAACTCATCCCCTTGTTCTCAACATAAAGACTCTGATAACTTAATGTTCATTTCCTTTAGAATTATTTTGAACTTTGCCACATATTTTATCAGTCATAAACTTAAACAGAAGAATAACTACTATTCCCATATAGTCTTAACGTTTTTCTTGCAAGAAAGTTTACTTTTCAGTTTAAATAGATACTCGTATTCAGGATTTTGTATTTATTTTTATATATTAATTTTGGAGTTAGGTTTTACCCAAATTCTGGAACATGACATGTGGATTCTGTCAAAAACACATAATCTGCCTCATTAGTTTTCAGATTGCCTAATTAACCATTTATCTTAATGTTATTCAGTAGCTTGTTTTTTCATTTATTTTCCAGAGGAAGGATGCAGGCTTGACAAGCTGTTTAATATTATAGAAGGAAATATCAATGGATCAGCTGGGATCTAATTTGAATACTTCAAGGGGCAGGTAATGACTTAACAGTCTTTTGCATCTTCCTTTTGGAGATTCAAGGAAGAGTAGTCACTACAGGCAAAGGAGCATAGTCAACACCATTAATTTTTTAGATCGGTTGATGACTGGCGAGTATGAGAAAACTATACTTATTTGGACAAGTAAGATGTTGGAGATATTGGGGAAAGTGGGACAAAGGTGGAACAGGATATAAATTGCAGCTGATTAAGAAATAAGAACATGGTAAGGAAGTGAGGTAGACAAATAATTGTGTGAAGAGAAGAATTACTCATAGCATGATGTTGCAGATGTAAAGGAATGAGTCAATGGAGAGGTCTCACTGAAGATGTGGGAAATTGAAGTGGGAATAAAATGATGGGAAAAGTACTAGCAGAATCAAGAAGGCTTGGAATTAAAAGGCCAGCTGGAGGGTTACTATTGCAGAGACACTTAATATTAAAAAAAAGTTCAGAGTGTTTACACTGAATAACCTCTGTATTCTGAGTGAAGTAAGAAGCAAGATCAACTGCTAAGAATGAAGGATACAGTACATCTTGTGTTTATAAAATAGAATTGGCTATGTATTATTTTATTTTATAGGAGAATGCTGGATTCAATTTGCTAAATGTTCAGAATGTAGTACTTATATTCATCAGTGAGATTGGCTTGGTTCATTTTTAAAGCATATTGTTAGGTTTTTTGCATTAGCATAATAATAGCTATTTTTTCAAACATTTCATATGAGAATTATCTGTGCCTTGAGAGTTTAAGATAACTCATTTGTAAGACCATTGAGGTGGATGCACTCTACAAAGTTCTTTGAAATAACTTTAGCTTCTGTCTTGATTATAATTCTAATCATGCCTTCTATTTCTTTATGTTTTATATTGTAAAAAGATCATATTGTCATTTTCTTTATATTCTCACAAGAGTCCTGATGCACAAAATTCGTGTGAGGGGCTCAGCCCTTGCAGCTCGGCTCCCTCGAGGCCCTGAGCCCCGCGGCCCCACTCGCTGGTCATTCTGGAAGGTCATTCTGCTGTTCGGTCGTATTAGCATGTTAGCTCTTTGTTATACAGGACTGATGCAAGAGTTGTGTAAGATCTTCTAACATTTCCTAGTGGTTAGTTATTTTTAAATTTAATTTCTCAATAATTAAAAATTTTAATGCACTTGTGATCACAAATGAGACCTGTACAATTTCCACTTTTAGAAATTATTGGTATTTTTATGTGGCTTGGGATAAAATAGGTACATAAATTAATATTATATAGCATATATTTTTAGTATTTTAGAAGATAGTTTTAAGGCCCTAACATTATTAGAGAATATAGCCTCTTACCAAATTCCTGAGAGAAGGAAATTTTTCTTAATTAAAATTAGCACCCTTTAATAAGACAAAAGAACTCAGTAAGTTTCAGGAAAAAAAATTAACAAAACCTTCAACTAAATTTTTGAAGCATAGTAAGGAGAAAATAATTTCTGTAAGTATTTAGTAAGTTGAAGCAGAGAAAGATCAAACATGTTTCAAAATACAGATCCAACATACAAAAATCTGTTGTGTTTGTACATACTAATAAAAATCAAATCCAAGAAGAAAATTAAGAAAAATGATTCCATTTACAATAGCATTAAAAATAATAAAATATTAGGAATAAACTTAACCAAAGAGATGAAAGACTTGCACACTAAAAGTATATAACATTGTTGAAAGTAATTAAAGATAATGCAATTAAATGGGAAGCTATCACATGTTCATGGATTGAAAAACTTAATATTGTTAAGATGTCAATACTACCCAAAGCAATCTACATATTTCATGCAATCTCTATTAAAATTCTAATATATTTTTTTTTGCAGAAATATATCCATCTTAAAATTTATATGAAATACAAGGGATCCTAAATACACAATCTAGAAAATAAAGAACAAAGTTGGAAATCACAACATTCTTAATTTCAAAACTTGTTACAAAGCTACAAAACAATATGGTACTGGTAAAAAGAAGGGTATATAGATTACCTTAAACCCTATATAATAATTAACTCAAAATAATCAAAGAACTAAACATATGAGGTAAACTACCAAACTCTTAGAAAAAAATTGTGGGAAAAAGCTTTATAGCATTGATTTTGGCAATGATTTCTTGTATATAATACCAAAAACACAGGCAACAAAAGAAAAAAAATTGATGTTGGACTTCAAAGGGTACAATCAATAGAGTAAAAAGGTATCCCACAGAATGGCAGAAAATATTTACTAGTCATATACAGATAAGGCATTAGTATCTAGTATATGTAAGCTAACTCAACAACAACAAAAATAACCAACAGGATTAAAAATTGAGCAAAGGATTTGAATAGACATTTCACAAAGAAGATATAGAAATGGTCATTAAGAACATGAATAGTTGTCTAACATCATTATTTTATTAGGTATATGCAATTCAAAATCACAATGAAATATTACTTTATTTTATTAAATGGCTATTATAAAAAAAATACAGGAATTAAGTGTTAGTGAGGATGTCAAGAAATTGGAACATTTGCATATTGCTGGTGGACTATAAAATGGTACAACCACTGTAAAACAGTATGATGGTTCCTTAAAAATATTAAACATAGTGCCCTGGCTGGTTCTGCTCAGTGGATAGAGCATTGGCCTGTGGACTGAAGGATCCCAGGTTCAATTCTGGTCAAGGGCAAATACCTTGGTTGCAGGCTGGATACTTGGCCCTGGCCCGAACGCATCGGGGAGGCAACCGATAGATGTGTCTCCTTTACATCGATGTTTCTCTCTGTCTCTCCCCACTCTTTCCATTCTCTCTAAAAATCAATGAGGAAATATCCTCTGGTGAGGATTAACAACAACAAAAAGTATTAAACATAGAATTACTAAAACATCCTGAAATTTCACTTCTGCATACATATGCAAAAGCAATGCAAGTAGAAACAAACAGATTTTGGTACACCCATTCATAACAGTATTATTCATGAAAAATCATAGGTAGAAGCAATTCAAGTGTCCATCAGTGGATGAAAGGATAAACAAACCATGGTATGCACATACCATGGAATACTATTCAGCTTAAAAAGGAAGAAAGTTTTTACACATGTTGTAACATGCATGAACCTTGAGGACGTTATTCTAAGTAAAATAAACCAGTCACAGAAAGACAAGTACTGTATGATTTCACTTATATGAGTTTCTTAGAGTAACCAGATTCATAGAAATAGAAAGTAGAATTATGGTTGCCAGGGGCTGGAGGGAGGAGGAAATGGGGACTTGTTGTTTAATGAGTATAGAGTTTTAGTTGAAAATGATGAAAAATCTCTGAAGATGAGTGGTGGTCATTGTTGCCCAGCAATGTGAATGTACTTACTATACACAAAATGGTTAAAATAGTAAATTTTATGATATATATATTTTACCACAATAAAAATGGTGAAAAACATTTTAGAAGAAAAAGAATAATATATTTGTTAAAAATGCTGCTGATGGTACAAGCGAAAAAGGAATAGTTTCCATCTATACTAATAAAAGGGTAATATGCTAATTAGATCAGACATCTTCTGGATGCCCTTTCAGACAAAGCCACGGTGGGGTGGTGGGGGCCGAGGCAGAGGCGGTTAAGGATGATCAGATTGGCAGGGGAGTAGTTAGGGGGCAATCAGGCAGGCAGGCAGAGGTGGTTAGGGGCAATCAGGCAGGCAGGTAGGTGAGCGGTTAGGAGCCAGCAGTCCTGGATTGCGAGAGGGATGTCCAACTGGCAGTCAGACATCCCCTAAGGGGTCCCGGATTGGAGAAGGTGCAGGCTGGGCTGAGGGACCCCCTCCCCCATGGACAAATTTTGTGTACTGGGCCTCTAGTATTGTATAAAATAGAAAACAACAAAGAGAAACAAAATACAAAAAGCATAACAAGATAGCAGAAGTGTATAATTAATTAGTTAATTAATAAGACACTTTAAAAATTCTATTCTACTCTGTATCCTGCAGGGTATACATGCAAGAGACATCTATCCTTTTTTCATGTGATGAAATATTTTTTTCATATTTTAGGGCAGTTCCAAAATATTTTTGAAATCCCTATAGGAAAACATTTCCATAGAAATGTTTGTCTTCCCTTTGAATTTCTGCATAGCTTTTATTTTTCCCATAATATTTTCCCCCCTGAATGGAGTGGTATGCCCAAGTCTAACTCTCCCAAACAACTCTTCTATCTGGACAAGAGGATGGATTGATATGCATACACCATGGATATATTTTTAGTGGGATTTCATGTAATATAGTCTTCATAACTGATTCTGGATCTTCCTCTACTCTGAGTAATCTAAAATTAGAGAGAAATCAAAGCTATTCTCTAAATGGGGTAATACAGAGAGAAGTATAATATATATATATATATATATATATATATATATATATATATATATATCCCACATTCAAAGGCTGTTATATCGCGTAGTTTACCCATATCTTCAGAAAAAAAAATCACTTCTACTGTTGTGGTAAACAACCTGCTTCCCTATTTATAATGGTCTGGCCCTCTAGCAACTTCAGCTCAAAATTGTACTAGCTAATCTGCCTACTAACGTCAGGTGGTCATAATAATCTGACCACTCAGTGTATCTTCCCATGCATAGGTCCTAGAATCTTTCTGCCCCTACCTTTAAGAAAAGCATCAAGATGATACCAGAAGATCAGGTATCCCAGAATACACCATTTCCTTATTAGGTACCTATATTTGTTTTCTTAAAAATTGTCTTTAAATAACTTTAGAGATTTGTTTAAAGATATGTAGGTAATGTGATTAATTTCATCTCTGCCTGGCTCAAAGCATAGTTCATTTCCTTTTTAGATAATGTCTATGCCTGTTTTAGGGACCACTGTTAAAAATAAGATAATAGGCCCCCAATGGAGTAACTTATGCTAACCCCCTACATCTCCAGAGACAACTTAACTACAGGTTCAGCTCTCTCAGAAATGGAATCTTAAACAAGTCAAACAGATATAATCTCATCAACAATAGTGCCTGATAGACCCCTGCCTACTATCTCCTAAAAGAAGGTGACCTTGCTATAACCAAGCCACTTTTTGCTAGTATAATTTCTTGTTCCCACTCTCTTCTGCCTATAGAAGTCTTTCATTTTGTATAGCTCCTTGTGGCGCCTTTCTGTCTGCTAGACAGGATGTTGTTTGATTCACGAATCACTGAGTAAAGCCAATACAATTTTAAAAATTGATGCGATTGAATTTTGTTTTCTAACGCCACACAAGTTATTCTTGTTCAGAGATGGTTCATATGGCATGTGGCATAGGATGTAATACTCAACTCGCCTTATAGGGAAAGAGAGCGTGTCAGGTGAATTGTTCCCTGGGTGAAAAGAATGAACAACAGGATTGAGATAAGGAGTCAGTGTGAATTGCTAAGTGATTTCCTGATGATATTATATACCAGCATTATTTCTTGCCTTGCTGGATGAATCACTGGTGTCTCTCCCATCCCACAATACTATGTTGAAACATTTAGTGAAGGACTTTCATAGCAATTTATTTGCTTGACTGTCTTTTAAATTGGTAAGTCTTATTTTCATTTGTATTTCCTAGGGCTATACCTAACACTGATCGGGCACTAAATAAATGTTTATTTTTGTCAAAGTGAATGAATAAGTATTTTAAGAAAAGAAATTAAAAAGGAAGAAAAATAATTATAGAGAAATTTTGCTTTTTTAAATGACTCAACATACCTATAGTAAAGTTATTAGCTTGATGAGTTATACCCTGCTTTGCCAATACTACTGATTTGAAGGAAATGAATTACTGAATGACTTCCCAAATATTTTGCATGTTAGAATAATCTAACGAGCTTTTAAAAATCCCAATGCCCAGGTAGCTACTCAAACTGTGGTCTATAGACTAGCAGCCTCAGAATTACCTAAGAACTTGTTAAAAACATATTATCAGGTTCCTCCCCAGAGTTACTGACTCAGAATTGGCATTTTAACAAAACACTCATGTGAGTCATATACACATTAACATATGAGAAGCACTGATCTAGAGCATTTGCTAATGATCATCTACCACATTGTTTGAATAGTTTAAGCAATGTAAAAAATTGATATTCTTATAATCTTTCATAATAAATCTATTTGGCCAATTTTATAAGTGTGGCTTCTAAAAATGGTTAGGGAATGGCATTCTTACTGTTTGTTTTTTGTCTCTGCTGATTGGATTTCTGCTTGTATTTAGGCATCTATTTAACAATAGTATGATCCTTTCATTATTACACAATGAAGGGCTTTATCTGTATTATTGACCCTCAATTCCTTTGCCCTATTTAGCTGGACAACTTATCTCTATTGATTGGTTCATTTTTACCTGAAACATATACCTAAGCATATACTAACAACACCCTTTCAAGTGTTCAATTCAGCAGTAGGTCTGCCTTGTTGAAGACAGAATGTTGAACTACTCATTAGATTTTCATTTGGTTCTGATTCTTCCTGAAATCCTAAAATGATATTAAGTGCATAGATTAGGATTATCAGGAAAACATTTTTGGAAGTTGGAAAGCAGATGGATGAGTAGCAACTAACTTAGACTTGAGAAAGTTGAATTTTAAGATTGCTATGGGAAAGCATAAAGCATGCCAAGTTACACTGCTAAACCCAAAGTCTCAGAAACTGGTGAGACCAGTTATGTTTGAGGTAGGGAATAAATATGGTGACCTAGAGGCTCAGCGCACAAAATTTGTGCATGGGTATGGTCCCTAGGCCTGGCCTTCAATCAGAGCCATCTTCCTCAGCTGCCCACAGCTGGTCCTGCCCCCCCGCCACCACCCACCCCCAGTTCCCCTTTCACCAAAAGGTGATTAGTCCTGATGGCTGGGGGAAGGGACTGAGAGGTTGGCTGCTACTGCTGGCTCACTGGCACCACCCCTGCCATGGGTTGCCCTTTGTGTGTGGGGAAACCAGAAGAGTGGGGGCCTTGGCCTGGCGCTGTCTGCATCCCCCACCACCGACCCCTTGTTCCCCGTTTGCCATCAGGCGATCAGAGTCTGCATGCTTGGGAAAGGAACTGAGAGGTGGTCAGTGCGCCTCATAGTGACTGGTCCAGTGGTCATTCTGATCATTCCACTTTTAGGGACAATTTGCATATTACCCTTTTATTATATAGGATAGAGGCCTGGTGCACAGGTGGGGGGTGGCTGGCCTGCCCTGATGGCGGCCCCAGATCTGGGTGAGGGGGTCCCTGCTGAGGGGGTGAGGCTGGCCTGGGCAAGGGGCTGCATGCAGTTTGTAGGCTGGCCATGCCCCCATCAGGGTGGGGGTCCCTGCTGGGGGGCAGGGCTAGCCTGAGTTAGGAGCCGGGGGGGGTTTGGCCAGCCACCCTGCCCTCATTTGGGGTGGGAGAAGCTGATCAGGGATAGGGCCAGCCAGGGGGAGGTGCTGGGTTCGCCGGTTGCAGTGGGCATCAAAGCAACCAGTCATCCAGTTGTTACAGCATCATGGTCGCTGGCTTTTTATATATATAGATTGCTTGCAAATCAATTAAGAATGAATTGAGCCTTCTGATTTCCTCCTGTATTTTGTGCGACTAGGAGACTGTCTCTCTCTAGGGAAAACTGTAGATTTATTATTTTTATTGAGAAACTTAGTCCTGGCTGGGAAGGGGAATTCTATATAATAAAAGGCTAATATGCAAATCGATCAAATGATGGAATTACCAGTCGCTATGATGCACACTGACCACCAGGGGGAAGACGCTCAATGCAGGAGCTGGCCCCTGGTGGTCAGTGCACTCCCACAGTGGGGGCGCCGCTCAGCCAGAAGCCGTGCTCATGGCTGGCGAGCATAGTGGAAATGGCAGGAGCAGGCCTAAGCCCTCAGTGGTACATCCCCTAAGGGCTCCTGGACTGCAAGAGGGTGCAGGCCAGGATGAAGGACCCCCTGCTCCACAAGTGCAGGAATTTTGTGCACTGGGCCTCTAGTCCTATCTAATAATAGAGAAACATGGTAATTAACAGTAACTTCGCTACCCTTCCCATTGGCTAATCAGCAAGATATGCAAATTAACTGCCAACCATGACGGCGGCCGGCAGCCAGGCAGCTGAAGCGAACAGGAGGCTTGCTTGCTCCAGTGAAGGAGGAAGCCAACATTCCCTGCCTGCCACTGCCGGCCTCTGAGCTTGCACTCTAAGAAACAAAGTTGCAATTATAGAAGCTAAACAAGCTCCAGAAACCTGCTTTCAGCCGTCAGAGCTGGAGTTGCAACAGAGTTTCAATTATAGAACCCAAACAAACCCAGATACCTGCTTTCAGCAGCTGAGGTCTCAGAGCTGGAGCCGAGCCTCAGAGCTAAAGCCGTCTCTCAGCTCCAGTGACAGTCATAGAAGGTAAATAAATCCCAGAATTAAAAAAGAAAGAAAAAAAGGAGAGCTTCAGTCCCTCAGCCCCTCACCCAGACTGGCCAGGCACCCCAGTGGGGACCCCCACCCTGAAGGGGGTGTGACCAGCTGCAAACAGCCATCAGCCCCTCATCCAGGCTGATCGGGCACCCCAGTGGGGACCCCCACCCTGATCCGGGACACCCTTCAGGGCAAACCAGCCAGCCCCCACCCGTGCACCAGGCCTCTATTATCCTATACAGTAAAAGGGTAATATTCAAACTGACCCTAACAGCAGAAGGACTGGGAATGACTGGTCGCTATGACACACACTAACCACATGTGGGCAGACGCTCAATGCAGGAGCTGCTCCCTGGTGGTCAGTGCGCTCTCACATGGGAGGAGCTCTGCTCAGCCACAAGCCAGGCTGATGGCTGCCAGTACAGCGGTGGTGGTGGGAGCCTCTCCTGCCTCCTCAGCAGCGCTAAGGAGGTCTGACTGTAATTTAAGCCTGCTCCCTGCTGGCAAGTGGACATCCCCCTAGGGCTGCCGGGCTGCCAGAGGGATGTCTGATTGCCATCTTAGGCCCAATCCCCCAGGGAGAGGGCCTAAGCCAGCAGGTGGTCATCCCCTGCAGGGTCCCAGACTGTGAGAGGGCGCAGGCCAGGCTGAGGGGGCCCCCCCTCCCCCCAGAGTGCACAAATTTTTGTGCATTAGGCCTCTAGTTGTAGTATAAAAGGATTTTTAGTAAATATTTATATTATAAATATTAAGGTTTCCCAGCTTTCTTCCCATATCCTTTTCACAGAATGCTAGGTAGCAGGCGTATTCTTTCTAGGAAGCAGATTTATGGTGTGTCCTCTGGGATTCTGAACAGCACAACAGAAAAGATCTGAGGATAAATATGTCAAGGCTTTATTATTGAAATGACCCTGTAGATTATTTTACAGCCAACAGCTGATGGGTTGCTTTCAGGCATATAGTTTTTTTGGGTCCCAACATAAATATAAATAAATAACAAAAGAATGTCATATATTTAAGGAAACAGGGGCCAAAGCAAAAGTAACTTGAGGGAAACACATAAGAAGGAAACATATGATGAAGGTAGAAATATATCACCTATATTAAATAACAATGGGATGCTAAAAAAACAATTAGAAAATACAGTTTCATGAAAATTATAAATATGATAGCAAAATTGAAACATTCATTAGGAGAGATGGAAGTTAAAATTGAGGTACTTCCCAAGAGCAAAAAAGTAACTATATAGAAATAAGAAGGGGGCAATAAATGGAGGACTAGTACAGAGAATCCTATATTAAAATCAGAAGTTTAAAAAAAAAATATTTTTATTGATTTCAGAGAGGAAGGGAGAGGGAGAGAGAGAAAAATCAACAATGAAAGAGAATCATGGATAGGCTGCCTCCTGCAAGCTCCCCTACAGGGAATCAAGCCAGCAACCCAGGCATCACCCCAACCAGGAATTCAATCATGACTTCCTGGCCCATAGGTCAACACTCAACCATTGAGCTACACAGGCAGGGCTAAAATCCGGATTTTGAAAATGGGGAACTGAAGAAATGGAAGAGAGAAACATAAAGACAATTAAAGAAAAATTTCCAGAACTAAAGAATGTGATTGATTCTCATTAGTGTTAAGGCAGGGGTCCTCAAACTACGGCCTGTGGGCCACATGCAAATACAAATATTGTATTTGTTCCCGTTTTGTTTTTTTACTTCAAAATAAGACATGTGCAGTGTGCATAGGAATTTGTTCATAGTTTTTTTTAAACTATAGTCCGGCTCTCCAATGGTCTGAGGGACAGTGAACTGGCCCCCTGTTTAAAAAGTTCAAGGACCCCTGTGTTAAGACATGCCAGATATCCTTACCAAGTACTTTATTCAATGCAAGAAAATAGTCACAAATATACACCATCATGCCATTTCAGCCCTGGTGGCAAACAGCACAACCTGTTTGTTGCTTGCCTTTCTTTTTCTTTTTTTTCTTTTTATGGAGCTTTTTATGCAATCAGATTTATCAATCATTTTTAATACTTTGTACTTTTGGTGCCATGCTTAAAAGTATCCATATCACCCAAATATTATAAAGAGAAATTCATCTATGTTTTCTTCTTTCTGAAATTACTTTATTTTAAGACGTGAGGCAGAGTATAACTTTATATTAGTAGAGTTTACTTTCATTTTTGCAAAATAAATAGAAGTACCTACATCACAGGGGTGAGCAAAAGTAAGTTTATAATTGTAGTACAAATAAACAATACAAAAATTAATAAATAATAATCCTATATAATAAAAGGCCAGCCACCATAAGCGTAATGACCAGAACACCAGAACCACCACAGTCCCTTGACAGGCTGGCCCCACCCCCAAGCAAGTGGTTAGAGGTGATGAGGCAGGCAGAGTGGTTAGGGGTGATCAGGCAGGCAGGCCAGCTATTAGGGGAGATCAGGTAGGCAGACGGCCCCTCATAGGGCTGGTCCTGCCCCCCAACAAAGAAAGAGGGAGGCCCAGGTCACGGGCGGCTACTCTGTGGCTGATGTGTGGCTGGCCAGCAATCACCCCACAGTGGGAGGCCCAGGCCAGCCAAGCCATTGCATCCCATGCCTGTTGCCTGTAGAGAGAGACCACCAGCGGCGGGGGGTGGGGGGCTAGCACTGCACAGAAGGCAAGCAGTGACAGCAGCAGGGGTGGGGCCAGCTGCCTGCAGCTGGGGGAAAGAAAGCCCTGATAGGCCCTGATCTCAGGTCAGGTCTAGGGACCCTACCAGAGGAGTCCTGGATTGTGAGAGGGTACAGGCTGGGCTGAGGGACCCCCCGAATGCATGAATTTTCATGCACCGGGCCTCTAGTATAAAAATAAACTGCTTTGTGTACTTACAACCATAGCCCTGCTTTTGTCCACCCTTGTATTTACTGAGTAATTAATTTATTGTTTACTGATTTTACTGGCCAAATTTACTATAACTAAAAATTATAAATATTTTATATAGTATAATTTTAAAAAATAACATACTTGCTTTCTTGAATATTATTTATTGTTCTCTCTTTAAATTAGCTTGCATAGTTGGCTGGCCAAGCATCCTTTTCAAACTTTATTTTTCAGAAATTTCTTGGCTATTCTCATCCAAAGTAATTTCTTTAAAAGAATTCTAGAAACAAACATTTTTATAGCATTAAAATAAACATACAAAATGCTCATTGGATTTTCATTATTATACATTGAGTTTTAAGTTGAATTTAGACAGGGTTGGCATGTTCACATCACTGAGTTTTTCCTTTCGTGAACATAAGATGATCATTTACTCTTTCAAGTTTTCTTAAATATCCCTAATTTGAATTTATAATTATACTTATAATTGTGAATTCATATTTTAATATACTCATTTATATTTCTTTTATAATTCTATGTATTTAATATTCACTCTTTTGTTATTGTACATGAGGTATTTTACTAAATATGTCAACTAGTTAACTCTTTGGGGACTACAGAGAAACTATATGTTTGTGTGTGTGTGTGTGCACATATACATGCATATACACATATTTTTAAAGCGTTTACCTGATTTTATACTTATATTATCTAAAGTTCTTCATTTATTCTTTTTGGATTCCCAGGTATATAGCTATATCAACAGTCATAGTTTTGCCACTCCTCCTTATAACTCCTGGGCTTCAATCACACTAAGTTTGAAGACCCACAAATAAAGTTCTTGCTCATTTACTGGTTGCCACATGCCACTTCTGTATCTTGAAAGTTCTTCCTTTTCTTCTTTTAAGTTTGTATGTTATAAATTTAGTCAGCTATGCCAGTTTTGAGGAACTCCATGAAGAGTGGGGTTTTTCTCCTGCCAAGTTTCCAGGTGTCTCATTCACATCCTTTTGAACTTTTTCTGGGTTTCGCTGGCTTGCTCCTTTTACACCTGCTTCTTTCACACGTGCGCATTAAAATACATAATGTCCATTGGTAGGCATTTCAGTAAATTGAATCACATTTACCTATTAATTTTCATTTTTACTCTAAATATGCCTCACCTTCTTTAATTATCCAATTTCACTTCACAATGGAATTTCAGGTTTTACCTTTCAACTTCTCATTTCTCAATTGACTCATGCTTAATACAGTTAGCAGGGTAACTGAAGTAAACTAATACTTTCTTGAGCTGGTAAATACTTAAAACAAATTGTAATATCACTCTCTAAATAATAATCTGTATTGCATGTTTATATTTTAATAGCATAATGCTTTGTTTTGTTTTGCTTGATTTCTTTACAGTGGTATGCAACATAAGGAAAATTTAACAAATGGGTGGGGATGGGGGCAAAAAACTTCCCCAAGCTTATCTAAGGACTTAATGTTTTTTTTGGCTCCCAACACATTTTTAGAATGACCTGTAACTCAATCTAAATATTCAGCTTCCAAATATGTAATGATAAAGGGGCAGAAAAATGAGGTCTTTCCAGGATTTTAATGTGCAGTTATAGAAAAGGAACACCAACTGTACTTCAAAAAATTCTCATACAAAAGAGAAGTGTAGTTAAAACAACAGGAAATATTAGAGCTCTCTAACTGTTAGGATAAAATTTTTTTCAACACGTCACAATCAAACTCTCCACACCTGATTGATTGCTCCTGGCTAAAATACAATGAAATACTAATATCAGGTATCATTCCCTCATTCAAAAATTTATTATCATTACCATCATTATTTTTCAAATGACAGATCCTCTGAATATTGAAAGTAATGAACTTATATCTTTTATTTCTGAAGGCCAATGTCAGCTTTGTTTTGAGGGTGTATAACATAATTTTATAATATATAACATATTTTATAAATTTATCTAACATATTATTAAAATACATAGTAATATAGTCATACCACTGTTATGGCAAGATATGGGAGTCAAAGATCCGGTTCAACACTCCATTCCAGCTTAAACTAATGATTTTGCACAGAGCATTTAACTTATCTAAGCATCAATTTCCTCAACTATTCCTGAGGTTTATAATATCTTTCTATAACTTTGTGTAAAGATTGAGGAACTGTATGCCCTAACTGGTTTGTCTCAGTGTATAGAGTGTCGGCCTGCAGACTCAAGGGTCCCAGGTTCGATTCTGGTGAAGGGCATGTACCTGGGTTGCGGGCACATCCCCAGTAGGAGATGTGCAGGAGGCAGCTGATCGATGTTTCTCTCTCATCGATGTTTCTAACTCTCTATCCCTGTCCCTTCCTCTCTGTGAAAAAATTAATAAAATATATATATATATATTTTAAAAAAGATTGAGGTACTGTATCCAAGCTATCTTTTGTTAATATACAATAGCTATTATCAGCGATATTTGTTTAATCAAACTACCCCCAAAAAATACATTGCACAGAATCAGTATACTACTTTGGGGAGCATTTGTCCAGAGCTTGAAGAGTAACATTAATCTTGATAAAAATATTACAAAGACATAAATTGCCAACATTTAGTTTTTTCCCTTGAGAAAATCTATGAGTAACTTATTGGCAGAGAGACAAAAATTATTAAACACATTATGCTAAAGTAATGCTTTTCTCTTCTAGCATTTATGTGACATTGAAAGATCTTCTGAATGCATAAACTGCTAGTACATTTTTGAGACTTATTAGATTTTCTTCAGATTAAGGTTCTATGAAATAATTCTTTCTAGAATATATTGCTCCATGAACATTGGTGTCTTTCTTTGTAAAATGTGCAAATTGAATCTTTTTGAAGATCGCTTTAAGTTCCTTCATGTTTTCCCTCATGTTAAGGATCTCTCAATAGAATATTGCAATCAGTAGTAAGAAGAAGACAGGAGACCAGGACTAGTGGTTCCTTCTGTCTGTGGCTTGTCCAAAGGACTCTTTGTAAGGATGGCTATCAAAGATTCCACATTACTGTGGCAACTACTACCTTTTGAAAAATTACTCTTGCAAATGAGCTTATGCACTAAAGCAGGGGTGGGCAAACTTTTTGACTCGAGGGCCACAATGGGTTCTTAAACTGGACCGGAGGGCCGGAACAAAAGCATGGATGGAGTGTTTGTGTGAACTAATATAAATTCAAAGTAAACATCATTACATAAAAGGGTACGGTCTTTTTTTTCAATAGTTTTATTCATTTCAAATGGGCGTATCCGGCCCTTGGGCCGTAGTTTGCCCACGGCTGCACTAAAGACAGTGAAATGCTTCAGCCTTCACCAAAATTAACTAAGTAAAACATCTTATTAAAAAATATTTTGAGAGGCTTAGTGATCTTCCAAAGGAGGATCAAAATCACCTGCCCAATGAGTCATAGTTATGGGATGTTTTCATATTTGGCTGTTAGACAATTGTTAGGTAAAAATAAAACAGAATAAGAGAGGTTATTAAATATAATCTCAGTAAGCATATTATTATATTGAAACAGTATGGAAATTTTTGAAATGTCTAAATATTTACATATTTGTATAAGTAAGCTTATAGACAGTGCTTTCATGCTTTTATTTTCCTATACTATTAAAATTGCCTTGGAAATATGAGGGCTCATATTAAATACCTTTTACTTTTCTTGTTCAGAAACAGAGCTAAATTCACATAGAAGGTAGGTTAATTATGAATACATCATAGTAAAGAGATTAGTGTTGATTAAGCTCGTTGGATACTCTTGATTCCACTTCATTTGCTTTGTTACTTATCTTGAAAAAAAGGTTATGTGGATTGAATGAGTTAGAATACAAACAATAAATAAAACAATTCAGTCTCTCTCTACATTTTCACTGTTTCATTTTTTCCAACAGCACTTACTGTATGACATGTTACTACACATTGTTTTTACCTCGTTATTGTCTCTTCAGCCATGAAGGTAAACTCCATGTGGGTAGGGTCTATCTTTTGCATCACTATTATCCCCAAAGTTGAGAACAGTGTCTGGCATGCATAGGTACTCAATAAATATAAAAGAATAAAATAAAGAGGTAGCAAACTGGATAACACATACACTACCTTACTGATTAATGAGAAGCTACGGTGCATCTTTATTTTATTTTTAGAATGCAAGAGATAAAAATAGATAAATGGGCCTACATTCAATTAAAAAGGCTCTGCACAGAAAGATAAACAATCAAAGAGTGAAAAAGCAAGATATGAATGTGACAAAATATTTATAAACCATATGCCTGCTAAGAAGTTAGTTTCTAAACTACGTAAGAAATTGCTAGAACTCAATAGAAAAAATACCAGTAGAATAATTTAAAATTGGGCTAAGAATTTGAATAAACATTTCTTCAAAGAAGATATATAAGAAGCCAACAGGTATTTGAAAAAATTTTCTATGTCATTAATCATCAGGGAAACAGAAATTCAAATCATAGCAATGTGTAACCTCACACCACTTTGAATTACTATTATTAAAAAATCAAAAGACAAGTATTGGCAAGGTTGTGAAAAAATAGAAGCACTTGAACACAGTTGGGAATGTAAAATGATGCAGCTGCTGTGGAAAACAGTATGGCAGTTCCTAAAAACATTAAAGATAGATTTACCAGATGAGCTAGCAATCCCATGTCTGGGTATTTATCCAAAGAATTAAAATCAGTATCTAAAAGAGATATTAACACTCCTATGTTCATTGAAACACTATTGTGAAAGCAACTTAAATGTCCATTGACAGATGAATGGATTTTTAAAAAAAGAGGTATATATACAATGGAATATTATTCAGCCTTAAAAAAGAGGAAATCTTGCAAAATGTGACAACATGGTTGAACCTTGAGGACATTATACTAAGTGAAATAAGTCAGTCACAGAAGGACAAGTACTGCATGATTCCATATATATGATATCTAAAAGAATAAAACTCAAAGAAGCAAATAGAATTATGATTGCTAGGGGATGAAGGGCAGGGGGAAAAGATTTGTTAACAAGTATAAAATTTCAGTTATGCAAGATGAAAAAATTCCAGAGATCCTCTGTACAACACTGTGAATAGATATAAATACTGTATCGTACACTTAAAAATCTGTTGAGAGTAGATCTCATGTTGTGTTCTTACCATAATATAATTAAAAATAGTAAGACTGGAGGAGATGAGAGGAAGTAGCGTACAGGATAAAACTCTAATGGGATTCTTTGGGTTTTTGAGGAAAGGTAATCTTGCTTAGCAACGTGTGTTTCAATCTATGATTTAGCAGCAAAACAATTACAGAAAAATTGCAGTGATGATGTAGGGTGAACTTATTAGCTGAGTTTCAACCTATGCTCCTGGGTCTTGGTCAATTATAATGCTGTATAATTGACCCCCAGTTGATTGGTTCAAATAAACATAGTCAGAAAGGTTCCATCCTGTTCCTGCTGCTTAGTGTGACCCAGCTCCCAGGAGCTTCAGAAAGAATGAAAAGGAGAAAAACAATTAATTCTTCTCTGAAAGAGCTAGCAGATGTTTCTTATGCTATCAGATGATCGAGAAAGCAAAGTACATCTGGTCATTAAAACCTATAAAATAGTCGTATGATTCATTTAGAGAAGAGCTGACACTCTAGTGATTTTTGAAGAGATACAGGTACTTATGATTAACTTTTACTAACATTTCAGTAGTGATGATAAAGCAAATTAAGTTAGAAGGTGTTAGGTACACTTCTGGAAATGAGGTATCGGGGGTGGGTGGGCAGTGGAGGAAAGTCTTACTCTAATGAAATATGCTGCCTCATATTTCAGGATTATAACCATCTTAAGTCCATGTGGTTGTTTGATAAATATCTATAAATGTTTGGTGGAGAGACTTAATTTGAAACGATAAGTACAGAGAAATCTCATAATTAAAAAGAACATTTCAATAACAATAAGCTTATGATAATTCTTATTATCCAGGTTACCATCTCTCTAGTACAATCATGACTTAAATTCTGGCCATTGTAGAGTTTAAAGCACTAAATATCCGAGTTCTTTGCTATTTTCAGAAATCTCTTTTTTTGTTTGTTAATTATATATCATTATCGTGATTAAATAACATTTTATAGCCCTTAGAATTCATGATTTTCTCTCCTTTGCTTAAACAGTTTTATCTTTAGAAACAAGAAATGGGTTCCTCTCATAAAAAGTTCTTGTAAAAACATATCTATTACATAAATCTGCTCCATCATGAAAGGTTTGCAAACAAGGGGAAATTGAATATCTACTTACAAACAAAAAGATTCCAGAGTTTTCAATTAGTGTACTTTTCTAAGTAATTAGAATATTGGAATTTTACAATTATGAGAATTTTGATTTGTGTTTATTTACTTTCTTGATTTGCTCCTAAAATAAATTTAGGTGTTAGCTGAACTCGCCTATGCTCTTTAATAACTTCCTTCTTATGAAATATACTTCCTGAGTGTGATAATATTTTGTGTGAAACAATTTCCCTTATTTCCTAATTTGGGGATTATGCTCCCCAGTTTGAACCCTCTCCCATATGAATAGTTCATTTCTGTATACTTTATTAACCACCTCCATTATGAAATGGAAGTGATGATAATAGTGGCCCTGCTTCAAGACAGGCAGTGAAGAAAACAGAACACTTAGATCTTTTTCGTCTTCTTCATTGGCCAGTTATCAGATTCTACATTAAGGTTGGCTTAGATCCAGGATATAATGAGGAACTTTTAAACAGAACAGACTGAAAGAGTAAAAAATGCTGTGCGTGTGCATATTTAAGAGCCTCATGACTCAATGAAGTCAATTGCATTCAATAAGAAATTGAATATAACACTGACCTTCCCCCCCTCCCCCTGAAGCTACAGTTTTGTTGAGAGATGGTTATAAACAACAAGTATAGCAAAAATGGAGGAGAAACCAAGAAGGCAGCATAGGTAAACACCAGAGATTGCTGCCTAGCACAACCACTTCAAAAATACAACTAAAAGATGGAACTGACATCATCCAGAACCACAGGAAGGCTGGCTGAGTGGAAATTCTACAACTAGAAGGAAAGAGAAAAACACACTGAGACTCAGAGGAGGTGCAGTGCGGAAGTAAAATACAAAGGTGCGGAGGTGCATGCGGAGAGGGCTGGCAGCTGAGGACACGATTGTCTTTTTCAATCGGGAGGGAGTCTCAAGCTCTGAGCTCCAGTTCCGGGTGAGTCTCTGGGGACCCAGACTCATACGGGAGAAACAGGACTGTCTGGCATTGGTCGGAACTCGAGGGCAGCTTTCTCTCGGAGGCGCTCACAGTGATTGCCAGGGCCTCTGAGGGCAAGACTGAGAGCAGCCATACTGCACGCTCTGCCCACCCTGTTGATCCCCTGGGGCCCCATCCCACCCAAGCCATGCAAGGAGGCTTTTGTATATGAAAGGCCCAGCCCTTTGTAATCTGAAAATTACTTAACAAACTGCAGCTGGCCCAAGGCCCCACAGCAACTTGCATTGCTTTACAGCTGGCTTCTGCTGGGTAGCCTCAGGCAGAGGCTAGATTAGCACCTCCTTAGATCCAAGTGCCAGTGTACCCAGTAGTCAGAGTGGGACCATCCAATTACAACTCCTCAGATCCATAAGGGACACACTCAGGGGGCAGACTCAATGAGCACCAAAGCCCCACTGAAGCAAGTCTTGCCCCAGAAGGGTGTCTTCAGCACAAAAGTTCTCCCACTGCAGACACAGGTGATTCTCACAGCCAATTGGCCTGGAGGTCAATTCCTCCCAGTGATACCTACAACAATCAAGGCTTAACTACAACAAGACTGTGCACAAAGCCCACAAGGGGGTGCACCAAGAGTTTCCTCCTCAGGTAATTGGGGAGGCTGAGCACTGGGCCCTATAGGACACCTAGCAGAGAAAGCCACTCTATCGACACAGGGAAACATAAAAAATGTGGAGACAAAGAAACAGATCATAAATGACAGAAATGGAGGAAAGCAAACTACTGAATATAGAGTTCAAAACCACACTTTTAAGGTTTTTCAAGAATTTCCTAGAAACCGCCAATAAACTTAATGAGACCCTCAAGAAATCTAGTGAGACCCTCGATGTTGTGATAAAGGACCAACTAGAAATTAAGCATACACGGACTGAAATAAAGAATATTATACAGACTCCCAACAGCAGACCAGAGGATTGCAAGAATCAAGTCAAAGATTTGAAATACGAAGAGGCAAAAAACACCCAACCGGAAAAGCAAAATGAAAAAAGAATCCAAAAATACGAAGATAGTGTAAGGAGCTGCTGGGACAGCTTCAAGCATACCAATATCTGAATTATAGGGGTGCCAGAAGAAGAGAGAGAGCAAGCTATTGAAAACCTATTTGAAGAAATAATGACAGAAAACTTCCCCTACCTGGTGAAAGAAATAGACTTACAAGTCCAGGAAGCGCAGAGAACCCCAAACAAAAGGGATCCAAAGAGGACTACACCAAGACACATCATAATTAAAATGCCAAGAGCAAAAGACAAAGAGAGAATCTTTTTTTTTTAATATATTTTATTGATTTTTTTACAGAGAGGAAGGGAGAGAGGTAGCGAGCCAGAAACATCAATGAGAGAAACATCGATCAGCTGCCTCCTGCACATCCCCCACTGGATGTGTCCGCCATCCAGGTACATGCCCTTGATTGGAATCAAACCTGGGACCCTCCAGTCCGCAGGCCGACGCTCTAGCCACTGAGCCAAACCGGTTTTGGCAAGAGAGAGTCTTAAAAGCAGCAAGAGAAAGACAGTCAATTGCCTACAAGGGAGTACCCATACAACTGTCAGCTGATTTCTCAACAGAAACTTTGCAGGCCAGAAGGGAGTGGCAAGAAATATTCAAAGTGATGAATACCAAGAACCTATAACCAAGATTACTTTATCCAGCAAAGCTATCATTCAGAATTGAAGGTTAGATAAAAGGCTTCACAAATAAGGAAAAGCTAAAGAGGTTCATCACCACTAAACCAGTATTTTATGAAATGCTGAAAGGTATCCTTTAAGAAGAGGAAGAAGAAAAAGGTAAAGATACAAATTATGAACAACAAATACACATCTATCAACAAGTAAATCGAAAAATTAAGTGAATAAATAATCTGATGAACAGAATAAACTGGTGATTATAATAGAATCAGGGGCATAGAAAGGGAGTGGACTGACTATTCTTGGGGGGGGGAAGGGGTGTAGGGGATGCGGGAAGAGACTGGACAATAATCGTGAACCTATGGATGAGGACAGTGGGGGGGGGGGTGAGGGCAGAGGGTGGGGTGGGAACCGGGTGGAGGGGAGCTATGGGGGGAAAAAAGAGGAACAACTGTAATAATCTGAACGATAAAGATTTAATAAAAAAATTAAAAAATTAAAAAAAGTATAGCAAAAATGGCAAGGAATGCTATAATAGGGATAAAATTAAAATCTTGAGAAAATAGAGAAAGAAAGACAAATTATGCTTAACTGAATTTTGGACGCCTTATTGAGAAAGGGGCTTGAAATGTGACTAGGACTTTTCATGCAGAGGTAGGTGTTCAGGTGCCTTCAAAGACATTGGGGAGTATCTAACATCCAGAGTCTCAGCTGCTCCAGAATGGGGTGATGGGTGGCTCCTGACACTACATGTTATCTGGTTAATGGGGTCGCCTCATGATAACCTCTTGACTCTTCATCTTTTTCCAAGATGGTCTGGGGCCAGATAATCCTAGATCTTGGTTAACTCTCCTGCTGAACACATGCAGAAACCCATGTCCAAGAGGTACAGTAACAGTTAAATTCCGTGGTGTGCCAAAAACAAAAGGTGACATAAGCTCACAAGAGAAAACCAGAGAAGAAATTCCAAGGAAGAGCAAAGTTATCTTTCTCCTACTTCTCCACCTCCCTAATCTGACCTTGGGTATGGAATGAGTGGTCAATTTATTAGGTTTGGCTGGAAGGTGGAAGAACTGGGGGGGGGGGGGGGAGAGACTTTGGAAATAATATAATTATTGGAGCAATTAAATTTCTCTTTTGAATAAGGATTTGAATGGATCAGTGCTTGACTTCCATGGCATGAGCTATATCAGGTATTAATAAAATATCCTAAGTCCTTGCCTTTGACTGTGATATAACATCTGTCATAGTTTGTTTTCTTTTCTTTTTTTTCCCTGCACTCAGCCATCAGAGGCTTGCTGAAAAAAAGTTAGTAAACTAAAAAGTATCCCATTTTATTTATAACAAGCTATTCTTCTTAGACCAGTTTAGTGAGTATTTATTCCTGCTTCCTTTAGAAATGTCTAATTTCTGTAAAATGTGTCATCTTCCAAGAAAAACCTTCAGCTGTTTTACCTACTAATCTTTTTGACATGCTTACAAATGTCTGAAATATTATCACTCCCAATTTAAGCTGACCTCTGGAATCCCCACCCTCAATATTTAGTAACTTAAACTATACTAAACATAAAACTAGTTAATTGGCTCCCTCGCAGACACATAGAAAATCAGTTAGTTCCTTTGCTTCAGGTCCATTGGGGAATACTACATGTAGTCACTCATCTACTTGTAGAAAGCTGGAAAATTATTATCATGTGAGTAGAAAGAAGTAATAATTACATCTATTGTTATAACAGGTGAGTAATTGAAAAGCTTTTCAGGGACCAGGCAGGTGACAAAAAAACAAATACAACAAAAAATGGTGAGTGTAACTCAATCAGTGGTAGTGGTCAGGCTTGAACTTACATCATATTGACTATGTAATATATTGAAAGAAATTTAAATGATAGTTAGTCCCGCCCCAAACATGTTTGTGGACCAAATGTGCTTCAAACACTGAGATACTTAATTTCCTTAATTTCTCTAAGGGTAAAAATTATATGAGATCTTTGAGTGAGTGAGCATTAAATGGGACTTAAAACAGTATCTGGCAAATAGTGAGCCCTGGATATTGTCACCTACTTATTATTACTAAATAAGAATCCTTCTTTTGCTCATTAGAAACTTAATCTTTACATCCATTACATTTTTACACAAAGAAGAATGTTTTGTTGATACCTGTCAATTCTTGAATAACAGTATTTCTAAGGAGCTACTACTTGTCAGAAATTCTAGAAACAGTTCAATGGTAAAAAGATAAACTTCTTGTCCTCAATGGAGTTCAGTCTAATGGTAACAATCTTATCTAATAAAAGAGAAACATGGTAATTAGCATATGACCGCTACCCTTCCCATTGGCTAATAAGGGCGATATGCAAATTAACTGCCAGCCAAGATGGCGGCCGGCAGCCCAGCAGCTTGAAACTAACATGAGGCTTGCTTGCTTCAGTGACAGAGGAAACCAACGTTCCCTGCCTGCCTTGCCAGCCTCTGAGCCTGCAGTTTGAAACATTGTAACAAATATAGAAGCTAAATAAAACCCCAGAAACCTGCTTTCAGCGAGCCGGGATCTCAGAGCTGGAGTTATACATTGTTTCGATTATAGAACCCAAACAAACCAGATACCTGCTTTCAGCAGCAGTAGAGGCCTCAGAGCTGGAGCCAGAGCTAAAGCTGGCCCAGAATAAAAAAAAAGAAAAAAAGGAGCAGTTGGGAGCTTCAGCCCTCAGCCCCTCACCCAGACTGGCCAGGCACCCCAGTGGGGACCCCCACCCTGAAGGGTGTGTGACCAGCTGCAAACAGCCATCATCTGTCAATGGCACATCTTGGGAGTCCTGTCCTGAAGCCTTTACGTTGCACCTCTGAAACTTCCTAAGACATTTCACCTTCCAGACTTTAGGTATTGTTTCATATCTCATTAAACCAGTTTCAGTCTTGAAAATAGGTCAATTCGGTTAAACAGTTGTGTCTCATTTCAGGAGGTGGTGATGTAAGTGGAACTCCCAAAGTTAGGCCTATATTGTGCATGCAGTCAGGTATTTAATATGAGGGATCTCTATGGAAACAAAATAAAAACAATGGTTAATGATTGGAGCAAACTCTGATCTTAGTTTCCGAGGTCTGAACATAGCCATTTGAGACAATTTTAGATGTCTTCACATGGAGTGAGGGCAGGCAGTGACAGTCAAACAGATTTTCCTGGTCTGCAGTTTTAAGGTTTCCAGTGATCTTTCTGCAACAGGCACGAAGCTTGCCCATATATGAACTATTGTAGTGATTTCCCTCAAAGGTATATCAAGTCCTATAACATTAACTTGCATGGCTTTCCCAAAAGGGCAGTTTGGAGAGTATTACCCAGATATTGGAGGAAACTAGAAGAATTCAGGACCCACCCCAGTTTGCAAGTCGAAACAAAACCTCAAAAAACAATGACCAGCACTAGAATCTGATATCCACAAAGGTGTATTACTGAAACAGAATATTTATCTCTAAGATAACACCCCTCCCCCCCCCTTTTTTTTTTTTTACCAAAGATAGGCAAATTAAGACTAACTTTTTTTTTCTTCAAAATAAATTATTTCAATAAACTCAGCCTGTTATTTATATAGGTGCCACAAGAATAGTAATTAACCATATCATTAACCTTTTAAATCTGCTTTGCTGGAATTGTTCATGAAGAATCTTCAGATTACACTTTAAAAGGCCTCTCCAGGTCAGAAAAGCCAAGGGAAGGACTTGTTATAGGACTTAGCCTGCAACACCTACAGATCTGGGTGAATTCCTCTCTTGATAAGGTCCCCAAAATCTCTTGAGATTCCTGCACCTGCCAGGAAGTAACCTTCTTGACTCTACCTGGTAAGGCAGTTGAGAGCTCTGTAAGTAGGTACTAGGCTATTCCAAGGTTTTTATTGGCTTCCACAAGTCAATCTGAATTCTTTAAAGCTGTTTGTTCATATCTGAGTCTATGGATGCTTTTCTCAAATATAACATTCCAGTCAAAGTCTTGGCAGGCCAGACTGAGGGACCCCCACTCCCCACCCCAGTGCATAAGTCTCATGCACCAGGCTTCTAGTATTTAAATGTGTAGTATAAGTACTTAAAAATAGTTTCCAATTGAGTCCTGTTATAAACAGAACAGATTCTTACTTAACTTATGCAAATAACAATATTGCCATGAAAATAAGAATGCTTTGGAGTTGCTGAATTTTGGAGAGATCAAGTAGGGAGAAAAAGCATAAATGTTTCAGTTCTGCTTACCAAATTGATGTAAATTATAGCATAAGAGGAAAGTATTCCTTATATTTGGAAAAACCAGAATAATGAAAGAACCAGCAATGTTAAAAGTCATAAGGGTTGTAACTATTCTCATAATAAATTCATTCAATTAAGACTTGTTCTGCTTGAATCCAGTTTTTCCATTAGTTCTCTTGACCTTGCCTGATGGTTGAGGGTTACAAGACAGTGATAATTCTAAGTTTGCAAGGCTCCCCATCAAGCCTACATGATTTGCTCAGTGAAGTGAGTGCCTCAGTCACTGGAGATTTTGGAAGGTATACTCCAATGGAAAACACATTTTATTACAGTTTCTTTGCCACACTTAGGGCATCAGCCTTGCAGAAGGGGAATGCGTTTGCCCATCAAAACAACATTCAACACCAAGGACGTACTGATAGGACATATTGATAACACATATGGAGTGGCAGTTAAATGCACTCTGGTGGATAGAGGAATTCAATAAAAAACAAAAAAAAATGAGGTTTGCCATGGAGCTTGAAAAACCAAGCAACTATCTTAGGTTTCCCATAGCCCTGACTAGTTACAGCCATTGTTAATACATCTTAGTTTCTCTGATTTAGAAGCAGACTGTTGGCATGTTACAAGGGCATCAGGATAGCAAATATGGCAATGAGAGATCATTTTTGCAAAAGCAAATGGACTTTATGCACAGGTACCACAATCTTTATAGACTTTGTTTCTGCTACCTTTGCATGTAAATCAGTAGGGCATTCCCTGATAGTTGGGTTCAATGGTTTTCCTGTGAGCCTCATTTTTTATGACAACAACATTTTATGCAAGGACATAACAGACTTTCAGGAATGTCACACACTTTCTGAAGCACTTATCCTATCTAATAAAGATGGAATATGCAAGTTGACTGTCACTTTGTGACAAAGATGGAAGCGCCCACAGCCAATAAGGAGGGAATATGCAAATTGACACGACAAAGTTGATGGCGGCTGGGCCGGGATGCTTGCGTCATCGCCATTGTGATGACGCAGGCATTCCTCCCTGCCCCAGCCGTTCTGGGCCTCTGGGAAGCAAGCAAAGGCGGAAAGGTGGCTCTGGGCTGGAGTGAAGGCAGAAAGGCGGCTCCAGGCCAGAGCAGAGCGAAGGCGGTGCCAGCAGCCAGGGGAAGGAAGGCCTATTCTTGCATGAATCTTCATGCATTGGGCCTCTAGTAACATATATATTTATGTGACAAAACATTATGAACAAACAGATATAAACAAACAGCTTTAAAGAATTAAGATTGACTTGTGGAAGACAATAAAACCCTTAGCAATTTAGACATTTAACTAAATAGCACCATAGATTATTATACAACATAACTTTATTATTTGACCAAAGTAACAATAAAAAGTTTTAAAGTGAAATATAGGTGGTTAGCTCCTACTATTAAGAATATTCAGCTTTCTTAAGTAATCAAAGACCTAATTAAGATGTCATTAAATACAGAAAATTATTTTGATAAAACAGAATCTTTGTTTTCTTGGCAGAAAATTTGAAAACAACAACAAGAAACAAACATACCTTTTATAATCTTTTACCAGGAGCAGACTGGCAGTACAAAAATACTGTCACCTTTTTGCACATGGAAGAAAATTAACTTCTAGTTTATGTTTAGTTTAGCTTAATTTTTAAAACCCATAAATTCAAATTTATGTAGCTTAATTACACGAGGTAAAATTATCTTTCTCTCTTTCCATTCTGAAAAAACCAAGACGAAGTTATTTTCATTGTTCTTAATGGAAACACATCTCCATATCTGAAAACTCTTTTTTAGGCCAAAACATAACTTACTATTCTTGTATACAGAGTTGTTGCTTTTTTATTTTTAGTAGTTTTAATTACATGTATACGAATCGAGGATCTTTAAAACCTTAATTTCTAGAGAAAACTAACAAGTAAGCAATTGTGGACTATCTGTTACATCAATACTCTTATGAATACATCTCATAATTTCTAGAAATGCATGCTTTTTCACAGTACAATCTTTCATTGTAGCACAAGATATATTTACTAACAAACCTAAATTTACTAGTATCTTTCAGTTTCTCTGTAATAAGAAAACAAAAGTAGATAAACTTATGTTTCATATTAAAGTTTTATTATTTTATCTTGATTAGAAATAATCTGGGTATTCAATAGTTTCCAGGATGTTTTTAATTCAGCAAAACTCTAAGGTTTCAATTTAGCAAAAATTTGGGGAAACTATTTTTAAGTACTTATACCACACATTTAAATACTAGAAGCCCGGTGCATGAGATTTATACACTGCGTGGGGCTGGTCCTTCAGCCCGACCTGCACCCTCTCACAGTCTCGGACCCCTCGGGAGATGCCCGCCTGCTGGCTTAGGCCCGATCCCCCTCAGGATCCCTCTCTCAGACCAGGGCTCTTGCAGTCCAGGACCCCTAGGTCCTTACCACACAACTGCAGCGGAGGTGGGAAAGGCTCCCGCCACTGCCACTGTGCTCACTAGCCATGAGCTTGGCTTCTGGGTTGTGCATCTGCCCCCCCCTGGTGGTCAGTGTGTGTCATAGCTACCGGTCTTTCCTCCCTTTAGTCAATTTGCATATTAGGCTTTTATTATATAGGATCGCTAAAAAGCTTAACCTAAAAGCCTTTTATTCTGCTTACGTTCACTTAATTTACTAGTTTTTAGGATTATATCCAGATTACCTACAAATTATTAGATATGAGACAATATCAGTCATCATCTAAAATTATTTTTCTGACAGAAATTTTGCAACAGAAATAACATGAACTTACTTTAAAATAAAAGTATTATGTTTATTTCTAATAGCTACAAATATGCTGACTGGCAGACCCTGAGCAAGGGATGAAAAGATGGCTCTGTCACATATTTCTGTGAAAGAGAGGGCTAAGGGACTACTTGGTTATCACTGCCAAATAGCCCTGCTAGCTTGTCTCCTTTGGCTTTTATTGTCATAACAGCTTGAACTAAAATTAATTTCCAGATACAATCAGCAGGGTAAATATCCTTGAGAAAGTATATGCTTTTATAAGGTCAGGTCTTTAAAGACTAACCATAGAGATTCCTGCTAAACACCCTGGGGATCAGACTTGTTTGGAAAAGTCAAGGTAGTGGCTTCTGCCTTAGGCAAGGTCCCCTCAGAGGCCCCGGACCTTTTGGAGATGCTCCTTACAAACATTCCAACCAGTCCTGTGCTTCCCCACACATAAAGCCTGTTTACACATTCCAATTTTCATCATCCTATCAATTGTTACATTTGTGTATTCTTTTAACCTAATGGTAGCATGAATAACCCAGGTTTCAGGCTCAATCCCTGGTAGGACTCTCTAAAATCAATTAAAAATATTAATTGTTCCATGAGCCACGGCTTTCTCAATGGGTTTTGTATTAAGGAGTCCTGGAAACTTCTGTTCTCCACCCTCTGTCCATTTTACCCACTCAGGTGCGGAAGCTTTGGAGGAACCTTATTCCTGTTGTCAATATTAACCTGATTAATCAGCCTGACTGCTTCCCCAAGCAATTGATGGTCAGTTTTCTCATTACAATCCCTCCACACCAGCTTTTCAAATTTCTCCAGATTTGGGTAAATAGAGTATACCCAACATTACTTTAATGTTGAGGAACCAGCAGGGGGTCACTTTGGCCCATCCAGCTTTTAGTAGTGCTGTATTAAAACTTTTGTTTTAACTCCATCAATGCCCATTTTGTTTATCCCAATTTTTAAATAACCGTCTAAAGATTTCCATTTAGTCTGGATAAGTCCTGGTACTCTCTTTTCTGTTTTTCTCTTTGTTTCACCTCTGTCAGTATTTGCTTTATTTACCAATTTCTTAATAATATTTTTAAATTTTCTATCTGAAACAAAGGCATGGAAACATGGAACAGACTAACAGCTGTCAGAGGGGAAGGGGGTTGGGGTGCTGAATGAAAGAAGTTGAAGGGTTTATGCAAAATTATATATATATGTGAATATATATATATATATATATATATTTATATATATATATTCACTGACACAACAGTGTGGCAATACCCAGAGGGAAATGGGGGTAGGAGTTAGGTGGAGGTGGGATAAATGTAGACAGAAAGGAACTTTGCTTTGGGCAATGGCCACAGGACGCAGTGTGCAGATGTTCATTTACTGGTCTATTGTATGTTTCAAGTGTACAACTCAACGTCACCCCAATAAATTCAATTTTAATAAAGGCATAAAAAGAAAACATATTAAATAAAAATTAAAATTTCTACCTTTTTGGAATAGTCCCTTGGTTCTCCCCTAGACTTCTCATTCTCATGCTAACTGACCTAAATTTAGTAAGTCTTCACAAACTGGGCTTTTTGTATTGTCTTCTTAAGGCAATTCTTCAGGCTCAACCTTATATTTTTTGTATCCACTTTTTAAAATTTGGTCTTTTCATAGGTACCAATAAAACATCTGTATAATGAGAAATCTCTAATTTTTTTTCATTTTTAAAGTTTTTCTAATTCAGGAGATTTATCATCTGTCCACTGATGGTAGGATCTATAACGATTCAAACCAATAAGCCTTTTTATGCCTTAACCAAGTGTCACATAAGAATATAAAAGAAAAGCAGCTTTCACAAGATCCAAAAAGTTTATTCCCAGAATACCCTAAAACAGCAAAAAGACTTTTGTTGCTATTGGTTGTTAAGCAATGAAGACTGAGACAATAAAACCCTTTATGGATTGGGAACCCTTATGATAAATTCCCCTAAGAGCTGGCACAGTTGTACAAAAAGACAAAGTGATGCCAGTTGCACTTACTTGCTACAGCTGACCAATCACTAGCAGACCTACTGGAAGTGATTGCCTAGAATCCCCACTCTATTTGCCCTGCCATATTGACATGTAAAAAAAAAAAAAAAAAAAAAAAAAGGTTACCTCTGCTAATAACTGTTATCATGGGCAGGACCCTTAATTTAAATTCTTCAAGGGATAAGTAAAAGTTTCTCTTGAACCCACAAGGTCTTGAATGCCTTTAGATCAAAATAAACCACATGCTAAAGTAGCATATCTTGAGTCCTGTTATGAACCCCTTTATAGTCATCTCAGATGCTTCTCTTCTGCTGTCATGCCCTAGATTCTACCTCTGCAGGGTTTTGTTTCGTCCCCCTGAGATTGTGGAGACTACTGGGTGTTTCAGATGATAAGTCTTATATAGTTTTTCTGCTAATATATTAATTTTGACAAATTTAAACTAATCTAAGTTTAACTTTGCTTCCCTCGGTCATGTACTCTCAAAGTCCAAAATAACATATTTTTGCCAGCATAAATCAGCAAATTCTTGCCATTCTTTTGGTTTGTCACTGTTTTCTATACCAATTTAATCCTATATATGATACTCTTGGGCATTCTGGAGTCTGGTTCTGTTTACTGGTCTATTAACAATGGGCCAAGTCGTGAGAGGGAATTACTAGCTACCTCTTATAAGAGAGCTTCCTCAGGCAAGTAAATAGTGTTTTGTTTTGTTTTTTGTTTTTTTAAACAAGTAAGGAAAAGAAACTTTCAAAGAATAAAAATAACTACCTTAGGCAATGGCAGTCATTGGGGAGTGCTTCACAGGAGAGGGTGGATGATTCATTCCTTCCTTTTGTAGTTATTATTTCAAGTAGTCAGAGTGCTATCTGTGTGATCATTGCCTTATGGCCAAAAACACAAACAAAAAATTAAGTTGTTTTTTACTAAACTACAGAATGAATTGAATTCTAATTCTTTCATGAGCATCAGTTCATTCTTTAAGGGAGTAATTTTGGGTTTTGAGCTTGTCATTCTTTTGCAATATAATGGAAATCAGCCACACCACCATAGGGTGTTTGAATTCCTCATGATCTTCAAAATATTTTATGGTGCAAATAACCTACTCTCAGTGAGATGCTGTTCTAGATGAGACTAAGTAAATATTTTAATTGGCAATTTTTCTCATAAGACTCCAACGTTTCTATCCTGTAATACAATAAATATACGTATGTATCTATTTCTATCTCTCTAAAATTATTTTCCTAAGAATGAAAGTATTTTTGAGAATATTAATAACCTCATGTTGATACACTAGAGTCAGATAGGACATTTACTTTATTTTCTAATACTGTGCTATGACTTTCACATTTTCAGTAAAAAGAGGATTGGGTTAGTTAATTTAACTAACCGTTAGTATCAGGGACTACCATGGATGAAAAGAAATATTTCATTTTAGCCCTGGAGAAACCAAGAAGCATCTGTTCAATTTCATTTGTTATCTTTGGCTAGGGACTTGTAATTGCTCTCACATCCCAGACAGGAACCAGGTGTGAGGGACATGTGTTAACTCTCTGTTAACCAGGAACTCTGTTATAGGTGCTAATGTGAGAGATATTAGAGCACAGATTCCCGAGGAAGTCTGAAGAGAGTCTGGAGAAATAATTTTACCTTAGTGCTTGCTTCCAGGAAAGACTCACAAGCTATCTGAGATACCAGAAAAAAATTATCAGGAAGAACAACTACTTCATCTTCATACAAATTCTAATGCTCTTAATTACATGGCAAAAGAACAATATTGAGTACGACTTTTTCAGTTGAAGAGGAAAACATTATTTGATGAATATATAATCAGTGATTGTTTTTTGAGAACTTAATTGATCCAGGCTTCATGTTTGATGTTCAATCTCTACTCTCTCGTCCAAGAGGCATGATAAAATAAGAAACCATTTTTATGATGATTCATTTTTGTTACAATATGTACATTTAAAAACCATAAAGAAAAAAAAAAGGCTGATTTGACTAGAGACTAGTGAAATGGTAGAGGGCTAAATAGAAATCAGGCAGCAAATCTAATACATATGAGATATAGAAATAAATAGAAACATGAAATAGAATTCATTTCTAGTTCACATAATTTTGAGTAGGCTGTGTGCTTTTAGAAAGATTATAGTGCATTTACCCAAGACAGACGCCATATAGGAAAAATGCTTAGTAGCAGAAAGATACAGACATTAGAGTCAGCTGCACCTAAGTTAGCATAATATTTCTTCCACTTAATTATCTTGTCTGACTTTGGATATACTGTTTCTAAAATCTCAGAGACAGTTATATGATGGGGTTAAAATCTTAATAGCAATAAAGATTAAGAGTGATAAAACATAGAAAGCATTTAACACTCCATAAATGTTAGTTCACTTTATCACTTTAACCAGTATTAAAGAATATCCCTTGAATAATTTTTAGATGGAAAAGTGGGAGAGCAGGACATTGTCACTCAGGCAAAAATAATGAAATTTTATAGGGAAACTATATAATGAGGTTTTAAAATGAGCCCAGGAGTTGATAAGATCCTACTGAAAGCATAGACTTTATCTTATTCATTTCTTTGTTTTACCAGGACCTGGATCAGAATTTGTACAAGGTGAGTGCTCAGTAAAACTAGACGCTTAATGAATGTCAAAAACTATTTTTAAGATTGAAGTTTGACCACACTTGTTAAATGACTGCTGCTTCACTTATGATTGGGTGGCTTGTAGCAATCTAACTACTTCACTAAGGATCAAAAGAAAGGCCAGAGATGGATTCCATAGAAATAAATAGATTTTATGTATAATCATATATATTCATTTTTGAGGTATCAGGAAATGGTTTAGGCAGCCAACCATTTAGAAGCCTACTTTTGAGAAATTCTGGAATCGCATTGAGGTGAGTCCAATATTCTGTATGCATTTGTCAAATTTAAGAACAGTAAAGAGACCCAGAAACTGACAGATGATGGCTGCTCAGAGGCCAGCAGAGTTTTCAGCAATGTCGTGGCCTAGAAAGACAAAACCGGAATGAGGAGGCTTTCAAGGCAGCCAAGGCTTGAGGGCCTGAGGATCTGGAGTCAGCCCAACATTCAACACTAGTTTAAGTTCCATAGAAAGAGAAACTAAAAGTCAAGCAGAAAGTACTAGTAGCTGAAAGGCAGACCTGAGTTTGTTTGTTTTTCTTCATAATCCTCACTCATTGATTTTTTCTTTTTTTGAGAGAGAGAGAGAGAGAGAGAGAGAGAGAGAGAGAGAGAGAGGAAAAGAGATAGGAAGAAAGAAACATCCATTGGTTGCCTCCCATACCTGAGGGTGGAACCCGAAAACTAGGTATGTGTCCTGATCGGGAATTAAACTTGCAACCTTTGGTGTACCAGACAATGCTCTAACCAATTGAGCAACCCAACCAGGGCAGGTAGAGCCGAGATTTTTTGCCATCCTGGAAAAACAAAAAATTGAATTTAAGACCACTCAAAAGGGAGGAAGCACTCAAGGTTCTCATTTACAAACCATGGAGCACTATGTCCTAAGAGACACCTCAAATGTAGACTGAGTCTTATGGGGAGTATTGCTGAATCCCAATTAGCTTAGCATTTGGTTGGATTGCTCATGTCTCCTTTCTATCTGCCTTCAAGTGAAAGAGCGAATTCACTATTAGGGAAGATAAGCTCATACAGTTTCTCATACAAAATATTTGATCTTCAATTAAAAAAATTACCAATGAACCTCAATGCATAATGAAGAGGAAAAAAGACAATAGAAAGAAACGTACAGTTTACCCAAATGCTGAGTTATCAGATATAGACTTTTTAACAAATGGATTTTTATTTTTAAAAATAGATGAAATATGACAAATTTTATAAGAGAACTAGAAAATGAGAAAAACATTACAGAACTGAAAAATACCTACATTGACAATAATGTATGAGTTTAATGGCACAGGGTACACAGTGAAGAAAGAGTTGGTGGACTGGAAGCTTACTCCGTATACTGCTGGCGCCCAGTGCAGATCTCTCCAAGGCTGGTTCTCCTGTCCCTCATCTCCTATGAGCGTTTGCTGCTACTAGTTCACAGCTAGTATTTAACAAATATCTACTATTTTCCCAAATTTCAAATATACTTTTTCCTTTCAATTTGATTTTTTATCACCTCTATTTTAATCTTTGTTCAGGAAGTTTGTTCTTTTTTTCATATATTATTTTGCTCATAGTCCATACTATTTCTTAAACATGTCTCTCTTCAAACATTCTGTTTATATGTTGTTTCTCTTAGGGCTTATGGCTCCAAAAATACTCAGAGAAATGCTCAGAACCATACCACCCAGAGCATGCTGGGGGCTTATCTCTTCTCTGAGGGTGACCTACAGTCAATGCTTTTTCTTTTTTTTTGGGTAAGAAACATATAACATGAAGTCTACATTCTTTACAAATACAACCAACAATGGATGGATATGGTGATGTAAAATTCTTAACTCCCTAAGGCTAGACTGTTGCTAATCCTGTCTTTAAAAATATATATCTATATACATATCTATATCTATCTATATATATATATATATATATATATATATATATATATATATAGAGAGAGAGAGAGAGAGAGAGAGAGAGAGAGAGATAGACATAAACATTTACTGATTTCAGAGAGAAAGGGAGAGGTAGAGAGATAGAAACATCAATGATGAAAGAGAATAATTGATTGCTCGTTTCCCGCACACCCCCACACTAGGGATCAAGCCTGCAACCCTGGCATGTGTCCTGACCATGAGAATGATGCTCAACCACTGAGCCAAGATGGCCTGGCTAAACCCAAGTCTTTGCTTATCTCCTCTAGGATTCTGCTTCTATTTTTTCTTGATGATTTCTTCCACAAAGCATTCTCAGAAAACCACTTGCTCTGCTTCTAGATTTCACTAATGGAGAAATTTGAGGAGATTAGTCTATCCAATAACACATAGGCTGAGATTCCTCTTTAAGGAAGCTATATATAAATTGAAGCACAGAACATATAAGATGGTTAATCCTGGCAGTTGGATAATGAGTGAAGAGGGTTAGGTGCTGACAAAGGAGATGAGGAAGAAGAAAATAAGAAGCAGAGAAGGAATCAAGTAATTTTAGAGCATTTGTAACTGAGGTCAGTAAGGATGAAAAGAAGGTAGTTTTAATCCTATTTAATATGATCAAGAAGTGAGGGAGGAAAATAAATATCTGTAGAAGTACTGTCCCACAAAAGTATGATGCAAACAATATTTATAATTTTAAATGTTCTAGGAGCCACATTAAAAATGTAGAAAGAAATAGGTGAATTGAGTTTAATATTATACTTTATCTAATCTATCCATATAATTATTTAAAAATGAAATAGATATAAATGTATTAATGAGATACTTATATTGTTTATTATATTAAGTGTCTGATACCTTTTATTTCACACTTATAGCACCTTTTTATGTAAGACTAGCTACATTCCAAGTTTTCTGTAGGTACATGCAGCTATGCCTACCCTTTTAGACAATGCAGATCTAGACTAGGAAATATATAATCATTAAATCTGATGGGAAGATTAGGAAGAAAGTTCTAAGAATATATAATTATGTATAAAGTTTCAGCTCAATTAATAAACTAGTTGTTGGAAAACTTATTTAGAAAAGGAGATATAATGGGCGTGAATTCTAAGAATAAGGAAATAAGTTTTCTGAGTGAGTAGAAAGAGGTAAAGTTTTCTTTGAAAGGGAAGATAAATAGGAATTAGAGTCAAGAAAGAAAAAAAGAAGTTTTAGCCTTAATATTTTAATTTATACGCTGTATTTTTGGAGCCATAAGCCCTAAGAGAAACAACATATAAACAGAATGTTTGAAGAGAGACATGTTTAAGAAATAGTATGGACTATGAGCAAAATAATATATGAAAAAAAGAACAAACTTCCTGAACAAAGATTAAAATAGAGGTGATAAAAAATCAAATTGAAAGGAAAAAGTATATTTGAAATTTGGGAAAATAGTAGATATTTGTTAAATACTAGTAGCAATATCTGGTACATTTAGAAAACTTTAATTTGAAATAATGTTATACTTGCAGAAGAGTTGTAAAGGAAGTACAGCGTTTTCGTATATGTCCTTCCCTCCTCTTCCCCTGTGCTGCATTTTACAGATCCATGGCACACTCATACAAAACTGAGAGGCTGGTAAGCGGTCACTGAAAATTGGGAGAAAAGTCAGAATAATTAGAGGAAACTGGTCAGAAAGGAGGCCCTGAGAAGTGGAAATTTAGAAGAATACTTAGAACCAATTGACAGGATATAATCAGAAGGCTTAAGCATTCAAAATACTTACCATGTGGATTTTGTATTTTTTGTTGTTCTTAATCCTCACCGGAGGATATTTTTCCATTGATTTTTTAGAGAAAGGGAAAGACAGAGAGAAATATCAATGTGAGAGAAACACATTGATTGGTTGCCTCCTGCACGCTCCCTGGCAGCCCTTAGGTCCGCAGGTCAATGCTCTATACACTGAGCTAAATGAGCTAGGCCTGGATTTTGTACTTTTATGGTTTAACTGTTTCTGTAAACAGATAGAGATGAAATTGCCATGATGGCAGTAAGAAAACCACATTTTTTTTTATAGAAAGTTAAAGCAAAAAGCAATCTAGTTATTTTAATTCTGCAGACGTATTGAGATTATGATCTCTTTTATTATTATTACTAGTGGCCCGGTGCATGAAATTTTTGCATGGGGGGGGTGTCCTTCAGCCTGGCCTGCATCCTCTCCAATCTGGGACCCCTTGGGAGATGTCCGACTGCTGATTTAGGCCTAATCCCAATCCTGATTCTGCCTGCCAGCCTGATTGCCCCCTAACCGCTCCTGTGCAGGCCTGATCACCCCCAACTGCCTTCTCCTGCCAACCCAATTGCCCTTAACTACCCTCTTCTGCTGGCCTGATCACTCCCAACTGCCCTCCCCTGTCAGCCTGGTCACCCCCAACTCCCCCCCCCCCCATGCATGGATTTCATGTACCAGGCCACTAGTAATAATAATAAAAGAGGTCATAATCCCAATGCATCTGCAGAATTAAAATAACTAGATTGCTTTTTGCTTTAACTTTCTATAAAAAAGAAAAAAATGTGGTTTTCTTACTGCCATCATGGCTAATTTCATCTCTATCTGTTTACAGAAACAGTTAAACCATAAAAGTACAAAATCCAGCCCTAGCTCACCCACAGCTGCCCTCCCCTGCAGGCCTGGTTGCCCCCAACTGCCCTCCCCTGCCAGCCATCTTGTGGTGTCCATCTTGTGATGGCCATCTTGTGATGATGTCATGTGTGAGGGCCACCTAGGCTTTTATTAGTATAGATTATTATTATTATTATTGTTATCTTTATTGTTGAAAGTATTACAGATGCCCCCTTTGTTTTTCTTTTGTTATTGTTTTTTTCCCCATTGATTCCCTCCACCCCACACCCTCTTCTCCCAAGGCTTCACAACACTGTTGTCTATGTCCTTGGACCATGCATATATAATTAACAGAAGAACTTATTATTATTTTTTAATCTTTATTGTTGAAAGTATTACATATATGTCCCCCTTTATCCCCTATTTACTCTTCTAGCCTGCACCTGCCCTCCACCCCAGGCCTTCACTACACTATTATCTGTGTCCATGGGTTATGCATATATGCATATAAGTTCTTTGGTTAATCTCTTCCTCTTTTTTTCATTTTTACTAATGATATGCTTGAGAGTGCTTTAAAAATTAGACTATCTATTTGAAGAATCTCCAGAATGTGCTGTTTATCTCTAAAGTCAACATTTTTTCATGAGTACTATGTAAAAACTTTTTTTCTGAAACACCCGGAAGTCTGTCACATTTGCCTGAATACAATAAATTCATATTTTTATGAATGACCTCAAGCATCATGGTCTTACAGATAAATATCTTGTAGAGTCCAACCCACTTCCTAAATTTCTTATAAAGTTCCCCTGTGTACTAGTAGGTCCATCTATCAAAAGATAAAGTTTATCTTAAACTTTATCTATCAAAAAGATAAAGTTTAGCAAAGCATGGGAAATAAGAAGAAACATTCTTCAGTTTCCAGTATGCATCTTTGTTAATACATTTTGTAACGAAGCTCTTAGAATTTAACTCTGAGAGGCTACCCTAGAGTCCTTCATGTGGCATATCGTGAATATTGCTGATGTCAGGTTTTGTTACTGTTATTCTTGGAGGTCTGAGTCAGTTGAGGCCTTGTAAATAACTCTTTTCAAGTATTATTTAGTTTGTCAGACAAAAATATAAACAAAGTGAAACATGGGCTAAAGTAAATATTAATTTAAAATCTATAGCCCTAGGTCCAAAATGAAGTAACATTTTTTGCTAACATTTGAAGTTTTGCCAAGCTGTCCACATTTGGAGTAAATGAGGAATCAGAAGAAGAAGAAGAAGAAGAAGAAGAAGAAGAAGAAGAAGAAGAAGAAGAAGAAGAAGAAGAAGAAGAAGAAGAAGAAGAAGAAGAGGAGGAGGAGGAGGAGGAGGAGGAGGAGGAGGAGGAGGAGGAGGAGGAGGAGGAGAAGAAGAAGAAGAAGAAGAAGAAGAAGAAGAAGAAGAAGAAGAAGAAGAAGAAGAAGAAGATCTAAGGGGAGAAAATATTAGTGTTAATAGGCACAACCACTTGTGAAAGAAAACAGACATGGATGTGAGATGTATATCCCTGTCAATCACCAAGTGCTAATCTGATCTTGGACAATTCCCCAGTGCAGTTTGTTCGAACATGTAGGTATCTCAGTTTTTTCCTTGGATCACGGTGTTGCTTTCCTCAGGATACCAGAGCAGGCTTTCCTTGAAAAGCCTGTTGTGCCACTTACCCTGCCATGGCCCTTGAAATAGGTCAAATTTGGTTCTCTTTTTTCCCCATAGAATTCTGCTCAGTCTTCTGGAGTTGAGCCACTAGGAAAAATACTAGGGGTTAATTTCATCATAAAGAAAGCTGAATTTTTATCGCTGCTTCAATTTCTTCAGTAGTTATTGGCCTATTCAGGTTTTTTGATTCTTCCTGATTGAGTTTTGGGAGCTTGTATTTTTCTAATAATATGTCCATTTCATCTAGGTTGTCCATTTTGGTGGAATAGAGTTGTTCATAGTATTTTTTCATAATCATTTGTACTTCTGTGGGAACGGTTGTTACTTTGCCTCTTTCATTTCTGATTTTGTTTATTTGGGTCCTCTCTCTTTGCTTCTTGGTGAGCCTGGCTAGAGGTTCATCAATCTTGTTTATCCTTTCAAAGAACCAACTCTCGGTTTGTTGATCTTTTGTATTGTTTTTTTGGTCTCTATGTCGTTTATTTCTGCTCTGATCTTTATTATTTCCTTCCTTCTGCTTACACTGGGCTTTTCTTGTTGCTCTCTTTCTCACACTTTGAGTTGTAGGGTTAGATAATTTATTAGCATTTTTTCTTTTTTTAAAATATATTTTATTGATTTTTTTACAGAGAGTAAGGGAGAGGGATAGAGAGCTAGAAACATTAATAAGAGAGAAACATCAATCAGCTGCCCCCTGCACACCCCTTACTGGGGATGTGCCCGTGACCAGAATTGAACCTGGGACCCTTCAGTCTGCAGGCCAATGCTCTATCCAATGAGCCAAATCAGTCAGGGCTTTTCTTGTCTTTTTGAAGTAGGCCTATAGAGCTATGAACTTCCCTCTCAGGACTATTTTCAGCATGTCCCGTAGATTTTGGATTGTTGTGCTTTCATTGTCATTTGTTGCCATGATGTTTTTATTTCTTCTTTGTCTCTTTGGTAACCCAATCATTGTTTAATAGTATACTTTTTAGCCTCCAGGTGTTCAATTTTTTTCCCATTGTTTTTATTATAGTTGATTCTTTTATTTTATGCAATTGTGACCTGAGAAGACTCTTGATATGACTTCTATCTTCTTGAATTTGAAGAGACTTTGCCTGTGTCCCAATATGTGGTATATCTTTGAAAATGACCCATGTGCACTTGAGAAGAATGTATTTTCTGTGGCTTTGGGATGGAGTGTTCTGAAGATGTCAATTAATTCCATCTGATCTAGTGAATCATTTAGGATTGATGTTTCTTTGCTGATTTTTTGTTTAGAGGATTTGTCCAGTGGTATGAGTGGGGTATTAAAGTCCCCTTACTATGACTGTATTTCTGTCAACTTCTCACTTGATATCCTCCAGAAGTTTTTTTTTTTTTTATGTATTTGAGTGCTCCTGTATTGGGTGCATATATGTTTACCAGAGTTATATCTTCTTGTTGAACTGCTCCCTTTAGTATTATGAAGTAGCCTTCCTTATCTCTTGTTATGGTCTTCACTTTGAGGTCTAATTTGTCAGATATAGATATTGCTACCCCAGTTTTGTTTGTTTGTGTGTTGTTGTTTTTTTAATTTCCATTCACCTAAAATACCTTTTCCATTCCTTCATCATCAGTCTGTGTGAGTCCTTTGTTCTGAGGTAGGTCTCCTATAGACAGCATATATATGGGTCATGTTTTCTTATCCATTCAGCTACCCTATGTCTTCTGATTGGGGCATTTAATCCATTTGCATTTAAAGTTATTATTGATAGGTACTTGTTTGTCACCATTTTTATTCTTTATGCCTCTGTTCCTTCTTCCTTTCCTATTTCTTCTTTTTACAGCAGACCCTTTAGCATTTCTTGCATTGCTGGTTTGGTGGTAATAAACTCCCTCAGTCCTTTTTTTTTTCTTTTTCTTTTTTTTTTTTTCTGTGAAGCTCCTGATTTCACCTTCAATTTTGATTGATAGTCTTGCTGGCTACAATATTCTTGGATTCAGACCCTTGCTTTGCATGACTTTGTATATTTCATTTCATTCCCTTCTGGCCTGATGTGTTTCTGTTGATAACTCATTCAATAGTCCAATGGGAAATTCCTTGTAGGTAACTTTCTGTCTCTCTCTGGTAGCCTTTAAAATTCTTGCTTTGTTGTTGGTGTTTGGCAATTTAATTATGTGTCTTGGTGTTGACTTTTTTGGGTTCATCTTGTTTGGGAATCTGTGAGCTTCTTGGACTGGTGTGAGTTTTTTTCTTCCCAATATCAGGGAAGTTTTCTATCATTATTTCTTTAAACAGGTTTTGTATTCCTTGCTCAGTTTCCTCTCCTTCTGGCACCCCTATTATGTGGATGTTGTTTTGTTTCATGTTGTCCCAAAGTTCCCTTAGGCTCTCCTGTTTTTGTTTTTTTTTTAATATTTCTTTTTCCTGTTTCTGCTCTGCTTGGGTATTTTTTCCTACCTTGCCTTCTAGCTCACTGATGCAATCTTCCACTTCTTCTAGTCTACTATTGATGCTTTCTATTATGTTCTTTGTTGCAGCAATGTCATTCTTCATTTCTTCTTGGTTCTTCATTTCCTCTTGGTTCTTACACATATTGTTGAATTTGTCTTCTATCCTTTTCAGCACCCTTATGGCCATTGTTCTGATTTCTTTCTCTGACATATTCCTTGCCTCTAGTTCATTTACTTCCTTTTCTAGTGATTCCTTCTTTTCTTTTGTATGGGGGCTGTTTTTTTGTCTCCCCATGTTTGCTCCTCTCATGATGTTGGCTTATGTAACTCTCTCTCTCCTGCATTGACTTCCTCTAGGCAATCTCTGACCTTTCCATCCATGGATTGCCTCACCAGCTGTGTTTAATTCACCAATTCCTGGTGGATGTTATTCTATTCAGGTGTTCCTTCTATCTGCTCTGTGAGAAGATGCAGGACCCAACCGCATATTCAGCTGCCACCTTGTCTCCCCTTGGACAAACTTCTTGGGCATCCATGGCCAGGGAGGCTGGAGTCTCGGTGTTTGCAACTGAGGCAGCTGATCCCTGGGCATTGTGGTTGTAGGGTCCCAGGAGGTATCCAAGGTCTCCCCTGTTGAAGGTAAGGCTGGGCTTCCAATCATAGCTGCTCTCCCTTTTAAGATGGTGTGGTCTCTATGGCAGAGCTGGCTGCTCTGGGAGTGATTTCAGCAGCAGTAGAGGCTGCCCAGACAGGGGAGCCTGTCTGCTATTCCCCAACAGTCCTGTGGAATATAACTGTTCCTCACTTATAAACACAGACACTCCCTGCATGTCCACACACTCTCCTTTAGCTCTCTCACTCACACACTATCTTACAGCCTGCCATCCTGTCTGCCACCATCTTGGATCCCGGAAACCAGCATCTTGATGATCATGCATGACCAGATATGCTCACAAAGGTAATTTATAATAAATATAATCTTCACATCACAAAGTTTATAACCATCTACACTAATAAAAGAGAAAAATGGTAATTGGCGTACGGCAATACCCTTTTCATTGGCTAATCAGGGCTATATGCAAATTAACTGCCAACTAAGATTGGCAGTTAACTGCCAACAAGATGGCGGCTAATTTGCATATGTAGGCACAATGCAGGGAGGCGAAAGGGAAAGCAGGAAGAAGCCCCCTGCCACTGACAGTGATCGGAAACCCAGGGGGGAGGTAAGAGCTGGGGGGCAGGGCAAAGGCGGCCCTGGGGCCACCTTTGCCCTGCCCCCCAGCCATGATCGGAGAATCAGGCGCCTTTGCCGCCCTGGCCAGTGATAGCAGGAAGTAGGGGTGGAGCTAGCGATGGGAGCTGGGCACAGTCGAAGCTGGCAGTCCCAGGAGCTAGGGGTCCCTTGCCTGGGCCTAAAGAGAAGCCCACGATCGCGGCGCCCCCCCGCTGCCACTGCAGGTCCCCGCTGCCCCGGCCAGACGCCTAGGCCAGAGGCATTAGGCCTGGGCAGGGGCGGAGCCTGCAACCATGGGGAGCTGGGGGTCCCCTGCCCAGGCCTGACACCTCTGCCAGAGGCCTCAGGCCTGGTCAAGGGGCCGATCCGGTGATTGGTGATCGGAGGGTGATGAGGGTCAACTCCTCTGGCTGAGGCATCAGGCCTGGGTGGGGGGCGGAGCCGGGGATTGGGGGGATATGATGGTCCCCTTGCCCAGGCCTGAATCCTGGGTCATTGGTGTCAGGCTTGGGCGGGGGGTGGAGCAAGCGATCAGAGGGAGATGGGGGTCCCCTGCCCAGGCATGATTCCTGGGCCAGAGGCCTCAGGCCTGGGCGGGGGCCAGAGCCAGTGATCGGGGGGAGATGGGGGTCCCCTGTCTAAGCCTGACACCTCTGGAGGAGGCGTCAGGCCTGGGCAAGGAGCCGATCAGGCGATCGGAGGGTGATGGGGGCCAATGCCTGAGGGCTCCCAGTATGTGAGAGGGGGCAGGCTGGGCTGAGGGACACTCCCCCCCCCGCCCCCCCCCCACACACACAGTGCACGAATTTCGTGCACCGGGCCCCTAGTTTAATAAATAATGTTCAAGTACCTGTTGTTTGAAAATCTATATCTTGACATATAATTTGGAATAATAAAATGACAGTGTTAAAAAATCAAGGACAAATGCAAGACTTTTTAAGTTTCTAAGGCAGTATATTCAGAGCATATGACTGAAATTTAGGAACAAGTCCTTTATCAATTCATAAGTATAAAAGTGAAGAAATAAAATTGAGAATTGTTCTCTACAGTTGGAAATAGTCTTAGTTTTTGTTTCAGTATCATTCATTTTGGTTCACCTGGGATATGATGGGTTATATGTGTTTAATCTGTTTTATATAGTGAGTTTAACTGCAATAGTTTCTCAATGCACTTTAAACTCAACAATTCCATTTTACATATAAAAAATGTCAATGGGACACATTCAAAGGCCAGAATTATTGCTATCAGAAAAGAAATATGGCCAAATATTTTAAATATTAATAAATTTGCATTCTTAATTTTTCAGTAAGGTTAAAAAGAGCAGCATGAAAATGGTATATAACCTCTGCAACAATTCAAGAAAATAATTAATGTGGATTGGAAATACACAACTCTTACAAAGCATAAAAATAGAACAAACATGTATAGAAAAATTTACATAAGAATGTGTATACCTGGACATTGTAGTCATTTGATAAGAAGTTTTATGGAAATTTAATTTGAAATTGTTTGTTAGGCCAGGTGAATTTTTCACACCAAATTTAACCACTGTCCTCAGATACCATAGATTGACTTTACCTGAGTTTGAGCTCTACAAAATGAAATCAGCAAAGATAATGTATTCTTTTGTATCTAGCTTCTTTCACTAATGAGATTTATCTATGTCAATACATGTAGCATTTGTGCATGACACTAATTTGTTTATTTTAGTCAACTATTATTCCATTATATGAATATTAGAGGCCCGGTGCATGAATTCATGCACGGTTGGGGTCCCTCAGCCTGGCCAGCTATTGGGGCCGAAGGGGGCATCTTGCCCAGTCTGGATGGAGGGACTATGGGAGGTTGGCCACGATCAGGGCCGGCTGGCTGTGGGGAGGGACCATGGGAGGTTGGCCAGCTGTGAGAGTTTGGCTGTGGGAGCACACTGACCACCAGCGGGAAAATCTGGTGTTGAGTGTCTGCCCCCTGATGGTCAGTGCATGTCATAGCAACTGGTCAACTGGTTGTTCAGTCAACTGGTTGTAACAGTCACATAGGCTTTTATATATATAGATTAGGGGCCCAGTGCATGAATTCGTGCACCTTGAAAGGAACTGTAGGCTGCGAGGCTGTGCTGGGCACAGGGGTGGGTCTCAGCCTATCCTCTGTGCCCCAGCCTGGCCCATCCCACTGTGGCCCCTGGTTCCCTGTCTGCTGGCAGTCCCTACTGCCACCGCTCCCACATGCTGACATCACTGACCCTGCTTGCATCCCTGATGGTGCCATCAGCAGGTGTGAGTGCCAGCTGTTGCCCTGATTGCCCCTCAGGAGCAGGGGGAGGTGGAGAAGCCCTCAGGGGTGATTGTGGCCAGCAGCTGCCGCTCACCCCAATGACAATGACTGGCACCCCACCTTGTTCTGGCACCCCTGCTCACCTGCTCCACCATCCCACCACAGCCGATGCCCACCATGTTCTGCACTCTGCCACCTGCTCCTGAGGCCGGCCATATTCTGCGCATGCCGCCTGGTGGTCAGTGCAAGTCATAGCGACTGGTTGTTTGTTCTGCCATTCAATCTATTTGCATATTAAGGATATATATATATATATATATATATATATATATATATATAATCTCACAATTTATTTACCCATTCTATTCTTGATGGACATTGTGTTATTTCTAGTTTGAGATTATTACAACTAATTCTGCTATAAATATTTCTGTAATGTCTTTTTATTTATTCTTTTTTATTGTTTAAATTATTACACATATTAGTACATATATCTCTTTTTTTCCCCATTGACCTTCCCCCAGCCTCCCCTACCCCCTGTGACATGCCCTCATTTCACGCCCCCCTCCCCCCTGGTGTCTTGTGCCCATTTGTTGTACTTATATACATGCATACAAGTCCTTTGATTGATCTCTTGTAATGTCTTGAGATGAACATATAGTATATGCATTTCTGGTTGGTTGTGTTGTATTGTTGTTGTTAAGATTGTCATGATATTTCAATGTGTTATTATCAGTTTTGTTGTTAGATACAAAATAAAAACATATTTTTTTTTCATAGGTAGGTCAGTATATACATGTCTAAGCTATAAAATAATTTCAAAATATGAATTTATGTGTAAGAATACTTGTTGTCAAAGACCATTTATATTAATACTTAGGAGTGAAATTATTGGTCATAGGGTATATCTTTTTTAAATTTTAATTTTTTGATATGAGAGAGAGAAAGAGAGAGAGGGAGAGAAGGAGAGAGAGGGAGAGAGAAACATTGATTTGTTGTTCCACTTAATTGGTTGATTACTGCATGTGCCCTAAGGGTCAAACCCACAACCCACAACCTTGGCCTATTGGGATGCTGCTCTTAGCAACTGAGCTACTTAGCCAGGATGGTCATAGGGTATATTTTGATTCAAGTTTAGTATATAGTGCCAATAACTTTTTCAATGTGATTACACTCACCAGAAAAAGTATATGACATTTTGTTATTCCACATCATTGCCAAAATTTAATATTTTATCTCTTTTTTATTTTAATCATTATAGCGTGTGTGTTTATGTGATAATATTTCATAATGGTTAATGTGCATTTCTCAGATTTAAGAAAATTGAGCTTCTTTTCAGATGTTTATTAATCATTTGATAGTCTTTTTATTTTGGTGACATGTCCTTCCAGGATTTTAGTTTCCATTTTTCTATTTTGGTTGTTTGACTTTTTAAACTTTTTTATTTCTACTCTTGATACAAGTTGTTGGTTGACAATATATATTGCAAAGTAACTCCTCCCAATTTGTAGGTGGTCAGTTTTCTCTTTTAATGGTATCTTTTAACAAATAAAAATTATTCAATTTAATGTACTCTTATTTATTAATTTTATGGTTAATTCATTTTTATGTCCTTTTAATTTTTTTAACATCTCCTAGGTCTCATGAAAATATTCTACTAGAAACATTATTGTTTTGCCTTCAAAAACTTAATTGTCATTGTTCATTGGGAAATTTCTAAAACATATTCATGATGCCAAGGTAAAGTCAATAATAAGAAACAAAAAAGAAAAATATAAAAACCAACAAATTACATTTTTCCTGCCAAAGCATGTGCTTTTTTTGTGGCTATACAATATCTCTTTGTGTTGGATTGAGGGGTGGAATTTAAAGACTGGTTTCTTCTAAATATTAACTTCCTTTTTGGTTTAACAAGCAAAGAGCACTAGAGAAATTGCCTAAGTTCTATGTGTTTACAGTTCTGCAGTTTGTTTTGGCTATTGGAATTTATCCAAGAAGTTGTCAAATATCTAATTTCTATTATGTTACGATGAAATGATTATTGTACTTGGTATATGCAGAATTATTTTTCTTTTTTCACTGTTTGACTTTGTCTCCCTTGTGCCAGGAAAAGAATTCCCTCAGAGATTTTCGGAGATAAATAAAAAATTCAATGGTTTTATTTCAAGGATTATAAATCAGTCATTCATAATTTATTGCAATGTTTACTAGAAGTATTTAGAGAGCAAGTCAAAGCAGGAGAGTAAATCTGATGAAAGAGAAAAAATCAAGTAAAAAAAAAAAAGTAGAGCTTTACATTAAAATGTGTACTAGTCACCTGTGGTTGGCAGGAAAATAGACACATTCATTTTTATGTGTGTGTGTGTGCACACATTCAGAAAAATGCATATATGTGTGTATATATATATATATATTTACTTTATATCTGTTTTCTTGTATTGTTTATATTTATAATTAATATAATAATTTCATAATCAAAATATATTGTTATTATTATATAATTACATGTAAGTTATAAAATCTATAATAATAAAAGCATAATATGATAATTAGACCAGACAGCCAAATGACCTTCTGGATGACCTTCTGGACTAAGCTGCAGCTGCAAGGGCCAAACCCCTTGCACGGATTTCATGCATTGGGCCTCCAGGATATAGATAATACAAATATTCTCATGGCCACAGCATTAGCAAAGAGATGTTATTTTATTTTTAATGTCTTTCACTTTATTTTATTTATTTAACCATCATGCAGCATGCTATAAATTGAGTTTGATATTCTAGAATCATAAAACTACTTTCAAAAGTTATCGCATGAGTTGATATAAGCATCATGGTGACACTTCAAACACTTAAGACCCATTAGATCTCCCCTTACATCTACCACTAATCAAACACCTATAATCCGACACAGGTTTCTCTGCTCACCACACATGCCTGGGAAATCTACACATTGATATGTCTGATGATGCTCATATTGAAGTAACACAGGGGGGTAAGACCCGGGAAGGACAGGGATGATACCCAGTGGATGCTGCTGCTGAGCCCATGCTACTGCTACTAATGAAGTAGCAATGGAAGAGTTGGGGTGTGGCCCCACCCTAAATTTTCTGGAAGATAAGAGAGGTCAAGCAGCATGGGTGCCTGATAATCTGCCTCTCTTTCCCGAATGCTTTCAGTGGTACCTGCAGCAAAGATGTGTCTAAGGCCTCCCAGCTACAGCACAGCAGCACCGCACCACAGCCATAGGGTGCCAGGAAGCAATATGATGGGCTACATCCCCACTACATCACCCACTACCTCCCCCGCCACAGTGGTGGTGTTCTGAGATAAAGGCAACCAAGACAAGTGGGAACACCTGCCATCCTGATCACTTAGGCTGTGACTCCCATGACCACAGCAGTGCCCCATAACCACCACCACCCTGGAGGCATTCAGAGAAAACAGAAACTTGTGCTGTATCCCCATCTACTGGAAAACAAAAAAAGACCATAGTCAATCTGCTGAATTGTTAAAATCAAAATGGTACCCAAATAAGAAAAGAGTTCCCTATTTCAAATGCAATGGCAGAGGAACACTCTATCAAGCACATAATCAACCAACGTAACGTGGTAACAGAAAGAAAATGAGAATGCTTCAGAATGCAAACTCTAAGTAATGAAAATTTGTGATATAAATGACAGAGATTCAAAATAGCACTCATGAAAAACACTCACAAGATACAAGGAAACTCAAAAAGACAGTTCAATGAGCTCAGGTATAAAATTAATGAAAAGGGGGTACCCCTACCAAAGAGATTGAAACTATAAAAAATAATGAAACAGAAATTCTGAAACTTGAAGAACTCAATAAATGAGATTAAAAACAAGTATTTCAAATACAGCAGATCATCTGGAAGAGAGAATTAGTGACCTCAAAGATAGAAATCTAGAAATTATTTTGGTAGAAGAACAGAAATAATTAAGATTTAAAAAAAAATAAAAACTCCGTGAGAACTATCTGACTCCACTAGAAACAGCAAAATAAAGATAATGGGTATCCCAGAAGGAAAAGAGCGTAAGAAGGAAACAGAGAGCCTACTCAAACAACTAATTGATGAGAACTTTATAAACTTAAGGAACAAACTGGACATTCAAGTAGAAGATGGTAATAGAACACCTAGTTATCGCAACACAAAAAAATACCTTCAGGACACCTTATATTAAAACTGGTAAAAATCAGAGACAAAGAAAAAAATTTTAAGGCAGCCAAGGGAAAAAAGACAGAAATCTACAAGCAAAACACCATCAGATTATCATATTTTTTGGCAGAAACCATACAGGCCAGGAGAAAGTAGAATAATATATTCAAAATATTAAAAGACTAGTGGCCCGGTGAACGAAATTCATGCACAGGAGGAAGGGTTACCCTCAGCCCGGCCTGCACCATCTCCAATCTGGGAGCCCTTGGGGGATGTCTGACTGCCCATTTAAGCCGGATCGGGCCTAAACCGGCAGTTGGACATCCCTCTCACAATCTGGGACTGCTGGCTCCTAACCACTCACCTACCTGCCTGCCTGATTGTCCCAAATCACTCTGCCTGCTGACCTGATCACCCCCAACTGCCCCCTCCACCAGCCTGATAGCTCCTAACCGCCTCTGCCTCAGCCCCACCACCACAGCTTTGTCCAGAAGGACATCCGGAAGGTCTCCCGGAAGATCTCCTGGTCTAATTAGCATATTACCCTTTTATTAGTATAGAAATTTATTTGGGTCACATTGGTTAATAAAATTAAATGTTTCAAGTGTATAATTCTATTATATATCATCTGTATATTGCATTGTGGGCTCACCACCTTCTATCACCATATATTTGATCCTCTTTATCCTCTTCAACTGCCCCCCACTCCCCTTCTCCTCTTGTAACAATCATACTTTTAAGTGTCTTTTTTATTGATTCTAGAGAGAAGAAGGGGGAGAGAGAGAGAGAGAGAGAGAGAGAGAGAGAGAGAGAGAGAGAGACATTGATTGGTTGCCTCCGCACGCACCCAAACAGGGATTGAACCTGCAACCTGGGTATGTGTCCTGACCAAGAATCGAACCTGCCACCTTCTGGTGTTTGGGACAATGCTACAACCAAGTCACATCAACCAGGGCCATGTCTATGAGTCTTTGTTTGTTTGTTTGTTGCTTTCTATTTTACATCCAACATAGGAGTGAAATCATATCGTTCTAGTCCATTTCTGTCTGTCTTATTTTGCTCCGTGTGATACTTTCAAGATCCATCCATGTTGTCACAAATGGCAGTATTTCATTTTTTCTTATGGCTGAGTATTCCACTGTGTATATGAACCACTTCTTTATCCAATCATCCATGGAGGAACACTTAGGTTGTTTTCATGTCTTGACTACAGTAAATAATGCTGCAATTAACATAGAAGTAAATATATTTATTAATAATTGTTTTCCATTTTGGAGGATAAATACCCTAAAGAGAGACTGCTGTGTGAGATGATAGTTGCATTTCTTAAATTTTTGAGGAACTTCCCTGCTGTTTTCTATAGTGCTGTATCAGTTTACATTTCCACCAGTAGTGTATGAGGTTCCCTTTCCTCCATATACTCTCTCACATTTGCTATTTCTTGTCTTGTTGATTATAGCCATTCTAACAGGTATGAGGTGATATTTCATTGTGTTTTTGATTTGCATTTCTCTACTAGTGAAGTTGAGCATTTTCTCATAGATAATGTTGGCCATTAGTATGTATTCTTGAGATAAATATCTGTTCAGGTCCTTTGCCCAATTTTTAATTGGATTGTTTGTTTTGTTGTTATTGGGTTTTATGAGTTCTTTATATATTCTTGATATTAGCCTCTTAAAAGAGGTATTGTTGCAAATATTTTCTGCAATTTGTTGGTTGCCCTTTTGTTTTACTGATTTTTTTTTTTTGGACTGGGCAAAAGCTATTTAATTTGATATAGCTCCATTCATATAATTTTGTTTTTACTTCTCTTGCCTTTGGGGTCAAATTTGTAAAATCTTCTCTGACACCCAGGTCCATAAGTTTACTACCTATTTTTTTCTTGTGTATATTTTATTGTTTTAAGTCTTATGTTTAGGTCTTTGATCCATTTTGAGTTAATTTTTGCAAATGGTATCAAATAACAGTCTAGTTTCATTATTTTGCATATGGCTTTCTATTTCCCAGAATCATTTTTTAAAGAGGCTTTCTTTTTTTTCCCATTGTTAGTTTTTGGCTACTGTATTGAAAATTAGTTGCCTATATAGATATAGGTTGATTTCTGGGCTCTCAATTCTATCCCATCTGTCTGTGTATCTGTTTTTCTGGAAATGCCACACTGTTTTGATTATTGTAGCTTTGCAGTATAACTTGAGATCAGAGAGTGTGATAACTATGGATTGTATCCCCTGTACCATGATTGGTTTGGGGATTTGGAGTCTTTTGTGGTCCCATACAAATTTGCTTATTCTTAAATTCTATTTATTTGGAAAATTCCAATAGGATTTTGATGGGGATTGCATTAAATCTGTATATTGATTTAGGTTATATGGCAATTTTAACTATGTTGATTCTTCTAATCCATAAATATGGAATGTATTTACATTTCTTGTGTCTCTAATTTTTTTTCCAATAATTTCTCAGAGTTTTCAGTATATAGGTCTTTCACATCTTTGTTAAGTTTATTCCTAGATATTTTATTCTTTTTGTTGCAATTGCAAATTTAATTTTTTTTATTTTTTCTGAAATTTTATTGTTAGTATATAAGAATGCAATGGATTTTTGTACATAATTTTGTATACTACAACCTTTCTAAATTTTATTGTTTCTAATAGCTATTTAGTAATGTCTTTAGAATTTTCTACATAAGAACTATGTTATACACAAAGAGTGACAATTTTACTTCTTCATCCTAAATTTGAACGCTTTTTAGTTCTTTCTCTTGACTGATTGTGCTGGCTAGGACTTCCAGGACTATGTTGAATAACAGTGGTTAGAGTAGGCATCCTTGTTCCTGACCTTTGAGAAAAGCTTTCAGTTTTTCACCATTTGTTATATTAGCTGAGAGTTTGTAATATATGGTCTTTATGTTGAGAAACTGTCCTTTAATACCTATTTTATTGAGTGTTTTAATCATAAATGGATGTTATAAATTGTCAAGTGATTTTTCTGCATCTATTGATATGATCAGTGATCATGTGATTTGTATCCTTTATATTGTTAATGTGGTGTATCACATTGATTGATTTGCATATGTTGAACCATTTTTATGCCCCTTGAATGAACTTCACTTGATCAGGACTGGTATCTTTTCTAATGTATTGGTGGATTCTATTTGCTAGTATTTTGTTTAGGATTTTTGCATGTATATTCATCAGAGACATTTATTTGTAATTTTTTCCGTGTTTTCCTTGTCAGGTTTTGGTATCAGGGATGTTTTTCTCAAAATGAGTTAGGGAATATTGCTTATTCTTCAGTTTTTTTTAGAACAGTTTGAGAAATGTAGATATTAAGTATTTGAATGTTTGGTAGAATTCACTAGTGAAGTCATCTTGTCCTTTCACTTTTTGGGAGGTTTTTGATGACTGTTTCAATTTTTTTAGTGTTAATTGTTCTATTTATATCATCCAGTTCTTCATGATTGTTTAGAAATGTTATTTATTTCTAAGAACTTGTACATTTCTTCCAGTTGATAGGTTCTCATAGTATTCTTGTACAGTCCTTTGTATTGCTGACATGTCTATTATAACTTCTTTCATTTCCAATTTTGTGTATTTGAGTTTTTCTAATTTTTTCCTTAGTGAGTCTAGCCAGAGGTTTGTCAATTTTATTAATCTTTCCAAAGAGCCAGCTTTTTGTTTCTTTAATTTTTATTGTCTTTTTGTGGTCTATTTTGTTTAATTCTGCCCTAATTTTCATTATTTCCTTCCTTCTTCTTAATGGTCTATATTTGTTTTTCTTTTTCTAGTTCTTTAAGGTGAAATGTTACATTGTTTAGTTGAGGTTTTTCTTATTTCATGAGATAGGCCTCTAATGATACAAACTTCCCTCTTATTATCACTTTTTTCTGTGTCCTCCAAATTTTGGTATGTCATATTGTTATTCTTATTTGTCTCTATGTGTCTTTTGGTCTCTTCTATTATTTCTTTTTGACACAGTTATTGTTTAGTAGCATGTTGTTTAAGCTCCACATATTTCTATTTTTTCCCCCACTTTTTTTTTTTTTTGCAATTGAGTTCCAATTTTAAAGCATTGTGGTTGAAGAATATGCTTGGTATGATTTTCAGTATTTCAAATTTGAGGTGCTAGTTCTGTGTCTCAACATATGATCTATCCTTGAGAATGTTTAATGTGCACTAGAGAAAAATGTATATTCTGGGGTTCTGAGATGAAAAACTGTAAATATTGATGAAGTCCATTTGGTCTAACATTTCATTTGTGGGCAATAGTTTCTTACTTTTTAATTATAGTTTACATTCATTATTATTTTATTCTGTGTTAGTTTCAGAAAACAGCATAGTGGTTAGATAATCATGTACTTTATAGCATATTCTCCCTGATATTTCAAATACTCACCTGGCCTCAGCTGGCCCTCGCAGCACTGGCTTTGTCCAGAAGATCGTCTGGATGGTTGTTCTGCTGTTCGGTCTAACTAGCATATTAGCTCTTTCTTATATAGGATTATTTACTATATTCCTTATGCTGTAATTCACGTCCCTATGACTATTCTGTAACTACCGTGTTGTAATTCTTAATTTCATCCAGTCCCCAACCTCTTTCCCCTCTGCCAACTGTCAGTCTATTTTCTGTAACTATGAGTCTGTTTATATTTTGTTTGTTATGCTAAGTGAAATAAGTCAGACAGAGAAAGGTAAATACAAGATGATTTCACTTATATGTTAACAATAACAAATATTTTCTCACTGATTTTCTGTTTGTATTATCTATCCATAGCTGTCAGTGGAGTATTTAGGTCCCCTGCTATAACTGTATTTTGGGAAGTCTTTTCCTTTAGTTCTGATTGAATTTGCTATATATATATTTTGACAGTCTCAGGTTGAGTGTACATACATATTAATAAGTATTATGTCTACTTGATGTATTGTCTTCTTTATCATTATAAAATGCTTATCTTTCCCTCATATTAATTTTTATCTTGAAATATATTTTGTCAGATGTAAGTATGACTGTACCCACCTTTCTCTGGCTGTCATTTGCTTGGAGTATCATTTTCTGCCCCTTCACTTTGAATTGATCTTTGCTCTTGCAGCTAAGCTGTGTCTCCAGAAGGTAACATATAGTTGTGTTTTGTTTTTTATCTAACCCACTACTTTGTGCCTTTTAATTGATAAGTTCAGTCCTTTTACATTTAGGGTAAGTATTGATATGAGGATTTCCTATAGCTATTTTAGCTTTCATTTTTTTGGGAGCTCTGTGTCTTCATTTTATTCTTTCCTTTTCCTTTTGTTTCTGTCTGTTATTTTAGGTTGGCGGGATTCTGTGATTTTCACCCTTTCTTTCCTCTTTTTAAATGCTATGTGTCTCAGTTCTGCATTTTTTTGGGGGGATATCATTAAGTACCGGTATATGCAAAAATATTTATGTATATAATAATCATTTTTTTCTTCTGCTTGCATTTTATCACCATTCATCTAGTGACATTAGGATATTTTTTTCTCATGGTAACATGCATTTTGTAGCACCAGTCATCATTTCCAAATTAAAGGAAGGAGAAAAGGTAAAGGAGACAGGATAGTATCAGAAGACCCATGTGTCTCATTAGATAGTATGTTAACACTGGGCTACCAATGAGTATTAGGTAAGCAACTAATAGAGGATGTAGGAGAGAAATTGACAAAGAATGGATGCTGGCTAAGACAAACTAGTGAGGAAACAGAGGGAATCTAGTAGATAGGGGTGGGATCATGGGAAAGGAAGTAGAACCGAGATCCCAAGTAGGCAGAGTTACTAAGGCACCTCAGCTGGGTGGGGAAGGAAGGGCATGCACACAGAGAGGCATGATCTTTAAAATGTATGGATATTGCTAAGACAGGCAGCGTGCATATAACCAATCACAAAGCAGTGAGGCGTATAAACCAATCCAAAGGATATTGTTAAGGCAGAATTCTTTGAAAAGATCAATAAGGAGTTGGCAAGACAACCCACCCCCTAAATTAAAAGGTGCCCACTTCCTCTAGCCCTCTCCCTTTTCCCCTAGGCAATGGATACCTGCGGTTCCTGTTGCAGGGGAGCACATCCCCTGTGTCCCAAATGGCTTTATGGCCACGTGAGCCTCCACATATGGACTAATAGACTAATTCGTTTGGATGCTGAACTACTCCTGACTGTAACATGAAAAGGAAGCTCTGGACACTGGGCTGCTCCTAGAACCCCAGCCACATCTTTCCCAAGACCAGTTTCTTCCAGTAAACTTTGGTTCCACTAACTGTCTTTGTCCACAACTGCATTCTTCGGTTTTGTGAGACAACGAACTTGGACTCAATACCACACATTTTGGCTTCATTTCCATCACCATTTATCCTTCTTATGCCCTCTTCCACCTTTCCCAATCCCCTTCCCCTCTGATAATCTCTATGTTGTCTGTGAGTTTCTTTCTTTCTTTCTTTCTTTCTTTCTTTCTTTCTTTCTTTCTTTCTTTCTTTCTTTCTTTCTTTCTTTCTTCCTTCCTTCCTTCCTTCCATCCTTCCTTCCTTCCTTCCTTCCTTCCTTCCTTTCTTTCTTTCTTTTCTTTCTTTCTTTCTTTCTTTCTTTCTTTCTTTCTTTCTTTCTTTCTTTCTTTCTTTCCTTCTTTCTTTCTTTCTTTCTTTCTTCTTTCTTTCTTTCTTTCATATCAGGTAGTGTGATTCCTCTAAATTTGTTCTTTTTTCTCAAGTTTCTGTGGCTATTCAGGGTCTTCTGTAGTTCCATATACATTTTTGGAACATTTTTCTAGTTCTGTGAAATACACCATTGTTATCTTGATAGGAATTGCATGGAAACTGTAGATTGCTTTGGTAGCATGGGCATTTTAATGCTGTTAATTCTTTTATGAACATGATATAATACTTCCACTTATTTGTTCCTACTTCAATTTCCTTATTCAGTGTCTTATAATTTTCTGAGTACAGGTCTTTTACATCATTGGTTAACTTTATTCCTAAGTATTTTATTCTTTTGGATGCAATAGTGAATGGGATTGTTTGCTTAGTTTCCCTTCTGATAGTTCATTTTTGATTTATAAAAATGCTACTGATTTCTGGTTGTTTATTTTGCTACCTTAATGAATTAATCACTTTTAGTAGTTTTTTGGTGGGATCGTCAAAGTTCTCTATATACATTATCATGTCATCTGTAATTAATGACAGTTTATCTCCTTCCTTTTGGATTCCTTTAATTTCTTCTTTTTGTCTGACAGCTGTTACCAGGACTTGCAATACTATCATCCTATATAATAAAAGGGTAATATGCAAATTGACCTTAACAGCAGCATGACTGGGAATCACTGGTCACTATGACACATACTGACCACCAGGGGGCAGACGCTCAATGCAGGAGCTGCCTCCTGGTGGTCAGTGTGCTCCCACAGGGGGAGCTCTGCTCAGCCACAGGCCAGGCTGATGGCTGCCAGTACAGTGGTGGTGGTGAGAGCCTCTCCTGCCTCCTCAGCAGTGCTAAGGATGTCTGACTGCAGCTTAGGCCTGCTTCCCGCTGGCAAGTGGACATCCTTAGAGGGCTCTCAGGCTGCCAGAGGAATGTCTGACTGCAAGCTTAGGCCCAATCACCGGGGGAGTGGGACTAAGTCAGCAGGTGGTCATCCCCTGAGGGGTCCCAGACTGCGAGAGGGCACAGGCTGGGCTGAGGGACCCTCCACGAGTGCACAAATTTTTGTGCACCAGGCCTCTAGTATATTATAAAAGCCTAATATGCTAAGTGTATGACCGTTCATTCAACTATTCAACCAGCTACTATGATGCGCACTGACCACCAGGGGGCAGACACTTTGACTGGTAGGTTGGCTTGCTGCTGGTGATTGGGACTGGGCAAATCCTTGCACCAGGCTGGTTTCAGCCTGATTCCCACAGGCCAGGCCAAGGGACCCCACCAGTGCATGAATTCGTGCACCAGGCCTCTAATGTTGAATAAGAGTGGTGAAAGTGGACATGCGTATCTTGACCCTGATCTTAAGGGAAATACTTGTAGTTTTTGCACATTAAATATGATGTTTGTCATATATGGCCTTTATTAAGTTGAGGTATGTTCCCTCTATTCCCACTTTGCTGAGGGTTTTTATCATAAATGGGTACTGAATTTTATCAAATGCATTTTCTGCATCTACTGATATGATTATGTAATTTTTATCCTTCAGTTTGTCAATGTGACTTTATGTTTATTGTTTTTCAGATATTTTACCAACCCTGCATCCCTGGAATAAATCCAACTTGATCATTGTACATGATCTTTGTAATGTATTATTGAATTTGGTTTGCTAATATTTTGTTGAGGAACTTAGCATCTATGTTCATCAGGGGCACTGCCCAATAATTTTCTTTCTTTGTCGTGTCTATCTGGTTTTGGAATTAGAATAATTCTGGCTTTATAAAATCAGTTTGAGAATATCTCCTCCAATTTTTTTTGCATTAGTTTGAGAAGTATAGGTGATATTTCTTTGGATGTTTTGTAAAATTCTCCTGTGAAGCCTTCCACTCCAAGACTTTTGTTTGTTGGGAGTTTTGTTTGTTTTTTAATTACTGTTTTAATTTCACTAGTTGTAATCTGTCTATTTAGGTTCTGTGATTCTTTCTGATTTAATTTAGAAAGATTATATGTTTTTAGGAATTTATTCATTTTGTCCACATTGTATAATTTGTTGGCATATTGTTGTTTGTAATTTAATAAAGTTTTTTAGTTTTCAGTATACGTTTTACACTTTTATTAAATTTATGCCTAGATTTTTGTTTTGGTACTTTTGTTAATGGAATTTTTTAAATTTAATTTTGTATTGTAATACAATTCCTTTCTGTATATTGATCTTATATCTTAAAACTCAGCTAAATTTGTTAATTAGATCTCATAATTTTTGGTAGATTCCCTACGTTTTTCTATTTAACATGTTCATGTTATTTGCAATTGTCAGTAGATTTGTTTTCTTTCTAACCTGGAAGGCTTTTCTTTTTATCATGTACCTTTCCTGGCTAGACCCTCCCTTACTATGTTGATTAGAAGTGACAAACATATGCATCCTTGTCCTGTACCTCTCCTTTCATCACTTTTGAATGTCAATCCACTGCCATTTGGCATCCTTGATTTTGATTATAAATCAACTATTAATCTTAATGAAGATCTCTTCTACATAATGAGTCATTTCTTGGTTGTTGATTTCAAGAAGAATTTCATTGTCATTTGATGGTTTGTAATAATGTTTCTAGGTGTAGATCTTGTTTACTTCATTATAGTTGGAGTATAAGGAGCTTCTTAAATATAAATATTAATTATTTTCTTCAAATTTGAGTTTTTGCTCTTTCTGTTTCTCCTTTCCTCCTGGGATTCTCATACTTTTGTTAGTACACTGGGTGGTGTCAAACAGTATTCATTTTTCTTTCTTCCATTTATTTCTGTTTTCCTGATGGGATACATCTAATGGCCCAGCTTTAAGTTTGCTAAATGCTTCTTCTGCCCACTCAAGCCTCCTATTGAGAATCTTTAGTCTAACTTTCATTTTATTATTTTACAATTTGAAAATTGTAATTTTTAATGCAAGCTTTCCATTTGTTCCTTTTTAAAAAATAATTTTTTCTCTTTTTTATATTCTCTATTTGGTGGGCATCATATTCATAATTTTCGTTAATTCTTTACACATAGTTCTTTGAACACACTTAAATAGCTGCCTTAAAGTCTTGTTCTACTAAGTGATATCAGGATTTCCTCAAGGACAGTTTTTATTGACTTCTTTCCTGTGTGAGGGACATACTTTTTTGTTTCTTTGCATTTCTCATCAGTTTTTATTAGAGTAGATGTTATATAGTGGATAACAATATTATGTGATAACTCTGAAATCAGATCCCATACACACACCCAGAATTTCCCATTGCTGTTGCTGCTGATGTGTGTCTATTTAGCGATTTTCCTGAAGTAATTATGTAAAGTGTGTATATTATATTGAGTATGGCCACTGAGCTGGTTACTCAGTGATCAGCTAATAATTAGCTTATGATTGGACAAAGATTTCTTAAATGCCTCAAACTAAATATCTTTTAGCTTTTGCTGAGCAGTTCTCTGAGCATGTTGGGTTATTTCTTTTAATGCTTTATGATTCAGTTTACAGCTCATTCTTAGCTTTCACTACTGCTTATATAGCACCTCAAGGTCAGTCAGAGGTGAAACCTTAGTATCTTGTCAGACTTTTTCTGGGCATACACACAGCCCTAGGCATGCACATAGTTCTGTGCATGTGCTTGGCCTTCAAGATTTAGAAGAATATATTGAAAGTTTTCCAAGTCCTCTATGGACATCTCATTTCTCTTTCTTCCTCCTCCCTTCCTTCCTTCCTTCCTTCCTTCCTTCCTTCCTTCCTTCCTTCCTCCCTCCCTCCCTCCCTCCCTCCCTCCCTCCCTCCCTCCCTTCCTTCCTTCCTTCCTTCCTTCCTTCCTTCCTTCCTTCCTTCCTTCTTTCCTTCTTTCCTTTCTTCTTTTTGATTGCATAAGTTTCCTGATTTGGTGAGCTAAGGAAAATCACTTTGTAAGTGACAGAAACTCAGATTTTCACTGTTTATAACTTACTCAACTTAAGAAAATTTCATAAATATAGAGGGATAAGACAAAAGGAAAAAGATAAGATAGAGAACTTTGGTAATGAACTGATTACTGAAAAAGAAAGAAAAATTAATTAAAATTTAATGGAAAAAAACATTTCCTAAACAATGAAAATATAAATATGAAAGCTGAAATAATCTACTACACTTAAGTAAAAATTGGATAAACAACTATCAACAGAGATATTCATGTTGATAAAATTTTTATTTGCAATTATAAAGATTTATAAATATTCAGGGAAAAGATTAACATCACTTGTAAAAGATTAAATAAAAATAAGATTGTCTCAGGCTTCCCTAATAATTTTAGGTGCTAGAATAAAGTGTGGTTATTAAATGGAATATGAGGGGAAGAGTGGGTGAATGGATGTGATACTAGCCAATTTGTAACCATTTATAACTAGATATTCTTCAGTATGCAGTTTATAGAAAAATAGACATTTTCAGATATCACAGATTAAATTGAAAATAAGAGTAATAAACTAATAGTCAATAAATATTGGATTAATTTAATAAACTATAAGTAAATATGATACATGTACTTTTAAAATTTAAATGTGTTTTAGGAAAATTAAAATTTGAAAGGAAAGTTATAAAATATAAATATGCTAATGTGTATATAAATCATCTTAATTTGCTGTAGACATTTACATTAAAATGTTAATATGTCAAAAGAATTTGCCTGAAAGCTCTATAGGCTCAATAAATGTCATTTTTATTGGTAGATGTCAGTATATCTAATTTCATTTTGGTTGCTGAAAATATGTCAAAGTATTTGTGTTAGTTTTCTATTGTTGCTATGGCAAATTACTACAAATGTAATGGCTTAAGGCAACACAAACATATCATCTAAAGTTTCATAGGTCTTCAGTCCAACCCTGGTCTCACTGGACTCAGATGGAGGTGTCGGCAGAGTGATTCCTTTTCGGAGGCTCTTGGAGAGGCTCTGTTTTCTGCCTTTTCCAGCTACTAATGGCTGCCTGCTTTCTCTGGCTCATTCCCCCCTTTTCCATCATTAAGCCCAACTCCTCTAGGCTGAGCTCATTTCATGCTGTTATTGTGCCCCTCTTTTTTTATCTTCTGTATCTGTCTTTCTCATATAAGGACCCTTCAGATTACATTGGACCCATCCACATAATCCATACTAAAACCTTTATCTCATGTCCAACTGATTTGTAACCTTAACTTCATCATAGCCATAAATCCCCTTTGTCATGTAATTTAACATATTCGAAGTTTCCAAGCATTGGGACAGGTATATCTTTATGACATTATTTCACCTGGTCCTCAAAGAGTCACATATAAAATAAATTTATCTCATACCAAAGTCCTCCAAAGACTCAACTAATTAGAACAGCAGCTACACTCCAAATTGCATCTAAGTCTCATCAGTTCAAAAATTCCAAATGTCATCATTTCAATCACCTATGAGTGAGCCTCTGGGTATAATTTATTCTGGGTCATAACTCTTTCCATCTGTGGACATGTGAAACTCAAGCAACAAGTTATCTGCACTCCTTAACAGCACTCCAACCCCCCACCCCCACCCCCAAAATAAACAACAACAAAAAACAAACAAAAAGCAACCAGGAAACAATGGTGGGGCAGGCATACCGTACTAGTTACAGGCATTCTGGTTAAGGAAGGAAAAAACTGGAAAGGGGAAAGAACCTTCCTCTCCCAAAGAATTTCAAAATCTTTCTCGGTGAACTCTATTTGATTCAAGAACTGGAATTCACTCTTGGTGGCTCTAAGCTAGATGACCCTCTGAGTCATCTTTCCTTATTTGTTAAATGTAGTGCATGTTTGGAGCTGAATTTAATCTTTTCCCCACCTGTAGGATTTTGTTGGTCTGACAACCTTATTTCATTCTATGCACTATCATTTCCTTTCAGTTCAAGCTGGCAGAGTTTCTGTTGCTATATGAACCTTGTGGATCTTCTATGTATCTTACAGGGCTCATCCCACTAGAAAAGAGGCTCTTTAAGAATCTTTCAAGATGATCTTTGATATTTTTCCTAAATAGTTCTATATGTATCTTTGTCGTTTGGTTGAGATAATTCAGGGGACATCTGAATCACATGTTTAAATCATTTCAGAGTCTTTTGTGTGACCGAATACACTGAGCTTTTGTTCCCTCTGAAGTGTTAGCAAAAGATTGTCCAGCCACACTCTTAGTTTATATTCTACAGCACACCTTTTTGACAGTGGAAGTCTCTTAATTTTAGTGTCATTATGATGTGAACAGGCTGAGTACTTCCTCAATCATCAAGTCATAGTTCCTTTCTTTTTGCTTTTGCATTTTTCTATGAGCAGAAAGAAGAAATGTGGCCATATCTACAACACTTTGCTTGGTAAGTCCCTCATGTAAATGTTCAATTTTGTTGTTAAAGGTTATGTTTGTCATGTAACTGTAGGACACAATTAAACTATCTCCTTGTTTTCAATAGCATGTTCTTCATTAACTTCTGGTTCCTCTATAGCAGTGCATTTAACATCCATATTTTCACCAACAGTCTGTTCATGAAAATTTAAGTATTCTCTGAAGCAATATATAGTGTCTTTACCATGCTTCTCTATTTCTTCTGGCCCCTCACTAGTAGAGTTTATAAATTTATACATCTACTAAGAAAATATTCAAGGCAATATAAGTTTTTTACAATGCTCCTCAAGATTTCTCCAGCCTTTGCTCACCACCCAATTCCAAAGTCTCTTCTACATTTTTAAATATTTGTTAGATCACCCTTCTTCTAGTTATAAATATCTGAATGAGTTTCCCTTTGACATGCTGCTTTGACAAATTGCCACTAACTCCTTAGCTTAAAACAACACAAGTTTATTTTCTTACAGTTTTATAGGTCAGGAGCCCCAAACAAATCCTCTGGGCTAAGATCAAGGTGTTGGGTAGGATGATTCTTACATAGAGGCTCTAGAAGTGAATCTATTTCCTTGCCTTTTCCATCTCTTAGATGCCACTCACTTTCTTTGGCTCATCTCTCTTTCCTCCATCTTCAAAGCCAATAATACTGAGTCAAGTTCTTTTCACACTTCCATCTCTCTAGTTGTTTTTTTCTTCTTCTCAACTCTTCCATTTTTAAAGACCCTTGAGATTATCCAAAATTTTACTTTACCATACTTTAATTTCATCTACATCTATAATTTCTCTTTACCATTTGTTCATTCTAATGTTCACAGGTTTTGGGCATTAGGCATGGACATCCATGGGAAGCCATTATTCTGCCTACCACAGTTTTACTAGTCTCATAATCATTGGAAGACTAAACATTTTATACACCAAAACAGTACTCAGAATTACTTTGGATTAGAACTGTGTTCTAGGTTGGAAGACAGTAAGGTAAGTTATCCCTTTTCTAACCTACTCAATAAAAATAGAAAGCACTGAATATTGTAAACGAAAAAGGGAAAATTAACCTTAGAGATTGAAAGAAGTATAAGGCAATACTTTCTAGAGTATTATCAATTTAAAATTTTAAATGAAAAAAATGTCCTTCTATAATACATAAGGAAAACCATAATCTGGTTTACTGCCTTGAAATATGATATAGGAAATGTGAGAAATAAAATATAGAAATAACTAGATCATGAACTATATTGAAAACCAGAATTTACTGTAACTGTAAGAAGATACAGCAAACTTCTTAACTTAAGCCAAGAATTGTCTAAAAGCTATTGAGTATGTCCTTCTCAGATCTCTGATTCATATTTTTTTTACCCAGCATGAGCTAGTGAAATGCTCAAATATGTTCTAGAGCAAGCATACTAAACTCAAAGGCTAACAGGGGCCAAATAAACAAGGTTTAAGTTTATGTGGGCCGCAAAAAACCAAAAGCTTCAATTTTCATAGAAACATAGGTTTATTTCGATAGAGACATGCTGAATACAAAGGGCTAAAATAGTCGCTGATATTATTATTAGTGGAGAGAAAGGGTGCGCCTGCGTGTTAGGCGCGTAAGGGAAATGAATGCAACACCACTATAGTAATGAGTCATTAGCAAACGTTGTAGTTGGTTTTCAATAATTATGTATAACAGGATATTATAAAAATTAAGTTATGAAATTTTTATTAAAACGTTTCTTACATACCGTTATATTGGCTGGGCCTCAAAAATATTCGTTGTGGTCTGAATGTGGCCTGTATGCCGCGAGTTTGATGTACTTGTTCTAGAAGTACCAAAATATAAACAACATGATGATAGAAGAGTCTCTAGTTTTGGGTGTCAAAAGTCAAAACAGGGGGTGCTATTGAAAAATGGCGATTAAAATAGAATTTGTATGAAAGGTGGTGTATTAAATGGTAGATATTGAGTCATTTCCTATAATCTTCCTCAAGGAATGCTGTCAGCCTGGCTCATGGCACCCAAAAGTATGTTCTTTAGAAGGAAAATTTAATAACCACATTAAAACAAAACACAACATTGGATACTAAAATATTGAACTCAAGAATATAGCCAGCATGCTACCTGATTACCCTGTAATGAATCCTAAGAGCTGACAGACTCTACCCTCATTACAAAGCTTCCAACCAGCTTTATAGTGTCTCATCTTTAAATATGAATGAATAATCATTTTTGAAAGAAATCTTCATCAGAAAGTGAAAAACAAACAAAACAAACAAATCATAAACAACAAAAGAAAGCAGAATAAAGGGATGTAGATGAAACACAGCTAATGACGGGAACACACACATAACAAATTAACTATGCCATGCAAATAATATTATAAAAGAGATGAGACAAGATATTGCATTAACAAAACAAATAAGTAACAATCATACAGAAAGAATGAACTTGTATAAGTTAACATTTTAATTGCCAAGTAAAATTTTAGAATAAGTTTTGGAATGTAAATTTAAAGGTGTTCTCAGAAAATAACACAAAAGAAAAAAATAATTTATGAATAGAGCTGAATATTAAGAGATCTGGCGGATTGATCCAATAGATATATAAGAGTTTTTAAAAAAGAAAAATATTAAGAAATAACACAAGGAAATTTCTTAGAATAGAGCGAAACAAGTCTTTAGATGTCTAGCATATGTGAAAAATTCAAGAAAAAATAAGTCATAATATACAAATTAACCATTACCAGAAAGGCAATTGCTTTTTAACAGGTTTTCAACTCCTTAAAAATTCAGAGGAAACAGAATTGAATAAACAGCTAAATTAACAATAAAGTAAGAAAGTAAAAAAAGTGTATTTTCAGAAAAGCAAAGCATCACAAAATTTACCTCCCTCCTACTCTTGTTAGGGAGTCATTTAATGATGTGTTCAGAAGAACAAAGGGTACAAAAAACCCCAACAAACAAAAAGATGATTTGTAATTCAAGAAAGAAGGATTGCAAAACAGGAAGTCTGGGACAAATGCTCTCAGGATGACAGCTGTGCCGTGGCTCCCCATGACCACATGCTGCCCTTCTTAAAACAATCATAGTGCAATGGTTAATGCAATGGTTTGATTGACCAGACTTGATTCAGTATCCCCTTTCCCTGCCCAAGTCAAATTTTGGGCTGAATTTTAAAAAATCACAGAATTCTGAGTTGGAAAAGTAGAACAGCAGAATCCCAGTTTGCTAAAGAGAAGGCAAAATTGTAATATCACTAGATGAGTTATGCCCTGACTATTACATCACTAATTTTTTTTTTCTATTTTGATGGGAAATTGTAATATTACACCATTATTGAACAAATGGAACTATTATATGTCTAAATAATTGATTTTCTGTATCGTTGATGATCTTATTTGTAACCCTTACAAAATGTTTTTCATTCTTGGAATTTGGAGAGTGGGGGTATTAGTGCCTTATCATCCCCTAACAAAGTATGATGATAAACATTCCATTGCCGGAAAGGTGACATGTTAACTAGAAAAAATATATGCTATAGTTCCTATAATGACTGCTTTACATGCTTTCATTGTTTTTAAAAGGCTGTTTCCCAGCATTGGACCCATCTTTCTTACGTGGTGGAATTCCCCAATGTGAGTGGTGGGAGCCATAGCCCTGTCCACCCTCCCCTCCTTAACTGTTCTTCCTGCATCACTCCCACAGCAGAGAAACCCTTCCTCTCCTACCAAGGAGACAGCCAGACTCCAAAGATAGCTTCAGCAATGACACTCTCTAATGACTTTGAAACTGGACCAAGTGTCAGAAAGGCAAATAAAAGCTGAGATTTGATTTGGACTATTAGGTCTGTGATCAGTGGTAGGATTTGTAAATAATGGGAACACTTTAGTCTTTTGATTGGATTATTTTTTCTACAAAGCCTCATTTGGAATCTGTTGTTTGCTTAGTCTGATTTTTTAGTCCTCTTATAGACTACAAGATATACCTAAAAGCCTTGACAATTCCATATTCCCTACATAGTAGGTTTCTATTCTTTTGCAGCAGATAAAAACCCTAAGTATACTGATATCATTGCTTAATTATTGTGACGTTTTATTGGAAGAATTCAAATGCTGCATTCCCTAAATAAATTCTTAAAATTGTATACATTTCAGAGAAGTGTGGAGGATATTGAAATTATTCAGAAAAAGGCTTCTTTGGCTTTCTGTCTTTTGGATCCAGTAAACAAAGGTACCAAATCTGAGTTATCATTGACCTGATTTTAATAATTCAGAATTTAAAGTCATAATATTTTTAAATGCTATATGATAATGCAAAATAAAATTGCCTTCATAAGACAATGTTAAAACATTAATACTGCATTCCACTATTGAATGTCAGAATATTTGAAATATTAATTTTAGGTTCAAACTTATAAGTATTTCCTCATTTTAATTTTCATTAATAAATCAGTTCTGTCCTTTGTTAATACAAGACTATCATTGCCTAATAATTTACACTTTTGATAGAGCCCAGGTCACTGGGGCCACCACATGGGCATTTGTCCAATTAATAGACTCCCTTAAGGACAAAGAAAAGGGACAGCCCAAGTGCCCATCAGTAGATGAGTGGATAAAAAAGCTGTGGTACATTTACATAATGGAATACTATGTAGCTGTAGAAAAGAAAGATCTCTTACCCTTTGAGACAGCATGGAGGGACCTGGAGATGATTATGCTAAGTGAAATAAGCCAGTCAGAGAAAGACAAGCATTACATGATCTCACTTATAGGTGGAATCTAATGAACAAAATAAACTGACCAACAAAATAGGTCCAGAGGCATGGATGCATGGAACAGACTGAAGAATCTCAGAAGGAAGAAGTGGGGGGGGAGGGGGGAAAATTATTAAAGAATTTATATGAATATATGCATAGCCTATGGACACAGACAATAGTGTGGTGAAGGCCTGGGGTGGGGCGAGAACTGGGTGGAGGGGGGCATAGGGGAAGGAAATAAGGGACATCTGTAATACTCTCACCAATAAAAATAAATTTTTTAAAAAGGGAAATGATTGATAACAACTCTGGGTATGTACCCAAAGGCCTAACTTGTTGAAAAAGTATTTTATTTTGTTAAAGTACAATGTTAGAAGTGTAGAAAGCCAAAGTTTAGTGGATAAAATATGCCTTTGAAATTTTCTGTATAGAAGTGCAGTGAAGGAAATTTTAGTCACAAGAATCTTAGTTAAAATGTGTTGACAGGACATTTTAAAAATTCATTAATAATGTATTTTTTATGCTTGAAAACTTCAAAATATCATTACATATTAAAAACCCTATTCATAATATGGGTCTAGGAATTTTGATGAAATATATCTTCAGAGACAGTGTTAGGAGGGAGGGAGGGATTCCTCACTGACCTCCTGGCCCCTTTATAACCTTGGAAATCCTACTTAACCTCTTATGCTTCACTTTCAACATCTACAACAGGGAAGAAGAAGAAGAAAGACAAAATGTGAATACTTGTAAAGCTGGATATGTGAGAACTTGCAATCAAATTTAACTATTATTGATAATATATCATGCCAATTTTAACTCATACATATTTTTGTATGATCTGTATATATTTCAAAAATCTACACATGATGTTTTGGATCCATATTCTTCTTCATTCAATTAATTCTTATATTCACCAATAAATTATGAACAAGTATTATATCAATATTTCACATAGAATTTTATTTCTTAAAACAAAATGGGCAAATTCTTGGAGAAAGAAATGCAAAAGGTTTTCCTTGTCAAGCATTCTTCATAGCTATCCCTGTATCTGAAGTGTAGGCATGCATTACAATTATTTTTGCTGAGTCCATTCCATTAAGAATGTCAGAAAAGAATGCTTTAACTATTAGGTATAATACATTATGCAGAAACATCCCTCATAAAGAAGGAAATGGAAGCAATTATAATATTTGCCTAATTTGGAAATGTTCATGTGGCCTTAACAAAATACATTTTCTCCTGAAAGACTAACAATGGGAACAGTACGGGTGGAAATGTCAAGTTCTAGTCAATTTTTGAGAAGTTAATATTCTGTTTCTTGCCTCTTTCTCACTTTTCAAGTGAAAGCCTTTGGGTAAACATGAATGTGTATCTAAGAATCTATTTATTTTCAATGATAACTTCTGGCATGTGATTTTTCTCTGGGAATGTTACCAAAGCAGATATTATTTTTTTTTATTGATTCACACTATTTGAACAAATCATTTAATGTAGCAAAAATAATAGCTTTTGCTTTTATTTATAGGCTTTTCCCTTACTAAAGCACATACTGCTGCAGAAATGGGGGAAAGGGGTGTTCTATTAATCATTCAAGAATGGTGTGGAATAAAAGGGAGTTCAGGGGATAGAAAATTAGTGACTGAGTCATCTTTTGACTTGGGCACCTATGGTTAAACACACACACACACACACACACACACACACACACACACACGCTTATGCATTCACACATACACTCACACACTCGCGAAATTCAACCTTGACTTGTTAATGGGTTATCCACAATGCACAAACTCACTGGAATAGATGATTACTTTATCCTTTGCATGGCTTTGTCTGAAAAGTTGTGGCTATGGACACTTCAAGGTTCTGTGAGTTCTCCTATTAGTTTGCAACATTACCAGGATGCTTTTCTACCAGCAGAACATTGGCCATAAATGTCTATTAGTCAAAATAACTGTGGCAGTTTTATAAGGCCTGTACATGTATATTCCCCCACTGCTTCTCCTTAAATTACTAAGAATGCAAAAATAACCAATAGTTTGACCTCTTAAATCACAAATTGGATAGGCTTACCATTAAAATGTGTTGTAAATGTGTTTCCCATTTTTAGCTCATTTAACATGTTCAGCTGCAAGCCTTCCAATATTTTGAGTTATTTTTAGTATTTTTTACTTCACAGAAGCATTAGATGATATTTTTCAAGCCATCAAGTGGTATTTAAAAGACTAGAATACAATTTGAATGTTGCTAATAGGATGTTATTAACTATCCATGTAAAAGATAAAGAATATAAAAGATACAATAGGCTCAGAAGTTATTTGGTTTTGTAATAATCATCTTGATAGTTTTCATTGTGAAACATTAACTTTTTCAATTTGGAAAGTTATATGACTATATCACATCCATAGAGTGAAAAAGGGTCAACTAGAATTAATACTTACAATGTAAAAATTATCATCCTGCAAGTTAAAGAAATTCCCAATAACAAATAAAAAACAATAAAATTATTTGAAATCCAATACCCTTCAAGTTTATCGATGTTTCATATTAATATTAGAATATTGCATATTGATTAGTACAAGTAGGTATATCCATCTGGAATTTTCTTCCATAAAGCAAGTTGATTCATTTATCTTCACTTCCATTTACCTGAAAAATATTTTTAAAGCCTAAGGAAATATGTAAGTTTTATTTTATTTTATTTTTTTTAAATATATTTTATTGATTTTTTACAGAGAGAAAGGGAGAGAGATAGAGAGTCAGAAACATCGATGAGAGAGAAACATCGATCAGCTGCCTCTTGCACATCTCTTACTGGGGATGTGCCCGCAACCCAGGTACATGCCCTTGACCGGAATCGAACCTGGGACCCTTCAGTCCGCAGGCCGACGCTCTATCCACTGAGCCAAACCGGTTTCGGTGGAAATATGTAAATTTTAAAAAGTAATCTTTGATCTTAATTTCTGTGTATGCTATGGATTTTCTCAGGCATAGTTGAGAATATTAAAATGCTATAACAAGTGTGGAATAAAGTATCTGGTATCTAAGTTACAAGATCTGGCCATAGGTCACCAAGTAGTGATGTCATGTCAGAGATATTTTTGATAGTTCTCTTTCATGGATCACAAATTTAAAGTGACAGGTCACAATTATTACTATCAACTGGAGTTCAGAGATGTATTAACGAGCTGTAACGATGACCAAGAACAATTCAACTGTTCTTGTCATATACAATTGGGACCTGGTCTACACTCAAGCATTTCATTCATTGGATTGGAATGTGATTTTAAAGGGGGCAGATTTAAAAGGAGGTGTCAGTTCAATCTCAGTTTACATAAATGCTGTAATCTAAATTCACTTATCCTTTATTTTAAAATAATTAACACATGATGGGATCCACTACAATTTTCAAAAGAAATATTCCTTTATGTAAAAGACAATATATTTTTATATTGCTATTTTTGGATTATTCAAGGATCTCATAAAGTGTAAGCTGATCTCTTTCTCTGGGTTCTTAAATATCCCTACAAGCGACACTTCCTTCAGACTAAGCTCTTCTGCGCAAGATCTTTCCAATCCCCTCTGTCATTTCAACACCTTTCAAATTGCCTTAAAAGAAAGCTAGAACAGGGAGGAGATGTCATTTCTGTGCAAGCAGGTTACATTTCAGAGAAAAGTACTACATAGGTATAAAACACTACTATTGGAAGACTAAACCCTGAATGTCAAGTAAGGAAGCCTTTTCCTCTTTCTTTTCATCTTGGGAAGTATTGTGTGGCTTATAATAAGCCAAAGGAAATGAAAGTGTTGATGAGAGAGATAGGCTTGCAGGTGGTTGATAAGGGCCATGATTACCTGCTCTTTGCTGATGAGCAGCATGTAGTACTGCCAACCTGTATTGTATTTCAGAAAGTATGACAAAGGTAGAAACGTGTTCCATTAAAGTCAGATTCTAAATGTGTTTCATTAAAACAAGGTTTTGGGAGCTATCCAAATGATGTGTAGGTTTGCATAGATAGAAAATTGAAGCAATTTAATTTCTCAATGAAAAGGTACGTTTTCTGTTTCTTTGAATTGGCTATTTATCATTTGTACAGAGATCCTCTATTTAAAGGATAATAATAGTGAGTAAAGACCTCAAAAATAAAATTGCAGCACCTATTACTGCTTAAATAACCTCGTTCATTCAGCCAAGCAAAAGGTTTAAAGTAATGGATTTAGCAGCTTTCAACTATGCAGTCCATATCTGTGTCAAGTAAAAAATTAAATCACTGCTGTGAAAGAAAGCAGGACAGACGTTGTAGCAGTTTACATATGGTAATCTCACAGCAAATATGAAGCACTGATTCTATGTTTTAAAGTAAATGTTGTGTTGCTTTTCCAGAGAAAGAACCCTGATGCTATTATTATTTTTTTAAAGGAATTCTGATCTAAAATTACATAACTCTTTCCAGCTTTCTCTCTCTCATTTTGAATCTATATTATCTATATTGTAATTTCTTAGAAGCAGTTTTTGACTTTATTATTACACTTTAAATGTGTTATTATTTCCACCTCTTTCCCAACACACACACACACACACACACACACACACACTTCCCTTCAATTAAGTAAATGTTAGTTAATGGGATAAACAAATAGTCCACTTGAGTTCTAAAGTGTTTCCCAATGCTTAATATGCAATGTGACTTAGCAAAATAAAAATGAGTAAAAAATATGTATCTAGCTTTTTCTTTTATGTATTAACTGTACAGAAATTGCTATTTGGTGGTGCCAACGCACTCTTTAAATTAGAGTGTAAGGACTAGTTCAGTGATGGCGAACCTATGACACGCGAACTCATTTTTTTTGGTTGATTTTTCTTTGTTAAATGGCATTTAAATATATAAAATAAATATCAAAAATATACATCTTTGTTTTACTATGGTTGCAAATATAAAAAAATTTCTATATGTGACATGGCACCAGAGTTAAGTTAGGGTTATTCAAAATGCTGACATGCTGAGCTCAAAAGGTTCACCATCACTGGACTAGTTTAATATTTTTATGAAATGTTTTAGTCTATTTCTTTCATATTTTTGTCTCAAGGTCTTAGATTAAAAACACTTTGTTCCTCACGCTTCAAAGTCAATACATTAGCTAGAAATTATCCTAAATATAAGTAACTTCAATCCTAATGTTATTACTATATTTCCATTCCTGGTATTTTAGTCACAATTGAAGATATAAGGCATACTGATTAGGAATTAGATGGGGTTTGAACTGGTGGTTTCATAATGTAGAAGCAAGAGGACAGTGAGAGGTTTTTCTTAATGTCTTTAAGACTCAGTTCTTTTCTACTGTAAAATGGAAAAAAAAATACCTATCTCACAATAGTATGATAAAAATTAAATGAGGTACGTCATAAAGCACTTAGTGGAGCGAGCTCCATCTCGAGGGAAGATGTGTGGGGGAGTGAGGGACAAGTTTGTGAGCAGAAAAAGAAACAGCTTACTCAAGTCTATTCACCAGGAGGTATATGGGGAACTGCAGACCAGTTGCTGCACCTGCTATCTCTGCCCAGATGAGTATAGTTAACTAGTGATCTGTCACACGAAATCGTGCGAGACCCGGGACCCCTCCTTCCTTTCCCCTCACCCCCCCCCCCCTGCACCATGGGACTGCCCTCAGTCCCAGAGTCCCAGCCCACGTGTCTGGTGCACTGAGGGACGGTCCCAAGTCCTGGAGTGCCGCCTCAATGCCCCGTCTCCAGGCTGAGTGGAACAGCCACCGGGTCCTGCCCCTGCTGCCCCACCCCCACTGTACTCACCCCCATCTTGTGATGCCATGATGGAGTGAGGGTCAATTTGCATATCACCTTTTTGTTATATAGGATAAGTCATGTCACTGAAGAGCCAAGTTATCAGAATGGAGTAAATGCTAAGGCTCACTTTTCTCTTACCTCATGTTTAAGCTGTCTTTTTGTTTCTAGAGTTCTCCTTGTTCTGTCAATCAGAGAGGATCAAACTCCTGTGGGAAAATACCAAAGTGATCATTAACACCCGGACATAGTCAGAGCATAATGTTGTCCATATGGTACTTGTTTATCTCACATGCTTTCAGGGCCATTCATTCCTGTTGAGAAGAGGGATGGAAGAAGTGTCCTTGGCGATTCCTGTAGGCACCGCACATTTCCACAGGGAGGAATGAGTTAACATTTTGAAAGAGATTGCTTTTGTTGGGTCCACAAGCAAACAAACAAACAGACCAAAAAAGTCAAAATAAGTCCTAAATCAGAAAATACATATTCTGTATTCTAGCTTGAATACAAAACCCCATTGTACAAGTCAGTTAAACTATCTGAGTTTCAGTTTTTTATACATAAACTCAAAATTATGAACTGGTTTATCTTTAAGGTCCAACGGGGTGTAAAATAACAGAAAAATTTTGCAGTGGCACAGCTGAAAGTACCAGAGGCTAAGCCAGATCTTATAAATAAACAGCCATCTCATCGTCCAAATGGACGTTGAGGCATGACTGTCCCTCCCAATAAGGGAAGAAACTAAGTTTAATGCAGACAGACCCAGCCCTCTCATCAAAATAGCATTCCCAAGAATGTTCTAGCAAAACCTGTGCTCTTGACCACGTTGTACATTGGAGATAGTTTTACCTGCTGGCTGGCACTTAATCTGAAATGATTAGATCATGGATAATGAATCAAGGTGACACTCAGCGACTCAAGAGTTTAGCATCCATGCCAGTATTTACATATTTTTCTGAACTTTTATCTCTAAAAAAAAATCTGGAAATTTCATGAAAGGATTTTTTCTTTGTTGGTTTTTCAAGTACATAAAACGGCAATAAAACAAAGTCAATGGAAAACAGCCTTTGGCTGGAGACTTTTCTCTGCTTCCCAACTTTAGTCAGCTCAAAAGCTTGTCTTACACAACTGTGGAAATAGTAACACTGGTGTTAGACTAATCAGGAAGTGTGGAAAGACTAGAATCAATAAAATAAGTTAGTCATGAAGTATTTTTAAACTTTCATGTATGTTTGGGTTTCAGTTCATCTCAGTGATGAAAACTCCAGTAGGTTTAGATTTTGTGTAACCTGGTTTATCAGCCATATTAGAATTCAAATGACCCAACCCTAAAACGTATCTGTGTTTGCCTTTCTCCAAAGTCTAAAAAATAAAGACTAAATTTCATATAGTTACATATGTCAAAATGGAAATTACTTAAATTTTTAAACTGCTTACATGATCCCCATTACTATAAAGCCATATACTGGTATAATCAATAATTCTAACCTATCGAAAAAACAATGTTTTCTCCTATGATGCTGGTAAAATACAGAGTAGTCACATAACTAGAAGTTCATTTCTTCCCTAAAATAAAAAATCAAGGGGATAATAACAGGTGCTGGTCTAGGTATCTCTTGTGATTATAAAAATAACAACAAAGGGTTTAAATAGGAAAGCTGTAAGTGCAGGGAGTGTTGGGAGAGCATATTGAAGATTAGAATCAGAATCCACATGGGAAAGAAAGAGGTACACTATTTACCATAAATCATCTAGATACTTAATTTGAAATCAATCATGAATCTGAACATGTGTCATATAGTCTGGCTAAATACACCTGGGTTTTATTAAGGTGGTGTGAGCCAAGGACCACAGTGTTTTAGCTTGAGCAGCTCCTCTGCTAAAGTGAAACACAAACGCACTAGATGTCTTGCTGTTGCAAAATAAAACCCCCAAACCCCAACTCACCAACTTTGAGTAACTAATTAATGGACTGAATTTCCAAACACATACTATATTTGGAAACCAGTATAATGCAATGCCTAACAGCACACACATGTTTCATAGTGATATATCTGAGGTTTGAATCCTGACGTTTCCGTTTACTAGCTGTATGTTAAGTAGCTTACTTCTTGCCACTTCAATGTCTTTAGATCTCAAATGGGTAGATAAAGAGTCCAATGTTATAGGATTATTGTGTAAAATAAGCACAATGTACATAAAATGCATGGTACAATACCTGTACAAAATAAGGTATTTAATAATGGCCACTTTCATTATAAATTGCATGTTCACTTAGTGTTATTTAATCTCATTTATTTTATTCTTTACTTAAGTTCAAAATTAGAAATGTACCTATTCTCAACTGCTACCTCACACATCCTAACAAATACAACCCTATAACTCTTGAAGAAGTTTTTTATGATAAGCTTTGGTAAATGTTATTTTACTATTCTTTTATACCTATAGGAAAGTTACAAGGAACTCAAAGATGACCTTTGTTCAGAGGTATCAATCGGTTATATTTTTACCCCGTTTGTTTTACTATTTGCTCTTTCTTCTTTCCTCCTCTCCGTTCTCCTCCCTTATTTTCCCTTTCCCTCACCCCTGTTCTGTCTCAGCATACACACTTTCTGTCTATTCTAAAACAAGTGAAAGCTGAAGAGACTGCAAGTTTTTTTTTCACCCTAAATACTTCAGTGCTATGTCCTAAAACTTCCCTTACATAACCTCAGTTCAGCTACCAAAATCAGGAAATTTAACAGTGATATGATACTGTTATCCAATCCACACTTTATACTCAAATATGATGAATTGTTTCAATTATTTCTTATATACCTGTTTTCCCCCCAGCCTGGGATCCAATCCAGGATCATGTATTATGCTTTGTTTTCATGTGTCTTTAGTATTTTTAACCTGGAACAGTTCTCAGCATTTTAAAAAATCTTTCTTGACATTGGCATCTTTGAAAAGTTCAGGTCAGTTATTTTATAGACTATCCCTCAATTTGTTTCTGTTTTTCTTTTTTTCTTCAGGTTTTCTCATGATTAGATTTAGCTTATACATATGTTGACAGAATTATCACTGAAGTGATGTTATATCCTCCTCACTGCACTTTATTAAGAGCTATGTGATGCTAGTTTATTGCAGTTTTGATAATGTTGGATTATTGATGAAGCTAAAGTTAGCTTCTATGTTGCTTATGAGAGATAACTCCAGGTATCAATTGTGACTGATGAGTTACTTTGAGACTAGAAAAAAAAATGCTGAAAAATTTCCAAATTTTATGAGATCAAAGAAGGTCAACAAACTTAAAGCAGATTTAATGTTTAGAATTTATGCCATGGAAAATTACAATAAAATTTCTGACAATGAGCTTTGAAAAGAAAATCTTAAAAATGGTCAGAGAATAGCTTGGCTGGCGTGGCTCAGTGGTTGAGTGTCAACCTCTGAACCAGGAGATAATGGTTAAATTTGCAATCAAGGCACATGCCCAGGGCTCAATCCCCATTGCAGGACATGCAGAAGGCAGCCAATTGATGATTCTCTCTCATCATTGATGTTTCTATCTCTCTATCTCCCTTCCTATCTGAACTCAATAAAAGTATGTTTTTAAAAAAATGGTCAGAGAACAATGACATGATGCACAGAGAAGAGTGAGGTAAGAATAACTCTTGGGCCAGGCCAGTTTTGCTCAGTGATTGAGTGTTGACCTATGAATGGAGAGGTCACCAGTTCAATTCAAGGGCAGGGCACATGCTTGGGTTGTGGGTTCGATTCCTAGTAGGGGGTATGCATGAGGCAGCAGATTGATGATCGATGTGTCTCTCTTGTCGATGTTTCCATCTCTCTATCTGCTCCTTTTCTCTCTCTTTAAAATCAATAAAAAGATATTTAAAAGAAAAAGAATGACTCTTGGCTTCTCATCAGGTACCATGCATACCAGAATACATTGAAATGACATCTTCAAAATGCTTAAAGAAACAAATTGTCAACCAGGAATTCCCAGTAAAAATGGCCAAGAAACACGAACTGGAAATATCCTTCACAAAGGCATTTTTTTTTTCAGAAAACATTAGTTGAGAGAATTTTTGTTGGCAAATCTGAGCTAAAAGAAATAAAAAGGGAGTTCTTCACATAAAAAAAAAAGATACCAGATGGAAACTCAGACCTAAAAAAATGAACAAAGAATGTTGGGAATGGTAAATATTTTGTTAAATATAAAATATGTTTATTTCTCATTTTTAAATTTCTCAAAAGTAATTAACTATTGAAGAATGTGTTCCGAGGTTAATAGCATATGAAGAAGTATAATGTATGAAAACAGTAGCAGTGAGCGTGGGGAAATGGAATGCTCTATTGTAAGATTTTTGCACTATCTATGAGAAGTCATAGTATTGTTCCAAGGTACAGTGTGGTAAGTTCAACATGCATATTATAATCCCTAGAGAAATCACAAAGTTTAAGAAAGTCTAGTTAAAACTGAGAAAAAATAATGAAATAAATTCACCTAATCTAATCACAGAGGAGTAAACAATAGGGAATATAACACAGATAGCAAAATAAACAAAAGATAGTAGATGGAAACTCAGTTATATTGGTAATTGCATTAAAAGTAAATGGCAAAGACTTCAATAAAAGTTCAATGGATAAAAAAACAAGACCTACCCATATACTGTCTTAAATCTAAAAACAGTTATGTTAAAAGCTTGGGGGGAAAAGTATACCATGTATAAGAAAGCCAAACTATGGACCACATTACTATGATACTTTAGAACTGGAAATAGTACCAAAGATAAAGATAAACACTTCATAAAATAAGTGGATCATTTAAAGAAGACATAGCAATATTGCCCTAGATGGTTTTTCTCAGTGGATAGAGCATCATCTGGGGACTAACGGGCCCCAGGTTTGATTCTGACCAAGAACACATGCCGCGGTTGTGGGCTTGATCACCACAGTAGGAGGCTTGCAGGAGGCAGCCAATCAATGATTCTCATCATTAATGTTTCTATCTCTCTATCTCCCTTCTTCTCTGAAATCAATAAAAAAATGTAAAAAATAAAATAAAATATAGAAGACATAACAATCTTAAATGTCTATGTATGTACTAATTCACACTACATGAAATAAAAACTAAGAGATCTGAAAGGAGAAGCATAACAATCTGCAGTTATGCTCATATTACTCTTTCAAGTAATCTTAGAATAAGTAGAAAGAAAATTAATTAGAATAAAATGTTTAAACAAATTATGTATCAATTTGACCTAATTGATATTAATGAAACACTTCACTCACCAGCAGCAGAATACAATTTATTTTCAAGTGCAGTGAACATTCACCAAATACACTACAAGCTAATCTAGAAAATAGGTAATTAAATTTGCCCATTTACTCTTTAAAATAAATTGAAAGGAATTGAAACGTATAAAGCATGTTCTTTGACCACAAAGTAATTAAGTTAGGAATTAATAACAGAGAGACATCTGGAAATTACCAAATATTAGAAAATTAAATATTTGCCAAATAATCCATGGATTACAAAAGAAATTGCAAAAAAAATTATAATATGTTTAGAACTGGATGAAAGTGAGAACTCAATATTTCAAGGATATCAATTATGTGAAATAATAGAGGCCCGATGCACAAAATTCATGTAAGAGTAGGCCTTCCTTTCCCTCTGCTGCCTGTACCATCTTCCCTCTGGCATCCAGGACCCAGGCTTCCTTCCGGCTGCCAGCAGGCATTTGGGACCCAGGTTTCCCTAGCAGCCCTGACTTCATCCGGAAGGTCTTCTGGCAGGATATCCAGTCTAATTAGCATATTACACTTTTATAATTATATACTAGAGGCATGGTGCATGAAATACATGCATGGGGGAGGTCCTTCAGCCCAGCCTCCACCCTCTCCAATCTGGGGCCCCTTGGGGGAGGTCTGACTAATGGTGTGGGATTAGGCCTAAATCAACAGTTGGACTTCCCTCTCGCAATCTGAGACCACTGGCTCCTAACCACTCACCTGCTTGCCTTCCTGATCTCCCCTAACTGCCCTCCCCTGCCTGCCTGATCACCCCTAACCGCCTCTGCCTCTGCCCCCGGCACTGTGGCTTTGTCCAGATAGAAGGCAGGATTAATGAAAGATGTCTGGTCAACCCAGTCTAATTAGCATATTACGCTTTTATTAATATAGATAGTCAAAACAGTTTTTAGAAAAAATGTATAACTCTAAATGCTTATTTTTGAAAAAAATGATCTAATATCAGTAGTCTAAACTTTAAACTAGTACATAGAGAATCTGGTCTATGTGGTCTTTGCTATCTGTGCTTGCACTGAATAATGGACTGCGGTGACTAATTGCTGTCGAATTTGAAAAGAAGTGATGTGGTCAGTGATCACGATGCACATGTTATTTACATGGTGATCTGTGGACTGAGGAATTAGTAGCCTAGTTTGTACTTGATGGAGTTACTCACAGTGAATATGCCATGGAGACTGGACTGTGAACCATGTTGTTGAAAGACTGGTGTTATTTAGCCCAACTATGGTAACTGAAATCTATGCATTTGGAAACTGTGAAAGTTGGAGACTGCTTGCATGTACTGAGAGCAGGACACTTCTTTCTCGATACTAAGTGGATGACCAAGTGCATTACCCACAGGTCTACCCTGTGAGGATTTCATTTCCACAGGGTATTTCAGAGCCATGAGGGAATGGAGCTATCTTGACAGAGCAGTTCATTTCCAGTTTGCCCCTGTATACCAAAGGGACTCATCCCTGAAACAAGGTTGGGCTTCTTTCTCCTCCAACTGGTCACTGAGAGTGTCCTAAAGCCATTGGTGTTAGATGGAGGAGAGGTGTGAACACTAGCCTAATAGGAGACATGGAGGCCTGAGTCACCTCTTCTGGTACCAGCCTCATCACTAATTAGTCAGGAACGAATTCTTAACTCAGATGCTCCAATTTAGGCATAGGCAAAGCTCACTGACACAGTCTGCAAAAAATCAAACACAAATGAGAAATGCAAGTGGACATATGAAAAATTGAAAGACAGTAAATCATGTAGCCTTTGAGTGCAGGGTTTAAGACCATTCTTACTGTGTACTTTATCCTCATTCTCCATCTACTAGTTTTGTGACCTTTAGCAAGATATATCACCTCTTCATGCTTTCATTTCTTCATTTGTAAAATAGAGATACTAAACTCTAACATTGCTCAACTCTCTCTTCTATAGTAAGTGATTTATTTTGCTGGACACAAAACTGATAAAGATGGTTCTCCCAGCATCACTTGCAAACGCGCGCGCGAGTGTGTGTGTGTGTGTGTGTGTGTGTGACTGTGTGTGTGTGTGTGTGTGTGTGTGACTGTGACTAATATGTAGCCAAAGGAAACTAACCAAAACTGACATGTGGTAGATTTAATTTGTTTCCTAAAAAAATAGACAAAGCTTACCTTTTGCCTCTCTTCATATCCACTCATTTTTCTATCCTGTGACCTGGAAGTGTCTATATAGGCATACCTAGTTCTAGTGCATTTTGCTTTATTGAACTTCACAGATGTTGCATATGTAGAAATCAAAGGCAAGACTCTTCACGAGAAAAAGTATCATAACTCACTGTATTACTATATTCACTTTATTATGGGGTTCAGACTCCCAAATGTGTAGTATCTCTACCGTACATCCATATTTATCTTTGACCATGAGGACGAGGGTCACACCCTGGGCATACCAGAGCAAATTGGTGGGAGGACCTTGGGTTCTTACAAACATTTTGGAATAAAGCCCTTCACCACCCTTTGCTCTTGTACCTTCAGACATTTGTAATGTGTGAGAGCAGAGAACATCTCTCTTTCCTTTAAGCTACTGTTATTTGTGTGTAGGTGTGTTTTCTCACTTGCAGCCAAATAATTCCAGCTCACTTGCATACCTCATATATTAACTAAATAAATATGTGTAAAGCATACGTATAGCCTTTAATATGTGTAAAGTGCTAAAATATCTGCTTGGCAAGTTATTTACTTTACCTATTATTAGTTATAAAATAAATACACATTTAAACAATGAGAAAACAATTTTTCCTCTTTTATGTGGGACAATATTCAATATTGATGATGTGGGATGTTTAATTTTACACTTTGTCAACAAAGTAAAAGTTATGCATACTTTTTAGTACAAAGAATATTTTTTTATGGATAAAACTTTAGAAGGAGCATTAACTTGTAACTGAATCAAATATAATTAAATTATCTATGAGAGAGTCACTAAATAAAGAAATGAAGCAAAATTTAAATTTTATTATATTAAAATAATGTACATGTATATGTTCAAAAAACAATTTGTACTACAACTCTTGAAAGGAAACAGCAACATCATACACACTTGTCTTCCTCCCCAGTTTACCTTACTTTTAACTTTTTGTTCTATTATCCTTTACATTTCTAAAAAAAAAAAAATCACTTAGTGCTATTTCTTGGATTACAAAATTTCAATTTTGTCTACTTTGTGCTGGTTAAAGTGGATTAGAATTTAGTACACACACACTTGCACACATCTGCTAAATCTTCCCATATCCCACAATTTCTTATATCAATAGTCAATATTTACATCCTTATAATTAAGGGAATGGTTTTTATAGCTGAGCCACATTATACACTTCATTACATTTCTCTTCTTTTATAACTTATTTTTCTTGGAGTTGGAAATTACCTTGATTTTTATTTGTTTAACTTTCCGTGTAACCAATGCTAATTCTTTTAAACTTTCCCATAGAGCTGCCTGAAGCTTTCTCAGAATGGTCACATGCATCAAGTACTCTGTCAGTTCCATTTCTACACCCATCCTGCAGCCTTCTGTCTGTTCATTCCAACTTGGCTGGTTGCTCTCCAGGCCAGTCGCGTAGCTTCCAGAGCTCTACTCATATGCTAGTCATTGTCTCTGCTTTGTTTCTCTGATTTGTGGGTCCCATATATTGCTGTTTCTAAATTTATGGCATCACTTTGATGATAAGCCATGTTTATCTTCCCAAGAAAAGTCCATGGGGATTTTTGTGAAATATAAAAAATATTTTTGTAGCACCAAATTTGGTTTGGAGTGTGAAGAGGTACAGAATTCTAGGTTAAAAACCATTTTGCCTGAGTTTTGAAGGCATTGCTGCTTTGCTCTTTCATAGGTCACTTCTTTCACCCTCTAGAAACTTTCAGAATTTTTCTTTTATCCATAATTATTTTTTAATATTTTATTTCTTGTGTTGGACGCTCATTGAATCCATTCACTCTGGAAACTCATGTTCTCCAACTCAAGGAAAACACTCTTGTATATTTTCTATAATAATCTACTTTCTTCCCTTTGTCCTTATTCTTTCCTCAAAGAAACTCTACTGGTTATTAGGCCTTGAATAATAATCTTATATATATTTTCTGTTTTACTCTTGATCTCTTTGTCTTTTTCCTCTAGTTTCCAGGGAGTTCCTTTAACTTTATCATCCACTCCTGTTACCGTTATCTACTGTTATGTAACAAACTACCTCAAACACAGTGCCTTATAATAACTATTTTATTATATATTGTGATTTTGTGAGCCAAGAATTTAGGTAGCACTCAACTATTTTAAGTGATGTTGATGGAGGTTACTTGGTGATATTCAGCTGGTAAATAGGGTGACGTGAATGGTCTAAGATAGTTTAATTCACATGTCCGGAGCCTTGGCTGGAGGCTAACTTGTGACCAGTGTGCCTAAATAGCCTCTTCAACATGGTGGTATCAGAGGAATCAAATGTCTTACATGGTGACTGGCACCCAGGCATTATTTTCCAGTGTCTTCATGGTGGCTCTAGGGATCGATTCTGATGACCTAACCACCGAAGTCCAAAATGTCACTTCTACTCCCTTATATTGACCCAGAAAGGCCAACCCCTCCAAATCTCAGTGAAAGAAATAGCAAAGAATATGTAAGCATCTTTAATCTGCCATATCCTTGAAAGGTATACTCACACACATATATATTTAATTTCTAAAAATTGTTTCTTTATCTCTAATCTGGTCTTTTAAATTTATTTTTAAAGAAAAGCTGTATATTCCCCCCCCCACCCCACTCTGGGTATATTAAATATTTTTTAAAGTTTTATTTCCCTTTGTCCCTTTTTCTTTCTGTATTGTGTGACATTTCCCTCTATTTGATTGCTTTATATTTCTCATTTTTGTGTAGATCATTTCCTTATAGCCCTGGAGATCTTGCCTGCTATTTTATGTTTAAGAAGGAGACATTAAAAAGCTCATTGGACAGTGTGGGTGGGAGGATTTTTGTCAACCGGTTGGCTTCACTAGGTGATAGAGCTAAGTTTGTCTGTTTCATAAGTAGGTCCACAAGTGTCAGTCCTCTCTATCTTAGTAGCTAGCCAGTTCTTGTGAATAATTTTACATGGAAATGAGACCTGCTGCCTGAACTTGGGTCTTAACATGGGGAAGGGAGCTGTGGGTTGACTTTATCACAGTGGTCTGTAGCATGTCCTCACGTGTTCTCCCCATTTTGGGCCCAGCAGGCCAGTATGTTCACTATAGTCATTTGCTTCCACATACTGAGGCTTTTTTTTGTGGGGACTTTCTTCAGGGAACAAATCTCAATTTCCTGCAATAATTAGAGAAGGTTATAGGGGTATAGGTTGTCAGAAGGTGTATGGGGTCTAACCTTTCCTATAGAAGCTTTTAACCCATTCTTCTGTCTCTTATGTGTCATTCTTGTTGCTCTCTGTTACACCAGATCCTTCCAGTCTTGAATGTTGCCTCTTGATTTTTCCCTCTGTGGGCATTTAGACTTCACCTTTCTATGCTCTGTCAAGTTGGTTACCATTCATCAATTTACTTTACAGCTTCCCAAAATTTGATGAACTTTTTTCTCTGGTATTTTATCTTATATCCTCCATGCCCTTGTGGGTTTATACTAAAACAAATATTTGCTGTAATATTAATGCAATTTTGGGAGGTATTAGAGATTAACATATATGTTTAATCTCCATGTTTATGAGTCTCAAATATATTAACCTTTTCTGTTTTTTAATTTTTTTAAATTCTAGAGCTGCAATTAAGAAGAAAATTTAACTCATTGCCTAGACCACCAACACACACCATACACAAAAATAAACTCAAAATGGATAAAAGACTTAAACGTAAGACGGGAAACCATAAAAATACTAGAAGAATCCATAGGCAGCGAAATAGCAAACATATGTTGAAGGAATTTCTTCTCTGATAGTGCTCCTAGGGCAATGGAAACTAAAGAGAAAATGAACAAATGGGACTACATTAAATATAAAGCTTTTGCACAGCAAAGGAAACCATCAACAAAACAACAAGAAGACCCACTGCATGGGAGAACATATTTGCCAATGATATCACCGATAAGGGTTTAATCTCCAACATTTACAAGGAACTTGTGAAATTTAATAAAAGGAAGATAAACAATCCAATCAAAAAATGGGCAATGGATCTAGATAGACACTTTTCGAAAGAGGACATACAGAGGGCCGAAAGACATATGAAAACATGCTCAAAGTCACTAATTATATGAGAGATGCAAATCAAAATGACAATGCGGTATCACCTCACACCTGTCCGAATGGCTATCATCAACAAATCAACAAACAACAAGTGTTGGAGACGATGTGGAGAAAAAGGATCCCTTCTGCACTGCTGGTGGGAATGCAGACTGGTGCAGCCACTGTGGAGAACAGTATGGAGTGTCCTCAAAAAACTAAAAATGGAACTCCCACTTGACCCAGTGATCCCACTTCTAGGAATATATCCCAAGAAGCCAGAAACACCAATCAGAAAGGATATATGCACCCACATGTTCATAGCAGCACAATTCACCATAGCTAAGATTTAGAAACAGCCTAAGTGCCCATCAGCAGATGAGTGGATTAAAAAACTGTGGTACATCTACACAATGGAATACTATGCTGCGGTAAAAAAGAAGGAACTCTTGCCTTTTGCAACAGCTTGGATGGAACTGGAGAGCATTATGCTAAGTGAAATAAGCCAGTCAGAGAAAGATAAATACCACATGATCTCACTCATTTGTGGAATATAGAGAACAACATAGACTGATGAACAGGGACAGATCCAAAGACAGAGAAACAGCAATCAGACTATTAATCCCCAGAGGGAAAGTAGGGGAGGGTGGAGGTAAGGGGAAGAGATCAACCAAAGGACTTGTATGCATGCATATAAGCCAAACCAATGGACATGGACAACAGGGGGATGAGAGCATGAGTGGGGGGGGGGGGGATGAGGGTTAATGGGGGGGAATGAGGACACATTTATAATTCCTTAACTAATAAAGAATTTAAAGATTTTAAAAAAATTAACTGGTTGCTTATAGTCCAGAATGGTCAATAATAATAACGTGATTTTCCATTTCAAAAATGTTTAGTGGAGATATTAACATTAAAAGATAAAGAGGATAGAGGACGTGGCTAATTATCACCCCAATACAGAAACATTGATGTTTCTGGACCAACAGAGAATAAAAACAAAAGGAACTACAGCTACAGTTATATTTTTACTACTTGTAACTCTTCTCTAAAGACAACACTTCCCTATCCCTACAACTCTTCCTTTGCTGAATTCTAATAGGATTGTTTCAGGTTCTTCTCAAGATGTGAGTAATAAGTTCCATTGCTGTTCAGCAAATAAATCTTAATTACCCCAAATCTGTCTGGGTGAGCTACTTGAGACAAACATGTAAACACTTCAAGGGTGGTAAGAGGCCATATAGGCCAAAGAAAGGGATAAGGGAGGAGAGTACTTAGGAAAAGAAGTCCTTAGGGCATAAAGTAAATGGAGGAAAATGTGGGTGGGTTTATTGTCAGGAGCTGACAGGGGACTATAGGTGGGGGAAAGAGAGATAGGTATTTGGGCTGTTAGCCAAGTAAACTTTGAATTCTAATTGACAATTATTTTCCCATTTTAATAATGTGATTATTTAAGTTGTAATTTAATTGAATGTAAACACTTTAAGTTCAGCTCAATTATACCTAAAAGCTCATTTTGCAATCCCATTTCATTTCAGTTTCACAGATTTGTTTGTTTTTCTTGAAGAAGTTTACATGTACTTCTAGCAAGACCCAACTATCCATTCACTCTCTCTCCTTTAATAAGGAATTTCTGATTTTATTTAAGGTGGCAATGTTCCAGGCTAAAAGATTGTATTTCTCCTCCCCCCTCTAACATAGCCATATGATTATACACTGGCCAGTTAGATTTCAATGGAATTGTTTTATGGAACTTCTTGAAGTTTCATATTCCATTTGCCAACCAGGAAAGTATATGTGGTGGTTGGAGAACCATGGAGGCAGGGAAATAGCTAAGAAATGTAGGTGCAAAGATGGAGGGTCCCTGACAACCTCAAAGACCTTTGTCTCAGCTCTTGCAATGCCTTATTCTAGGCTCAATTTGTGAGGAAGTTACTTTATTTAAAGCATTCTGCTTTGAGGTAGTTACATTCAGTTAAGTCTGATTCTTAGATGCAAAGGGAAATCCATAGGTTTGACTAAGGATTGCAGAATCTTAAAACATTTTATCCCCTATGAACTGTCACCTAAACTATGAAATCTTTTTATACTGACAAAAAAATAGTTTATTAAGAACATTTTATCTTGAGGCAGAGGGCTAACACATAATAGGCACTGAATAAATATTTGAGTGACCATATTATGCAAAAACGAATTAGTGAGAGCCTACTTATACCTGTCAGTTTAAGTATACAGAAATAAATAAATACTTTCTCTGTCCCAATGAGATTTTAACTATATAAGGGTGATATAAACAATTAGCATTTATACAAGATGAAAGGAATTAAGTCTCATAGCAGAGGCACATGCAAAGCATTAAATGGCAGCAAGTAAAGTAATAGATCTACAAGAGTGGGTTTAGACCTTGACTGAAGCACAGAGTGATAAAACAAAGAAAGTAGATTGGGCAAGATTATAAAGTCATGCTGAGAAAGGCTGACTTTGTTGTCTAGCTAATTGAGAGACACTCAATTAATTTTTACAGGGATAATTCTGGTGGCCATGTGAAACATTTTCTGTTGAGGCAGAGACTTAAGACTGGAAGGGAAGCCAGTCAGAAGTAAGTCTCTGAATTTCCCCACACTTAGCAGGAAGAAGGAGAATTAATATCACTTTTGTGAGTCTCATGGGGCCGAAGTCAAGGCAAAAGAAAAGGTTTTCAGAAGAATAAGAGATGAGAGTCCCTTGGGTACAAACAGACCATTGGAAAAGGAACCACAGATGGACAGAAAGATAGAGGAGATATTGTTATGGACTGAATTGTGTCCCTTCCCTCAATTTATATATTGGATCTCTAAGTCCCAATGTGAGTATTTTTGGGGATGGGGCCTTCATGAATATAATTAAAGTTAAATGAGGTCATAAGGGTGGATCCTAATGCAATAGGACTGATGGCTTTTTTTTTTTTTTTTAGAAAAGGGAGCGACACAGAGATCTTTCTCTCTCTGGGCAAATAGAGGAGCCACATGAGGACGCAGTGATAAGGCTTCCTGCCAGGAAGAGAACATCACCTGAAACAAAAGATAAAAGCACCTTGATCTTGAACATCTAGCTTCCAGAAATGGAATAATATAAAGTTGTGTTAATTCTGTGATAATATAAAGTTCGGTCTGTGGTATGCTGTAAATGCAGGCTGAGCAGACTAATACAACCATATTGGGTTGAATAGAACCTGAGGGAGATACATACATTACTTCTGAGGGCTGGGGTGGATGGAGGCTGATCTCCATACCTTGTACCAGCCTCTTCACTCTTCTGTGGGAAGATGATACTGGTCGGAGCACAATGACAGAACCACATCTATTAAGCTCCTTCATCTATAAAACAGCAATTATAACGGTACTGACCTCACAATTTTCTTATGAGAAGTAAACACATTAGCAGTGATGATACATAAGAAAGAAAGTAATTGCTCGACAATATTAGCTATTTTTATTTTAAAAACAATTTTCACCAGCCCAAAATATGTTATGTATTCTGCCAAACTAAAGACCTGAGTCTATGACCCACAGAAAGAAATTTGGGAGTTGTTAACATGGTAGGTGTGTGTATAGACATAAATTGGGGGTACAATTGAATTCTATACCATAATAGATTAAATCATGGCAAGATTCAACTGTTCAAGCCATAACACTCACCACTGTGCTCTTTTCTTCCCAAAGTGAATTTCCAGAAAAGATAAAATTGTCAAAACATACTCACATGAATCACAGGTCTTGCCCAACACCAAACTACTAATGATTCAAAAGAAGCAAGTAAGAAGCAGGCACACATAGTATTCCTTTCCTGAGGGCCTTGAGCCTTCAAAACTAGCTTCGTAATTGTCCCTTTCCCACACTGGGAGTAGAAAACAAGCACTAACAATGTGTGGTGTGCGTGTCAGCTCAGCCACTTGGGTTTAGAGCTTCTTAGTTTTTATAGGCATTTAGTCATCCAGGGGCAAAGATATCACCATACTAATTTCCATTCTCTAGCCAGCTGTATCCCACAATTGCATAAATTCCAGATTCACTTACAGTAATCAGTACAGACAGACAGGTACATCCTGCTCAAATCATCTTTTAGATAAGAACTTCACAGAAAATACCATTAGCCTGTCTACCAGGAAGTTTGGTGGATAGAGGTCCAGATTTCCTCTAGCCTGCTGATAACTCCTCTATCCATGGCCTCCTTCTGGAAGGTGAAGCAGGTTAGAACAATAGAGCATGGCTTCTACGTCCAGCTGGCCTGGATTTAAGTCCTGGTTTACTATCATTGGCTGTAAATGATTGGAAGTTACCTAATCTACCATTACCTCATTTTTTGTTCTGCACGATGGACCTAATAATAGTAATTAAATTTTTTCCACTCCAATGAAATTACTGTGGAGATTTAATGAGTCAATAAATGCCGAGTATTTAGATAGTACCTGGCAGATAGGGGGGTTCTCAATAATATAAGCTAACATATTTAATGTGACTATGATTCTAAGAAGAGGGTTTGTGAATTGAATGCTTTTGTTGTATCTACCATCACTTAGCTTTTACTAGCTTCTTCTTTTCTGCTCATAAACATGCCACATGTTCTCCATCTTAAAGGGACAGCTTTCTGTCTTTTTACAGGTTCCACCTCACCATACCTCTCTTAAGAGGATAAGGAGAGGAAATAGTTCTCAAATAAAGAGAAGAAGAAATAGGAAAACATCACTGGGGGGTTGGCCATTTCTCTGGTTTACCTCAGCAAACTATGGCACAATTCTCAGAGTTCTGGGATGAATTATATAAAGGTCTAGCAAGTTCAGAGAGAGGCAGTTATATGTTTGCTTGGAGCTTGCTCAAATGTCTTATCAATAATGTTAATATCTTTTACTCAGTAGCCTTTTCATTATCCACACCAGTCCACATTTAAAAGGTCTTATTTATTCCCTGCTTATAATTGCTTCTTAATTCTACTGTGTTTCACATTTTACTGCCTTCGCTCTTCCACACCACTAATTTGTTCCCCCCAATCCTCAAAATTAGCAGACTAAATTAGTGATCTGTTCAAGTTACTCTCCTGCTTAAAAATCATCTCTGACTCAAAATTTCCTACAAGATGAAGTCAAACTCTTTTACATAAACTCAGGGCTTGTCAAAATGTGATTCCAAAACTCACTTTTTAAAAAATTTTATCTTATTATTTAAAGTATTACAAATCTTAGTATATACATCTTCTTTTTTTCCCCCATTGACCTCCACCTGGCCTCCCCTACCCCCTGGCACATTCCCTTCCCCCACCCCCCAGTGTCTTTCATCCATTGGTTATGCTTGTATGCATGCATACAAGTCCTTCGGTTGATCTTTTACCTCCCTAAACCCTCCCCTGCCTTCCTGCTCTAGTTTGACAGTTTGTTCAATGCTTCTTTGCCTATGTATCTATTTTTGTTCATCAGTTTATGTTGTTCATTATATTCAATAAATGAGTGAGATCATGTGATATTCATCTTTCTCTGACTGGCTTATTTTGCTTAGCATAATGGTCTCCAGTTCCATCCATGCTGTTGCAAATGGTAAGAATTCCTTATTTTTTGCTGCAGTGTAGTATTCTATTGTGTAGATGTACCACAGTTTTTTAATCCACTCATCTGCTGATAGGCACTTATGCTGTTTCCAAATCTTAGCTATGGTGAATTGTGCCGCTATGAACATGTGGGTTCATATATCCTTTCTGATTGGTGTTTCTAGTTTCTTGGGATATATTCCTAGAAGTGGTATTACTGGGTCAAATGGCAGTTCCATTTTTAATTTTTTGAGGAAATGCCATATTGTTTTCCACAGTGTCTGTGCCAGTCTGCATTCCCACAAGAAGTGAAGGGGGGTTCCTTTTTCTCCACATCCTCTCTAGCACTTGTTGTTTGTTGATTTGTTGATGATAGCCATTCTGCCAGAAATTGACACAATCCATTATGCTCAGTCAATACTAGTATTTGACAAAGGAGGCAAGAGCATACAATGGAGTCAAGATAGTCTCTTCAATAAATGGTGTTGGGAAAACTGGACATACTTGCAAAAAAATGAAACTAGACCACGACCACCAACTTACACCATACATAAAAATAAACTAAAATTGGATAAAGGACTTAAATATAAAATGGGAAACCATAAGAATCTTAGAAGAATCCACAGGCAGCAAAATAGCAGACATTTGTTGTAGAAATATCTTTACCAATACATCTCCTAGTGCAATAGAAACTAAGGAGAAAATAAACAAATGGGATTACATCAAAACAAAAAGCTTCTGCACAGCAAAAGAAACCATCAACAAAACAACAAGAAGACCCACTACATGGGAGAACATATATACCAATGTTATCTCCTATAAGGGTTTAATCTTCAACATTTACAGGGAATTCATACAACTTAACAAAAGGAAGATAAACAATCCAATCAAAAAATGGGTAAAGGACCTAAATAGACACTTTTCAAAAGAGGACATACAGAAAGCCAAGAGACATATGAAAACATGCTCAAAGTCACTAATCATCTGAGAAATGCAAAACAAAACAACCATGAGTTACCATCTCACACCTGCCAGAATGGCTATTAAAATTCACTCTTCAGTGGCATCTTTCACCATTCCCTGTGACCTAATCAGTTCCTCAGACTCCTGGATGTGTCCTGATTCCTGAAGACATGTGGCCCTTTGTGTGTTTTATTTTTAATTTCTTAGCTTCATGTCTTTGATCACTCTCTCCTCTACTTGGATTGCTCCTCATGTTAAATTCTTTTATCTTTAATTCCTGATTTAGAAAACTTCCTTGATTCTCCTGGGTTGTTAGTTTCTCTCCATACTTTCACATGGTACAATGGTTCTCAGCAGTGGAATGTAGAAGGGATGAGGATTTCTCAAGGGACTTGTTCAAAGTATACAACATTCCAGTCTTCACATCTCCCTGGGAATTAACGATGAAGTCTTTTGATTGCCACTCTTCTTTATAGCAGTTAAAGTAGATCATTATTATTCATTCACAGGCCCATTTCTGATTATAGACTGAGTTTCTCAAGGAAAGAAACTCTTAGTCACACACACATCTACCATACATAATATAGATACTATGAAATTATTTTTTATATTGTATCTAGGTTTTTATATTGTACCTACAACCTGAAATTTGATAAACTCACTTTGTCAATTTTCAGATTAAGGCTCTGTTTCCAACCATAGGTGGTAATGTTCCTTTCATTATGTTAGAGATTGCTATAGAAAATTAACTTATGCTTAATTTATTTTAGATGATGTGATATATGAATTATAAAACAGCATTTATTTAATTTCAATCTTCATTAAATTGTATTTCACTCTATAATCCCTTTCACAAAGAGTTTTATAGACAAATATTGATATATTCAATGGTGTATAAGCTACAATCTATAAAATATGATTTTCATTTTTTTCTGAAAAGTTTAAAAGAAGAAAAATGAGAGCCCTCTGGTGGGCAATACTTTAAGTTCCAAATGTCACATAGAATATTTTCCTGATAGGATTTTCTAAATATTAAACAAACATATTTCTAAACAGATCATTAACAAAAAGGTAAGATTGACTTTAAAAAGTTATTTCAACTACTTAAATATAATTTAAGCACATTAATTTTTCACAGAAAATGCCTGATCTAAGTAATTCTTTTAGTAATAAGATCAATTCAAACCCACAGGAAAACTCAAAACAAGCAAGAACAAAATTTAAAATAAACTCACCCTTTCAATTTGAGTTTAGCTGAAATAGTCATACTATTAAAAACCAAAAAAAAGTGATGAAATTAGAAGTTTTAGAGTATAAATTGTGCAATGAACAGATGTATTTTCCTAATTGAATGTTTTCCTAATTGAAGTGAATATATTTAGTATCTGCTGAAGCACATTTGGGTTGTTTCTACCTGTTGGTTATTGTAAATAGTGCTGCTATGAACACTAGTGTATGAGTATAGCAGATCCTAGAATAATGTCATTTTGTTCTATGTCATTTCATTATAAGATTGATAAGATGCAATAGGAACTTAATTATTGCTTACTAGAGCCCCAGTGTACGAAATTCATGCACAGGTGCAGTCCCTAGGCCTGGCTGGTGATTGAAGCGCAAGTGTCTGAAGTGGAAGGGCAGGTCCCAGCTGACCTCTGGGCCCTGGGCAGCACCTGGGCCTCTGGGTTCCCATGTGCCCCCCTTGGCCTAAATCATGGCGCCCAAGTCCCCACATGGAGATGCAGTGAATGCAGCTGGATGCCATGGGCTGGGGCAAAGTGTGGGCCTCTGGACTGCCCAGCAGTGCTGCATGGGATCCAGGCAGGCAGTGTGCTCTCTCCCGGCCAGCCTTTCAGACCAGCTCCTGAACCAGCGCAAAGGGAGCCCGACCGGCCCCTGTGGTCCCAGCAGCTGCCAAGAAAAAGCTGTGTGGGTGCTGGGTTGGCTCCTTGCAGGTGCCCTGCATCTGAGCACAGGGGCTTCCCCAGCACGTGACCCCTGGTCCCCCAGGGGAGGGTAGCAGGGGAAGTGAGAGTGAGCTTGGTGGACACCCCACATTCTCACTGCACCTCTGTCTCCGTCACCCCTGCCCCAGGTAGCTGGTGAGAGGTCGCAGTGCATTGCCTGCCATGTTCCATGACATCCCTGGTGGTCAGAGCAAGTCATAGCGAGCGGTCAAACTTCTGGTCTCCTGGTCGAACTCTGGGTCAAATGACTGCCCAAGGAGACAATTTGCATATTAGGCTTTTATTATATAGGATGTCTTTTCACCATAGTTCCAAAAATATATCGAAGACACTATTTCAGTATGTGTTTTAAAAACATGGGGGCATATATGTAAGAGGAGAATTGCTGGGTTAAGTTACCTCTCTGTTTAACTTTTTGAGGAACCACAGCACCTGCACTATTTTACATTCTACCAACAATGATGGTTCTCATTTCTCCACATCCTAACGCTTGTCTTTTTGATTATACACATCCTAGTGGGTAGTAAGTGGTATCTCATTGTGGTTGTGATTTACATTTTCCTGATGCTTAATAATGTTGGGCATCTTTTCATGTTCTTACTTGTTATTTGTGTAGCTATGGAGAAATGTATATGCAAGTACTTCTGATATTTGCCTTTTATTGTTGAGTTTTAAGAGACTTTATAAATTCTGGGTATCAGACTCTTATCAATGTATAACTTGCAATTATTTACTCCCATTCTCTAGCTTGTTTGATAAAGTATTTTGATGTATAAAAGTTTTAATTTTCATGGATTCCAATTTATCTATTATTTTTTATTTTGGTGGTCATAATTTTGGTGTCATATCTAAAAATCCATTGCCAAATTAAAGGTCATGAAGATATACCTCTACTTTTTTCTAAGAGTTTCATTGTTTGAGCTCTTGGATTTAGGTTTTAATTTACTTTGAGTTGATTTTTGGAGATGGTGTAAGGTAGAGATCAAACTCCATTATTGTACATGTGGCTATTCAGTTGTCAAAGGACCATTTGTGGAAAAAACTATTATGTCTCATTGAATGGTCTTGACATTTTGTCAAAAAAGCAATTGGCCATAGACATATGGGCTTAATATGGACTCTCAATTACATTTCATTTGTTTATATGTTAACCTTGTGCCAGTATTGCATTATTTTTAAAATTCTTTATTGTTTAAAGCATTACATATAGCATTACTTGTCTCCTTTTCCCCCCCATTAACCGCTCCTCAGCCACCCTACCCCTAGCACATGTCAAACCCCCCTAGTGTCTGTGTCCATTGGTTATGTTTATATGCATACATGTAAGTCCTTTGGTTGATCTCTTACTTTCTGCCTTATTTCCCTCTGAAGTTTGACAGTCTGTTCGATGCTTCTCTGTCTTTGAATCTATTTTTGTTCATCAATTTATGTTGTTCATTATATTCCACAAATGAGTGAGATCATGTGTTATTTATCTTTCTCTGACTGGCTTATTTTGCTTAGCATAATGCTCTGCATGTCCATCTATGCTGTTGCTAATGGTAAGAGTTCTTTCTTTTTCACAGCAGCGTAGTGTTCTATTGTGTAGATGTACTACCGGTTTTTAAACCGCTCATCTGCTGATGGGCCCTTAAGCTATTTCCAAATCTTAGTTATTGTAAATTGTGCTGCTATGAACATAGGGGTGCATATATCTTTTTTGGCTGGTGTTTCTGATTTCTTGGGATATATTCCTAGAAGTGGAATTACTGGGTCAAATGGAGGCTCCATTTTTAAGTTTTTGAGGAAACTCCGTACTGATTTCCACAGTGGCTGCACCAGTCTGCATTCCCACTAGCAGTGCAAGAGGGGTCCGTTTTCTCCACATCCTAGCCAGCACTTGTTAGTTGTTGATTTGTTGATGATAGCCATTCTGACAGGTGTGAGATTGTATCTCATTGTTGTTTTGATTTGCATCTCTCAGATGAAAAGTGACTGAGAATGTTTTCATATGTCTTTGGGCCTTTTGTATGTCCTCTTTTGAAAAGTGTCTATTAAAGTCCTTTGCCAATTTTTATTGGATCATATATGAACATTCTTATTTTGTTCTTTTTTTGGAATTGTTTTGCCATTTCATGGCCCTCTACCATCCATGTCAATTTGAGAAATGGCCTTTCCATTTTGACAAATAGAACCATTGATATATATATATATATATTGATTTCAGAGAGGAAAGGATAGGGGGAGAGAAAGATAGAGATATGAATGAGAGAGACACATTGATTGCTTAACTTCCATACTCCCCCCACCCCCAGGGTCAGGGATCAAGCAACTGAGGTATGTGCCCTTGACTGGAATAGAACCCAGGACCCTTCATTCCGCAGGCTGATGCTCTATCTGCTGAACCAAACCAGCTAAGGCAGGACCATGGAATTTTGATATAGTATTTAGATCACTTTAGATAGTATTGCCATCTTAATATTAAAATTTCCAATAAAGAGCATTGATATCTTACCATTTACTAGTACTATAATTTTCCTTAATTTTTTCATAGTTTTAGTGATGTTTTATAGTTTTCAATGTTCAACTCTTTCACCTCCTTGGTTAAGTTTATTTATAGTTATTTTATTATTTTAGATATTATAATAAAATTGTTTTCCTAATTTTTTGGGGGGGGGGTTATTTATTGTTGGTGAGTAGAAACATAATTTTGGTGTGTAAATCATGTACCTTGCAACTTTGCTGACTGTGTTTAGTGCTCTAGTTGGTTTCTTTTGTGCATAATTTAATTAGTGAATAAGTGTTTTTAAATCTTTGAGAAAATGTCGCATATAATGTTGGAGTTTAATATTAATGTTACAATACTTTAAGGCAATGCATTTCAACAAATACATGTTATTGTAATCAGAAAAAAAAAATTGTTTAATTAAATTTTATTTCATCTACTCTTATGATTTTTAGTCACCAGCAGGGTACCATATACACAATAACTTTATAATTATTTCCTAATATCTAAACTGTATTTACACAAGGCTAAGGACCCTTCACTTTAATCATTTTATTAAGTTATATCTAGAAATTGGTTTGATCTTATCTCCTCCCAATGTATAAAAGTGCCTGTTCCTGTATATGCAATCCTTACAGGGAAGTTATTTGCACACACAAAAACATTTAAAACAAACCAATATATAAAATCCTGTATGCTACAATAAAGTTCCAGTAATGAAAAAATATGCTTTGGCACTAGAGTGATACCTGTGGCTCAGAACCTGAGTCTGTAGTGAGAGAAACACAGAAAAAGTCAGAGGTGAGGATCCTTTGCGGAGTGTTCCAAAGGCTGGGGAAAGGAGGTTAACTTTCAGGAGAGGGAACGTTCAGTGCAAACATGAGAAGTATCAAGGGAAAGAAATACATGTACAAGTTCTCTGCATCTCCTACCATTCCATACAGTTTCAATATCACAGAAAACTGAACAATGAATCAACTGTAAAACAAAGTGATCTTTCGCCAACTGACTCTAGATTATCTACATATCTTTAAAGTATGATTATTTTTCAGGAACCCCAATAAGTTAATTTTAGAGGTATGTCCATTACATTTGGAGAGTCTTCTAATATTTTCTTATTTATTTTAGAGAGAGAGGAAAGAAAAGAGAGAGAGAGAGAGAGAGAGAGAGAGAGAGAGAGAGAGAGCAACAGCAATTTGCTGTTTCACTTATTAAATATATATTGTTTTTATTGATTTTTTTTTTTTTTTTTTTTTTTACAGAGAGGAAGGGAGGGAGATAGAGAGTTAGAAACATCAATGAGAGAGAAACATCGATCAGCTGCCTCCTGCACATCTCCCACTGGGGATGTACCTGCAACCCAGGTACATGCCCTTGACCGGAATCGAACCTGGGACCTTTCAGTCCGCAGGCTGAAGCTCTATCCACTGAGCCAAACCGGTTTTGGCTGTTTCACTTATTTATGTGGTCACTAGTTGCTTCCTGTATGAGTTCTTCCTGAACTAGTTCTTCAGTTCTCCTGACTGAAGATTAAACCCACAACCTTGGCATATGGGGATGACATTCTAACCAACTGACCAACCCTACCAGGGCTAGAGTCCTCTTACATTTTTTAGAAAACCCAAATTGTGTCCTATAATAGGAGTGGTGATTGAATATACTAAATTCAAAGTGGGTAAAACAAAGACAGCAAAGATCTCACTGGTGAATATAGGAAAAATATGTTGTGACCTTTGAAAATAAGAGCTTTGCCCCACTATACCTGTTTGTTTCTGATAGTAAAAGTTACTTGAAGAAACCTAATTCTTAAAATATGGTTCCTGTATTGAAAGCCTCCAGCTTTGTTCTTTTCAAAATTATTTTTACTATTTGGGGTCTCCTGGGGTTCCATATGAAATTTAGATTTTTTTTTCAAAATTTCATGGACATTTTGATAGGTATTTTTTGAATCTGTAGTTCACTTTGGGTAGTGTGGACATTTAAAAAATATTAAGTCTTCCAATCCATTGATAAGGAATGTCTTTTTGTGTCTTCTTTAATTTCAGCAATATATATATATATATATATATATATATATATATATTTTTTTTTTTAGAACCGAGAGTATTTTATTTAAAATTAGAGGAATTCAGTTTTATTTATAATCTATGTATATAAAGGCCATCTAGCTTGTGCATACAAATAGGACCATATTAAAACTAATACATCTGCCAAGCCAGTGTGGCTCAGTGGTTGAGCACCGACCTATGAACCGGGAGGTTACAGTTCGATTTCCAGTCACGGAAGGCAGTGATCAGTGATTCTCTTTCATCATTGATAATTGATGTTTCTTTTTTTTTTTTTAACTTAAAGTAAAATATTTTTTTTTCTTTTTTTTTTCTTTTTTTTTTTCTTTTTTTTTAATTATTAGTTAAGGTATTACAAATGTGTCCTCATCCCCCCCTTTAACTCCCAACCTCCCCCCACACACAAACTCATGCTCCCATCCCCCCGTTGTCCATGTCCATTGGTTTGGCTTATATACATGTATACAAGTCCTTCTGTTGATCTCTTCCCCTTACCCCCGCCCTCCCCTACTTTCCTTCTGGGGATTGATAGCCTGATCGCTGTTTCTCAGTCTTTGGGTCTGTCCCTTTTCATCAGTCTATGTTGTTCTCTATAATCCACAAATGAGTGAGATCATGTGGTATTTATCTTTCTCTGACTGGCTTATTTCACTTAGCATAATGCTCTCCAGTTCCATCCATGCTGTTGCAAAAGGCAAGAGTTACTTTTTTTTTTACCGCAGCATAGTATTCCATTGTGTATATGTACCACAGTTTTCTAATCCACTCATCTGCTGATGGGCACTTAGGCTGTTTCCAAATCTTAGCTATGGTGAATTGTGCTGCTATGAACATAGGGGTGCATATATCCTTTCTAATTGGCGTTTCTGGTTTCTTGGGATACATTCCTAGAAGTGGGATCACTGGGTCAAATGGGAGTTCCATTTTTAGTCTTCTGAGGTAGCTCCATACTGTTCTCCACAGTGGCTGCACCAGTCTGCATTCCCACCAGCAGTGCAGAAGGGTTCCTTTTTCTCCACATCCTCTCCAACACTTGTTGTTTGTTGATTTGTTGATGATAGCCATTCTGACAGGTGTGAGATGATAATGCATTGTCGTTTTGATTTGCATCTCTCGTATAATTAGTGACTTTGAGCAGGTTTTCATATGTCTTTCTGCCTTCTGTATGTCCTCTTTTGAAAAGTGTCTATCTAGGTCCGTTGCCCATTTTTTTATTGGATTGTTTATCTTCCTTTTGTTAAGTTTCATGAGATCCCTGTATATGTTGGAAATTAAACCCTTATCGGTGGTATCATTGGTAAATATGTTCTCCCATGTAGTGGGTCTTCTTGTTGTTTTTTTGATGGTTTCCTTTGCTGTGCAAAAGCTTTTTATTTTGATGTAGTCCCATTTGTTTATTTTCTCTTTAGTTTCCATTGCCCTAGGAGCATTATCAGAGAAGAAATTTCTTCGGCATATGTTTGCGATTTCGCTGCCTGTGGATTCCTCTAGTATTTTTATGGTTTCCCGTCTTACGTTTAAGTCTTTTATCCATTTTGAGTTTATTTTTGTGTATGGTGTGAGTTGGTGATCTAGTTTCATCCTTTTGCATGTATCTGTCCAATTTTCCCAACACCATTTATTGAAAAGACTGTCTTGACTCCATTGAATGCTCTTGCCTCCTTTGTCTAATATTAATTGGGCATAGTGGTTTGGGTCGATTTCTGGGGTCTCTATTCTATTCCATTGATCTATATGTCTGTTCTTGTGCCAGTACCAAGCTGTTTTAAGAACAGTGGCTTTGTAATACAGTTTGATATCTGGTATTGAGATCCCACCTACTTTGTGTTTTCTCAGGATTGCTGCAGCTATTCGGGGTCTTTTTTTATTCCAGATGAATTTTTGGAACGTTTGTTCTAGATTTGTGAAATATGCTGTTGGTAATTTAATGGGGATTGCATTGAATCTATAAATTGCTTTGGGTAGTATGGACATTTTGATGATGTTGATTCTACCAATCCATGAACACGGTATATTCTTCCATCTGTTTATGTCTTCCTCTATCTCTTTTTTCAGTGTCCTGTAGTTTTCAGCATATAAGTCTTTTACCTCCTTAGTTAAGTTTATTCCTAGGTATTTTAATTTTTTTGGTGCAATGGTAAATGGGATTGCTTCTGTAGTTTCACTTTCTGTAAGTTCACTATTGGTGTAAAGAAATGCCATGGATTTCTTAGCATTAATTTTGTATCCTGCTACATTGCCGAATTCATTTATTAAGTCTAATAATTTTTTGATGGAGTCTTTAGGGTTCTGTATGTACAGTATCATGTCATCTGCAAATAAGGACAGTTTTACTTCTTCTTTTCCAATCTGGATGCCTTTTATTTCTTCTTCGTGTCTGATCGCAATGGCTAGTACTTCCAGTACTATGTTGAACAGGAGTGGTGAGAGGGGGCATCCCTGTCTTGTTCCTGTTTTTAGGGGGAATGGTTTTAGTTTTTGCCCATTGATTATGATGTTGGCTGTGGGTTTGTCATATATGGCTTTTATTATGTTGAGGTATGATCCCTCAATTCCTATCTTGCTGAGAGTTTTTATCAAGAAAGGGTGTTGGATTTTGTCAAATGCTTTTTCCGCATCAATTGATATGACTATGTGGTTTTTTTCTCTCAATTTGTTTATGTGATGTATCACGTTTATTGATTTGCGGATATTGTACCATCCTTGCATCCCTGGGATAAATCCTACTTGGTCATGGTGTATGATCTTTTTGATGTACTGCTGGATCCGATTTGCTAGGATTTTGTTGAGGATTTTGGCATCTATGTTCATGAGGGATATTGGCCTATAATTCTCTTTCATTGTATTGTCTTTATCTGGTTTTGGGATTAGGGTGATGTTGGCTTCATAGAATGAGCTGGGAAGTGTTCCTTCCTCTTGGATCTTTCGACATAGTCTGAGGAGGATAGGTTTTAGGTCTTCCTTGAATGTTTGGTAAAACTCCCCTGTGAAGCCATCTGGCCCTGGGCTTTTGTTTGCTGGAAGCTTTTTGATTACTGCTTCGATTTCCTCCATAGTTATTGGCCTATTGAGATTTTTAGATTCTTCCTGGTTAAGTTTTGGAAGGTTGTATTTATCTAGGAATATGTCCATTTCCTCCAGGTTGTCTAGTGTGTTGGAGTAGAGTTGTTCATAGTATTTTCTAACAATCCTTTGTATTTCTATGGGGTCTGTTGTTATTTTTCCTCTTTCATTTCTGATTTTGTTTATTTGGGTCCTCTCTCTTTGTTTCTTGGTGAGCCTGGCTAGAGGTGTATCAATCTTGTTTATCCTTTCAAAGAACCACCTCTTGGTTTTGTTGATCTTTTGTATTGTTTTTTTGGTCTCTATGTCGTTTATCTCCGCTCTGATCTTTGTTATTTCCTTCCTTCTGCTTACAGTGGGCTTTTTTTGTTGCTCTCTTTCTAATTCTTCGAGTTGTAGAGTTAGGTCATTTATTCTCATTGTTTCTTGTTTCTTGCAGTAGGCTTGTAGAGCTATGAACTTCCCTCTCAAGACTGCGTTTGCTGTGTCCCATAGGTTTTGGATTGTTGTGTTTTCATTGTCATTCGTTGCCATGATGTTTTTTATTTCTTCTTTGATCTCACTGGTGACCCAGTCGTTGTTTAATAGCATGCTATTTAGTCTCCATGTGTTTGATTTTTTTGGATTGTTTTTGTTGTAGTTGATTTCCAGTTTTATGCCTTTGTGGTCTGAGAAGATACTTGATATGATTTCAATTTTCTTGAATTTGAAGAGACTTTGTCTGTGACCCAATATATGGTCTATCTTTGAAGATGACAAATGTGCACCTGAGGAGAATGTATATTCTGTGGCTTTGGGGTGAAATGTTCTGAAGATGTCAATTAATTCCATCTGATCTAGTGAGTCATTTAGGATTGATGTTTCTTTGCTGAGTTTCTGTTTAGAGGATTTGTCCAGTGGCGATAATGGGGTGTTAAGGTCCCCTACTATGATTGTATTGCTGTCAATCTCTCCCTTGATCTTCTCCAGAAGCTTTCTTACGTATTTGGGTGCTCCTATATTGGGTGCATATATATTTACCAGAGTTATTTCTTCTTGTTGGACTGCTCCCTTTAGTATTATGAAGTGGCCTTCTTGATCTCTTTTTATGTCCTTCACTTTGAGATTTAATTTGTCAGATATAAGTATTGCTACCCCGGCTTTTTTTTCACTTCCATTGGCCTGAAAAACCTTTTTCTATCCCTTCACCATCAGTCTGTGTGCGTCTTTTTTTCTGAGGTGGGTTTCCTGTAGACAGCAGATATATGGGTCATGTTTTCTTATCCACTCATTTACCCTATGCCTTTTGACTGGGGAATTTAATCCATTTACATTTAAAGGTATTATTGATAGAAACTTGTTAGTCGCCATTTTTGTTCTTTACCGCTGCGTTCCTTCTTTGTTTCCTGTTTTTTCTATTTACAGCAGACCCTTTAGCATTTCTTGCATTGCTGGTTTGGTTGTAATAAACTCCCGTAGACCATTTTTGTCTGTGAAGCTCCTGATTTGACCCTCAATTTTGATTGATAGCCTCGCTGGGTATAGTATTCTTGGATTCAGACCCTTCCTTTGCATGACTTTGTATATTTCATTCCATTCCCTTCTTGCCTGATGTGTTTCTGTTGAGAAATCGGTCGCTAGTCTGATGGGGGATCCTTTGTAGGTAACTTTCTGTCTCTCTCTGGCTGCTTTTAAGATTCTTGCTTTGTCGTTGGTGTTTGCCAATTTAATTATTATGTGCCTTGGTGTCGGTCTTTTCGGGTTCATTTTGTTTGGGACTCTGTGAGCTTCTTGGATTTGTGTGAGTTTTTTCCTCCCTATATCAGGGAAATTTTCTGTTACTATTTTTTCAAACAGGTTTTCTATTCCTGGCTCAGTTTCCTCTCCTTCTGGCACCCCTATTATTCGGATGTTGTTTCGGTTAGCATTGTCCCAGAGTTCTCTTAGGCTCTCTTCCTGCTTTTTAATTTTTTTTTCTAGAAGCTGTTCTGTTTGGGTATTTTTTTCTACCTTGTCTTCTAGCTCGCTGATACGGTCCTCTGCTTCTTCTAGTCTACTGTTGATGCTTTCTATTGAGTTCTTTATGGCAGTGATGTCGTTTTTCATTTCTTCTTGGTTTCTCTTCATTTCCTCTTGGTTCTTCTTCATTTCCTCTTGGTTCCTACACATATTGTTGAATTGGTCTTCCATTCTTTTCATCCACCTTATGACCATTACTCTGAATTCTTTCTCTGACAGGTTGCTTGCCTCCATTGCCTCTATTTCGTTTACTTCCTTTTCTGATGATGCCTGTTTTTCTTTCATATTTGGGTTGGTTCTTTGTTTCACCATGATTTCTCTTCTCAAGGTGTTTGGTTATGTAGATCTCTCTCTGTTGCGCTGATTCAAAGGCACAAAATACAACACAACAAGGCACAACGTACAAGGCACTGAACTAAATGCATTCACGATATTAATAACCCCAAATAAAGGTGACCCCCCCCCCCGAGCGAAGAGAATTAGGGGATAAAGAAGAAAAAAGAGAAAAATATTAGAGAGAAAAATAAAAAACAAAAAGGAGTGCCGAAATGAGATTGGGAAAAGGGAGAGAAAAAAAACACACAAAAAGACCAAAAAAACAAAACAAAACAAAAAAAAAAAACAACAACAACAAAAACAAAAAAAAATTAAGAGAATGAAATAGAGGTGGGGAAGAGGCTATTTGTATGGGGAGAGCTAGGGATTGGAAATTAGATATATAAGTAGGGTGAAATTTAGACAGTGGGTAGAAAGAAGGAATAGGTAAAATCCAAAGCAGGAATAGGGTAAGAGAAACAGGACAACAAAAGGGGAAAAGTGAGGAAGAGAGTTTTGGCTTAAGGGTAAATGTGAGATAGAGAGAAATGATGCTAAAGGAACGATGAAAATAGAGTGTAGAACACTAATCCCAAAATAAAATAAAGAAAAATAAAAAAAAATAATAAAAAATAAAATGACCCTTGAAAAAATGGTAAAAGGATAGCAATAATACTGGTTAAAAAATGTAGTAATTAAAAAGGTAAAATCAGGTGATGAAAAAAATAAAAAATAAAAAAATAAATAAAATAGGTTCTTAATAAAATGGTGAAAAAAGAATTAAAAAAAAATATATAAAAATATTCGAAAGTGAAGGTGCTTCAGATCTTCCACTCTTCTTTTTGGCACGCCTCAGTCCTGCCAGGCATTCAGGGGAGTGTTGAACTTCCCTGCGATACACTGTCCCTCCGTGCAGTAAACCACAGACCTCATTTTAAGGCAGGTTGTATTTTTTTACCAGACTGCCTTTATTTGTGATCGCAAAAGAGACAGTTCGTGGCTCTGCCTCTGGGTGGCAGTGTGTCTGGATTTACCTCCGAGGCTCTAAGTCCTCTCTATCAGTAGGGTTTTGTCCTCTATGGTATTTGGAACTGATTCGGGAAAGACCACTGCCCAGAGCTGGTTCCTTGCCACTGTCCGCTGTTTCCCAGGCTCCCCAAAAAGAACTTTCCCCTACAGGCTCTGCGAATGACCCCAACTGGGGAATCCCATGCGCTGGGTTTAATAATCAAATGCACGGATCTAAGGGGAACTGTAACAAGAGCCTGATAGTTGTGCGAATTCGCAAGCCTCCACCTTCCAGGTCTGCGCACAGTCTCCGCGCGCAGTCTCCGCGCGCCCACTCGCCCCTGGCACCAAGCAGCCAGCAGATTGGCAAAGTCCAAGGCTGCTCCTTTACATCCAGTCCAGCTATGGGCTCATTTTTCGCGTTCCCTTCTGCCAGCAGCCCTGTGGGGCCCCTTCCCCACTCGCGGGTCACGCTGGTCCCAACGGCTGCGGACTCTGTGGGGCGCAGATTCCGCCCCGCGCGCGCGAGCTCGGTCCTCCCTCCAACCTGAACTGCAAACCGCACCTTTAGGGGATGTCCAACCTTTCCGTGAGAAGAAGCAGTGCTCGTCTGAGTTCAGGCAGTCACGCTGCTTGAGATCCCTTGTTTCCAGGTTAGTAGCTGGTCTCTGGATGCAGGCAACAACCACCCAAGATGGCGCAGTCTCCGCTGCTTAGCTGGCGCACCAGGAGAGGCTTCAGCCGCAGTCTCCAACCGTCCTTTTTTTTCCCTGGGGGGTTCTCAGTCTTTCCTAGCTGCAGACAATCTCTCAGCTGAAAATCCTCTACCTATTCGGGCTGAATGTTACCCGTTTCAGCTGCTCACCCTTATCTGCTCCAGGACAAGGCACAGGACACGTCCGCTTATACCTCCGCCATTTTCCGAGCTCAATAATTGATCTTCAGCAATATATTTTTAAACATTTTTATTGATATCAGATAAGAAGGGAGAATGAGAGATAGAAGCATCAATGATGAGAGAGAATCATTGATCGGCTGCCTCCTGCACACCCACTACTGGGGATCTAGCCTGCAACCCAGGTATGTGCACAGACCAGGAATCATAGGTACACTCTCAACCATCGATCCACACGGGCTCAGGCTGTGCCCCCGCCTGGCAGGGCCTGACGGGGTACCTCAAGGCCACACCCCCCGCCCAGGGGGTCTTGACAGGAGACCTCAGGCCATGCCCCTTGCCCAGGGGGGATTGACAGGGGACCCCTGCCCTGGCTCCAGGTCAGGAGACCTCAGGCTGCGCCCCTCACACAGCGGGTCTTGATGGGGACCTCAGGCCACTCCTCCCGCCCCAGCTCCGGGCTGGGAGACCTCAGTCCACGCCCCTCGCCCTGGTGCTGGCGGGGGGATCTCAGATTGCACCCCCTGCCCCAGAACTGGGCCCCCTGACCAGCGGGTCTTGACGGGGGACCTCAGGCTGTGGCCCTTACCCAGTGGGGCTTGACAGGGGACCTCAGGCCACACCCCCACCCTGACGCTGGGCCAGGGGACCTGAGGCTGCACCTCCGCCCAGAGAGGCTTGACAGGAGTGGGGCTGGCCAGGTCTAGGTCTCACCCAATGCGGGTGGGGCCGGCCAGGTCTGGGTCTTCTGCATTTTCAAAGTGCGTGAGGGTGGTGGGCAGGGACATGACTCTAGGTCCCGTGGCACACCCCAGGCTCTGACAAGAGGGAGATTTTATGTACATTTTACTAATTTTCTTTCATCTCTGACACTTCTATTATATAGAAAAGACCAATAGCAATATTAAAATATTTCTTCTCACTTAAAGTGCACGAATTTCATGCACTGGGCCACTAGTAATTTCTATAAAAATGCTGAGACATACAATATAGATTTTGTCATTGGATAAATTATGTGTATCATCATAATATGTAGTTGCCTGAAGGAAATGATATTCTTTCTATGATTGGTTAAGAGTATTCTTTCCATATCTGTTTGAATAGCTTGTTATATTTTTCTCTTTTATAAAAAGAAACAATTTCTATAAAAGAATAAGCATTCATGTAATAGACATACAGTATAAGTAATATGTTATGTGCACTGAGAGTCCTAATATTTAACTTGAATAATGTTTGGAATTGTTACTCTTCAAATAAAAATGTCATTCATTGTGACATGACAGAGTTAAAATACAGTTCAGTGATAATATTAGTATCTAAACAATCAACTCTGATATGTAACTTGATACAATTTTTTTTTTTGATAAATCATAGGAAACTTTAATGAACTGTATTAACTGAACTATGCCATGTATCATCTTTTGTATTATTAAAGCTACTGTTATATATTATTTTCAATAGCAAACCATCCCATGACAATGGATCATGTAGAGAAGAATGTTAAGGAAAGAAAATATAGTGAGGACTTTTTACAGTATGGTTTTACCTCAATAATTACAGCAGGAATTGAGAAACCACAATGTGTTATTTGTTGTGAAGTTCTATCAGCCGAATCTATGAAGCTGAACAATCTAAAACGCCATTTTGATAGCAAGCATCCGAGCTTTGCCGGCAAGGATACCAACTATTTTAGAAGCAAAGCTGATGGACACAAAAAAGCCAGACTTGACACTGGTGGCAAGTACCACAAACAAAACGTAGCAGCCATTGAAGCTTCATATTTGGTGGCACTCAGAATCTCCAGAGCTATGAAACCTCACACCATTGCTGAGGATTTACTGTTGCCAGCAGCCAAAGACATTGTTCGAGTTATGATCAGAGACGAATTTGTTACGAAATTGAGTGCAATTTCCTTATCTAACGACACTGTCTGCAGAAGAATAGATGACATGTCTACTGATATTCTTGATCAGGTAATCCAGGAAATTAAATCTGCTCCACTTCCAATATTTAGTATCCAGCTTGATGAATCTACAGGCGTTTCAAACTGTTCACAGTTCTGGTTTATGTGAGGTATATTAATGATGGCGACTTTAAAGATGAGTTTCTTTTTTGCAAAGCTCTTGAAACGACAACTACTGCACGTGATGTATTTGACACAGTTGGTTCATTTCTGAAAGAGCATAAGATCTCTTGGGAAAAGGTTTGTGGTGTTTCAACAGATGGTGCTCCAGCTATGCTAGGATGTTGATCTGGATTTCAACGTTTGGTGCTGAATGAGTCACAAAAAGTCATCAGAACTCACTGTATGATTCATCGGCAAATATTAGCAATGAAGACGCTGCCACAAGAGTTACAAGGGGTAATAAAAAGCGTCATAAATTGTGTCAATTTTGTAAAGGTGAGCACTTTAAACAGTCGACTGTTTTCGCAACTGTGCAATGAGTTGGATGCGCCGAACAATGCTCTGCTATTTCACACTGAAGTGAGATGGTTGTCGAGAGGGAAAATTTTAAAACGTGTTTTTGAGCTTTGTGATGAACTCAAAACGTTTTTTAATCAGAAAGCAACACCGCAGTTCGAAGCACTTTTCGGCGATAAAAGTGAACTGCAGAAAATAGCTTACTTGGCTGACATCTTTGCCATCTTGAATGAGTTAAATTTACCACTGCAAGGACCAAATGCAACATGCCTCGATTCGTCTGAAAAGATTCGATCATTCCAAATGAAACTTCACCTTTGGCAAAAAAAAAAATTGGATGAAAATAAAATTTACATGTTGTCTACCTTATCTGCTTTATTTGAGGAACATGACATTGAACCAGACAAAAGGATTATGATAATAATTTCTGTGAAAGAACACTTGCACATGCTTGCAGACGAAATTTCATTGTACTTTCCAAATCTACCTGACACGCCATGTGCACTTGCCAGAAGCCCATTCACAATCAAAGTTGAAGATGTTCCTGAGACAGCACAAGAGGAGTTCACTGAACTTATTAACAACAATGCAGTGAGAACTGATTTCTCTACAATGTCAGTTACAAAATTCTGGATCAAGTGTTTGCAGTCATTTCCTGTTCTGTCTGAGACTGTGTTGAGCCGCCTTCTTCTTTTTTTTTTTTTTTTCCATTGATTTTATTTTATTTTTTTTGAAGCTTCCCCAATTCCATTCATTCAATCTTTATTTTTTTTAATTAAATCTTTATTGTTCAGATTATTACATTTGTTCCTCTTTTTTCCCCCCCATAACTCCCCTCCTCCCAGTTCCCGCCCCACCCTCCGCCCTCACTCCCCACCCACTGTCCTCATCCATAGGTGCACGATTTTTGTCCAGTCTCTTCCCGCATCTCCCACACCCCTTTCCCCCCCAAGAATAGTCAGTCCATTCCCTTTCTATGTCCCTGATTCTATTATAATCACCAGTTCATTCTGTTCATCAGATTATTTATTCACTTGATTCTTAGATTCACTTGTTGATAGATGCATATTTGTTGTTCATAATTTGTATCTTTACCTTTTTCTTCCTCTTCTTCCTTCTTAAAGGATACCTTTCAGCATTTCATATAATCCTGGTTTGGTGGTGATGAACTCCTTTAGCTTTTCCTTATCTGTGAAGCTCTTTATCTGACCTTCAATTCTGAATGATAGCTTTGCTGGATAAAGTAATCTTGGTTGTAGGTTCTTGGTATTCATCACTTTGAATATTTCTTGCCACTTCCTTCTGGCCTGCAAAGTTTCTGTTGAGAAATCAGCTGACAGTCGTATGGGTATTCCCTTGTAGGTAACTGAGTTTCTTTCTCTTGCTGTTTTTAAGATTCTCTCTTTATCTTTTGCTCTTGGCATTTTAATGATGATGTGTCTTGGTGTGGTCCTCTTTGGATTCCTTTTGTTTGGGGTTCTCCGCGCTTCTTGGACCTGTAAGTCCATTTCTTTCACCAGGTGGGGGAAGTTTTCTGTCATTATTTCTTCAAATAGGTTTTCAATATCTTGCTCTCTCTCATCTTCTGGCACCCCTATAATTCTGATGTTGGTACGCTTGAAGCTGTCCCAGAGGTTCCTTACACTATCCTCGCATTTTTGGATTCTTTTTTCATTTTGCTTTTCCAGTTGGGTGTTTTTTGCTTCCTCGCATTTCAAATCATTGACTTGATTCTTGCACTCCTCTGGTCTGCTGTCGGGAGTCTGTATAATATTCGTTATTTCAGTCCGTGTATGCTTAATTTCTAGTTGGTTCCCCAATATAAGATCGAGGGTCTCATTAGTTTTCTTGTAGATCTCATTAAGTTTATCGGCGGCTTCTAAACAGTTCTTGAGAGACCTTAAAAGTGTGGTTCTGAACTCTATATCTTCCATTGACAATTTTGTCCTGTTTCTTTGTTTCCGCATTTTGTTATGCTTCCTTGGTGCACCCCCTAGTGGTCTTTGTGCGCAGTCTTATAGTTAATACCAGGGAGGGTTTGACCTCCAGGCCAAGTGGCTATGAGAATCAGCTGTGTCTGCAGTGAGAGAACTTCTGTCCTCTAGGGAGGTGCTAATCTAGCCTTTGCCTGAGGCTATCCGGCAAATGCCTCTGTGCAGGGCGTGGGCGGGGCGGGGCGGGTCGCACAGTATCAATAGGGTGGGCCGGAGAGAGCAGTGATGGCGGCTCTCAGTCCTGTCCCCAGGGGCTCTGCCTCTCTGAGACCCAGCAATAGCTGCAAACCTCGGAGAGAAAGCTGCACTCGCTCTGACCGAAGCCAGACAGTCCCGCTTCTCCCGTTTGAGTCTGGGTCCCTAAAGACTCGCCTGGATCTGGAGCTCAGAGTCTGTGACTCCCTCCCGATTGAAAACGCCAACCGTGCCCTCTGCCGCCAGCCAGCTCCACGCACTCCGCAACTCAGAATTTGACTTCAGCACTGCGCCTCCTCTGAGTGTCCGTATGCGTTTCTCTTTCCTCCTAGTTGTAGGACTTCCACTTAGCCAGCGTTCCTATGGTTCTGGGTGATGTCCCTTCCGTTTTTTGGTTTCACTTTTGAAGTAGTTGTTCAAAGCAGCAAACTCCGGCATTAACCTATGCCGCCATCTTGGTTCTCCTTGATACAATTTTTTAAAAAACATAATTTACATTCACCAGAAGCCTTCTGACAAGGAAGAATTTAAGGCAAAACATATGTTTTTATTTTACCTATTTGGTTGGCCATAAAATATCATGTGTGCTTTTTATCTAAACTTAAGTTATGAATAATCAAACTATTTTATATATATAATGAATTTTGGCATCATGGATTCTGTTGTCCAGAACTTATGTCATTTGTAGCCTTGGTTACTTTTTACCTATTTTATTGCTGGAATGTATGTGTGTATGCCAATAGGTATGCCCACAATTTTTTTCTGAGAGACAATCTTCTCTCTCTTTATTTAATTAATTTAAGACTTCATAGGGGAGCCCTAACCGGTTTGGCTCAGTGGATAGAGCATAGGCCTGCGGACTCAAGGGTCCCAGGTTCGATTCCAGTCAAGGGCATGTACCTTGGTTGCGGGCACATACCCAGTAGGGAGTATGCAGGAGGCAGCTGATCGATGTTTCTCTCTCATCGATGTTTCTAACTCTCTATCCCTCTCCCTTCCTTTCTGTAAAAAATCAATAAAATATATTTTTCAAAAAAAGGCTTTATAGGGGAAATCTATACTCTGATTTTCTTTACCTTGTGCTACTTTATCCAAATGAAAGCACTCACTCAGTGCCAATTAATGATTCAAAGATTTTAGAATAAAGTGTTGTCTTAGCTGGGCTGCAATAAAAAAATATAACATGGTCTATCAACAATAGAAGTTTATTTCTACATTTATGAAAACTTAAAATCTGAGATCATGGTGCCAGTATGATCAGGTTCTCGCGAGAGCCCTTTTCCAGGTTGCAGATGGCTGACTTCTCACTGTATCTTTCTATGGTGTAAAAAATGTGACATAGTGCTCTGTCCTCTTATTATAAAGTCACTAATTCTACTCATGAGGGCTCTATCCTCATGACCAGTTACATCCTAAAGACTCCACCTCCACATACCATCAATGGGGATTATATTTCAACATATGAATCCTGGTGGGATGAGGGGCAGTCATGCACACACATTCGGTCTATTACAAATGTGAATACTCTACTCTTGATGTGGCTTTTGCCCCCAATAGAGTTTTAATTGGCCTTTATTGCTTACAGCCTTCTCAGTTTTTATTTTACTTGCCAAAGATGAGAAACATTTGCATCTTTTATCCTAGAAAATGTTGGAATATTTGCAATATCTATGTTTTGTTGTTTTTTTATTCCTGAAAACTGGCCAATGTACTTCTTAGATTATATCATTCTTGTACTACCCTATTTGTGTATAACCAAGACACACTAATAATATTGCTTCCTAATCTCTTCATCTAAAATACTGGTTCTCAACCTCATGTTGTGGTGACCCCAAATTTCATTGTTACAAATTTAACATAATTAAAGCATAGTGATTAATCACAAAAAACAATATCTAATTATATACGTGTTTCCCGTATATAGGGAAACACGACCTATATATAAGGGGTCGCGACCTATATAAGGGGTCGCGACCCACAGGTTGAGAACCGTTGATCTAAAACCACACACTAAATCAATACATTATCTTCCTCTCAAGTTATCATAGGTGACACTTTTACTTAACGTGTTGCACAGCATCATATGGGTTGAAATCTTTACAGACACCTACAGAAATGTTTTTGGTTCCTATTGCCCAGGACTGAAATTAATGACATGACATTTAGAATTTTTGTCATTAGGACCCCATTATTTGGCACCGGTTTTTGTGTCAGTAAAGATAAGCTATGATGTGATAATAAATGATCTTCATTTTATAATGATAATACCTAACATTTACTGAACATTTACTGTGTGCTAACCATTGCTCTTAGTACTTTTTCTGTTCTAAGCTAAATAATAGTTATAACACCTTTATGTAGGAAATAGTAATATCTCCATTTTAGAGATGAAGGAATTAAGTCAAGAAGAGTTAAAGGGTTATTTCTGGGAAAAGACACGTGAATTTCCACACTCACACTGAAATGAGGATATCTAGTGCCAGAGTCTGGACTCAATTATTACACTATATTGGTGCTTGTTAAGCTGTTCCTATAAGTCATACCTAGGTATATTTTAATACAACTTTATAATAAAAATATATTAGAATTTTCCAAATTCTCTGCCAAGTCTATATTTCTTTATACTATGACTCCTTATGTTTTCACTTGTAGGCCAAAGATGGCTTAACTGACCACATAACTTTTTTAGAAAAATTCACAAAATCATCCTACCATTCATTAATAAGTATGCCCCTTTGACCTGCCATCAGAGAATTCCAGAATTGTGTTGTAAACCTGTAATAGGTAGTTTTGTTTTATATTTTTGTCATAATAGATAAAAAAGTTGATATAAATGGGAAGGAAGAAAGAAAGGTTTGAAATATTTTATGAATTCCCAAAACAATTTCTCATGGCCAGTTTCTATTATATGATTTCCTCAGGAGACATTATGCTATGATCTTATGATCTTTAAACATCAGGTTCACTGCATGATGTGAAAGGGTTAAGATGCCCTTAAATGGAAGCATTTGTGGGATATTTAAAAAAATGTATAGTAGGGAATACAGAGGTAGCTTATTTTAATATCATCTTTTAAATAGAGTAGGAAAATTTTGTTTTAATTTTTTTACTGAGTGACTTCTGTAAGTCCAAGTCCCTTGACAACTAATTCCTTCTTAGAGATCCAACTACTCAAACCTTTAGTTATCCATACGATTGTACATGCTGACATGAGTTTCTAGACTTCTGAATACATTGAATACATTTAAATTAAATGGTGTGTGTGTGTAAAGACTGCTGATTTATTCAGAAAAGTTCAAGTATTCTTATTCAAAACAGAAACATAGATTGAGTAGCTGCTAAAAAGACATTGCACTAATTTCTAATTCATGAATTACAATTGGTTTGTAGGAATCACAGGAATTAAATAAACCAAATATCTTATTGGAAGATAATTAAATATTTTATGAAGCTATTCACATGTTCTAAAATGTATACAGCTCTTTAGGGGTGAAAAACCTCAAGATATATATGAATTATGACCAAGATTTAAAGTGACTGTTTCAGGAGGAACTGATTGAGTTAAAAATAAACTATGGCCACCAAGAAAACATATTCTCCTAGGAATATTTGAGATGAGTATGTTTAATCTGAAATTACACTAAAATTCATGTCTATGTGGTTACATTTTATAAAATGATGGGAACAAAAATATTATATATTGCCTTAGGAAGTTTTTATCACAAAATTCTAGCTTCATTGTGATTTACACATGGACTTTTGCTCATGGTTTTAGCTATTTTAGTTTATAGAAAAATGTTCTTACATGTTTCTTAGTGCTATATGTATATTATTTCTTCTTTTCCTCTCTCCATAGCAAATTATTTTACTATTTTGACTTCTGCTATATTTCATCTCACTTTAGACATTTTTGTTTATATTTTATCTATTTTTGTTTTCAAATTATATTTTATTTACTAATAGAATATAGAAAACATCACAGGATTGATGTTTGAAAGACAAGAAATATGAAAAATAGACCACATATCAAACCACATTATAGAGGCTCTTTTAACACTCATAAACATCAGAAAATACAAGTGTTTAGGAGTCATATTCAAGACTCAAATTCACCTAAGAGGCATACAATCTTTGATAAGATACTTTGTAGACTTCTACCTAATTTGGCAGAAAGAATAAGTGGGAAAATATATGTAAGTATGCATAACATGATGTTTAGAGCATATTAGGTTTACAATATGTATTTTATCACAGGAATTACATTGAGAAGTAATCACAGAAGGATAGAGGGAATGAGAAGTTTGAGTCAGGGCAGGAAGAAGAGTCAACATGAGTGTGTTATCAAGGTCCCTGTTGTGGACTGTGGGGCTTCATTCTACCAGCATCTCCTAAGAAGCTATTAGAATGCCCTTAGAAAGGTTCCATCTGAAGGATGGGATGTTGAAACCTTTATATACTGGCTCCTGGCTCCCATTACCAAGGGTGGGCCCAGAGGTTTAACTCTCTCACCCTTTCTGCATTTACAAGCAGGGTTAGTGGGCTACTACAGATTTAGAGAAGACTCTAGAGCAGAAACAGAAAAAAGGGTCACTAGTATGGCATGATGGGCCAACATCTGTAGCTGAATTACAGGTTGGCCAAGGAGCTATGATACGCTATAGTGGAAAATTTGTTACCATTTCACTTTGGGCATCCTGTATTAAATCTGTCTTGCCATTGGGTTTTCAATGTGGTGGCAGGCATAACCTCTATGCACCACTAGCACTGAAGGTAGAGGATAATTGAATGACATCCAGCAAATGAGTCATCCTGCCCACCTGTTTTTTTTTTTGTTTTTTTTTAGTACTAATGCTGTGGTTGATATTCTCTGTTGGGCACTGACATAGACACTAATATCTGCATGATATGCACCCAAATAAATCATAGTTTATTTATCTGGTTTATTTATAAATCATTCAAAGAAGGCTTCATAGAGAAAGTGATAATTATAATGGCCCTATTAGGGAGGTTTAGAGGAAAGATAATAGATTTGTAGAACATGTATTGAGTTTGAAAAAGGATGCATGGTATGAAAATAGAATATTTTTGAGGCAAATGAATTGATCTTGAATAAAGAAGAAGGATATCTACTCTGATAATATCCCAGTTATAGTAATACATGCAAATACCAAATATTAGTTTTATCTTTTTTTATTTTCATATTCTGAAGAATAATATATTCAAATATTATACACACACACACACACACACACACACACACACACACACTCTAGAGGCCTGGTGCATGAAATTAGTGCACTGGTGGGGTTGTCCCTCAGCCCAGCCAGCTACCTGTCACAGTCTGGGAGCCCTCAGGGGATGTCCTACTGACGGTGGGGAGCGGGCCTAAGCCACAGTCTGGAGGCGACCAGGCTGATCAGGGGAAGGTGCCACCCCCATCACCCCACTTTGGCTGCCACTGCCGGCCACCACAGCCGCAAAGGTGCTTTCAGCAACACAGACTCTAGTCTCTTCACCACGAAAATATGACAACTTTCTTTAGGCATTTTCAAGATGTCTCTTTCATAGGATATGACATTTCTTTTTTTTTTTTTTATCCTCACCTGAGGATATTTTTCTATTGATTTTTAGAGAGCGTGGATGAGAGAGGGAAGACAGAGAAAAACACCAATGTGAGAGGGACACTTTGATTGGTTGCCTCCTGCATGAGCCCTGACCTGGGCCCCGGCCAGGGAGGAGCCTGCAACCTCGGTACATGCCCTTGGTCAGAATTGAACCCAAACCCTGAGGTCCGCAGACCGAGGCTCTATCACTGAGCCAAACTGGCTAGGGCAGGATATGACATTTCTCAGCCCTCCAGAAGTGGACCTTTGTTTTTTCCTCCAGGAGTGAGGTGGAAAACCCTAGACCACCTTCTTGGATTCTTATTACCCAAGTTACCAAGAACACTGAGAGTGGCATACGGGAGCTTAGCCAATGAGCGGTCAGAAAAGGTGTTCCCTCTGCGGCTCACACACAGAGGCGGGACTGCTGGCGTGTGCTGTGGCAGCTTGGGTAGGCCCCCCGTGTGTGTCCACTCTGGGCCAGTGCCATCTGTGGCTTTCCTTACTGCGCACGCAGTCCCTTCCCACCCACCTGTGCACTAGTGGCCCGGTGCACAAAGTTAGTGCACGAGGAGGGGGGTGTCCCTCAGCCCGACCTGCACCCTCTCCAATCTGGGAACCCTTGGGGGATGTCTGACACAGGGATCAGGCTTAAACTGGCAATTGGATATCCTTCTTTCAATCCGGGACCACTGACTCCTAACCACTCACCTGCCTGCCTGCCTGCTCGCCCATAACCACTCTGCCTGTCTGCCTGCTTGCCCCAATTGCCCCCCCTTCCTGCCAGCCTGCTTGCCCCAATTTTCCCCTCTGCCAGCCTTCTCACCCCCAACTGCCTCCCCTGCCAGCCTGCTCGCCAACTGCCTCTCCTGCAGGCCTGCTCTCCTCCAACTGCCCTCCCCTCCTGGCTTGATCTCCCCTAACTGCCTCTGCCTCAGCCTATTCACCATGGCTTTGTCCAGAAGGACTTCCAGAAGGTCTCCTGGTCTAATTAGCATATTACCCTTTTATTAGTATAGATATAAATAAATTCTCCTTTCACATATGTCCCCAATCTCCCTGGTACTTCCGCCTTTATTAGTAATCAAATCGTTTAGTTTCTGATATATTCCTCCAGAGATTTTTTCATGTAAATACAACAAGCACAATATTCTAATTTCCTCTTCCTGTTACTCAAAAGATGAGTACTAGACATAATTTTGCACTGACCTATTTTTTACTGAACAGTATCTTGGAGAAACTTAATATTTATTCCTAAGTCAAGAGTCCTTTATTTCTTAGTGTTTACCTTTATAATATAAAATTTGATTATACTTTGACATGATTTGTCAACTTTAAATGATATCCTTTGATTTAAAGTACTTCAACAAATTTACTCTACTTACCACCTTTTAATCTCCTTTCTCCTTTTTTTTTTTTATGTTTTAGGCAGTGTGCTGACATAAGACAGTTATGATCTATTCTGTCATACTAATGTCTTGGGTTTTAATTCTAATATTAAATTATAATGTAAACTTAAATATATTAAATGTCCACCCCAGCCCTTTGCCTAATTTTTACAATTATTAGTTGGTTAGCTAAAATTCACCCTCATTACATTAACAATATAGAAGAAGAGATCAGGAAAAAATACTTTCTGCGTTCTTGTATTTTTAAAACTGTTTATAATCTTTTTCATGAAAAGTCAGGTTGGTTGAGTATGAAATCCTTGGATCCCAATTTATTTACTTCCTTATTTTGTAGTTCTGTTACTCTAACATATTCTCTATTTTTTCTCCACAGTCTGATTTTTTTGCCCTCTTAGATGATCCTTTTCCTTAAGTGCCTCATGCTCTTGGTCTATTTTCTTTGGTACACATTCTACCTTTACAATTTATACATTTAAATTCTTCTTTTATTTAATTAATGTTTTCAAATTTGAACCTCCAAATATGTGCTTTGTTCATGGATTAAGATAATATACATTCTTAGTTTATTCTCTATGTCTATTATTTCCCCTCTTGTCTTTTGTAGCCCTTTATTTTCACTTTTTAAAATTCATTATTTTTTTATTATTTTTTAATTAAATCTTTATTGTACAGATTATTACATTTGTTCCTCTTTCCCCCCCCCCCATAACTCCCCTCCTCCAATTCCCGCCCCACCCTCCGCCCTCACTCCCCACCCACTGTCCTCATCCATAGGTGCACGATTTTTGTCCAGTCTCTTCCCGCATCTCCCAACCCCTTTCCCCCCCAAGAATAGTCAGTCCATTCCCTTTCTATGTCCCTGATTCTATTATAATCACCAGTTCATTCTGTTCATCGGATTATTTATTCACTTGATTCTTAGATTCACTTGTTGATAGATGCGTATTTGTTGTTCATAATTTGTATCTTTACCTTTTTCTTCCTCTTCCTCTTCTTAAAGGATACCTTTCAGCATTTCATATAATCCTGGTTTGGTGGTGATGAACTCCTTTAGCTTTTCCTTATCTGTGAAGCTCTTTATCTGACCTTCAATTCTGAATGATAGCTTTGCTGATAAAGTAATCTTGGTTGTAGGTTCTTGGCATTCATCACTTTGAATACTTCTTGCCACTCCCTTCTGGCCTGCAAAGTTTCTGTTGAGAAATCAGCTGACAGTCGTATGGGTATTCCCTTGTAGGTAACTGATTTTCTTTCTCTTGCTGTTTTTAAGATTCTCTCTTTATCTTTTGCTCTTGGCATTTTAATTATGATGTGTCTTGGTGTGGTCCTCTTTGGATTCCTTTTGTTTGGGGTTCTCCGCGCTTCTTGGACCTGTAAGTCCATTTCTTTCACCAGGTGAGGGAAGTTTTCTGTCATTATTTCTTCAAATAGGTTTTCAATATCTTGCTCTCTCTCATCTTCTGGCACCCCTATAATTCTGATGTTGGTACGCTTGAAGCTGTCCCAGAGGTTCCTTACACTATCCTCGCATTTTTGGATTCTTTTTTCATTTTGCTTTTCCAGTTGGGTGTTTTTTGCTTCCTCGCATTTCAAATCATTGACTTGATTCTTGCGCTCCTCTGGTCTGCTGTCGGGAGTCTGTATAATATTCGTTATTTCAGTCCGTGTATGCTTAATTTCTAGTTGGTTCCCCAATATAACATCGAGGGTCTCATTAGTTTTCTTGTAGATCTCATTAAGTTTATCGGCAGCTTCTAAACAGTTCTTGAGAGACCTTAAAAGTGTGGTTCTGAACTCTATATCTTCCATTGGCAATTTTGTCCTGTTTCTTTGTCTCCGCATTGTTATGCTTCCTTGGTGCACCCCCTAGTGGTCTTTGTTCGCAGTCTTATAGTTAAATCTTGATTGTTGTAGCTAATTCCAGGGAGGGTTTGACCTCCAGGCCAAGTGGCTATGAGAATAAGCTGTGTCAGCAGTGAGAGAACTTCTGTCCTCTAGGGAGGTGCTAATCTAGCCTTTGCCTGAGGCTATCCGGCAAATGCCTCTGTGCAGGGCTTGTGCGGGGCGGGTGGCACAGGATCAATAGGGTGGGCCGGAGAGAGCAGTTATGGCGGCTCTCAGTCCTGTCCCCAGGGGCTCTGCCTCTCTGAGTCCCAGCACCCACTTCAAACCTCGGAGAGAAAGCTGCACTCGCTTTGACCGAAGCCAGACAGTCCCGCTTCTCCTGTTTGAGTCTGGGTCCCTAAAGACTCGCCTGTATCTGGAGCTCAGAGTCTGCGACTCCCTCCCGATTGAAAACACCAACCGCACCCTCCGCCGCCAGCCCGCTCCGCGCACTCCGCACCTCAGAATTTGACTTCAGCACTGCGCCTCCTCTGAGTGTCCGTATGCATTTCTCTTTCCTCCTAGTTGTAGGACTTCCACTCAGCCAGCATTCCTGTGGTTCTGGGTGATGTCCCTTCCGTCTTTTAGTTTCACTTTTGAAGTAGTTGTTCAAAGCAGCAAACTCTGGCGTTAACCTATGCCGCCATCTTGGTTCTCCCTAAAATTCATTTTTTTTTGTATTTTCATTCTCTGTGGACCTCATAATAATAATTTAAACTGTGTTTATTATTCATCACTCTTTTTTGAATAACATCATTATTTCTTCTATGATTGCGTTATCCTCTACTTCTTCCTTAAGTTCTACTGCTCATCTCCCATATTTTGACTGATTCTATTAACTTCACATCTCTTTCTTGGGGTCTTTCAATTTTAACTTTATTTTTAAAGGAAATTGTGTCCTTTTAATTTTACATCTTGAAATGTAATATTTTTATCTCCACCAATGCAAGAATTTTATGGTAAGAGTCTCTCATCTATTGGTAAGTTTTGGGGTATACCAAACCTCTCTGAGTTTCTTCTTTGTACTTCCTCTTGCATATATTCGCCTGATTTCAGCTGCTTTGGCAGCAACCCTATTTTATTTTTTTGGAGAATGTAAAAAAGCATATATATAAGTATGTATACACATACATACATACTTAGTGTTGTTGAAAATGTACTTTGCAGATTTTCTTTCATTTTTTTTTTGATGTCTATAAGAATCCAGGAGGAGAAAAAGAAACTGCCTTATTAAACTATGTTCATGCTTCATGTCCCAAATTTTGACTTCTCTCTTATTATTACTAAATTCTGGTAAGAAAATGTGGCTGTGCCAGTAAGTTCATTAGAATGGTAATGAAATCATAAGTATAAATTCAGTGCCATGTAAAATGACTACTGTCATGAAAAACTATCATTAGTAATTGATTGATTATGAAGAAAATCTTAGAAAGAAGACTTCCTATGTATAGGAGATATTAAATGCTATCTTTCATATTGTAAGTATAGCAGCTCATTATGTTGGGGACAAATAGAACAATGTACATACTTAGAAGTTCAAATTTTTTGTACATTTTTCTTAATGAGAATGGTAGAAATGATTAATTGCTTACTCTGATTCACAAAGCAGCTCAGAGGCCCAAAATAGCCAATTTCATTATTTTGATGATTGTTTACACTGAGGAAGCCTCGTATGAATTACAGTTGTTGACCAGATGTGCAGTGATTTTTATAAACAAAATACTTTTCTTCACAACTACTTAGAAATATGTACAACACATGCAACCAAGACCTTTTTTTTTGTCGGTGTGAGGGGTTATCAACACCAGTTATCTTCAGTGTTTTTCTTTTAGGAAAATCAGATTATGGCATTAAGTACAGGAGAGGCAAAAGCCATGAAATTTGGTACACTGTGGAACTCCTGACTTGTTTGTGCACAACAGTCATCTGCTACATGATTAGAATACCAGTCAACCACAGCGACATTATTTTTTAATTAGTAAGCAATCCAACTACTGGAGTTGGAAAAATATTCAGTGAATCCAAGTGTAAGACCTCTCAAAGTTCAACAAGAAAGAGAAAGGACTCAATAGTTCCATAAATGCTCATTTTCTCCCTTGATTCTGCATTGTCTTGCACCTGCCTTCCTGTTAAGATTCTTTTTACACAAGGTTTTAGTTTAAATTTAAATGAATTAACCAAAGTTGGCAAGAAATTGTATTCTCTTGATTCCTTTGCCTCTCTTTATTTAGTGAGAAAATAGATGCTAAAAGGGGATAGTTAACGAGAACTTTTGACTAACAGGATAGCAGATGGCATACATTTTTAAAAGCTGCATCATTTGTTTAAATTGATTTGAATTAATTTAACTTAACTTTCCCTAGAGAAAATCTGCTAAGTATCCTGAAAACAAGTGAAAACCAGATATTAGAAAGAGGTAAATTGTGCTAGATGACACTGGAATTGGTTAGAGTGTAAAATTCCCATTTAAAGAGGCTGGGAGATTTTAAAAAGAACATGAATAAATTATTGGGAAAAGGGCATGTTTATGAAGGAGGCTTTCCTGGGGAAAGCATATTAAGTAGTCTGAATCACAGAAGACATGACTATGCTACTTCATGGCTGTCTTTTAATGTGCTTCATATTTATGAAGTTGCATGTAGCATATCTGTATTCGTCATGCAGAATTATTTTGTTATCATTAAGTTTTGAGGAATAAACATAAAAAGACACTTCCACTTCTCGGTCTAACAAATACATCACAGACAAACATCTATCTATTGACATGTTTTAAAGAAATGATAGTGGGCAGTCAATGGAGGGAAAGACATATTTTTTATATGAGAGGCATGAAGCCAGAATCCTTTGCATGTAATATCTTATTACATTAATAAGTTGTAAAGTTTAAAGTTATACCTTCAGGTTAGCCCCAGATGTATCATCCCTGCTAAATGCTTATAATATCATACAAAAAATTCAAGTGAAATAAGCCAGACACAGAAAGAAAAATACTCCATGATCTCACTTTCATGTGGAATCTAAAAAGTCAAGTTCATGGAAGAAGAGTAGGGAATGCTGGTTGGTTACCAAGGGTGGGAAGGAAGGGAAAATAGGGAAATGTTAGTCAAATGGTACAAAGTTGCAGTGATGTATGATGAATAAATTCTAGAGATCTAATGTACAGCATGGTGACTATAGTTAAAGATATTATGTTATATGATGGAAATTTGCTAAAGGTAGATCTCAAGTGCCCTTACAACACACACAGAAACAAAAACAAACTAATGAACACCACAGTAATGAATGCCAGGGCCTGATTAGCATACCCACTAGCTATCAGGCAAATAGAACCAGAATAAGAACAATGCATCTTGATCTCATGGCACATCTAGATATTTCTGTTTCCGGAAGATACCCACAGAAGATGGGAAGAATCTATACCTCTAACACGACATGCTGCCATCTGAATAAAATACCTGGGGGATCCTTCCTATTACCAGGTAGGTGCTACTTGTGGAGGATACCAGAATCCTTGGTTTCTTCTGTCTGTAATTCCTATCTCTACGCTCTCCTACTTTGTTTCACATACAGAAACAGCAATTCCAGAAAACAAGTGGTCAGAAAGGAGAAGAAATATCAATAGCATTGCATGAACTTGATTGTTTTATAGTGAGGCGAGAAGAAAAATATTGGTTGTCATATTGCTGAGAATATTATTTTCTCATTATTACAAAAATTCTGAGTATCAGAAAACCAGGTGTGGGAGAAGAGAAAATATGTGGTGTCTGTATGGCAGACCTCTCTAATGAAAAATAGAAATTAGATTGAGAACTATTAACATTAACCTCCTCTTTTGTTAATCTGAGAAGAAAGTCACCCTTAAATTAAGTCAAAATTGTCACCACTTCTATAGTTGTTAGTATATCTCAGATATTGTTCTTAACCATTTTTATAAATTAAGTTATTTAATTTCCCTAGAAACATTCTGAGGGAGATATTGTCATTATATTATTTGTACTTTACAGATGAGTAACTAAAACATAAAAAAGTAAAGTCCACAAAACTAGTAAGTGGTGAAATTTGGCTAAGAATGTAGGCAATGTGAATCCAGTGCTGGACTTCTGGTCATAATTCCATACAAAAAAACAGCAAGACCCACGAGGGTCCTACATCAGACCTACTTCAGACATCAACTTCAAAATTTGTAAAGGAACAAACATCACTGGAATCAATGAAAAAACATGCCAGACATAAGGAAAAAAATCATTCTAATGAACCAGAGGAAGAGCTACTTCTGAAAAGCATCAACTATGAAATCCAGAAGAAAATATAAAATAATCATGTGGAACCTTTAATATTGTGTTAGAGAGAAAAGAAACCCTAAAATCACTAAGTGGAAACAAAAACAGAAAAGACAAAGCAGGTGAAGTGAAGAGTGGTGGGAGATTAGAAGGAATTTCAAGAAAGTCAGACTCAATAATAGATTTAAAATCCACAATATACTATATACAATTTACTAGTAACCAATAATCCTATCTAATAAAAGAGAAACATGGTAATTAGTGTACGACCGCTACCCTTCCCATTGACTAATCAGGGCAATATGCAAATTAACTGCCAGCCAAGATGGCGGCCAGCAGCCAGGCAGCTGGAAGCGAACATGAGGCTTGCTTGCTTCAGTGACGGAGGACTCCAACATTCCCCGCCTGCCGCTGCCGGCCTCTGAGCTTGCAGTTTGAAACATTGTAACAAATATAGAAGCTAAACAAAACCCAAGAAACCTGCTTTCAGCCAGCCAGGATCTCAGAACTAGAGTTATACATTGTTTCGATTATAGAACCCAAACAAACCAGATACGTGTTTTCAGCAGCCGAGGCCTCAGAGCTAGAGCCAGAGCTAAAGCTGGCACAGAATAAAAAAGAAAAAAAGGAGCGGTTGGGAGCTTCAATCACCCGCCAGCCTGAAAACAGCCCTCAGCCCCTCACCCAGACTGGCCAGGCACCCCAGTGGGGACCCCCACCCTGAAGGGTGTGTGACCAGCTGCAAACAGCCATCATCCCCTCACCAAGGCTGGCCAGGCACCCCAGTGGGGACCCCCACCCTGATCCAGGACACCCTTCAGGGCAAAGCAGCCAGCCCCACCCATGCACCAGGCCTCTATCCTATATAGTAAAAGGGTAATATGCCTCCCAGCACTGGGATCAGCGGAGCTGAGAGGCCTCCTGGCACTGGGATCAGCGTGACAGGGGGCAGCGCCCAAACTCCCTGATTGCCCTGCGGCTCTGTGTGTGACAGGGGGCGGGGCCACAACCTCCCTATCCACCCTGCTCTGTTTGTGACAGGGGAAGATGCCCCAAACTCCTGATCAGCCCTGCTCTGTGCCTGATACCGGGGAGCTCCCCAACCCCCTGATCGCCCTGCTGCTCTGTGTGTGACAGGGTGCAGCACCCCAACCCCCTGATGGGCCCTGCTCTGTGTATGACAGGGTGCGGTGCCCCAAACCGCTCCCCCCCCCCACCCCCACGGGCCCTGTTCTGTGTGTGACGGGGTAGAGCCATAACCTCCCCATCGGCCCTGCCCTCAGTGTGACAGTGACGGCACCCCAACCCCCTGATCGGCCCTGCTCTGTGGGTGATAGAGGGTGGCACCCAACCCCCTGACCCGCCCAGCTCTGTGTGTGACAGGGTCGGTGACCCAACTCCCCCAACTCCCCTATCGGCCCTACTCTGTGAGTGACAGGGTACGGAGCCCCAACCCCCTGATTGGCCCTGCTCTGTGCATGACAGGGGGTGGCGCCGCAACCTCCCCATCGACCCTGCCTTGAGTGTGACAGGGGCGGTGCCCCAACCCCTCAATTGGCCCTACCCTGAATGTGACTGAGGGTGGCATCGCAACCTCCCAATCTGCCCTGCTCTGTGCATGACAGTGGGCGGCACCCCAACTCCCCAATCAGCTCTGCTCTGAGCCTGACCAGGGGCTGCACCTTGGGATTGGGCCTGCCCTCTGCCACCCGGGAGGAGGCCTAAGCCAGCAGGTCATTATCTCCCAAGGTGTCCCAGACTGCAAGAGAGCACAGGCCGGGCTGAGGGACCCCCCCTTACCCCCTGAGTGCACAAATTTTTGTGCACCGGGCCTCTAGTCCTGTATAATAAAAGGTTAATATGCACATCGACAGAATGGTGGAACCACTGGAGGCTTTGATGTGCACTGACCACCAGGGAGCATATGCTCAGTGCAGGAGCTGCCCCCTGGGGGTCAGTGTGCTTCCACAGGGGGAGCACTGCTCTGCCAGAAGCTGGGCTCACAGCTGAGGCATGCCAGACACTCCCTGACAGCTCCCTGACTGTAAAAGGGCACAGGCCAGGCTGAGGGACCACCTCCCAAACCCCACCCCCTGTGCACAAATCTTATGCACTGGGCTTCTAGTGAATAGATAGAAACTTGAGTGAGTTTGCAAAAGACATGAGTTGAAAATTGATTCTCCTGGAGAAAATAATAGACCAAATGAAAATAAGGAATAATCACATGTACATAATAGAAATTGTTTTATGAGATGGAGAAAGAAAACCTGATGAATATGAAAAGAGCCCTCCATATCCCATGCAAAATAAATTTAAAAAAAAATTCTTGCTAGATTTTAAAGTAAAGGTAAAATATGCCTGCCTTTTTTATGAGCTCAAATAGTTTAGTAATAAGGGGAATTATCAATTTTTTATCAGTTTCATAAAACTCATCCCTAAAATCCCGTGGGCTTAGCAAATACAAGGCTGAGATGATGGCAGTTTCTCAGCAGAATTTTCCATTGCTTTCATAGTTTGGGCAGCCTATTCCTTCCTTGTTCAATGCTGGTCATCTGTATATTGTAGAGAAACATAGAGGCAATCTAAATTTTCAAAGTTTACGGTTTAGTTACATATTTTAAGATATTTAAAAAATATCTCCTCCATATTTGTGGTCATTTTCCCTTTCTCATTCCTAATGCTATGCCTGCAGTTCTGTTATTTCATCTGATAGCTTTTCCAGAAACTTGTTTATGTCATAGATCTTTTTCAAAGGACCAGCTTTTAAATACAATTAGCAATTCAACTGTATTTCTGCTTTCTTTTCTTTTAGCATCTGCTCTTATTTTTATTATTTCCTCATGGGTTTCTTAGCTTGTGTGGGTGGGGTGTTCTCACTAATTTCTTGAGTTGAATATTGAATTTGTTTTCATTCTTTCTTGATTAATACTAAGAGCATTTAAGGCTAAAACTTTTTTGTAGTGCAGTTACAATATCTAACCAGTCTGCAACTGAAACTTTTATTTTCTCAATGATACAGGACTTATTTAAGAGACTGCTATTAAATTTCCAAATAGATAAATGTTCTGAATGCTTATTTTTCTTTTAACTTTTTCTATTGTTTCTTAATTTTATTTTACTGTGGATGGAAAATGTTGTTTGTATAATTTCAATTTCTGGGAATTTTGAGAGATATTCTTTCTAGACTAACATGTAATCAATTTTAATGTTTCCATGGGAATTGAGGAAACTGTGTTCTCTGCTGGAAGTCAAAGTAAACAATTAAATCAATGTTATTTATTACATTATTAATTTCTAATTCATTCTGCATAATAGATATTGCTGGTTATAGCTGAGCAAAATTAGTTTCTAAATTTCTATTTTCTGGTGTCTAGTATCTTTCCCATTCTCCCATTCTGATTGAGACTTATCAAAATAAGTACTCTGAACAGATGCATTAAAAAATCAAACATCAATTTATTGGGATAATATGTATTATGTATATATGTATGTTTGTGTGTGTGTGTGTGCATGTGTATGTGTGTATACTTTTAACTGTATTGGTTATTTCACTTTAAATGTATCCATTTAAGAGCACATTTGGAAAATTTTTCTTACTTATATTTCATTTTTTGCTTAATAAGGGATTTTTACCCCATTTACATTTAGTTAGAGAAAACTTCATGCTTCCAAACAGTGTGTTATATATATAGAGATGCCAAATTAAAATATTTTCCATGGATAAATAACTAAGTAAATATTGAGTACTATAATAACTTCTTGAAAATTCAAATTTCACTCTAGAATATTAAAGGCTCTAACAGTAATTGAATAAAGAAATTGATTTAAATCTTATCAACTCTGCTGGCAATCTAAGTTTCTAGAATGCCTGAGGGATATATTTTTGCATAGAAAAATCTACTTATAATTAATTATGCTTTAAATAAACTGTATTTTAAAAAATTTAATACATTTAAAATAATTTTAAAGCCATCTAGATAGTTGACAAAATAATCTTACAGTTCTAACATGCTCATAATTTAAAAATAACCATTACAGATTAAATATGTTTCAAATTAATTTTTCTTAATTATTCAAATATAGCTTTGCAGGCACAATTTTGTATATTTTTAGTTTAGAATTGTAAGACAAATGGTCAGTTTTTTAAATATGAAAAAAGTGAAGGGACTAAGTAAAGAATAATAATAAAAAAAGAAAACAATTAATAGACACAGACAATAGTATGGTGATTACCAGAAAGAAAGGGAGGTGTGAAGAGAGGTAGAAGTGGGTAAAGGGGAGTTAAATGGTGATGAAAGGAGACTTGTCCTTGGGTGATGAACACATAATACAATATACAGATGATATATTATAGAATTGCACACCTGAAGTCTATATAATTTTATTAACCCATACCACCCTTATAAATTCAATACTTTTTTTTATAAAAGAAAAAATATAGCTTAGCAAATACACAAAATATTTTAAAACATATAGCAAAAATAAGACAATTATGTAACTTCATTATCTCTATAATTGATACTTTAAAAGTAATTAATAACTTTGTATTTTAGAGCAGCTTCATGTTTATAGAAAAATTTAGCAGAAAGTAAAGAGAGCTCCCTATAACCCTTCTCCTGTCACTCAACCCACATATAGTTTTCCCTATTATTAATATCTTGCATTGGTGTGGTACATGTGCTATAATTAATTAATATACATTGGTACATTATTATTTACTAAAGACCAGGATTTACTCATTGTTTTGTACAATTATGTGTATTGGCCATTACTGTATCATATAGAACTATTTCACAGTATTAAAGATCCTTTCTGTTTCACCCATTGATTTCCTCACCCGCAGCAACCCCTGACAATTTCTAATCTTCTTACTATCTCAATAATAATTTTGCCCTATCCAAAATGTTATACAAATTCTCCTCAAATCATAAGTTGAACCATCGTTAAGTCAGAAATTATGATTAGTTGGAATCATAACCAATTTAAAGTTAAAAATAAGTTAAAAATGCATTTAAGCCCTAGCTGGTTTGGCTCCATGGATAGAGAGTTGGCCTGAAGACTGAAGGGTCCAGGGTTCGATTTAGGTCAAGGCCACATGCCTGGGTTGCAGGCTCGATCTTCAATATTGGGTGTACAGGAAGCAGCCAATCAATGATTCTTTCTCATCATTGACATTTCTATCTCTCCCTCTTTCTTCTACTCAGAAGTCAATAAAAATATACAGTGGGGCCTTGACTTATGAGTTTAATTCGTTCCAAGACTGAGCTCGTTAAGGAGCTCATTAAGGAGCTCGTTAACTCAAGTTACTCTATCAACTCAATGCAAAAAATCGGCCGAGAGACAGCTGGTATCTTGAAAAACTCGTTAGTCGGGACACTCGTAAGTCAAGGCCCCACTGTATTTAAAAAATACATTTAATACACCTAACATACCCAACATCATAGGTTAACCTGGCTTACTTTAAATATGTTCATCACAAAATATTCAAAAATTGCTTGCTGTTTGACAGTCTGACCATCAAATCTCAGAGGGAAGGTAGGGGAGGGTGGGGGAAGGGGGAGAGATCAACCAAAGGACTTATATGCAGGTATATAGCCCTAACCAATGGACACAGACAACAGGGGGTGAGGGCATGAGTGGGGGGATAGGGGGTAATGTGGGGATAAGGACACATAAGTAAAAGTTAATAAAAAAATTTTAAAAAATAAAGAGCAATACAAAAACAAGCAAACAAAAAAACAAAAACTGCTTGCTGTACAGTATACTATAGAGTATTGGTTGTTTATCTTTGTGATCACTGACTCACATACCTTTGTGTATGGCTGACTCAGAGCTGCGACTCACAGCCACTGCCCAGCAGCATGAGAGAGAATCATATAGCATATGGCCAGCTCAGGAAAAGAGTTTGGGTTTCTCATCATCATAAAGTCAAAAGTGATTAGTTTGAATAATAAAATATGCAGCCTTTCCAGGCTGGCTTCATTAACAATATGCATTTTAGGTGCCTTTAGAACTTTCGGTACCTTAACAGCTCATTTCATCTTAGCACTGTATATTGTTCCATTGTATGGATGTACCACAGTTTATCCATTTATCTACTGATAATTTGTTTATACATTCACCTATTACAAATTTTGACAATTATGAATAAAGCTTCTACAAACATGTATGTGCAAGTTTTTGTGTGGCTATAAGTTTCCAACTCCTCTGGGTAAATACCAACAAGTGTGATTGCTGGATTGTATGGAAAGAGTAAGTTTAGATTTGGAAGAAACTGTCAAACTATCTTCAAAGTGGATGTATCATTTTGCATTCTCATCAGCAATGAATGAGAGTTCCTGTTGCTTCATATCCTTGTCTGTGTTTGGTGTTATTGTTCCAGATTTTGGCCATTCTAATGGGTAGCATCATCTCATTGTTTTAATTTGCCACCTCCTAATGACATATGCTGATAATCATCTTTTCATAGGCATATTTGCCATCTGTTATAGTATATTTTCTTTGGTGAGGTGTCTGTTCAAGTCTTTTTTCCAATTTTCATTTTTTTTTTTAATTTTCTTATTGTTGAGTTCTAAGGGTTTTTTGTATACTCTGGATACAAGTTCTTTATTGCCATGTATTTTGAAAATTTTTTTTCCAGGCTGTGGCTTATCTTTTCATTATTTCACATTTAAAAAACAAAATAACAGGAGAGCCCACTGCATGGAAGAACATATTTTCCAATGTTCCATCTGATAAGGGTTTAATCTCCAAAATGTATAGGGAACTCACACAACTTAACCAAAGGAAGATAAATAATACAATCAAAAAATGGGCAAAAGACTTTAATAGACATTTGTCAAAAGTGGGCATATAGAAGGCCAAGAGACATGTGAAAACATGCTCAAAGTTACTAGTTATCTGAGAGATGCAAATCAAAATGATGGTGAGGTACCATCCCAGACCTGTCAGAATGGCTATCATCAACAAATCAACAAATGACAAGTGCTGGTGAAAATGTGGAGAAAAGGGAACCCTCATGCACTGCTGGTGTACACTGCTGGGAATGCAGACTGGTGCAGCCACTGTGGAAAAGAGTATGAAGTTTCCTCAAAAAATGAGAAATGGAACTCCCATTTGACCCAGTAATCCCACTTTTAGGAACATATCCCAAGAAATAAGAAAGAATATATGCATCCATATGATTATAGCGGTGTAATTTACAATAGCTAAGATTTGGAAACAGCTAAAATGCCCATCAGCAGGTGAGTGGATTAAATATGTTGATACATCTACACAATAGAATACTATGCTGCTATAAAAGAGAAAGAACTCTTACAATTTGCAACAGCATGAATGGACCTGGAGAGCATTATGCTAAGTGAAATAAGCCAGTCAGAAAAGGATAAGTATCACATGATCTCACTCATTTGTGGAATATAATGAACACATAAACTGATGAACAAAAATAGATCTAGAGACATAAAACCATTGAACAGACTGTCAAACCTCAGAGGAAAGGCATGGGAAGGTGGGTAGGGAAAGGAGATCAACTGAAGAACTTGTATGCATATAAGCATAACCAATGGACACAGACAGATGCGGGAGGCAGGGTGGTGAAAGCCTGGGCTGGGAGGTGGAGTGGGCTGGGAGGAGGTCAATGGAGGTAAAAGGGAGACATATGTAATATTTTCAACAATAAAGAATTTTTTTAAAGCACAAATGAAAGGAAGAAAGAAAGAAAGAAAGAAAGAAAGAAAGAAAGAAAGAAAGGGAAGAAGGGAGAGAGGAAGGAAGGAAGGAAGGAAGGAAGGAAGGAAGGAAGGAAGGAAGGAAAGCAGGAAGTATAATCTTGCCGAACCTGGCATACACTTATCTGCCAAGAGATGTTGATGTATCATCTCATGTTAGCTGATACTAATGTGTTGAAAAATGAAGGCACTCTGTTTTTATCTGTAATGCTAATGGCTATGGTATTCTATTAATATTAATAACAGCAATAATAGTAGTAACAATAATAAAAGCAGTTGACTTATTTTGTTGTTGTGCCAGGCACTGAGCTAAATGTTTCATGTGTGTCATTTCATTTACTTCTCCTAACAGCAGTAGTTACTACTGTTATTCTTATTTTAATACTAGAGGCCCAGTGCACAGATTTGTGCACCAGTGGGGTCCCTCGGCCTGGCCTGCACCTTCTAGCAATCTGGGACCCATCAAGGGATGTTGGATAGCTGGTTTCGGCCTACAGACCTGATCCAGACAGGAGGGAGCCCGATCCCTCCAGACCCAATCCAGATAGGTGGGACCCTGATCCTGTGCATTGAGCATCTGTTCCCTGGTGGTCAGTGTGTGTCATAGTGACTGGTCGACCGGTCATTCAGTCGACCAGTGGACCGGTCGCTTAGGCTTTTATATATATCCTAGAGGCCCAGTGCACGAAAATTCCTGCTCTCAGGGGGTGGTGGTCAGGTTCCCTCAGCCTGGCCTGCACGCTCTGGCAGTCTGGACCCCTTGGGGGATGTCCCTGGGGATTGGGCCTAAGCTGTTAGTCCCACGCCCCAGGGGATTGAGCCTAAACTGGCAGTCAGACATCCCTCTGGCAACCCAGGAGCTCTCAGGGGATGTCTGACTGATGGCTTAGGCCCGCTCCCCTAAGCCGTCAGTCAGACATCCTTAGCGCTGCCGAGGAGGCGGGAGAGACTCCCACCACTGCTGCTGGCTAAGCGGTGCTCCCCCTGTGGAAGCACACTGACCACCAGGGGGCAGCTCCTGCATTGAGCATCTGACCCCTGGTGGTCAGTGCATGTCATAACAACTGGTCATTCCACTGTTAGGGTCAATTTGCATATTACCCTTTTATTATATAGGAAATGTGGCAACATTCCAGCATGCAAAGATTCCATAACTTTCTATTGCTTTTCAACTCCATAGTATTATGTGGGGAAGAGTTAAGTTACCTAATATCTAATATTGGAACCAATCAAAAGGCTCCAGATAGAGTAGATGAAATTTCCCCCCTTTGTCTGAATTTTGAAAGATCAAGCTTTTTACTTCCTGGCAGGTGGGTGCTTAAGTAAGGGTAAAATGGTTTCTAATTGTCCTTTAAAATGTTTTTACAAAGTTTGCATGCTCATTTAGCTTTGAAATAAAAAGCTTCTTAGTAAATGAAAGATGCTTGGTTTAAGATAAAGTGATGGAATTAAAGGGAAAAAAAAAACCCTGCAAGGACTGAAGTATTATCAGAGGTCACTTGCAAATGACTAAATTTTCAGAAACTCACATCCATCTCAAACATGCTTGGCTGATTTCAAAGAGAAGCTATTTAGCTTTGTATGCTAATTAATTTAATTCAGAAAAAATACATAATTCAGATTGACTCAAAATTATAAAATTAATAGCAAAATGGAAAATCATACCCAGAATTGCAACCATAATTAGTTTTGATCATGTGCATAACTGTCAGTGGCCAAAGTGATTCAAAAGAGTATAAGCTTCTGAATTTGAAGAAGGCTTACCTTTCAAAATTGGTTGTGTAGAAGAAAGTATTTTATGATTTTATGGATAAGCATAAGTTATTATCATTTAAGAAAAATAACTTGTGCTACTATTTGTTCAGTGATTAAGAGCATGCAGTCTGGAGGAAGACAAGCTTTGGCTTTAATTTTAAGCACTTTTTTTCCCCATTTAGAATCCATGTTGTCTTAGACAAGTCACATAGTCATCCTTACTTCTTTCCTGGTCACTAAAATGGGAATAAAACTAATATACTGTATATTAGCATAATTATAAACACTAACAGGTATAAAATGTAGGAAATATATTTAAAACATGTAGTTCTAACCAGAGGGCAAATACCTCAAAATAGCAGCTATCATTAAGAGATTCATTTGTTACCTGCATCATGGCTTGAGTTTGTGGTTCTTATCTTGCTAAGGAAAGCGGTACATCCTTACAAACTAGCAACTAAAATAGGAAAAATGCATTGTAATTCTAAAGTTAACACAAACATACTTGACCTTTTGGTAATTTTAAAAACCTATCTTTTAAAATTTCTACTTGATTTAATAATTGATTCATTTAAAAAATGCATTGGGTGCTTACACTTTAATATTCACCATTCTTTGTAGTGAAGTAACAAATATAAATAAGAAGAGATTGCCTTTCCACATCTCCAAATGTTCCCTGTTACACATATTGCTTGGAGACTTTTACCGTTCCTTTTGAGATGATTAGAAAATTTTTGGCATAGGCAAATAGGTAGTGTTGACAGGGACAGGGATTACAAAATTAAAAAGGATATTTAACTATTTTAGAAATATTATGGTTGCTAATTTCATTTTATTTTCCAAAAGTTTTTTCAGGGCTTTTAAAAAGAAAAACTTTGCCCTTCTTCTTTTTTTTTTCCTTCTAGGCTCTTTGGCTAGTCTAATAATTAAAATGACATAAAACAAATTAATGGGAGAAAAAATTAATTTTGTATTGTTATTGGAGAAATTGGGGTATCCCCTTCACTAGGTGATGGGAGTGGCGTCCTTATGATATCTTGAGAAAAAGAATTTTTTGAGACTCCCACATGAAGATGAGTGATTTTTATTTTTTTTTTAATTTTTATTGATTTCAGAAAGAAGGGAGAGGAACAGAGAGATAGAAACATCAATGATGAGAGAGAATCACTGATTGGCTGCCACCTGCATGCCCCACATTGGGGATTGAGCCTTCCACCCAGGTGTGTGCCCCAAACGGGATTTGAACCGTGACCTCCTGATTCATAGGTCGACGTTCAACCACTGAGCCATGCCATCCGGGCAGGATAAGTGATTTTTATTTGCATGGACTTACATCTCTGGGTTTTCAAAGTTCAGTTATAGTAGAGGTATAGCTGGGGCTTCAGTAGAGCTAGAAACAAAGCCAGTATCCAGAGTTTTCTTTCCATGTTGGAACCAAGTTCCATTCAGCATCAGGCTAGCAGCAGTCCATAGTCCGTTGTGGTGGTCCACATGGCTGTGGGCCATGTGGGTGAACACAGGAGAGTGCACCACAAACAAGAGTCCCACAGGCATAAGAGGAACCAAAACCATAAGAGCACAAGAGCAACAAGAGGGTGAGTTTCTCTGTTTAGGGAATTAAGTATCCCAAGTTTCTGAGGGCTTGCAGTAAGCTACGCCCATTCTGGCCAATGACCTGTTCCCAGGTGTGACTGACAAGCAAGTACCTTCCCTATGTCACCTCAGCTTTACTGAGCATGTGTCTGTTCTCCCTCCTGCCCAATCCCTTCCCCCAGTGATCTGAGATGAATAGATCAGTGACTCCCCGGGGAGTACAAAGCTGTAGCTTCCTGGTAGAGCTGCCCAAATGACATGTCTATATTTGGCCTTCCCTTCATCACTTTCCTGTTATTAATGACTAGTTAATTACAATAGTTATCAGTATGTACAGAAACCCCAAAGACAGGCAACTGAGGCTTATATACTTTTCTGAGCTAAAGAGAAGGGGGTAGGGCCTGGGACTTCAAAAGGGAGGAAGACAATTCACAGGAAAATGGGAAAGCAAAGGTTTGGTCAAAAATGTCTGCCAGGCTTTGCAGATAAGCCTTTCTAGAGTAAAAAGTTATCTCTAATAATAGTTCTCTTCCAAGTTTAGGCCCCCTACCTAAATATTATACTGAGTGAACATCACACACCACGTCTTGCAAAGCTAGACATCTTCTCTGTTATTGACAGATCCTTTACTCTCAAAGATACTTCACAGTGGCAGCTACCTAAAGAGATCACCTGCTGGTCACAAAACATTTTTTAAAAAGGAGCCACTTACTAGAATCCTTGCTTCTTTATTATCAAATCAAGGTTAAGAAATGTTGGGAGTCTTTAGTTATTTTGTTTGCCTTTTTAAAATATCATTTAGAAATCCTATATAGCCAAAGTCTTTTCAACATGAAATTATTACTTAATACACTGCTGTAAAAATTTGAAACATTTTAATATATTTTTCTCCAGTCTCATATTTTTCATACAGTATGATTTATTTTTTGATTCATTCAACAATGTGGATATCATTGGGTGACCAAAATCTTTCTTTTTAACTTTTTAAATTTTGACATGGTATCATAGCCTATGTTTTTGCTTTATTTTGTAAGACTTCAGATGCCCATTTCTGTTTACAAAAATCTCTTCATATTATTTGATATTACTTGCATCTGATAAACCTGCTCACTTATCTTTCACATTAAAAATATATTTCAGGCCCTGGCTTATGTGGCTCAATTGTTTGAACCTCATCTTGTCACCAAAAGGTCACCAGTTTGATTCCCCATGAGAGCACATGCCCAGGTTGTTGGTTCAGTCCCCAGTAGGGGTGCATGTGGGAGGCGACAAATGGATGTTTCTCACATCTATGCTTCTTTTTCTCTCTCTCGCATGCCCTTCTCTCTCTCTCTTCCTCTTTCTCTAAAATTAAAAAACACAACAATTATGTTTTAATATATATTTCAGGAAGATTCTTATAGGGCCTGTGGTGTAGATCAAAAGGCATATAAAGAAAAAATAGCTACACATCTTTTTCATTTCTAAAATTTACTTCTACTCTAATAAAATAAATTCAACAAACTATCTTAGCTAACATAAAGTAACTCAAACATGGAATCAAAAAAGTTAATACATTTTTGACATGTATATTCATGTGATTATATGATGTTTTCTTTTCTGTGTACAATGAATTCTATAACAGTCAGGTCTTAGCTGGTTTGGCTCAGTGAAAAGAGCGTCTGCCTGAGGACTGAAGGGTCCTGGGTTTGATTCCTGATAAAGGCACATGCCCAGGTTGCGGGCTTGATCCCCAGTAGGGCTGGTGCAGGAGGCAGCCGATCAATGATTCCCTCTCAGCACTGATGTTTCTCTCTCTCTCTCTCCCTCTCCTTTCCTCTCTGAAATAAAAAAAATATATATATTAAAAAAAGAATTCTATAACAGTAGGAAAATAAAAAAAATACAATCAGTATTGTCCTTTATTATCTAAAAATACATAAAGAAATTTTAATTTATTCTACTTTAATTAATTCCTAATTGTCAGTATTTCTTTAAGAATAAAGAAATAGCACATGGACATTAAAATCTCTTATTTTGGGGAAAAATATGTAGAACACAGTATTTATCATCTGTTTATCCACCAATTTTATACTAGCATATTTTGTGGTTAAATTTCTATGACCAAATATATCAGTGATTTTCAATCAGTGTGCAATAAGAGTATTTAGAATATGCACTGACCTTTTTTTCCTTTGATTGTCAGATTTAAAAAAATGACAACAGCCAACACAATAGTCCTGCAGTGTGAATGAATCAAAATACTACCTATTTTGTTTTGTCACGTAAGGAAAAATGTATTTTTTTTGGTGTGCCACAGAATTTTAGTAATTAGTTTATGTATGCCATGAGATGAAATAGATTGAAAAATCACTGAAATATATCATTCTAGTACATATGGTACATAATTAACAATTTAAACGGAACAGAAAATTGCATTTTCTTTGCCGGCCCACATTTTTTCCACTAACAGCAGGAAACAATGTTTCTTATTTACTTATGTAAAGTCGATCATTTCATATTCAATTTCAATTTTTTACTTGAATTGTAATTATTTACATGTAGTTTATAAAAGGCTTTATTTTTCTCATGACAGCTTTTGGGAAGAAAGATTTTATTTCACTTGAGCCAAGATTATGCTCAAATTGGATATCTTCTACATCTCATGCAAATATTTTCCTAGTCTAAATATAATATTTAAAAACAATTCTGTATAATTATAGGCAATGCCTGCCTTTGTTTTAATTTTTATTCTTCTAGAAATATAGGAAGTAAATAGAAATCTGTCTCATGGATTTGAGACTTATACCTAAGATATACACTAATGATGTGACAAACTGTTCTATAATGTAAAAAAAAAAATTAAGATACACATTTAGATTAAGAAAAGATGAATTAGCTCTCTATATATTTTTAAATATATAAAGATTTTTATGTTTAGGAGATACAATTGAAGTATAAGTCAAAAGAAGAAGAGAAACTTTGATAGAAGAGAGCTACATGTTTACACAAAATAGAAGGGGAAATATTTCAAAGAAAGAAAAGAAAGAAATGGATGTCCACAAGGAAAACAGAAAGAGTAGAATTAGATGATCAAAGAAAAGTTAAGACAAGATGAGAGAGAGTCCAAACAAGTAATCAAAGGAATGACCAAGAAGTAAGAGTAGCCCAGCCAGCTTGGCTCAGAGGTTGAGCTTAGATCTATGAGCCAGGAGGTCAAGGTTCAATTTCTGGTCAGGGCATATACCAAGGTTGTGGGTTGATCCCAGTGTGGGGTGTGCAGGAAGCAGCCAATCAATGGTTCTCTCTCATAATTGATGTTTCTATCTCTCTGTCTCTCTCCCTTCCTCTCTGAAATCAATAAAAATATATTTTGAAAAAAGAAGTAAGAGTAGGCAAAAGACAACTACCACAAAGTGGTGAAGAATTAGGGGCAGGATAAGAGGTCAAGAGCCTCACAACCCAACCTTGGCCGAAGAGCTATTCCTGCTACCCTCATTCCATTTACAGATTCAGCTTCTGTTCTGATAGCCCTAGAAACTAGGAGTCAGTGAGATCAAAGTTATATTTTCCTAGAGAGAAAGAACTTGAGACCAGAGAAATTAGAGAAAAAAGAGCTGCCTTGGGACTAGGCTTCCAGGAGACACTGCATACCTGCCAGTGAGATTACCCATTGGGATCCCTAGAAACCAGGACTTGTTATGTATAGTGATGCAGCTGGAGGCACAAATGCCTTGCGACTGAGCAGGTCTCATGAATGGAAGCTCTTGCTGACAAGTTGGCGTGGAGCTGCACTTATCTTAGAGCTAACCCGGACTGTCACTGGAAATGGCAAAGTGCAGTGCTGTGAGGGAAGACTTGGGGTGTGATTTAAGCTTTAAGTGCTTCATGGCACAAGTCTTCAGCTCCACTAGTGTCTCCGTGTGTCCAAAAGCTCCTTTGTGTAGCTCAGAATGTCCGAAGTCTCAGATCCACTCGAGCTTTCCTAAACTGAACAGCCAGCAGTGAGCTATTAACTTAGGATATTAACTAAAATTAATATGGGGTACAGATAAGCAAGACTCTGGGGGAGTCATTATCTGTCTTCCAGATGCAGGGGGCGAAGAAAGTATGGGAGTAACTGTGCATCTGAAAATATTCATATTCTTTTGGCCCCAGTCCAGATCCTGACTAATAATTTTGAAATGCTGAGGACAGAAGTTAAACAGGCATCTAGATCCATGTCCACTAGGGAGCCCTTGATCAGCTCGCAGCAGGCCAGCAGTGAGAAAAGCTCTGCATCTTGAAGCCAGGCCAAGAAAACCTAGTGAGTCTGGGCCTAATGGAGGTACTAATGGGAGGACAGAGTCCAGATGAGGGTAAAGACCAATGTCTAAGAAGCAAACATTGATTGAAAAGTGAGGCAATTGTGTGAGTGTAAGTTGGGCAAACTTAAGGAAGTTTCTTCTTTTTAATGGTTCGGAAACTATAAAGGACAGGGGCACAACTAGAGCCTGATATATGTTTCTGATTCTCCGGCCTAAATGCTGATGAGAGCATAATGGTGAGAAGTAGGAGGATATAAAAGCAATGTGTCAGAGTAGTAGCTTATTTGGAGTCAACATTTAAATGCTCAGGCATTTGAAAAAGGTAATATGGTATCATTTAATGAGCATTGTATTTGCAATGCAAACTAAGGTCAGACTCTTGAGTTTTTTAAACATTTTCATAATGGTCTCTGTAATTATTATTTGTAGTTTATTTTCCCAAATTATATTTTGTTTTCTAACTTTAATATTCACAAAGGTCATCAGGGAAAATATCAGAATGTGTTGCTTTATCTTAATGTTGCATCAGTTTTTCTATTACAAGGCCATAAAAAAAGAGCTAGCTCTAACACCTAAACTTAGTATTAAGTAAAATTCAGTGTGTATTATACAGAAATATAATATAAATAATAGATAAAAATAACTATAACTAGCATTCATTGGCATGTTTACAGCTTGCCCCACATGTCTTAACTGATTCATATATATTAATTCACTTAAATCTCACAGCAACTTTTGAAGTAGATATTACCATCATCCATAGTTTACAAAGAGGAATTTGAAACATGAAGAGATTAAGTAACTGGTCCAGGGTCAGATTGTAACTTTCAAGCCGGAATTCAATTCCAAGCAGTGTGTTCATGGGCCTATTCAATGTTACCCTAGTACTGTTGGAGGGGAAACACACACACACATTTGAAAACAATGCTTCATGTGAGGATCACAGTGAGATGGAGTCAATGAAATAAAATGTTGCTAGGAGGCCTGTTTGAAATGATATCCCTCATTAAAAAAAGTTTTAATAACAACAGACCCCTGACAGCCATTAAATGCCCATCACCAGCATCTAGGCCACCAAAATAAGGAAATAGATCTGAGTCATAGGACCAAGTAAAATCCTATTAAGTTAACCAGCTGTCATTTACAAACTAGGTCTGTTATTAATGACATATCTACAAAGCTCCCTGCTATAATCTCAGGAATAAATGATGTTTCAACATTTTCTCTTTCTTTTTGTCCTAGTTGTCAGACCTTGAAAATAGCCCCTTGAATTCATTGTTTATTCAAGGAAGACTTGAAGAAAGGACATTTGCATCTTTAACTATGCTGTTCATTGATCCATTTTGTTTTTGTCCTCTTCTGGGTTCTCAGCTGAACTAACTAGGACTACTAATATATCTCATACTGCCTGAGATAAGTAGAATCTTAAAAGATAGCTTCAATAAAGCTGGTTTAAGAGTCCTTCTCTCAACTCTGAGCCTAACTATGACATAGTGCCTATTAGCAATTAAAAAAATAATTTGGGCAAACATTTTGCCCATTTACCTGTATTATTATTTTCATCCTCAGCTTCCTGATACCCAAAAATTGCATCTGAAGCGAAATTTAAATCCTGCATCAGAGTCAGCTGAGGATAATAGGCATCCCTGTTGCCCGCTCTCTAACAACAAGGGACATGAAGGTGGCAAAGGAACCCTAAGCAGAATGACTAGGCAGGGAGAGAACAGAGGCTTAAACATGGAGAAATGAAAAGGGGAAATAAGTCTTGGGTGTATGGGAAAAGAAAATAAAGGAGGACGTCGAGAATAATTTAGAAGTTTTAAAATATAGAGGATCCAAGGGAGAGAGGTTGTTTACTTCATAAAGAAATGTCAGGGTTTGGATTTCCAGCCTCATTAAGATAATTTAAATAAATTGAAAAAAGTGGAAAGATATATAATTTGGTGAGAGAAAAAATGAAAGGGGCAATTTAATGTGTGAAGCAGAGAAAATGAAAATTTGAGGCCAATCCATTTGAAAATTGGTATAGATATATTTCATGAATATTTTTGCCTATGCTGTCTCAAACTGGATAAATGTTTGAGCAATGTTCCATATTCCTGACCATTTATAAAATGATAAAGTGCATTGTAATTGATTAGAAATTTCATTCCCATCAATTTATTGGCATTAATTTTTTGCTGTTTAAATGTTATAACTTCCACTAGCTATACTTCATTATTCTTTAAATAATTTATATTTTTCATTGTCATAGAGGTTGGATTAATAAATCAATTTTAACTAGAACATTCTTAGAATTTTAAATACTCAAATACTCAAAATTAAACTATGTATGTATATAAACATAAGAAAATACATGTAAGGAAAAATAATAAAAACAGAATAAAAATAAGTGATTTTAATTCCCTAGACAATTTGCTGTCTATGTATATGGGTGTGATATAGATTTTATAAAAATAAGTTTCTACTATAAATATTTAGCAACTTTTTACACAATATTCTACACAATTGGCTATGCAAATATAAATGCCTCCATGATATTATTTTCAGAGGTTTTAGGGGTAGGCCATCCAAATGGCTAGATATTTCTGCCAACCAATGTAAAAGTTTAGATTTCCCAACTTTTGCTCTTAAATAAAACAGAGCACATCCATCACAGTTACATTTTTGCACATATCTCTAATTGTTGCTTTAATGTGTTTCCCTGAAGAGAAATTAATGCAAAATGGGCCTACAGCCAAATTTCCCTCCAGAGAAATTTTAATGATTTATAATTCCACTAATAATGCATGAAAATATCTTTTGCATATGGAAGGGCGTGAATCCTTGAGAGTTAGAAGGCAAATGGTGGTGGTAGATAAACCCTAAAGGGACCCCAATATCCTTTGCTCTTGAATTCACACCACATATAACCACCTTACCTTTAGTACAGGTGGACCCGATGACTTGCTTCCATCTCATCAAAATGACTGACTCACTCCCCTCCAGTTGCCCCCACCACCCTCCTGCCAGGACATTCTCTTTGCTTAACATTTGCATCTTCAAGCTAGGCTGCCCACTCTCTGCCCCTATTTTGAAGCCCTCCTCACCCCAATTGGATCCTTCCTGTCAGCTTCTCCTCTGCCTGATATCTTCCATGCCAGGCAGCTGTTATGCATGGACACTTCAGCTCTGACAAAGCATGGCAGACCCTCCTGTTTCAATTTTCTCTTCTCTGTCTTCAGGCTCTGATGCCCTGTATTGAAACTTTCCCTGGATTGATGATTTCCTCACACAGTTTGTGCTTTGACACCAGTTCTGGACAATCCTCCTATCCACACTTAGGTTCTGATACTTCCCATTAGGCAATGCTTTGCAGGGATGCCCTACTCACCCTGCTCACACTGATAACCCTGCAATGGGATGCTCTACTATGAGTCCTCAAACTTTTTAAACAGGGGGCCAGTTCACTGTCCCTCAGACCGTTGGAGGGCTGGACTATAGTTTAAAAAAGAAAATATGAACAAATTCCTATGCACACTGCACATATCTTATTTTGAAGTAAAAAAAACAAAACGGGAACAAATACAATATTTGTATTTGCATGTGGCCCACGGGCCGTAGTTTGAGGACCCCTGCTAATCCATGGATTTCCCCCTTACCCTTCATGGGCTTCAACATCTAGGCTGGTAGCTCTTCGAAGCAGAAACCTTCTTTACTCTGTCTGGGCACTTATGTAACCACCATGACTCATTTCATCACTCCAGTGCAGGCACCTACCTCGCTCAGCCTCACATAGTGGCTTTGAACTTATTCAGAGGCAGGAAGGAAAAAATAAAATAAGGAAAGAGAATAGAATGGGAATAAGAAAAGGAAGAAAAATATCTACGTATAACTTCTTTTTTTAAAAAAAAATATTTGGGCCGAAACCGGTTTGGCTCAGTGGATGGAACGTCGGCCTGCGGACTGAGGGGTCCCGGGTTCGATTCCGGTCAAAGGCATGTGCCTGGGTTGCGGGCACATCCCCAGTGGGAGATGTGCGGGAGGCGGCTGATCGATGTTTCTCTCCCATCGATGTTTCTAACTCTCTATCCCACTCCTTTCCTCTCTGTAAAAAATCAATAAAATATATTCAAAAAAATATTTGGGTCCTCTCTCTTTTTTATTTTTGAAAAATTGAATTTATTGGGGTGACACTGGTTAACAAAATTATACAGGTTTCAGGTACACAGTTCTATAATACATCATCTGTACACTGTATTGTGCATTCACTACCCCAAGTCAAGTTCCCATCTATTAGTCCATCACCATTATTCCCCTTATATCCTCCTGCTTCTCCCTCCACTCTACTCCCTGCCCCCCGACTGGGAATCACCACACTGTTATCCATCCATATAACTGATTCTATTTAAACAAAATGTCAGAATAAACATCATATGTCAGTGTGCTTAGTGATGCTATATATTTCCAAGTCTTACAAGCTTGCTGAATTAAAATACATTGATAAAACATTTCTGTTTGGTTTATTATGGAATTTAATCTTAATAAGGCTTTTTATTTAAGATGTTTCCTGTCAAATAAGCTGAGCCTAGCACATATAAGTTACTAAAAATGTTAATTTCTGTTTATATTGAAAGAAATTTTCATCAATTTGGTATTGAATTTTTCTCAAAAATATTAACCAATATTTGTTTATTTTCTGTGATATATATTTAAGCCATGTATATCTTAACCTATTAAAGTATACCAAAATTGAATGTTAATCTGGGTATAATTTTTAAAATGTCTTTATTTATTGTTATAAATTTCCATATATACATATAAAATTTAACCAAAATGATAGATTTTATCACTCTCTCAACATGAGAAAATGTTTGTCTTTAATTTCCCTACTCCATCTTCAAATATTGTCTATATTTTAAGGTCGATGCAAGTTTCATGTAACTGTTAAATGTTCAAAATAGTAATGATAAACAAATAGTTGAGAAGTGTATGCATGGAATATAAGTCTGCCTTTTACTCCTGGCCTCTAACTCATGGGAAAGTCGCTGTTACCAGTTTCTTGGGTAATTAGTCCAAATATTAAACACACAAAAAAACTGATGAAATATATCAATTAAAAGATTCAATTTTGTGAGGACAAATCTTCTTTAAATATTTTCTTATAACTTTGGACCAGAAAAAAAATGTCCAAGTACAGGTGATATCAGCATTAAAGGGAAAAAAATTAGAGCATAAAACAACACTCAGACACAGGAAAATGGGGTTCTAGTCTCTTCTTCACACTCAAGCCTCGTTCTTGTGATGGGAAACTCATAGGAGAAAGAATATGGGCACTTAATAAGTGAATTTTTCGTCCTTTTCAAAAAAATACTTCCTACCCAACTGACAGAACAAATGAGCTTTGCAGACTAAAACTGGAGACATACAGGTTGGTCATTTATTGAGCAAATGAAAAAACATTAAAACATTAAAAACAAATTGAAAACATTCAAAATTTAAACTACAAAATGATCAGAGAGACATTATCTGTGCTATGTTTTATAAGGCCAGAGTTGTATATAAAAACATTTTGTAGTACCTAGGTTACACATCTGCCATGTGAATTGTTATGATGTATATTAAAATGCAAGCTTCATTTAGTACTCCTAATGAAGGCAGAAAATTTCCTAGAACAGGTTGTTTAATTTACTTCAATATCAATGAAAATACACCATTTTTAGTGCACAAAATGTGATGTGTCTGTTGAAATGTGAAATATGAACTCTCTACCTCTTCAATAAATTGTTTCAAATTAATTCCAATTTGTCTTCTCAGTGCAACTTGTATTCAATAAAGTCTATTTCATAGAAGTAAAAGTATAGTATGAATAAACTAATGAATAAACAATAGGGAAATAAACAAATTGTGCAACGGCTGGAGCATAATGAAGTTTTTACTGGAATACATGGTGCTGACTGGAAATTACATCTGGGTGGTCAAGCCACAAGGGATGATGCAATCAATGATAAAACTGTATATATTATAACATAGTTACTTTTTTTATACCACTTTTTTTATCTTCTTTTCTTCTAAGATCTCTGCAACACATATTATACAGTATAATACATAGCAATCTTTATAATTATGAAATTTGCAGAAAGACAGTCCTAACTTTTCAGTGAGGATAAATGCTTTCTAACAATATTTCATTTTAAAAATCAGCTTTTATTTTGAGACTATTTATTACATTCTTAAATTTGTATTAAAGTATAAAATTTGAATGGTAAGATTTGGGTTGATTTTAATTTATTATAATGTATGTTATGTTTAACTTTCAGGAAAAGTAAGGCTATTATTACTTGGGGATAATAAAATTATTTTATTATTCTGTCTCCTTGGTTATTTTATAAATAATAAAATTTATCATTCATTCAGCAAATGCTAGGCACTTGAATTATTTTCTTTATTCATTTAACGCTTTTTGAGTTAAATGCCATTGCTATCCTCCACATTTGACCAAAGAGGAAGATGAGTTTCAGAGAAGAAACAAAACCATGGCTGCAGAATTTGAAAGTTCAAAGCCACAATTAAAATCCAAGTTTATCTGATTCCAAAGCCCATGATCAGCTATTACACCATATTTATAGAAGAAATCAAGTTTTAAAAAAATATACTTGAGATTTCAGCAGTGCCAGTGAGGCCTGATCACTGCCTGTTTGAGGTTTTAGATGTAGCTGAGTTAGACCAAAGTTCTGTTGGATGAAATTCACAGAGTGCAGCAAAATTAGAGAACACCCAGAAGTGATGCTTTCGCTTGACTCACTCCCACTTCTCTTCATGCTGATTTCCATAAGGGCATGATTTCATTCGAAGCTTTGTGCATTCTTTAAATGAGGAGACATGACTGACTTCTAACTGGTTCTTTACTTTTATAACTATTAAGTTCCTTTCCCTAGTGTTAGTAGAATGATATCAAGTAATACTAATTACTAATTTTCTGGCACATATTTTGATGCAAATGCCATTCTCAAAGTTGAAAATTATGTTATGGGTTCAATTCTCTCTCTCTCTCTCTCTCTCTCTCTCTCTCTCTCTCTCTCTCTCTCTCTCTCTCTCCCTCTCTCTCTCTCTCTCCCCTCCCAAAGAATACCCAGCCCTATTTCTACAAAACTTTCTAAGTACAATCCAGAATAGAAATAAGGACTTTATAAAGTACACGTTTAGAAATCTCTTATATAATCACCTGTATAAATAGCATCAATAAAATATAGTATAAATTACACCTATAATTTAAAATGTTCTAGTAGTTACATAATAATTTTAAAAGATGGGATTCATTTAATAATACATTTTATTTAAGCTAGTATATAAAATTATCATTTTAAGGTATAATCATTAAAAGATTAGTAATACATTTTAGGTTCCATTTTTCATGCTAAGTCTTCAAAAGCCAGTGTGTTTTTCAGTTACAAGACATTTCAATTTTGACTAGGCAAAATTTAAGTGATCAATGGCCACATCTAGCCAGTGGCTACTATATTGAAAAGTATAAGTCTAAACAATTTTAGCTAGGATTCTGGCTTATAAGTGACATAAGTTAGCCCACATAGGAATTTATTGGCTCAGTAAAACCAAGGTAAAGCCCAAGAAACAAAGATGTATCTAGGAACTCAAGAACCAATAAAGCACGGAACTTGATACTTTCCAGGAATTTTTTGCTTTATTTTTTCAAGTTGTCCAGTGGCTCTCTCTACAGGGCTTGGCACATGGCCCTCAGCAGCTCCCCAGGTTCATATTTCGTAGAAGTTATTTCCATATCTCACACTTGCAGGATCAAATCTCTACAATTTCATCTCCTGTTCCCAAGGAAGAGCTCTACAGAACACACCTTCCTAGCAAAATGTGCTAATCAGACACAGTTGTTTCCCTGGAGAACTGCTTGTTTTCCAACTCTAGAATTCTTTTCTGGGGATGAGAATTTGTGGCAACACTTTATCATTCCAGGGATAGGTATGCAATCCAAGCTCACTATATCAGTGCTATATTCCTCTAGAACAGTGATGGCGAACCTTTAGAGCTCGGTGGTCAGCATTTTGAAAAACCCTACCTAACTTAACTCTGGTGCCCTGTCACATTTAGAAATTTTTTGATATTTGCAACAATAGTAAAACAAAGAGTTATATTTTTGATATTTATTTTTGATATTTAAATGCCATTTAACAAAGAAAAATCAAACAAAAAAATGAGTTCATGTGTCACCTCTGACACACATGTCATAGGTTCTCCATCACTGGTCTAGAAACAGTGATTAGTCCTAATTAATATATAACCCAATCAGTACACATTAGAATCAATTGGGGAAGGATTGATATGGATGATGGGTGAAAGAAGTTTATGCTATCTCCAACTGGGAATATGAGTGAAACAATATTTTAAGTTTGTGGATGCTGGAATTCATCATCGCTGCCATTAGAAAAATGACTGCTTGAAAATAATGTCAACATAGAGGAAAAGGTGATCAAGAGATGAAGAGAAGCAGTGTCATGATGACATTAGAAAACTTCTGGAGTTAGTCATATCAGACTCCATTTTCACCCTTTGGTAAATGCTCTAAGAAAGGTGGCTCAGAATGTGAGCAGGAGTGTCATGAGACTACAATCAGTCAGACTCGGGTCAGAATTCCAGGTTCTAATATGGCTATGTATAATCTATAATAATAAAAGTGTAATATGCCAATTAGATTGGACAGCCGAATGACCTTCCGGACATCCTTTTGGATGAAGCCATGGCAGCGGGGGCTAGCGTGATGAGGCAGGCAGGCGAGTTGTTAGGGGCAATGAGGCAGGCAGGCAGAGTGGTTAAGGGTGACCAGGCAGGCAGGCAGGCAGGCAGGCCAGTCAGTGGTTAGGAGCCAGTTGTCCCGGATTGCTAGGGGGATGTCCTTGCGGGATTATGCCTAAACTGGCAGTCAGATATCCCCCAAGGGGTCCTGGATTGCAAGAGGGTGCAGGCCTGGCTGAGGGACCCACCCCTTCCCCTTCACAGATTTTGTGCACTGGGCCTCTAGTGTAAAACAAAAAACATGCAGACCAATTCTAGGAATTATGCAATGGCTTATTTTGCATTTAACTAAAGCTTCTGCAAATGATCATAATTAATACTAGACAAAATACACAAAGCAACTGTTTGAAGTCAGTGGAAAGCAACCAACGTAGGAGGACTTGAGGGATGGCACCTTTTGAGTAGAGAGAAGCACACAGGTAAGGTCCACATTAACCTCACTTATTCTCTGAATGCACTTCCTGCGTTGGCAGCAGCAGAAAGAACCAAAGTAGAAGGAGGTCATCTCACTAGCTGAAGAGACAGAAGCTGAAATTTGGTGCAGCCAAAGTGGCTGCAATTTGAGGAATGACATTGAGGGGAAGAGAAAACAGCAGAGATGGAGAATAAAAATATTCATAGACATTCTCCACGTCTTTTGTTGTTTCCTAAGATGCACACGTCCAAGGCGAAACTCCAAAACACCAAGTAGAAAATAACAATGGGGGTGGGGGGTTAGTAAGAGAGTTCACTGGCGTGGTCCTAGTAAAAAATGCTGTACTTCAAACACCACTCCCATTTATAGTGTTATAGACCTTCATATAAACTGCATTTTAATTGAGATGTCTGAAATGCTACACCCTGGAAGTAGGACCAAAACCTAGGAGTTACCCTCATGCTATGTGTCTAAGTGCTATGTCATAGTGGTAAGGCAACAACTAGATACACACTACTCAAATTTAAGAAAAAGAGACCATTTTAAAAACATTCAAAAAATAAAAACAGCTTACTCAAAAGAAAATAAGAATTGAGGTACTTTTTCAACAATAATTGGGGACATACTTAAAAAATTAAGTGGAAAATCTAAATAAAATGTTCAAAGTACTAAAGGAAAGGAATAGCAAATCTAGATTTTTATAATTAGTTCTTATCTTTTAAATAAGAAGTCAATGTAAAAATATTTCCAGGAATGTTAACATGCTAAGACCCACTTGAAAAAAATAACAACAAACAACAACAACAACACACCTTTGTTGAGGTCATTCTCCATGAAGAAGAAAAATAAACCCAGGAGGTCACTATAACATGTATGAGAAGTAATGGTGAGGAGAGAGAGAGAGAGAGAGAGAGAGAGAGAGAGAGAGAGAGAGAGAGAGAGAGAGTCTAAAAAATAGGGAAGAAAGATAATACATATAACACAGAATATTTTTAAAAGGAGACAATACCTATATGGGTGCCTGAAGGGAGCTGACCAAAAAGAAAGTTGATTTATTTAGGTGGAAGGTACAACAATTGTTTAAACAATTGACAAAGTAAAACAACAGTGAGCCTTACTAAGCTTTACCCAACTCTGCATTTTTCTTTCCCAAAGCATTTGTCTCCAACTTTCCATTTATCTATTTGCAATGGTTAATTATCTTTTTTCTTTCGGGTAGAATATAAGCTCCATGAGAAAAGAGATTTTGTCTGTTTTATTCACTAACTTTTCCCAAGTGCTTAAAAGAGTGCCAGACACAGAGTATTTATTAAATGTCTGTTGCTTGACTAATCAAGAACAGTCAAGAATTAAAGTTTGTCAAGGCCATTTGGAGGCTTTGCAATATACGCAAAATAGTGAATATTATATTAAAGGTGTTGTCTGATCTCAAAACAATAAAATTAATAATTAAATAGAAATTTTGAAAGGTCCCTAATGACTGGAAAAACAAATTACTATAGTATGAATAAATAACTTGAGTTAAAGAACAAATCTTTAGGGAAATTATGAAATGGTAAGAACTGAACAAAAAAAATGAAAACACTGCACTTAAAATTTATTGTATATAGCTAAAGCAGAATTTGGAAAGAAAGCTATAGCCTTCTGTACATTAGCCCTAAAGTTATTAAATTAATGCTAATTACATTTTGAAAAACAGCAACAGAACAAAGCCAATGAAACAAGAAGAATGTGATAAGCATAAAAGATAAAACTATTTAAATAAAGAAATAATGAAAGATGAATGGCACCAAAACGAAAGATTGGTAAAAAAGTAAAAATTTTGTCAAGGTTTATTAAGACAAAAAAGGAAGATGTGATACAAAAATATAACAGGAAAAGGAAGTGTAATATCAGATAGTACAGAGATTTTAAAAACAATATACGAATACTTTGAGCCTGGTTGGTGTAGCTCAGTGTTTGAGGGTTACCCCAAGAACCAGGAGGTTATAGTTTGATTCCTGGTGAGGCCACAAGTCCAGGTTTCCAGCCTGGATCTCCAGTGAAGGATGTGCAGGAAGCAACCAATCAATGATTCTCTCTCATCATTAATGTTTCTAGCTCTCTCACTCTCCCTTCCTCTCTAAAATAAATAAAAAGATATATAAAAATACATTGAACAATCTATGCTAATAAATTTGATAACCTATAAACATTGTATACAACCAAAGGCCGCATCAATCCCTAGCTGACATTTGGAAATCTGTGGCAGTGCTTATGATTCTCCTAGTGCAGAGATCCAATTGGTATGTTTACTGTCCATAGTCCAAGATGGAAAACTTGAATTACTGAAAGAAATTGAAATAACTAAAGAAATACCATTTTTCTTCTGTTCTATCCCTGCTCTTACACTATAAAGGAGAGCAGATCTATATTGTTTTGCAGCTAAATTTTGCTAAACCTCCAATATATAGAAATATCTACCTTATGTAAGTTATTTCAAGACATAGTAAAAGAGGGGAAGTTCACTAATACATTTTATGAGGCTAGCACAAATTTATTCTAAAGTCAGCTAAAATAAGTGAGAGATTTTTATTTTAAATCTAGAAGTTAATGTCTTAAGTAAATGTTATTTAATGGAGTCCAAAGTATACTAGAAAATTAAGGATAGACCAAATTATCAATTATTTTTAAAGTACCTACATTTTGCCTTATAGTTATTTGAATATTAAAACAATGCATAGAAAGCATTTCATAAAATAAATCACCAATGCAGTTAACTTTTAAACAATGCAGAGGTGAGAGGCAGCAACCCCTGGCTCAGTCAAAAATCCGCATATAATTTTTGACTCCCCCAAATCTTAACTACTAATAGCCTACTGTAGACTAGAAGACTTGCCTAGAACAATAACAGTCAATTAACCCATATTTTGTATGTTACAAATATTATATACTGTATTCTTACAACAAATTGAGCTAGAAAAAAAAAAAAAACCCTACAGAAATATTTTAAGAAAATTAATAGCAAGAAGCCCTGGCCAGTGTGGCTCAGTTGGGTGTTTTCCCATTCACAGAAAGGTTGCCTGTTCTATTCATGATCAGGGCACATGCCCGGGTTGCAGGCTCAATCCTGGGTAGGGGATATGCAGGAGGAAGATAATCGATGTTTTTCTCTCTGACGTAAGTTCTCTCTCTCTCTCTCTCTCTCTCTCTCTCTCTCTCTCTCTCTCTCCCCCCCTTCCTTCTTCTCTCTAAAAATCAATATAAGTATTTAAAAAGAAAATCATTAGCAAGAAAAACAAACAAAGCAATTACACAAGGAATACTATGCAGCCATAAAAAATAAGGATCTCTTACCCTTTGAGACAGCATGGAGGGACCTGGAGAGTATTATGTTAAGTAAGCCAGAGAAAAACAAGTGTCACATGATCTCACTTATATGCAGAATCTAATGAACAAAATAAATGGACAAACAAAATATGTTGGGACATGGAAACATGGAAAAGACTGACAAATCTCAGAGGGAATGCAAGAGGGGAAGACAGGAAGAGATTTACTGAAGACCTTATATGCATAAATACATAACCCGTGGACACAAGCAAAAGTGCTGTGAAGCTGGGGGAAGGGGGTGTGGGGTGCGGGGAGAAAAAGGGAGAAAAAAGGGGACATATGTAATATTTTCAACAATAAAGATACATTTAAAAAGAAGCGGCAACTAAAGAAATTTTTAAAGTAAAGGAAATGAGAAAACACATTTATAATACTGCACTGGATTTATAAATACAGTAAGTTTATGATTCTGTTTACAAGCTGAATCATCTGTTAGTATCTATAGCAATGTTGTCTTATATGCTATAAAACATGATAGATGTTATACATATTATTAACAATAGACATCAAAAATGAAAAGATAATGTAAGAAATCCATCTTAATTTGCAGGTAAAATGACTCACGTGTTGACAAAGAAGAAGCAATGATAGGATTGCTTTATGGAAGCCTGGTATAATCGACATCATTGCTTCACAGTACTTTAGCCTATACACTAATGAGTAAATCATTATAAAAATATTATGGCATGAAATGTAACAGTCTTATTCATAATACAGTTTGAAAACACTGGTACTTTTTTATTTTTTAAAGAATAGCATGTGCCTGTGATGATAGGTTGATACACAATTTCTACAATTGAAACAGAGAGAGGCATACTGTATGGTAATGCAATTCTTTGAAAGCAAAGTTATAACACAGTAGGCAAACAGACACATTATTAATTTTATATTAAAATAACTCACCTTGTGCAGGCAAACTTGGTGGAAATATATCCTAGTTTGTGTCTTGCATCTTTGCTTTTTATTTCTCTAAAAACGTTTCTGTAAGGTCCCCATCCTCCCTTGCACTGTTTGGCTCTGGTTTCAGTGCCCATGCCATGGAAGAGCCCGTGTTGTCTAAAAATTAATAAAGTTAAAAAAAAAAGAAGTCAAAAGCAGTCTTTTAAAAATTATCTTTATTGTCATAAGTATTATAGATGTCCCCTTTCCTCCCCCCCTCCCCCACCCATTGATTCCCTACACCCAGCACCCATCCCAGCCTTCACCACACTATTGTCTGTGTCCATGGGTTATGCAGATATGCATACAAGTTCTTTGGTTAATCTCTTCCCACCCATCCACCCACCCCAGCCTTACTTCCGAGTTTTGACAGTCTGTTCCTTGCTTCTATGTCTCTGGATCTATTTTCTTCATCAGTTTATTTTGTTTATTAAATTACACATAAGCATGAGATCATGTGATACTTGTCTTTCTCTGGCTTATTTCTTGGCAAAAGCAGTCTGGAATATTTGGAACACTTCTGCCAGATTATCTGATGTCAACTTGTTTTCTGGCACTGCTTCGTCTGCGCCTTCTTCCTCATCATCCGGCACTGGTTCCAAAGCACTCATCTCCATCAAGTTGTCTTCTGTTAATGCCTCTGGGGTGGTGTCTATTAGCACTTGAATTTCTCCAGGACCCATATCCTGAAACCCTTCACCCATCACTTACCACCTTTGTTGCCCTAGCCACAACCTTTTTCATGATTTCCTTGATTAACTCTGCTGTGAATTCTGCGAAGGCATGTGTGACATTTAGACAACAGAAAAAAACAATAGTTTTCTCCAGCCGGAAGTTATTGTTTGGGGCTTGATGGCTTTCATGCTTTTTCTATAACAATGGCATCTTCAATGATGTAATCCTCTCAGACTTTCATGATGTCTGTCAATCACAGTGTTGGCAATCCTTTCCTAGAGTAAAGTGTGTAATGAGCCTTCAAGGTTCATATCTAGAGGTTGAATTACAGATGTGTCTAGGGGTCAGAAGTCCACATTTATGCCTTTGGTGTTGAACTCATGGGGCTTTGGGTGGCCAAGGACATTGTCCAATGTCAAAATAACTTTAAAAGGCAGTCTCTTCCTGGCAAGATACTTCCTGACTTCAGGGACAAAGTATTAATGAAATCAATCCAGAGAAAACGTTCTCATTGTCCAGGCCTTCTTGTTGTGCAACCAAAAGCCCGGCAGCTGGTGTTTATCTTTTTCCTTGGAGGTTGGAGGGGTGGGGGACGGTAGCAGCTTTATAGATAAGGGCAGCCTTGATCATAAACCTGACTGCATTTGCACAGACAATAGAGTTAGTCAATCCCTTCCTGTGATACTTGTTTTTCTCTGACTGGCTTATTTTGAAAAAATCCTGGTGATCTTTTCCTTAATGATAAGTGTCTTTTATGACTTTTTTTCCCCCCCCAGAATAGGTCACTTTCATCGGCACCAAAAGCCTATTCAGTCAGGTATCCTTTCTTCAATGATTTTTAAATGGTGTCTGGGAGTTTGTCTGCTGCTTCTCTTATCACCTTGATATTTTAAAAGCCAAACCTCTTTCTTTAATGCCATTCTTTGCTGGCATTAAATTTTTTAGCTTTAGACCCTTTACCTTTCTTTTGCTTTAAGTTGTCATATAATGGCTTCCCTTATTTTTGAACCATATTAAAGTCTATAAATATTCTTATAACAATCCTGCACCCACATAAAAGCTGAATTTCCAATGCAAGATAAAAAAGGTACTTAGAAAAAATAATCAAGATTTTTATGCCTGCTGGCATAGCTGCATCCATGGCTTCATGAATGTCCTTTTCCTTTTTTAAAATGGTCCTTAGATTGAGTTCATTTATCTTGAAGTTGTGGGCAACCACAGCTGCAGACCTCAGTCTAAAGTATATATCAAGCAACTCAGCTTTTTCTTGCAGCATCATGACTTTTTCCTGCTTCTTGGGAGTACCTCCGGGATCACCGGTGGCACTTCATATGGGTCCCATGGTGTTACTCTAGGTTTACAGCATTGCACTAAACACAATGGAAAATATGTGAGAACTGTGAGAGTTCACTTTTTACTGTGATGCACAATTTACTGAAGAGATGAACTGCTCACAAAGGGATGACTAGCATCACACAGCAGTTTAAATGAACATTCACAACACTTGAGCTCACAGTAATAACAACAGGTGGCTACAAAATTATGACAGTAGTATACTATGTATGTTAATCTTATGCAGTTATAATTTAATAGTGCATCTTTGCATTTGTTTACATATCTCTCTACTGAGAATGACACCATGTATGGTCTGCGTTTGGGTAAGCTCTGATAATTTTTAACTTTTTAGAATAGATATGTGCATATTTTATGGTAGCAAATGATCAAAAGGACTAGCATCTATATATATTTTATGCATTTGCAACATACCTAATTTTCTCATAATTTTTCCATATTTTTAGGATATGTCATTTCTCTTTTAATTGTCCCCAATTAAAAAAAAATCCTCTATATATTATTTGAAAAAAAAAATCTGTGTATGAGTGGAATCATGCAGTTTAAAGTTATGTTGTTCAAGGTCAACTGTTTATGATCTTAAAAATCTCAGAAAACAAGAACTATCAAAATTTCTTATCAATAAAAATCTGTATAACTTAAACTTCATGAAAATATCCTTCTTAATAGAGAAAATTTAGATGAATGGAGATGCATATGATTAAAAATATGATATCAATGTCCCTCATCACATTTGCTTTTTAGAATAATATTTAAGATCCTCACTAACTGTTATGATCTAAAAGTTTTCATCCCCTCAAAATTCCTCATTGAAAAGCAAATGTCCAAGGTGATGGTATCACCAGTGGGGCCTTTGAGAGGTGAGTAAGTCTTGGTGACAGCTCTCCATAAATGCCACTAATTCCTTTATAAAAGAGACCCCAGGGCTTCTGGTCAAGATGGCAGAGAAGGTAAATGCTGCACTCACCTCCTCCCCTGACCATATTAAAATTAAAATTAAACTACAGAACAACCATCATTGAGAATCACCTGAAATCTATCTTAAAAGAGAACTCTTATAACTAAGGATATACAAAAGAAGCCATGTTGAGGCTGGTAGGAGAGGCATAGACGTGGAACTGGCTGGTCCCACATCCACATCTGGTGTTTAAAAATTGGGAGGGATATCTCAGCTGTGGAGGTCTCCCTCTAAAAGTGAGGGTTCCCACCCCCACACCAAGACCCCCAGACCAGGGTTCCAATACCAGCAAGAGAAGTCCCCATAATTTCTGGCTTGAAAACCATTGGAGATTGTGGCTGAGTTAGAGGGCTGCTGAAGTCCCATGGGTTCCTCTGAAAGAGCCTGCTGACAGACTCACTTGCTCTACACTCCAGCACTAAGGCAATAGCTCAAAAGGTGCCAGAAAACATATAGGGAGGAAGTGAATTGTCTGGCTTCAGCATAAAGGCTGGAGGGGGAGCTTTCTCCCAGACAGAAGTGTTAGCAGAGACACTGTTCCTTTTCTGAGCCCTTTCCCTGCAGGTGCAGGTGGGCACCATATCTAAGTCTTCATCAAGGGCCTAACACTTCACCCTGATGATTCCCCAAGACCACACCTCAAACAACTTTCAGGCCTACCCAAGTACTTATAGTGGCTTTACCATATAAATGGCCCGTCTCAGCTCATGCTGTGAACTTTCCTAAAATCTTTCAAAGGTTCATGAACCCAAACAAACAGCATCTGGCTTCAGCATGCCTGATACCTCTCGCTAAACAGCCCTGAGCCCAGCTTTAGGTGCAACCAGCTTCAATACACAGCTTACCCTCTCCCAGGCACCTCTAAGACTAGCACAAGTGGCCACCACCTGCAGATCACTTTGTAGCTCATACCAACTGGCCCCAGGCAGGGCACAAGCAGCAGCTGACCATGGCCCACATCAGAGCTCTTCCCACATCAGATCTCCCAGAAACAATATATCCAGTGGCCAGCCTCAGACCACATCAGTGAACCACTCAACCACCTCCACAAACAACACATCCAAAGGGCAGGCTGAATAGGCAGGCTGAACAGGCACCAGAACCATGCTAGAGTGAATCTTGCTCTGTAGGGTCCACCCCTGCACAGCAGCTCATCCACTGTAGTCCTGGCCAGGCCACAAAACAAATAGCCCTAAGGTCAACTACAATAGGAGGACACAATCCACACAAGAAGAGCATCTGGAGCACCCAGCTGAAATAACTAAGGGGATTTTGCCACTTGACCCCAATGGACACCTGCTATGTATGACCACTCTACCAAGACTGGGAGATGTAGCAGCTCTATCTACGTACCTAATACATAGTAAAGAATATAGGGAGGCAATCAAAAGTAGAAGACAAGCACACACACACACACACACACACACAACCATCCCAAATGAAAGAAGAAGAACAAAACTTCAGAAAAGGAACAAAACAAAATGGAGACATGCAATCTTTTAGATATAGAGTTCAAAACACTGTATAAGGAAGCTCAACCATCTCAGTGATAACTTTGACAAAGAGATAGTAAACATAAAATGAAGATTAGAAAAAAATAAGAACCAGTCAGAAATGAAGATTACAATAACTTAAATAAAGAATATATTAGATGGAATCAATAGTATATTATATGAATCAGGGTTGAATCAATGATTGGGAAGATAAGGTGGCAGAAAACACCCAAATAGACTAACAAAAAAAAAAATAATACCAAAGAAATGAGGACAGTTTCAGGGGCACCTTGGATAACATAAAACACAGCAATATACATATTTTTTGCAATATTTTAATCATAGGGTTGCCAGAAGGAGAAGAGAAAGAGAAATAAATTGAAAACCAATTTGAAGAGATGATGATGGCCAACTACCTTAACCTGGCAAAAAAAAAAAAATAGACATACAAGTCTAGGAAGCACAGAGTCCCAAACTAAATGAAACTAAAGAGGTCCACACTAAAACACATCATAATTAAAATATCAAAGGTTAAAGACAAAGAGAAAATCTTAAAAATAGCAAGAGGAAAGTGGTTAGTTACTTACAGGGAGCTCCCATAAGGCTGTCAGTTGATTTCTCAAAATAAGCTTTTCAGGTCATAAGGGATTGACATGAAATATTCAAAGTGATGAAAAGCAAGGGCCTACAACCAAGACTACTCTACCCAGCAAGGACAGAATCCAAGGACAGACAGTGTGTGGTAAGGGCTGGGCAGTGTGTGTGTGTGTGTGTGTGTGTGTGTGTGTGTGTACATATGTGTGTGTGGGGAGTGATGGGGGTGAGGAGAGGAAAGAAGGTCAATGGAGGCAAGAGATTCCCAGACAAGTAAAAGGTAAAGGAGTTCATCACCACCAAATCAGTATTACAAAATTGTTAAAGGGGCCCTAGCTGGTTTGGCTCAGTGAATGGAGCATAAGCCTGTGGACTGAAGGGTCCTGGGTTTGATTCCAGTCAAGGGCTCATGCTGGGTTGTGTGCTTGATCCCCAGTAGGGAGCATGCAGGAGGCAGCTCATCAATTTTCTCTATCATCATTGATATTTCTATGTCTCTTCCTCTCCTTTCCACTCTGAAATTAATAAAAAAATATATATATATTATATATGAACTAGAGGCCGGGTGCACAAAAATTTGTGCACTGGTGGGAGGGGGGGTGTCCCTCAGCCCCACTTGTGCCCTCTTGCAGTCTGGGACCCCTCAGGAGATAATGACCTGCTGGCTTAGGCCTGCTCCCGGGTGGCAGAGGGCAGGCCCCATCCCTAGGTGCAGCCCCTGGTCAGGTTCAGAGCAGGGCCGATTGGGGAGTTGTTGGGGAGTTGGGGCGCCACCCCTTCTCATGCACAGAGCAGGGCAGATTGGGAGGTTGCAATGCCACCCTCAGTCACGCTCAGGGTAGGGCCGATTAGGGGTTTGGGGAACCACCCCTGTCACACTCAAGGCAGGGTCAATGGGGAGGTTGCGGTGCCACCCCCTGTCACACACAGAGCAGGGCCAATCAGGGGGTTGGAGTGCTGCTCCCTGTCACTCACAGAGCAGGGCTGATCAGGGGGTTTGGGTGCTGTCCCCTGTCACGCTGCTCCAGGGGCCAGGAGGCCTCATGGTTTCGCTGATCCTGGTGTTGGGAGGCATATTAGCCTTTTACTATATAGGATAGAGGCCTGGTGCACAGGTGGGGGCCAGCTGGTTTGCCCTGAAGGGTGTCCCGGTTCCGGGTGGCGGTCCCGCTTAGGTGCCTGGCCAGCCTGGATGAGGGGCTTATGGCGTTTGCAACTGGTCACACCCCCTTCAGGGTGGGCGTCCTCACGGGGGTGCCTGGCCAGTCTGGGTGAGGGGCTGTGGGCCATTTTCAGGCTGGCAGGTGACTGAAGCTCCCAACTTCTCCTTTTTTTCTTTTCTTTTTTGTTTTTTATTCTGAGATTTATTTACCTTCTATGGCTGTCACTGGAGCTGAAAGCCGGCTTTAGCTCTGAGGCTCAGCTCCAGCTCTGAGACCTCGGCTGCTGAAAGCAGGTATCTGGTTTGTTTGGGTTCTATAATTGTAACACTGTTGCAGTCCTGCTTGCTCCAGCTCTGACAGGTGAAAGCAGGTTTCTGGGGTTTGTTTAGGTTCTATAATTGCAACGTAGTTGCTTATAGTGCAAGCTCAGAGCCCAGCAGCCACAGGCGGGGAACCTTGGCTTCCTCCATCACTGGAGCAAGCAAGCCTCCTGTTCACTTCAGCTGCCTGGCTGCCGGCTGCCATCTTTTTTTTTTTTTAGATTTTAAGCTGGGGCCAGGTGGGTGCCATCCTCTCTGATGGAGAGGCAGCAAAAAGCGGGCTGAGCCACACAACAGGTTTATTTTAAAGACCTAGATTTACATATCTAGTTCCGCCCCTGCCTGATTAATATGTCCAGCTGGCTGCCATCTTGGTTGGCAGTTAATTTGCATATCTTGCTGATTAGCCAATTGGAAGGGTAGTGAAGTTATGGTTAATGACCATGTTTCTCTATTATTAGGTAGGATATTATATATATATATATATATATATATATATATATATATATATATGCACACACACACTAAAACAACACAAAAACGTTAAAGGGAATTTTTTAAGAAGAAGAAAAATTTAAAAATCTAATCTAATAAAAGAGAAACATGCAAATTGACCATACCTTCGCTATGCCCCAAGCCAAGCCCACCAGCCAATCGGAGTGACTATATGCAAATTAACCCAACCAAGATGGCAGCCAGCAGCCATTGAGCTGGAGCAAGAAGGAGGATTGGTTGCCTAGCAATACAGGAAGCCAAGCTTCCTGCCTGCCCTGGCGGCTGTGGCCTCTGCTAAAGGCAATAAAGTTTCAATTATAGAAGATAAACAAATCCTAGATACCTGCTTCCAGCCAGCCTCCACAAGGAGCTTGGGTGGCTGGAGGCTGCGGTCAGCCTGCAAACAGCCATCTGCCCCTCACCGAGGCTGTCCAGGCACCCCAGCAGGACCCCCCACCCAGAAGGGGGTGTGGCCAGCCTACAAATGGCCTTCAGCCCATTACCCAGGCTGGCCAGGCACCCCAGTTGAAACCCCCACCCTGAAGGGGCTGTGGCCAGCCTGCAAACAGCCATCAGCCCCTCAACCAGGCTGGCCAGCACCCCAGGGGGGACCCCCATCCTGAAGGGGCATTGGCCAGCCTGCAAACAGCCATCAGCCCCTCACCCAAGCTGGCGAGGCACCTCAGCGGGGACCCCCACCCTGAAGGGGCTGTGGCCAGCTTGAAAACGGCCCTCAGCCTCTCACCAAGGCCTGCCAGGCACCCCAGCAGGACCCCCACCTGATCCGGGACACCCTTCAGGGCAAACCAGCCAGTCCCCACCCATCCACCAGTCCTTTATCCTATATAATAAAAGGGTAATATGCAAATTGACTCTAACAGCAGAACAACTGGGAATGATTGGTCACTATGGCACACACTAACCACCATGGGGCAGACACTCAATGCAGGAGCTGCCCCCTGCTGGTCAGTGGGCTCCACAGGGGGAGCTCTGCTCAGCCACAAGCCAGGCTGATACCTGCCAGTACAGCGGTGGTGGTGGGAGCCTCTCCTGCCTCCTCAGCAACGCTAAGGATGTCCGACTGCACCTTAGGCCTGCACCCTGATGGCAAGTGGACATCCCTGAGGGCTGCCAGAGGGATGTCTGACTGCCACCTTAGGCCCAATCCCCCCGGGAGTTTGCCTAAGCCAGCAGGTGAACATTCCCTGAGGGGTCCTAGACTGCAAGAGAGCATAGGCCAGGCTGAGGTACACCCCCACCCCCCCGAGTACACAAATTTTTGTGCACCGGGCCTCTAGTGAATAATAAAATGTTAATAACTACATAACTATCAACAATTATACTAAATGCAAATGGGTTAAATATTTCAATCAAAGGACATATGGTGGATGAATGGGTAAGAAAACATGAAAGATCATTACATATACTGTCTATAGAGGCTTACTTCATATAGAAAGACACACGCTGATTGAATGTAAAAGAATGGAAAAAATATTTTATGAAAATAAAAATGAAATTTAAAAAGTTGATGTAGCAATACTGAGACCAGACAAAATAGGCTTTACAGAAGAGACAAAGAAGGACCCAGAAACTCCACTTTTGGACAGTTATCTGAAGAAACCCAAAACATTAATTCCAAAAGATACATGCATTGATGTTTTCATTGCAGAATTATTTACAATACCCACGATATGGAAGCAACCTAAGTGTTCATCAACAAATGAATGGATAAGGAAATGGTGCACATATACAATGGAATATGATTCAGCTATAAAAAAATAAATGAAATCTTGCCTTTTGCAACAACATGAATGGACCTAAAGAGTATCATGCTGAGTGAAATGAGTCAGAGACAAAATATGCCATATGATTTCACTTATAAGTGAAATAAAAATAAATAGAGGGACAAACAAAATAGAAGCAAATTCATAGATACAGAGATTTTGATTGTTTCCAGGAGGGGAGGGGTATTGAGCGCTGGGGGTATAGGGGAAGGGGTTAAGATGTACAAATTGGTAGTTACAAAATAGTTATGGGATATAAAGTATAGTCAATAATATTATAATAACTATGGTGTCAGATGGGTACTAGATTTATTGGTTATCATTTATAATTTACATGTCTAATCACTATGAAGCTAATATAATATTGTATGTTAATTGTGTTTGAAAAACTTTAAAAATAATTTAAAAATGAAATAACATAGACCCCAGAGTTCCCTTGCTCCTTCTATCATGTGAAGATACAAAAATAAGTCTGCAACCCAGAAGAGGACCCTGTACCTCACTCTAATCTAGGACTTCCAGCCTCCAGAACAGTAAATGATACATTTCTGCTATTTATAATCCACCCTGTCTGTGTTATTTTATTAGAACAGTTCTAACAGGCTAAGACACCAACCATTTAATAAACAGACAGAAGGGTATAAGGATTATAAGAGAAGAGAAAAAAAATGTATACAGACAACTCAACAATAAACAATTTTAATCCAGTAAAAGTTAAATTTAGGAAAATCAACATTATGAGAATAAACAGTTATAAGTAAAAATGTTATTCTATTTATAAGATAAATTATAAAATTTATGCACAGGAGGGGGTTCACTCAGCTCTGCCTGAACCCTCTCACAATCCAGGACCCCTCGGGGGATGTCTGATGGATGTCTGACAGGCAGTTGGATATCCCTCTCGCAATCGGGGACCACTGGCTCCTAACCACTTGCCTGCCTGCCTGATCTCCCCTAACTGCCTCTGCCTGCGTGCCTGATCTCCCCTATCTACCTCTGCCTGCCTGGCTGATCACTCCTAACTCTTCTGTCTGCCTGGTATGATCACCCCTAACCAATTGTCAGCCTGCCTGATTGCCTCTGCCTCTGCCTACTTGCCTGACTGCCCCTAACCACTCGCCTACCTGCTTGATCCCCCCTAACCACTCACTGGCCTGCCTGATCTCCCCTAACCACCTCTGCCTGCCTGCCTGATTGCCCCAAATGCCTCTGCCTGCCTGCCTGATCGCCCCTAACCACTTGTTTGCCTGCCTGATTGCCCCTGTCTCTGCCTACTTGCCTGACTGCCCCTAACCACTTGCTTACCTGCTTGATCCCCCCTAATCACTTGCCTGCCTGCCTGATTGGCCCTAACTGCTCGCCTGCCTGGCTGATTGACCCTAACCACTCACCTGCCTGCTTGATCCCCCCTAACCACTTGCCTGCCTGCCTGATTGCCCTTAACCACTCTACAAACCTGCCTGATCCCCATAACCACTCTGCCTGCCTGCCTGATTACCCCTAATCACTCGCCTACCTGCCTGATTGCCTTTAACCATTCTGCCTGCCTGCCTGATCACCCCTAACTGCTCACCTGCCTGACTGAGCACCCCTAGCTGCCTGATCACTCCTAATCACTCTGCCTCAGCCCCTGCCGCTGAACTGTGTGAGGGCACAGGCCAGGCTGAGGGACCCCCCTGAATGCACAAATTTTGTGTATCAGACCACTAGTGTATATACAATAGAATTATTGAAAAGTTAAATGAATTAATATAGATCTTAGTCCTTTGAGGCTGTTGTATCAAAACACCACATACTAGGTTGCTTATAAACAACATTTATTTCTCACAGTTTTGGAGGCTCCAAGTCCAAGATCAGGTTGCTACTAGCATGGTCAGATTCTGTTGAGGGCCTTCTTTTGGGTTTCAGACTGCTACTTCTCGTGTCATGTGGAAATTACAGAGAGAAGACACACTCTTTCATGACTCTTGTGAGAGCCCTAATCCCACTGATGGCATCTCTCTCCTCATAACCTCATCTACTCCTGATCTCCTCCTGAAGGTCCACCTCCTATACCATCACTTTGGGGATGGATAGGACTTTAACCTGTGAATTTTGGAAGAACATAAACATTCAATCATAACATACAGTATATGTATAGACTTTAAGACAGTATCTGACAAAATGATAAATACACAATAAATATTAGTTACCACTATTTTTTATTGTCATAAACAATAACATGACAAGGTAATTTAAATATATATATAGTGAGAGGGAGATGTATAATTCCCACCCCTAAATTGCCTGATTCTGTAATTTGAGATAGAGCACTTCAGAAGCTGATTTTCCTCTTTTTTTGGCTTTTTCTACCAACCTTTCAATAAACCTTAAAGATATGAAACACCTTCTCTCCCTTAGTGACCAGCCCTGAAGCTTTGTAGTAAGTTCTCACTATCCTGTGCTTTGCCTGTGTACTGCCCCAGGGGTTCCTTTGCAGGACTTCTTCCCTTTCCCATTCAGAGATGAACCGTAAACATGCACCATCGCCCTCTGCTGGACGAACGTTCAGTGTCCTTTTCAAGGTGGAGCCTCCTTTTCCTTAGCTTCCGAGTTACACTTCGTGTGTTATATATAGGTCATAAAATACTGCTGCGGTTACTTTATAAAGAATTTGGGCGCTGGGTTACACATTGGCATCTTTTTTTTTCCTTTTATTTTAATTCAAAAAATGTTTAAGTATTCCTATGGAATATGTTCAGTTTCTGTCTGTTTCAATTGTCCATGCATATACTTAGGGGATTTCACTTTGTTTGATGACCCCTTGGTATGTTGATTTTTTCTTTGATTTAGTAGAAAGGTTGGAGATTGCCCTTTAAAAATAATAAGGATGCTTTGATTCCAACTTTGAAACCTGAATCTTATGCTTCTCATCTCATATGGATTAATTTGTTAGAGTATTATGCTCTGAATTTATCCTCTTCTTAAATCAGTTTCTGACACTGAAACTTGTCCAAGGATGGCAATTGGTCTCCTGAAAACAAGTGAATTCCAGGGAATGATGTCTTCATTACTCTCTGTAACTATTTCAATCTTACATTTTTTTTGGCTTGTGTCAGCTACTCAGTTACGACAGTCAAATTCTCTTTTAATATAATCACATTGATATCAAACAACAGTTCATAAACCATTAAAAGATTAAGAATTGCGAGTTTTAAAACATGAAGATATGTCTCATAAATGTTAAATGTTCTTTTTCTATGACAGTGAACATTCTTAATCTTTTTCCTTGAGTAATTTCTGAATGTAACTCCCTAGAAATAGTTAAGTATATAATTTTTCTTGAAGTTTTTTGTTAGCTTGTTAACTTATTTTATTGTAGCTTTAAGAATTGCATGTCATGAGCTTTTCTAGTGTCTGCATTGTATTAAAGGCAAGCACTCCTCCCCCACACAACTGAAATTCATGTGCCAATGACATTTCCCAACATACTTGTTTTAGTTCTATTAAAAATTAATTTTAATTAAAATAAACAGTTCTAAACTTCCAGCCTTGTCGATGAGTCAGAAGATGAGTCATGATCTGCAGTTGGGAAGGTTCCTTCTCCACAGAATCTTCTGCTCTGACTCTTACAATATTAAGTGCCCAGGGAGAAGAATCTTAACAACTAAGGCAGACATGGAAAAATCAAGAAGGGCCCTGAAAGGGAATGAAATAACAGTAGTTGAGGACATTTATTTACAAGAATAAAGTATGTGCAAAATAGCGCCTCTCTTGGGGTGAGATGTGAAGGGAATGCTCAAGGTACTGAACTGGATGAAACATGAAATGTCAGGCACTGGCTTTGGAAACAAGTAACAAAGGCGGACTTCAAATCTTTTTGACAGATATCTCTCTATGGTACTTTATATGAAATTTTATCTAGCAAAACAGGGAAAATCCCTATTGAATTCCACTGTGGGAATAACATTTGAAGTTTACCATTTACCTGTCTGAGTGTAATGAGACTTCACCTCAATATATCTGAATTTTGTTGACTGACTGCCAGGACACACTGACTGTGCTAGAATTGCCAGAAATTGACTTTGTAAACCTTAAAGAGGGACAGAAGAAGTTATATTTTACATGACCTTTTTGCTATTGATTTGGTGAGCCTCTTTGCCAACTTGCTTGACATCGCTTGTGTTTTGGAGACAGCATGCAAATGCAAATGCTTCAGGCTGGCATGTTAGATAGTGTATTTAGTAACTGAAAGGCTATATCACTAATGAAAGTTACCACCTTTGCAGAGAAAACATTTTGACATCAATTTTTTTCCCCACAGTATCCTTTGGGAAAAGCTCTTAGGCTAGGGAATGGACTTTTTGGTAGGAGAAACTAAGATCTTATTACAAATTGGGCAAACAGCTTAAGGAGAAAGGTGGCCGCATAGAATTCCAGAGTCTATCCTCAAATATACAGAGAATTTTAGCAAGAGAGACACCTAGTACTGAAATTTACTAACTCATGTGACACCTTCTATTGGACATTTAATTTGTTTTGCTTCCCAAGTCCACAAGATAAATACAATGTATTTACATTTTCTAAATGTAATTGAAACCCAGTCTAAACAATTGTGTACTTTATTTCTTGGCAGCATGTTTTCAAAAACATTATAATTAAGACTAGATCTCCTTCTTTCTCTCATATGCCATTCATTTGTTTGAGCTTCAAGATTATTTGTCATACATTCTTAGCCTTCTTGACATTTCCACCCTTTTTTACACTACAGCTGCTCAGTGCAAGATGGAGTCTGGGTCGACCTGCTCTACAGGTCAACTCAACATCTGAATCTTGGCTTTTCCCAGAATCACATTAGGTGGGAATGTAAAGCCACAAGTGTCTCTAACATTTAAAGAAAGCCTCTAGCATTCAGTGGTCTATGCTGGTCAAATTTGTTAAGCTGGAAAATATGTTTTCCAGAATCTCCTTCACTGTTTGGGTCCAGGTTAGAAATCTGAGTAAAATCTAGGAAGCAGAGATGAAACAGTTCTCTTTGCAGTCACATGTCTTCAAAGACAGGTTTGGAGATGCCCATTAGGTCTGGTTTATCCTCTTGTCCTCTGTTCTAGATATAGGTCTTCCTTACTTCAGGCCTTGCTGACCAACAGTGGCCTCAGGACCACCACCAGACACTTGGCCATGACCCCAGAGAGGTGGTAGCTACCCTGAGAGAAGCGCTTCCCAGAGACCTCACCAATAGATCCCACTGCATAGACGCGCTTTAGCAGCTGGACATACTTGGCTTCTATAGTAACTGGTTGGCAACTCCCTCTTTCATCCTCTAAATCTAGTTCCAGACCTTCATTTCCCAACTTCTCCCACAATTGAAAAGTATATAATTGCTATAATAAATTTTCCATAACACTCATTATGTGTCTGCTACCACCACTGAGCCCTAACCAGTAAAATGGGAACTTCCCTATCTTAATTTTTTGAAAAATTGCATCATGCTGTCATAACTCTTTCCTTATTCTCTCTTCTCTTTCTTCAGTGTTTCATATTAGTCTTTGTTATGGTTCTTACATAATAAACTTTTCCAATAGTTAACTCTGTAATGCTAAAACAACAACAAAATCTTTTTTAGAAATGTATGCCTATATTTATGCAGTGATTAAAATTTTCTTTACAAAAATGTTAAAGTCACAATTCTTCCATTCACTGATTCTTATGATACTTTGGCTGACTACTATGAATCAATTATAGAGAAAGAAAATAGTGACCAAGACAGACATAATCATCACTTTCATGACATTTAAAATCTAGTGATTAATTACTGGCAAATAGTCAATAAAATGCAATATAAAAAGTGTCATGATAGGGAAGATATAGAGGAAGAGTAGCATCTCAGACCAGCGAAAGGAAGAGTTAAAAATATTTCTTAGCCCTGGATGGTGTGGCTCAGTTGGTTGAGCATCAGATCCTGTGCACCAAAAGGTCACTGGTTTCATTCCCAATCAGGGCGTATGCATAGGTTTCCGGTTGGGTCCCAGTCAGAAAGGCAATCAATGGATTTTCCCTCTCTTTTTTCCTCTCTCTCTAAAATCAATAAAAACATATTTTTTTTAAAAAAATATATATATATAGTTTCTTTTAGGAAATGTGTGTGTGTGTGTGTGTGTGTGTATATATATATATTCCCCCCCTCCAGGGAAAATGAACAGAACCATCAGTAGCCCAAGATGAGAGGAAAATGGCGAGTTCCTTAGAGGAAATAATGTGCTTAGTGTGCTGAGAATACAGTCTGAGTGGCTAAAAGTAACAAAACAGAAAACTTGAGAGGTAAAAGGGACCTTTAAGCCGTATTATTCTAAGAGTAATTTGGACTTATTATTAGTCAAGGAAATCATATAATTGCACTTTGTTGTAGCAATATCACTATCTGCAACATAAAAAATGAATTAGTAGAAAGGATGGATTAACTAGGGATGAGAACACAGACAAAACGATCAATCAGAGCTGCCTGAATAATCCTGCGGATGGTGGCTCCGGCTGCTAGATATTTAGAATAAGTAATTTACAGGGCTTCATGATTCATTGAATGGAAGGGAAAGTAGAAATGAATGATGACTTCCAGGCTCCTTGCTTGGGCAAATAGAGGATGGTGGCAGACTACCTTTAATTCTTCAGTAAATCCTCTTGGCTTTACTTTTGAAATATAGAGAATTCAATTGCCTATTTAAAAAAATATTCTGTGGTGGATCATTGGCCTCCCAGCATACCTTTTGCAACATGACTGTGCTGCTTTTCTCATAACCTGATAGAATTACTTCCCTACCCCTTGGATCTTGACTGACCTTGTGACTTGCTTTGGCCAACAAAATGTGGCGAGGTAACCATGCCAGTCCTGTGGTCAGGTTACAAAGGCTTTGCATGCTCCCGCTCTGTCTCTTGAAACCCTGCCACCACCACATGAACAAACCCAGGCCAGCCTGCTGGAGGATGAGACAACATGAAGAGGAGATGCCAGACATCCCAGCTGAGAATATCTGAGGCCAGTCTATATTCAGCCAGTCTTTCAAAATGTGGGAGGGCCTAGAGCCTCAGAGCTACTCTGCAGCCAACCACAGATGCATGGGCACAATGGAGGCCAGACAAAGAAAACATCCACACTACCTCAAGATGCATGACTGAGAAGTAATGCTTACAGTTTCTAACCCCCGAATTTTGGGTGATATATCAACTGTTTTTCCTGCCTCCAACTTAACTTGCCTTATTCTCGCCACTAGAATAATCTCATCAAAACATAAATTAGATCATAACATTCTCCTCAATATACAGCAGTGGTTCAGATTTCAATCACCGTACAGAGCTAGGGTCCTTAGAAAAGGCTTTTCATGGCCTGACCACTGCCTACCTCTCTGCTTCCCTCTATGACTATCTCCTCACTCACTTTTCTGGAATTACCCTGAACTCCTCAGAGTTTGCACACTCCCTCAGTGATGTGCACTTGTTGTTTCTTCTGCCCAGAATGCTCTTTCGCTAGCTATCCACCTGGCTTACTCCTCCAGCTCCTTCAGATCTTGACTCAAATGTTACTTCCTCACTGAGGTTTTTCCCTGACTAACTGAAATAGCAGCTCCACTCTACCCCAGGCTCCCTATGGCATGCCTTATCTTTCCTACCTATCTCTTACCAGCAACTAACATACAATGTATTTAATTTGTGTGCTTTTAAAATTCTTTCTTATTTAAACTACATGGCTTTAGAGATTGTTGTCTATTTAATTCACTCTTCCATCCCTAATCCTTAAATGGGGCTTGGTTTATACTAAATTTCAATTAAAAATGTTAAATGAATTAATACATTGAGCACCTTTATATTAACTGCGTCTCAATTTTTCAGATTTGTAAATTAATAAAAACCCTATTTTGAAATTCATTTGATTTCATTTTAATTTATGCTACTGACTTCTGAATGAGCCCTGATCAAATGAGGAGTGTGAGAGGATGAAATCTAAAGCTACAAGATAAGACAGGATATCCCTGAAGAGTCTATTGAATATGAAGGAAAGAGGATCCTAGGTCCCTAAAAAACGTCAAATGTTCCAGGCAGAAAGATACAACGGTAGAAGCCTGAATACACTTGTATTATGAGAGTCCAGAGAACAGAATGTTTCAAGACAGAGGGCATAAGGACAGTGTTATATTTTACTAGAGGCCCAGTGCACGAAAATTCATGCACTCAGGGTGGTCCCTCAGCCCAGCCTGCACCCTCTCGCAGTCTGGGAGCCCTAAACTGTCAGACTGAATGTTTAGACCTACTCCCCATGAACATCCCTGTGGGAGCACACTGACCACCAGAAGCCAGCTCTGGCCCTGCCCTCCATTGCCCCCTGGTGGGCCGATGGGGGGGGGGGAGATGGCCCTCCCCACCCCCCAATCACTCCTCCACGGCCACTCCCCCTATCACCACCCCCTCTGTCTGCCCACTGGCACCTGCCTTGGCTGGCCAGGCACCACCCACTCACAGGCCCCGCCCCCGGCTGACTGGTCGTTCCGGCCCTTCAGTTGACTTGCATATTAGGCTTTTGTTATATAGGATAAAGAAGCCAAATAAAATACAAGTTGACAGACATGACTAAATTTTTATCTTGCATCATCTTGCTTAAATTGTGATTTTTTTGTGTGTGTGACTATTGTTTAGGGGTTCCTTCTCCTCTGTATTACATAATTAATTTTGTCATTTATTTTCTGATTAGCTGCAATTTTCTTTTTACACTAGGATTGAACTCATCCAAGGAACTTCTAAACTTTGCATCATTTTTTTTGTAGACAACCCATTGGATGGAATAGTACAATTATAGAAACTAAAAATACTTCACCTGAAGCTAGTCTGCGTATTTCTTCATATACTTTTTGAGCTTTTTCCATAAACAAGAATCATTCACCTCAGCCACTTAGCTTTGGGAAGAGTTTCTTCCCTTAGTAATTTTAGAAGCCAAAGGGACCATGTAAGGACTCTATTAGGTGAATACCATGAATTAAAAGTAGATGGATACCATGAATTAAAAGAAAGAGAAAACCAGCACAAAATAAACACTTTATAGTGGGAAGTGTTAGTGTTTGAAGATTAGCAGCTGGGATTTCTATATCAGGCAGTCAGAGTTAACCCCTGTGTATTAATGCACTAATGCATTCTAAAGCTTTTTAAAAAGTGTTTTCAGTGGGGTTGTGCATGTTCTTTCACTCTGTCTGGAAGCCCTTGGGTGAAAAATTTCTAATAAAGACGACCTCTGCTCACTCTTCCCCATCCCCTAGGGAACAGTTCTGCTGAATAACATTTCCCAGATTATTCATCACGTCTCCCTGAGGACTCCGATAGGAAGGCTGCACATGAAATCATTCCATCTTTTCAAGTGATAAATTTTATGTTCCTTTTTGTTCCCCAAAGATAGCATTAGGCTGTGAGAAGGACTCCTTTAAACCCTGAGTCCCCTGCAGTCACAGGTCAGACTAAAAAGACGGTCTTGACCACTGCTGTACCAGAGGTGACCGCCAGAGTTCCTTCCACTCATTCAGAGATGAAGCCTGTCAGTAGGAAGGAGAAAATGTGTCCCCATGGTCCATTTCCACACGAGTCTTTTTTGACGGACTAAAGACTGCCAGTTGGACCAAAGTTGAGGTCCTTTAGTTATTTGCTGGGAACTTGAATTCTCTGGGAATAGAGCCAAGACCACCAGACTCATTGAACTCACAACTTTTACCATCACATCATCAGAATGAATTCCAGTCCCTCTGGTCAATATTGGATTCCAACCAATGTGAGGCAGGTGAAAGGTTACTAACTTCAAAATTACTTTGATTCCTCCCCGCCCCCCACTCTCTCCCTCTGACCGCTTCCCATTGTCCTGGTAATTAACCTGTGTTTATCACTTCTTTAGATAAGTTTTTATGTCACCATACTCTGGATTCCAGGCAACTGGCTAACAAATGTCCCCTTATCTCTATATGGTTATAATTATTTAATTGGAAAATTTTAAATCTTATTTAAGTTCAGTTAGTTTATAGAAAAAGTTTACAAATAATAAGAAGTAATTTAAAATCTGACTCTTATGTTGCATGAATATAAAGAAATATCTCTGACTCTTTGGGTATGGACTTTCTAAAAAAAAATAAAACTTAAATGAACATAGTAGCCTCTTTGCCTTGTCTAATTAGAGTAATGACAATGAAAAATAATTATGCAGGACCAAAAAGTAAAATCAAGTTTAATTCAACGTATGACATTCTTGTCTGCATGAGTAATGATATATCTCAAAATTATTTTTGCAGCAGATGTTGTCAAATAATTTTTTAGTATTCATAACCACCCCCGTGTCCTTCTAAATGAATTTCCCCCATAAAATGGGCATGGGAAATGGCCATTTTCACAGGCATGGGTTTTGATAACAATTTTCATTATTATAGTGAATAAATACTTATTGAGAACCTGTTTTGAGCTTCAAATACAGATAAAAACAAATTATGTTTTTCTTTTAACAGGATATTTGCCCCCTAGTGATGCTGAGCTAGACCCTGCTGGTGGATTGAAGACATAGGGGCAGAGGTATTGGGGGCAGGGGAGGTAAGGGGGATTGTTGCTCTGAAGCTTTCAGATCCTAAATTCTGAATTTGTTCAAAATTTTCAGTTTTTAACAGTATTGAAGTAATTGCCTAAAATAACTAATTCAATTCACAGCAACAAGAATTTGTTAATTTCTAAAAAGAAAGGTGAATATATATTTTAACCTGGTGCTTATAGAGGTTCTCAATGATTTTTTTTTTGTTCACTTGCTTACTCTGAGTTGTTTTATAAGTCAAGGAATTTGTTGGAGCTTCTCCAGACAGAATGGCACTTCTCCTTTAGCCTTTGATACTCTTTTTTGAAATGAGAAAACTGCCTCCATAATGCTATCAAACATGGAGCTGAATCATCTTTGTGATATTAGAAATAGTTACTCAGTAAAGTCACACCCACGTAAGAACCACTGTGGAAATATCTAGAAGGGCTCATGCTCAGGGCTGAGGCATCCCTGACCCATCCTCTTAGCCAGACCTTCATCCTGCTCAGCGTGTACTTCATTCTCCAAAGAAACAGGATGAGTGCTTTCTAGTTGCAACACTTCACAGGGAGTCAGGACTTCTGGCTTCTATTCCCAGCGGCACCATCAGCTCATGGAGTGACCTTCTCCAATCATATGGAGATGGTTACCCATGTGCAGGGAAGAGGTAGGATGCATGTTTAATGTTAGCTCTGAGCATCTTGCCTGAAAGGTGTTGCATGCTCTCTGAGAGAGGAAGGTTAGCGCATGATGTCATTGCTTCCAACGTATGCGAGAGAGAGAGAGAGAGAGAGAGAGAGAGAGAGAGAGAGAGAGAGAAGATAACTAAAGCAATATTATTTTCTTGGAGGATATTGTTAGAGATTGAAGGAGGGGTGCACAGTTAAGTAGGTGGCAGGTTGTTTTCCTACCATAAAACACAACTGTTGTATCATGTCACTCTGACAAGTGGAATTTAAAAGATATTTCCAGCAAGGTGTAATGTACACTGGAAACGTTCGATGAAAGAACACAGGGCAGCGATTGGGGGCCTGGAAATATGGACTTGATTTGAACCCTTGGATGAAAATCCCCGTTTCTGGGTTGTTTCCATGACTTACAATGTTACAGTGATGACATTTGCATTTTCCAGCCCAGGATTAGCTCTAGAGGAAGGAAGGGCTCTCAGTTCAGTTTCTTTAGTGAGCACATAAACCATGACATCTTCTGGAAGATAATTCTAATTAAAGGATAGTAAACTCTCTCAACATGGGTAACAGAATTAGCCACAATTGTGACATTTGCCCGAATCGAAAGATGAAAGTTTTCTGTAGCGTTATCTGCATCCTGGTTTGGGGTGGACAAAAGTCATAATTTTCATACGGTGATGTCAGATCCATTTCCACAACAGAGATTAGACAATACCACAAACACAGATTTATGGTTTCATGGGAGAAATCTTCTGTTTTCAAACATTTATCTTTAACAGTGGGCTACTGGCAGGCAGGGAACGTCACCGGTTGCATATAGGAGATGTGGTATTTTGCTGTCAATGATGAACACTACACAGGCCCAGACACTGGCTGCTTCTGTACCGACTCCCACTCAGGACCTTCACTTTCCTGCCACGTTTAACATTAGCTATACATGCTCAGTGCACATAAACAGCTCATCTGTGTAAGAAAAATATGACATGTTCATCACAGGTAATAAAAATATGATAAAATACCTTGTATTTCTATCAAGGTAATTTCTATATTCAAGATTTTTTTTAAAATTTATGTTGTAAGTCAAGAAAATCGAAGCAAAAACATTACTTCACTTTTTTTCTCTGTAGAAAGATGAAATTTGAGGAAAACACCAACACTTCTAACTTTAAAACTATTCTATTAAACATGTTTTTAACTTGCTGAAAGTTACAGATTTTCTTATCGTATCATGACATTGCACTTAGTAATTTCAGAATTAATTACTTTAAAAAAACCATTGTCCTCATTTCGTCATTTTATGATTTAGTGTTTGTGTGGGTATGTTTGTTTCTTTAAATAAATCTTGCCCCCAAAAGACATATTTGTGAATGTGTACACAGTGTAGCAAGATGAAATAAATTATGATAAAAGTAAGGCAGAGAGAAAACAAGGGAATTAGAGTGCGGGGAGCATTAACACTTACTGGTGCATAAAGTTCACTCTGTTTCTGAGAGATGAGTCCCACATTTGGATCTCGTGTTTACAAAAGCCAAAATGAAATGGGAAAACAGAACCAATGACAAGATTTTAGTTTCTGCAAAGCAGTAGTTCTCAAAATGTCATCTTGAATATTCCCGAGTATCACTTAGAGCTTTCAAGGCATTTCAAAGTGAAATTAATTTCATAATGAAATAAAAATATTGTTTGCCTTTTCAATCTCTCATGATCTCACAGTGGGATTTCCCAGAGGCTGTGAGACCATCACTGAGATGGTGCTGCCACTCTGAAGGCTGCAGAATGCGTACCTGCATACAGGGAGGACAAAAGCAGGTTTACAGGTTTGTTTGTTGTTGTTTTTTGTATAGAAAATAATTCAATAATTAATAAATAATAATTCAAGAATGAACTGTGTTTCTTGTACTAACAACTGTAAACCTGCTTTTGCCCCACCCTGTATGCTAGAATTTTAAAACCTTTTGTTTCAATGCCTAATACTGTAACTATTAATAGATATAGCCCCCATCATTTGAGGGGTCCTCAATCATTTTTAAGGTTGTTAAAGTGCCCTGGTAACAATTGTTCTAAAATAGGGACAACTTTGTTTGCTTTCTCTTTCCGTGTATTAAAGCCTGAAAATTTTCTTTCACGGAAGTTTCCTATTAATCATTCTATTTGACTATGGGCAAATGAACAACTTTCAGGTTATTCATGATGTATTATAATCATCAGGAGAGCAGTCGATATTTTTTTTATTTTTTATTTAAATTCTTTATTGTTTAAAGAATTACATAAGTCTCCCCTTTCCCCCATTGACCTATCCCCAGCCACTCCCACCCCCCAGGAGAGCAGTAGATATTATTGTTCTCTTATTTTGAGGTTTTGGGTCAAAGCTCCTTTGAGGAATTGATAAAAGCTGTGCACCCTCTTAACTAAACACAACAGCAGATGCATAGAATTTTTCAGAGAATTTCGTAATGCTCTTGAACATCCTGAAGTTTGTTTGTTGATTTCATGGGGCTCTAAGAACTCCCGCACAAGGACACAAAAAGTGACCCAGATGTCCTAGTCCCTTATAATTGACTAAGTTGCTTTAAAATACAGTTTTAAGGTAAATTTAGGTAATAAGATAAAGAGAAATTTAATAAATAGTAGTTCTTTTTCCTTCTCTCTTTCTCGTCATCTGTTTCTTCCCACAGCATAAATTAAGGGAAAGTATAGTTATAATGTAATTCATTCTACACCAGGAAGAAGTATTATTTCTGGTCACGTTGATGTAGGGGGGGGGGGGTTTGCAGTCTCGGCTTTTCTCCCTTAGATCATAAAAATAATAACCTCAGTTACATAGCATAAACCCATTTCCTTAGAATCTTCTGATGATCTCAAAAATAGAAAGTCTAAAGTCTCATCGATTATAAAAACCTGGCTACATGCAGCTGGGTGAGCTGATGTAGAACCATAGAGACTGTACAGTTCAAACTAAAGCTTCTGAATTCACTACAATGCATTTTTTGAGTGCCTCCCATAATGCAGACCTTGGCATGACAGGGACTGATTCATTCAGTATAGTATGGCATTCGGCTGAGACTCAACTAACTGATGGTACAGGACGTAATTCATAAATAAATAGACATTACGTATGTGGGAGAGAGTCTAACATGATCAAGCAGAATGATGAAAAAGAATGTTTCACTTACTGGCTGTATGGCTTGGGTAATTTTTTGGGAGGTAAATATTTTAATGTAGTATATTGAATTGGCATAAGAACAGTACCTGATGCATAGGGTATTGTGAGAATTAAATTTAATAGTGCATATAAAATACAGAGAAAAGTGTGTGTTGTATAACAAGAGCTCGCTAAATATTATTACAGCCAAGAGCTGTGGTATGTGATGCAATGAAAAATACAATATAAATTTGGAGAGAAAAAAAGGATCACCAGGGTTCAGAAGGGTCTAGGGGAGAGTTCATGAAGGAGGTAAGACTTCAGCTGTGGGCTAGTAAGTGGAGTGGGGAGTTATAAAGTTCTTGGTGCACTGTAAATTTAAAATCTAATGGAGGAGAGAGGGTCAGCCCCCATACATATAAGCACAAGTGTCAGAAACATGGAAAGAATGCTCAGGTCTCTGGAGATCCACAGAGAAGTGCTAAAACACAAGCAAGTGAAAAGGATAAAGAGTGGGTGTGAGTTATTAAAATGATTGGAATGGAGCTAAGTATATTGCACTACTTATGGGACCAGACTTTTCCATTCATCCCTCCCAAATTAAATTTCACTTTTCTCATAGAAATCTTCTGGGTTAATGGTCCCAAAGGGAGGCTTTGTCTTTCATTTTATTTATTTCTGAGGCAAACACACCTTATGACACAAAAAGTACACACACATACATACTCACATTCCCAAACTGAAGCACTAAAACTCTATGTTTACATGCCTTTCATGACACTTATGCTTTTGCCTCTTTATTGTAAGAATTAGAAAAAAAAAAAGGATTATGGAAGGAATTTTGGGAAAGGCCTACAAGTACATGTTAATGGAAACAGATATTTCTACAGAAAATTTTCAAGGATATTCTAAAGTGATAGCTTTACAATTCTTTGCTGATTTTTTTTAATGGTCATGATGATATATCCTGGCATTGTTAGTGCACTTTCTCTGATTGAGAACCCCCATTACTCTAATTAAAATAACACCATCTGGTTTTAATACTGCACAATAACTCTTCTCCCCCTTAATCCCAAGGCTGAAGCTGCATTCACAGTCTGGATCGTGCAGAGATCATGTGGTATTAGTTCACTTGCTGCTACAATTTATGGATTTACAATTTATGGTAGAGGAGGCTGAGAGGTAATGGTGCTAGAGATAAAAAGAAAAAAAATAGGTAGAGGATCCAGAAGAAAAAACAAGACACTAGAGTTGTCACCATACATGCTAGATCTCAAAATGGAGTCCTGCTGATTCTAGAGAGATTTTTTTGAAGTGACAGTCTTGGTGGAGCTCTATGAATTAAGGAAGCAAGCCCTGTGGGGATATGTATATGGAAAACTGGACTAGGCAGACAGACTAAAGAAAAGCTGAGTTTGATGGGAACAACCTTGGTGAGTTTGAGGAACAGAGAGAAAATAAATATGTCTGAATTGGAGTGACAGAAGGGAAGGGAAATCAGAGATGAGGTCAAGAAGGTAAGCAGAGGCCAAGGCCAGGTTGTTACATTTATAGGTTATACTGAAGATAATGAGAGACTGGGGTATTTGTGTGACATTTCATTTCTTCATGAATGTGCAATAAGAAAAAAAAAATCACCCAATTTCAATTAAAGCGGATGGCGGGGGAGACTTCGGGGCACGGTGGTAACCTAAAAGAGTAGAAAACCCCAACCCTCTTGGCTCTAGCCAATTGATAGTCAGAAAGGAAAACCCAGCAATTTCTAATAGTTTAGGAGTTCAGGGTGTTTTGTTTGTTTTTGTGTGTTTTTTGTTTTTGTTTTTTCAGGAGAATCTAGAAACCCAGGTTTTATGTAAGAATTTTCAATTTTCTAAATGTTAGCAAATAATACAAATTTTCCTAAAATCAGTATACAAGCTAGCACTCTGTCAACACCACTGAACATGCTTGGAAGCCAGATGAAACCCTGGTTGGGATAATTTACCATCTTCATTAAGTCACATTTGACTGTGAGGAAGAAGAGTGACAAGGAAAAGCACATTAACATTTATACCTCGGTCAGGTATCAGTCAGGGTTCTGGCAGGAAACAGATGGTATACAGAGACAGGACATTGAGGAAAGATTTATATTTATAAGGGTGTAGGCAATGTTGGGAAAAATCAGCATGGGATATTGATGAACTCTGGGATGGGACCTTTGTTGAATAATATAGCCCCTACTAGACTATGCCATGTCAGAACAAGAGCCAAGAGGACATACCCTCTAAGCACTCTACTATCCTTGTCGGATCTTCCTCGGGTATCTCTCTTTGGCCAAACCCAGCAAGGAGCTAACTAGAGACTACGAAAGCCACTGAAGCAACTGATATCAATCTTCTGGTTACAGGAGGGCCAAGGAAGACCATTCAGGCAAGTCAAATACATTTTTTAAATGACTTCAAATATATTACAAATTAATAATTGCTACATTAATTCAATAAATAAAATATCTTTCCAAGAAAGGCATTTTAGTGGAAACCAATTATACACTAAATGTTGTGGCTTTAAAAAAAAAATCAACAGCCGTAACCAGTTTGGCTCAGTGGATAGAGCGTCAGCCTGCGGACTGCAGACTGAAGCGTCCCAGGTTCAATTCTGGTCAAGGGCATGTACCTTAGTTGCGGGCACATCCCCAGTGCGGGGTGTGCAGGAGGCAGCTGATCGATGTTTCTCTCTCATTGATGTTTCTAACTCTCTATCTCTCTCCCTTCCTCTCTGTAAAAATATCAATAAAATATATTTTTTTAAAAATCAACAAATTATCTACATTATACAAAATATTTTTTCCCCTCTATGATAGTCTTTTGTATTTATTTAAAAAATTTTAAATTAAATTTTTTGGGGTGACATTGGTTAATAACATTACATAAGTTTCATGTGTACAATTTTGTAATACACCATCTGTATATTCCATGGTGTGCTCAGAGCCCAAAGTCTAGTCTCCTTCCATCACCATATATTTGACTCCCTTTACCATCTTAATCCTTCTCCCTATGTTCATTGCAGCATTATTCACAGGAGCCAAGACATGGAAACAACCTAAGTCCTTTAATGATGATTAGATAAAGATACCGCATGTATATACAATGGAACACTACTCAGCCATAAAAAGGTGAAATATTGTCATCTGCAACAACATGGATGGATTTGAGAGCATCATGCTAAGTGAAATAAGACTGAAAACAAGAAGCATATGATTTCACAAAGTCTTTTCTTACCTGGCTCTGATTCTTCAAGTTGTGGCTTTTCTTTAAGGATAGAAATGCTTTTCAAGAGTGCCTTTCTTTTCTTTTTTTTTTTTTTAAATATATTTTATTGATTTTTTACAGAGAGGAAGGGAGAGAGATAGAGAGTCAGAAACATCGATGAGAGAGAAACATTGATCAGCTGCCTCCTGCACATCCCCCACTGGGGAAGTGCCCACAACCCAGGTACATGCCCCTGACCGGAATCGAACCCGGGACCCCTCAGTCCGCAGGCCGACGCTCTATCCACTGAGCCAAACCGGTTTCGGCAAGAGTGCCTTTCTGATGAAAATTACTCACCAAAACCAGGATTTGTAAGAAAACAAAATTTGAACTCATAATCAGCCTTTTATTCTATAAGGAGCCACATATGGATAGATGGATGGATGGATGAGTGGATGTATGGATTGATGGGTGGGCAGATGCCGTCAGAGATGCACTATCCTATCTAATAAAAGAGAAACATGGTAATTAGCGTACGTCTGCTACCCTTCCCATTGGCTAATCTGTGAGATATGCAAATTAACTGCCAGCCAAGATGGTGGCCGGCAGACAGGCAGCTTGAAGCTAACATGAGGCTTGCTTGCTTCAGTGACAGAGGAAACCAACGTTCCCCGCCTGCCTTGCTGGCCTCTGAGCTTGGAGTTTAAAACATAGTTACAAATAGAGAAGCTAAACAAAACCCAAGAAACCTGCTTTCAGCCCGCCAGGATCTCAGAGCTGGAATTATACAGTGTTTCGACTATAGAACCCAAACAAACCAGATACCTGCTTTCAGCAGCAGAGGCCTCAGAGCTGGAGCCAGAGCTAAAGCTGGCCGAGAATTAAAAAAAAAGAAAAGAAAAAAAGGAGCAGTTGGGAGCTTCAGTCACCCGCCAGCCTGAAAACAGCCCTCAGCCCCTCACCCAGGCTGGCCAGACACCCCAGTGGGGACCCCAACCCTGAAGGGTGTGTGACCAGCTGCAAACAGCCATCATGCTCTCACCCAGGCTGGCCAGGCACCCCAGTGGGAACCCCCACCCTGATCCAGGACACCCTTCAGGGCAAACCAGCCAGCCCCCACCTGTGCACCAGGCCTCTATCCTATATAGTAAAAGGGTAATAGGCCTCCCAGCACCGGGATCAGCAGAGCCGCGAGGCCTCCCGGCACCGGATCAGTGTGACAGGGGGCAGCGCCCAAACCCCCTGATTGCCCTGAGGCTCCGTGTGTAACAGGGGAAGGCGCCCCAACCCCCTGATCAACCCTGCTCTGTGCCTGATAGGGGAGAGCTCCCCAACCCCCTCATTGCCCTGTGTCTCTGTGTGACAGGGTGCGGCACTCCAACCCCCTGATCGGCCCTGTACTGTATGTGACGGGGTAGAGTCATAACCTCCCCATTGGCCCTGCCCTGAGTGTGACAGTGACGGTGCCCCAACCCCTTGATCGGCCCTGCTCTGTGGGTGTTAGAGGGCGGCGCCCCAACCCCCTGATCCGCCCTGCTCTGTGCGTGACAGGGTATGGAGCCCCAACCCCCCTGATGGGCCCTGCTCTGTGTGTGACAGGGGGTGGCACCGCAACCTCCCCATCGACTCTGCCTTGAGTGTGACGGGGGTGGTGCCCCAACCCCCCAATCGGCCCTAGCCTGAGTGTGACTGCGGGTGGCATCGCAACCTCCAGATCCACCCTGCTCTGTGCATGACAGGGGGCAGCACCCCACTCCCCAATTGGCCCTGCTCTGAGCCCGACCAGGGGCTGCACCTAGGGATTGGGCCTGCCCTCTGCCAGCAGGTCGTTATCTCCTGAGGGGTCCCAGACTGCGAGAGGGCACAGGCCAGGCTGAGTAACCCCCCCCCCCCCCGCTGAGTGCACAAATTTTTGTGCACCGGGCCTCTAGTTTATAATATAATAAATTACTATTCTTTTAGAAACAGATAAGTTATTTAGACCACAGATGACAAATAAACAAGAAATATAGTAATATTTTGAATAACTTACACAAGTAAAGCACTGGTATATTCCTCGTAGTTTTGGCAAATTACCTACTTCTTCTGACCCCCAACCCAGTGACATTGACAAGTCATTTTGTCCAGTCTATATTTCTATTTTCCTGACAGAATGATTGGACATTTTTTTAAATATATGTAGTCAAAGAAAGATTTACACATTTCCATCATGTTTAATAACTCTGTGTCTATCTAAATGGACATTGATATTTTGGTAAGGTACATTGAACAAAGTACAAGTTCAATGGAATCTTAAACTGACTCTTTAAAAAATAACAATAATTTTCAAAGAAATGATGATTAATTTTCTGCTCTGAGCTATGTCATCACAGCAGAATGTGAGATGGGGTGGGATGGAAATTCAATTGCTATTTTAGTATGTTAGTCATAGCAAAGCTAATTCCAGCCATATACTCCCCAAATCCTGCTTTCTGCCTGCTTTTCATTCTTGTAAAATTTTGAACTTTTACATTACATTTCAATTTTCCCCATAACAGATGATATAGTACTTACTTGTAAGCTTTATAAACTGTAAAATGTTAAATACCCCAAAGCTGTCCTTGTTAACATTGTCTACTCAGTGGGCACGATTGTCCCCTGAAAAGAATTCAGTAGGGCGGGATGATATATGGTTAGCCCTAATTCCAGCACTAACTATTGTGATTTCAGGGGAAATTAGGAAACTGCTTTAGGACGTACTCAGCAAATTTTGGAGTAAAGATATGGTTATGAAAGATAGCAGTTAGCCTCAGCTCTGATACTAATGAGCTCCGCCATTACAGACTCTCCCATAATCCTAAAAGGAGTGGTTCCTTCCAATGAAGGCTACATACCTTAATGGATAAGAGGGCAAAATCTGGCCTCAGAGTCAGAGTCTCCAATCCTGGCTCCACCCCTTTTGGCTGTATGGGGGCGGGGGGGGTCAGTTGTGTGACCGATGATTTGACAGACATAGAGACACCACTTAGCCAGCCCCTGGTCCATTCAAAGAGACAAGAGTTTCAAGCATATTGTGAGGAATAAAGTGCAGTAACACACTTGATGGCATTCTGAGGCAAAGTAAATGTGCTGTAGAAATAGTAATGACTATTATCATTACTCTCATGTCTGCATCCTGTGAGAGAGTCCTTATAACCATCTGTGCCAGTTAATCATGAGATAAGATCTGGATTCTCAGTAAGATAACTTGAAGAACCAAAAAATGTTAGACTAGCACAATATTCTGTTTGGTCAGTCCCTAAATCATTGTGTGTTTTTTCTGTGAAGCCCTACTCCTAACAGCTAGTTTGCACCCAATCAATCCTTTATTTTAAGTACTCCCTTTGAGTTATTTCAAGATTACTAAAACAAACTTTTTTTCCCAAGGAAAGTTCACATATTCCCTCCTCCCTGAGCATTTTCTTGAATTGCCTCTGCCTGTCCCTTTCTTCCAGATGGTCAGTCTCCTCAGTCTATCCCACTCTTGATACTGAGTAGGTTTTTCCTAACGTGTTTTTCCCTGCTCAATAACAGATATTCTCTTTGGTAACCTTAGAACTTTGTTTTGAGCAATATTATACCCATTAAAGAAAAACAAAATCCTAACTGTTCTAAAGTTGTCTTTACCTCTTTCATTGTAAGGAAAGTTTTGCAAAGCAGCCCACATTTCTCCACAGCTGACATTGATTTTTAACAGCCCCCAAACGAAGCCCAGAGTGTACTGGGGAGTGTACTCCCCATAGAGAATTCAAGATCCCTTGAAACATGTGAAATGGTTTTGCTGTGTATTCCTCTCAGGCATTGTAAAAGGTAGCATCACTATATTTGGATCTTGGAAATTTATAAGATGTGGACATGTGTTAAATAGCTTAAATGTTACATTAAAATTTCCACAGACAACACTCAGTCTGAATGTTATCTAAATAAACTTTAAGTCATACAGTTGGGCACAGAAAAAAATGGTTATTGGAACAGACAAGAACACAGCTGTAAGGAACGATAGGCCAGGTAGGAAAAGAAATGGAAAATTAAATGATCTCAATTTCAAAGTCTCCTTGAAAAGCTTAAGTGGGACTTAGAATATTTTACATGCACTAGCTGATCTGATGTTCTCCATCTGTGAGTAGGCCCTGGAGGCTGCCGGGCCATTAAAAGCAGAATGATGACTGGGGTAGCAGGTGCAGTGAAGTGGGAAGGTGTGGAGCAAATAAAACAAGTCCATGGCATCTATAAGAAATGTGGACCCCTAGGAAATTTTAAAAGGTTTTGCACTGTGGTATTCATGACGTAGGTGTTAGAGGTATGATGGCAAGTGTATTTCTCATGAAATGACTTCAATTACTTGCATATTGTTATTTCTTTAGAATTCCAAATACTGTACTATACAATTGCTTCAGACTGAAAGACTTGCCTTGACAAATTGCCCTTTAATGCAATTCATTGGCCCATTGTCAATGGGAGTGTTGCCTGAGCTACACCCTTTGGTAAAATTGTTTTCTAAACCTACTGCTGTGAGTCAACTATTCTCCTCCCATGAGTTTTCCTTGACACTCCTTGACATCTGTATTAAATTGAAGCATCTTATTAACACCTTTTCGGATTTCCAGCATTCCACTTGATGCATCTCTTTCTTACACCCTCCACTTGAATCTCTGCTCTATCTCTGTGCCCTAGAACCTGTTTATTTCCTTTTCTATATATTCCTGCCCCGGCCTTATTCATCCACTTGTCCGCAACTGCTTTTTCTTAGTACATTGAACAAGTTCTCTCTTTTGGTTGATGCAAACTCTCTTCTTGAGTCCTCAAGCTGGATGATGAGAAACTTACAAAGGGCAAATTTCTAAAGAATTGTCGAGATTCTACTGAGGACAATTCTTTCTTTTTATATTAAATGCAAAGCCATTTTACAGTAAATATTTTTTAACTTTTTTTTAAATCAACAATTTCTTTTTCTTTGTTCATAATCCTCATGCTAGGCTAAAGAGATTCTACTTTTTCTCCAAAACTTCATACTGTCCAGCAGCAAATCCCATTGTCTCTATCTCCAATAGACCTCAAATTCAATATTTTCTCATGACTTGCATTTTACCTCACTAATCTAAGCCACCAGCAGTCCTTGCCTTGGATACACTAGAGTCTCTTCTCCACACAGCAGCCTGAGTGAGCCTTTGAAAACATATTAGCTCATGTTCCTCCCATGCTCACAAGCTCTTGCCAGTTCCAAATCCCTTTCAAAATAGAAATACTCATGATGGTCAATAATGTTCTACAGAATCTGACCCAATGTCTTCTATGATCTCATCTCATACCTCTCCCTCTTTCCCATCCCACCTCACCCTCCCCTTCCACTTCTTCAGATTGTCAAATGCTTGCCTTGCTCTTCTCCTTCTCATGCCACTGTTTCTCCAGACCTTGTATTGCCAAATCTTCATTCACTCAAGTTCCTGATCATGTTTCTCTCCTCTAAGAGATATTCCCTGACCATTGACTTAAAAATAGTACTACTCATCTCTCTCTGTTTCTTTACCATGCTTCAATTTTCTTCAAAGTGCTCCTCTATGTCTCTTATAGTATTTATCAGTTATCTAGTTATTTTATGTCTCCTAGATATTGCTCTAAAAAGTAACTAGAATGTAAAAATAGTAAGAAAGCAAACTTTATTGGTATGGTTCTCTGCTTTTACTCACTGTGCCTGCAAAGCTGCCTACCGCATAGAAGGTGCTCTCAGGGAGTGTGTGTTGAGTGAAGAAAAGTTGGAAGTGTCTTTTTGCCCCTTTCTGAAAATAGTTTTGTAAGTATCAGTAGTAATTTTATTTCAGAAATCCGCTGATGCGCTTCTAGAATAAAAGCAGGGATGAGGGAGTAAGTAAGTAATTCCACAGCTTTCAGTAGTAGAAGCAGCCACTGTGGCATGCTCCTAAAAAGTTAGCTTGCAAGATATTGTGGCGGTCATATCACCAAACCATACCTGTTCTCAGTTAAGCACTGGTGTTGCTTTGACTATGTTAGGTACATAAGAAAGAAGCCCCGATAAATCTGGTGAATTTCTAAACTTGACCAGTTTTACATGAAGGCATCAATGCCTCACACTCTATAAAAGTAGGGAGAACACCCAGGTGGATTTTCCTCCCACCCCACTATTTGGTAAAATTTAGTTCCATAGCTAAAGTCTTGGTGTAACATTTTTCTCAAGTAAATTTAAGTACAGAGGTCATGGTTTTCAGCCAGCTTGTTGGGATTTTTTAAAAATTGTTAGTATTCCCAAAACAAAGATTTTTCTCCATCTATCTTCCTTCACTCAGATGTCAAGCATCTCTGCTATGGTTTTTGACAATACCATGTCCTAGCACATTTTCTAAGATACCTACTCTAAGAGCTGGAGATTGGCATGTTTCCTAAATGTGGTGAAATCTTTGGCTTACCATTGTGTATGCTAAAAATTCATTGGACATTTTTAAAAAATGCAGTCTGTCATTCCATTGAAATACAGTCCAGGCCATAGCTGCTGAAGGAGTTTGACTTTTCCCAGATATCAAGAATCCCTCTGGTGAAAACAGAGCAGAATATGGAATAAAGGCAGAAAACTCTAGCCATCAACTTGAGGATTTTGAATTTCATTTTTTTTGGACGCATTCTAAAGAGAAAGATAACAAATATAGACTTTAACTTTTTTATCTTTAACATGCAAGTTAAAATTTAAACTGTGTACTTTAACTTCTTCTAAAAATTTTAAAGAGAATTGATATTCAAAATTGGGGCAGTTTTATGATTGAAGTGTGTTTATACATTTTATTATCAGATATCCAGTGTTTCATTTAATCTCATGATAGAACCTCTGATAGACTGTGTTAAAGACTACGGTAAACTTAATTTAGGATGGTAAAAAAAAAAAAAAAAAAGAGGAGTTATTTTCCAGTTCTGTATATAGTGTGATCTTGGAGTCAATTGAATTAATGAAGTATTTTCATCCATTTTTCAATTTTGGAGAAATAAAATAATTCCCTTCCATTTATTCTTAGAGGAGCCATATAGAAAGAGTGATTTGCATTGGGGAAATGACCTCCTTAGATACTGCCTTAGGAGATAACTGATCAGATTGGGTTAAAACCCATATCTTCACCATAGATAAATGGTATGTATAATGGGTTAAAATATAGAGATTTGGGAATGATATTGGGGGGGGGGGTCATTCTAACCCTTAATGTTATTTAATGCAGAGTATATCTTTGTCTCTCTCCATCCCACTCCTTATTCTCATGTGGTATAAATTATACATTTTTTTCATCTTTTTTATCCTCACTCGAGGATATTTTTCCATTGATTTTTTAAAATAAATCTTTATTGTTCAGATTATTACAGTTGTTTCTCTTTTTTCCCCCCATAGCTCCCCTCCACTCGGTTCCCACCCCACCCCATGCCTTTACCGCCCCCACCCCAGTCCTCGTCCATAGGTGTACGATTTTTATCCAGTCTCTTCCCACATCCCCCACACCCCCTTTCCCCTGAGAATTGTCAGTCCACTCCCTTTCTATGCCCCTGATTCTATTATATTCACCAGTTTATTCTGTTCATCAGATTTTGTATTCACTTGATTTTTTGTAGAATTTCAAATGAAATTCTTGAATGAGAAATACAGAATTCCATGCCTTCCCACCCTTCTTCTTTGGCACTTACTGCCAGAATACAGTGTTTCATTCTGCTCTGCCTATCCATGTTGTAAATTTTATAGGGGCACCTCCCACAGGTAGAACGTATGTTGTCTGGTCTTGCTTAAGGATGGGCACAGACTCTGTCTCTTTTTGGTGTCTTTCTGCCCACAGTTACACCCCACACTCTCCAATATTAACTTTATCAGGATAATCTGTCATCATCTGCCTTTCTGTCTTAACCTCTTTCTCAAATGGCCTTAGTTTGGGGACAGAGAAAGGTGTGATTATTTCTTCAAATCCAAAGGCTACAATAGACATTTCATTTCTTGGTTAAAAAAGAAGTTAGAACAATTTGTCACTTCTCAAAGCATCTCACTGAGCTCAGTGGAAAAGAAAAAAAAATTACACACATATGATTGTTATAGTATAAAATACACTGAATCTGGGAAATATAAATATTCTTACTTTGAGGAAACAGATTAACTATTTATAAATACATTTAAGTGAATAATTAGCAATGTGGGAATTACTTCAGCAGTGCTTGAGGTATCTTTAACTCTGACCTGTAGCTATGGGACTGTTTCAGCTTCCTCAAGCTGCCATGGCTATACTTAATCTGTTCCACTATGTCACAGAATGTTTATTTTTCCACATTTTCAGCCCATTACCATCTTCAGTATAACGTGGGCTCTTACAACTACTCCTGGTCTCATAATTGGTGAGTACTTCCTGACATCTCGGCGTTCAGGAAGCAGAGGAAAGACCTTCCCAGGAAGTAGGTTGGAGTTCACTCAGGGCCAGGGAATCAGTGTAGCCATACAGGGACAAATATATTTTGTATCGTCTTTGTACCACAGGAGAATGAACCAATATCCTAAGCATGCTGGCATTTCTATTTTGAAAAAAATTTAACCTGGAGAGATGATTATAAGAAATATGCTAGGTGGCTTCAAGAGTTCTGAAGAAGTTTGTAGAGAGTCCCTGCTATAAGATCTTCCAAAAAGCAAAAATAGGAATAAATGGGTAGAAAACATAATCTGAAAAAATAACTTTCTAACAATTACAGCTGTAATGCCATGAAATAAACTACCTTCAATAACAGCGAGCTGCCTTGCACCATCTTATGGTGATGTTGTCCAAAGGATTCCTACTCAGACTGAAAAATAAGACCCTGTCCATTTGAACTTTGAAAATCTATGATTCTATGAAAACTTCTCCCATAAGAAAAACACAGAGATACTTAAATTCAATTTTTGAAGGAGAAAAATTTAATATATTTTATCTTATTTATACATTCCCCCTAAATTACAAAGTCAATTGCTGCAAATATATTCTGCTACAAAGCTTTCTGTAAGAAAAATCTCTATAAGAACATACATCTCATTAACATTTCCTGTAAATAAATTACTTCAAATAATAATTTTTGAAAGGATGTACAGAAGGGAAATAATGCAGAAACCAGATTGTAAGTGTAATTGTTACATAGCAAACATTTGACTGAAATGCTCAATTTTTATGTTGCCCAGCGTGTAGAATCCTGTTTGTACAGACTTTGGTTATTGAATAGGTTAGTTTGAAAATTTTTGTTTTCACAGACATATGGAGGAAATGTAAATCTTAATTATCCTAGTAAATGTGTGTGGGAAGCTTAAATTTTTAATAGACATGCAGGCTCAGGTTCAATTTCTACTGGGAGAACTTGAATTTGAGACTAAAGATAAACGTTAAGTAAAAAAAATAAAATTAAGGAGTGACTTTAAGTTTATAAAAGAAAAGGTCAAAAGTAACAACTATAAATTTTTACCTTATGCTTTAGACATAATGTTTAGAAGTGATAAAGTAAAAAAAAAAAAGATAAAATGATTTCAAAGAATGAAGAACCTGTGGTTTTTATAGATTAGCAATATGTAGATCTTACAAGTCATTATATATATATATATATATATATATATATATATATATATATAATCAGTGGATGCAGAAAACAGAAACTGTATCTTTGTGGGAGAAAAGAAGTTGTAGGGGAAGGTTGATGCAGAAAAATCAGATGTTGCTACCGGCCAGTTAGGAGCTTATTTAGGGCAATGGAACCTTACTATGTACTCCCTGTCTTGAGAGTTCATTTTGTGAGAACTCCTCATATTACTTTAGGACCTCAAATGTATAAAATATATATTTTGAGGTCAACTAGTGACCTCACACTGTTATCATCTGTGTGGTAAGTATTTTGAGATCGCAGATCCCATAGGAAACTCCACGTAGGTTGTGCAGCCTTGGGTTCAAAGATGAAGTCATGTTGTGCTTCAGACATGTCTATGTATTTCCCAAACCTGGATACTGAACAGTTTCTCCCATTCCTCGCTGACTTCAGGTCGGGACAGATGCAGCTCTGGTCTGCATTCTCAGCTTTACCCCGCCATCCTGCAGAGCACGTAAGGAATACGTGTGCTTACCAGTCTAATGCTATCAACACTCAGGGAATGCCGAAGCCTGAAAAAGTAATGATCTCTCTATTAGCTTGGTTTCCCATACATTTTGACTATGTTAAAAAGATTGGTAATCTGTGAAAATTCTCTGCGCTTTACATGACAACTGGGGTTAGGTTGGAAAAATAACATGTGTTCATGGTAGGCATCACATACAATCTAGAAAGATGAAACAATGTCCCTTGAGAATCTGAATGGACTACTTTTGTCTGTCTTGTTATGCTGGTTCTGATTACGTATAGGTGAAAGTAAATATTGGAAAACACAAGTAAGCAGTTTGAGGGAAAACAAGTTGTTGTTTTCTTTTATAAAGGCCTTGATGGAAGACCTGCAATTAGTTTGAAATTATTTGGAAAGTATCAACTGCTTTCTGTGTGTGTGTGTGTGTGTGTGTGTGTGTGTACCAAGGCCTTTAATTGAACAGTAAAAACAGTGTTTCAAATTAAACGGTGATCTGTGTTACAAATTAACTCTGCTTCATTTCCTATTTAACATTTTTTTTCATGTTTTACATTCTATGTATACCAAGATACACTGGGAGTTTTTTATCAAACTATAACTTGGAGTAGAAATATGGCTTTTATTTTATAGATAATCTCCTATCTGGAGGAAACCGATCCTCCAGCACCGCCTAAACTCTTGAGAAGTCACACGGTCAGTGATTTTCACTGTACTTTCTTTTTTTAGTAATTGCATTTTCACAAGTGTGCACATTATTTACAAAACAAGCTGCATAATGGAAACACACTAGTTGTACTACATTCGTCACCCTTTCCAATAGACTTAGTTCTCTTTTTCTTTCTCTCGCTCTGTGATTCATATTCTTATCACATGCCTTACATTAGCCATTCTTCTGAGAGCCAAATCCTATTTCCCACTGTGCTGTGATGCACTAAATGCAGATTCAGTCTGCTTGTGACGCATTTTCTCTGAAGTGATCATATTTTCTGACACACGTGGAGTCTGGCTTTGGAGGAGTAGGTAGCATCTTTCCATACTTTACAAGACAGGCCCTTTGCACAGTCACACCGCTGGAAAATTTCCAGCCCGTGAGAACCTTTCTTGCGCTGCTTGGTGCAGACTTCCCCCTGATGGAGCACCGGCTTGCAGATTTTGGTCCAGAAGTGACGAGCACAGCAAAACCCTTCCATGCAGTCAGATGATCGCAGGCAGGGGTCTCCTTCGTGCCCTGCAGGATGATAACCAAAATCTGTCACCTCCACACTTCAGAACAGTTCTGCTTTGCCGTCAGAAGCACATAAAGTAGTTTTACTTATGCTGCTTTCCATAATGTCTTGGATTAACAGCAACTGGCTCTTCCTCTAATCTGACCAATCCGTTATTGTTTATTTTCATGTTTGCTGTCTGAATATCAGATTTAGCAAATAGCTAGACTGTATTTTGTCTTCTCTTTATTTTTTCATTCTGTACTTCTAGATAGTTCCCTGCTCATTATTATTTCTCCTTTTACTAGTTGAGTGGAAATAAGAAAATAAAACGAATTGCTTTCAAATTAATTAATGTTATACTTTTCTTGAGAGTTGTAAACAAGCTCTGATTGAAGGAGGGGGCTGAAATTCTCAGGAACTCCTAAGATCATGCATCAGAGTCTAGCCAGGAAAACGGAAACTGATTCTTCAAACTACAAGGTATTTAATGCAGAGAACTGGTCACATGGGTAGAGGTAGGGCTAAGAAGTACCAGAGGATGCTAAAGCAACACAGCAGGAAGCCACTACTACATTCAGGCTGGAGAATCCAGGGGAGCCAAGGATGGCAGAACAGAGGGCCGGGATCACTAGCTGGGATGAGAACTCATCAGGCCCAACTGATGGGACTAAAACCCCAAGGAGATACAGCTCTGCCAGAAGCACTACTGGAGGCAGGGAGAACATGTTGGCTTTTTCTTTCCTCTTCCTCGCAGGGTCCCACCACAGCAAAACCCGTGTGGCCAGGAGCCACTGACAGGGAGTCTAGGAAATGCAGTCTAGAAAGAGTTGTGATACAGAGAAAGGGCAGAAAGCCCCAGGGTCAACCACAAAGTCATCATAAAAATCATGTGGAGCTTTGGCTGTTATAGCTCAGTTGGCTCGGCATCATCCTGTGCACCAAAAGGTTGCCGGTTTGATTCCTGGTCAAGGCACATGCCTGGGTTGCAGGCTCAATCCCTGGTAGGGGGTGTGGAGGAAATAGCTGATCTATGTTTCACTCTCACACATTGATGCCTCTCTCTCTTTCTCTCTCTCTCTCTCCCAAAAAAGAAAAATCAAACACACACATACAAAACACGTGGAAGCACAAATCTGGGTATTTAATTCAGAAAAAAATGTTTAAGTCAGCAAAGAGCCTGCCTCCAAACATCACAGTTGGGTTGATGTGTAACCTGTATAAAGAAAGGGTCAGCAGACTTCTCTGTTACATACAGATTGGAAATAAAGTTGGTTTTTTTAGATCATATGTATCATAGCTCCTCAATTCTACTGCTGTCTTACAAAAACAGCCATTGATAATGCCTAAACGAATGAGCAAGTCTGTGACACAGTAAAAGATTATTTACAAAAACAGGCAGCAGAACAGATTTGGTTCCTAGGCCATAGTGTGAGAATCCTGGTCAAAAGGGTTTTCTGTCATCCCAAATGTAACCAATCCTACTGTGTAATGTGAACACAACTCACTAGCCATCAGCATAAGGTTTCTTCCTTCTACCCATCATAAAATTACACATATAATTATATATAAATACTTAGCAAATTTGAAAGTACACAATGACATAGGCATCTTTGAGTAAAGAGAAATACTCATGTATTAACAATTCCATGTGAATTTGGTGGAGTAGTAATAAGAGATATGGGTAAAGAACTTAGGCCTTTAGGAGTGTAGGCAAAGGGTAATTGAAGAAGAATTGTCAATCTCTAGTCCTATCCACATGACCATTTGTATTCCAGGTCAGACTAAGGTCAGTATCCAATATAATACTCTCTCTGCAAAACATGAGAATGTGGGGAAACAGTTTTTGTGTTCAAGCAAGTTGGGGAAATACAGTATTTTAAGAAGTTAATCAGTTTTCCTCATTGCTGGACTTCTCACAGCCTTCAATAGAGCAATCTATATATATAAAAGGCTAATATGCAAAGTGTCCCATCTATATATATAAAAGGCTAATATGCAAAGTGTCCCATCTATATATATAAAAGGCTAATATGCAAAGTGTCCCATCGGGAGTTCAACCAGGAGACCAGGAGTTCGATCACTCACTATGACATGCATTGACCACCAGGGGGTGGTGCAGAACGAAGGAAGGCCCTGGCCGGCAGCCAAAAGGTCCAGTTAGGCCCTCATCTATGGCCAGGTCTAGGGACCCTACTGTGCACGAATTTCGTGCACCTGGCCTCTGGTGTTTATTATAAAGTCCCAAAAATGGTGAGATATAGTATTACAAAACTTTTGAACACAAGACACTTTTATTCACAGAATGTCTTGAAAGAGTTGTGCTCCACAGAATAGACTTGCAAAAAGCTTCCTTTAAAAATGGATGTGTTTCATACTTTCAAAATTTTACTACTGGTAATAAGGTTCATATTTTCAAATTTAATTATCAGGGATTCAACTTCTGAAATATTTTGATACAATTAAGAAGATTTATGGCTATTCATAATCACACTAGAAACCAATTATTCTTGGTAATTTTACTTTATGAATAGTATGGTAGTTGTCTAGTGAAATAAAATTTCTGAATCTGCAAAGGTGAGAAAGACTCAAAAACATAGTGATTCAGTCATTTGGAAGCAAACATTTTCTTATTTATTTTTCAGAATGCTTTATCCTTTGATGTGTGACAAATGCTTGCATAGGCAATATCTTCTAAATCTCATGTAAAAAGACAGGGTTGTTAAGAAAATGACAGAGTTGATCAGACTACTGCAATTCTTGTAACACACATTTTCTAATAATTTAAGATCTCTAAGAAGCTCTAAGCATCTTCAAAATTAAGAATTAACAAATCCAGTTAAAATCTTGCCTTTAAACTATCTTCTTTGTATATTTCTAAAACCAATGGAATCAATTAACTATATTTTCTATACATTTTTATGAAACAATAAAAGTAAACATAGAACTACAGTTATCCCTACCTTTTATGTGTGACATCTTAGTGTGTGGTCTTCCTAGATTCTGCCACCCCAAGTCGTGGTTTGAGTAATGGCCATGGTTTCGATCTTTGTGCCGAGTGCCATCCAGAGCTGCGATGTGCGGGGTTAAGATGCTCTCAGTGACTGGGATGCAGATGCCTGGAGATAGTCAGGTAAGCAGTTAGTCTTATTCAATTCTATACAATGTGGTTCTTATCTATGTATTCTCCTGATGTAAGGCCTGAAGCCGTATATCTATCTATCTATCTATCTATCTATCTATCTATCTATCTATCCATCCTCCTACCTGTCATCTATCTCTTCATTTGTCCATTTGTTCATTTACCAACTTATTGAATCTGAATATTCAATAGTTTGGCCCTGAGTCCAAATTTTATTGGCATCTTGTCTCTTTCAAGACTAAGTGACCTTGGGCAAAAATAGGAATAAAAATAGAAATTCATTGTAATACTTTAAACAATAAAACAAAATTTAAAAAAATAGAAATTCATTTTACTGAGCTATTGTGAATACTTGTGCAGGCTCAGAATAGTGCTATAGTGAAGTATTAAATTAATATTACCTATTCATACTTTAAAAATGTCTGTCCAGACATGCATCTTTGGGACTCATGTCCCTTTGTTCAATCACCAGTACAATCCTAATCTACACTGTAAACCTCTCTAGGGTATGAGGTCATCTTCCCTTTACCTCCTGTCCAAGGCATTTCCAGTAGGACTATGCCCAGAGGTAAGGAACAAGTATAAGAATATGAGCCTGATTATGTTGTTTGTGTGACTGAGTGTATGTTTCTGATCACCTTCTGCAATTATTTAGTGTTTTTACCACATGTTGTCTATGGTTTTTCATTTCATTATTGCTGAATTTGTGCCCATAAGTTAATTGAGATTGAGTGTAGCCATGTTTATGGAATGGCTGGCGAATAGACTCCTGTATCTCCTTTCATAGGAACCAATCACTTTGTTACCATCTGAGTGTGCCACCAGGTAAGGCCTTCAAAAGAGGATAATGAGTATAAGATTCAAGGTATGAAACGTATGAAATTGGGAGACGGACTCACAATTGCATTGGTAAATCATAGCAGATTATTTTCTTTAGTTCTTTTGGATGTCTTTGCTCATGTGCTTAGTGGAATAGAACTAGCTATTTAAACGCAACTCTTCAAGAGGATAAGTCCAACGCAGCGTAGATTATTAAATACAGAAGGTGATCAAAGCCTAGGGACACTAAGATTTTAGAGGTAGTCCATGTAATCTTATCTAAACTATGCTCCAATTCTTGCCTATTTGGAAAGACTCCTTACATGTCAGGAATCCAAGGAGAAGGCAGCCTAACATGAAAAGGAAAAGGCCCAGCAACACTGAACACTATCTTTACCGTTATTGCAGCGGTTACCAGGACAACACATGCCATCTCGATGGCAGCGCTTCTTTTTCCTTCGACACACCATGCAGGCTGAAGATCCTTGGTGGGGACTGTGGCAGTATCGCCCAACTTCACATTCCTTATCACTGCTGCAAGGGTAGGCCTGTCAGGAAGTGGAAAAACACCACAAGCAAAGTAGATTAGATCTTTTAACGCTTATGAAAAGTTGTTGCAAATTATGATGGAAAATAAGTCACGATAGTACCATTGTATTTTGTTCTGAGCATAGATCCTACGTAGAGACACTTACTTAATTGAGAGCCTTAGAAATATTGATTATTGATGTGAAAAAAAAATAAAGTTTACCATATATTTTCATTGACACAATTTTGGATTAAAATTTAGACTTTTCCCCCTGGCCAGTGTGGTTCAATTGGTTGGGTATCATCAGGTACACCCAAGGGTTGACAGGCTCAATTCCCCCATCAGGGCATGTGCTTGGTTTGCAGGTTTGATAACCAGTGGGGGACATGCAGGGGCAGCCAGTCAATGTTTCCCTCTCACATTGATGTTTCTCTCTCTCCCTCTCTCTTCCTCTCTCTCTCTAAAAATAATCTTTAAAAAATCACCACCAACAACAACTTTGCAATGATTCGTAGAGCCATTAAGAGTGACTTTGGGAGCTTGGAAAGAGTTATGATTCTTACATCGCCACTGATTTTAAGTGTGTAAGAAACAGCCAGCTTAGCCACTCCACTTTCATCTGCTAGCCTAGGATGAATGGAGGGTTAAATAACAAATGGCTGTGCTAGAACCTAAAACACATCTGTCTCATTATGGAGCACATATTTTAAGAGTGACAGCCATGCCCTAGCTGGTTTGGCTCAGTGGATAGAGCATCAAGCTGTGGACTGAAGGGTTCCAGGTTCGATTTCAGTCAAAGGCACATGCCCAGGTTGCGGGCTCAGTCCCCCAGTAGGAGACGTACAGAGGCAGCCAATCAGTGATTCTCTATCATCATTGATGTTTCTATTTCTCTCTCCCTCTCCCTTCCTCTCTGAAATCAACAAAAATATATTTTAAAAAAGAGTGACAGCTCACACTCCCTGCCAGAGAGCAGCAAGGAGCAGAAGCACTTCCAGCGAGGTGGTGAGCAGCAGCAGCAGTGTCCTGAGTGGTCAGAGAGATGCTAAGCTGCAATCACATCATTGTGTTCTCAGGAAACAAACAAGCAGGCTCCTTATACACAATAGCCCTAAAGGCTACTGCACCTTTAATTTATACAGAGAGGACTTCTATTCCTACTTCACTACCAGGTTATGTGTTTACAAGACTAGTTAAGCAGTGTCATATTATCTCAAAAAACAAAAACATATTACACAGTTATATATTCCTTGCCTCTTGGAAGTCATTGGAACACTTAAAATGCCCCTTTTCAGAGACTCAGAGTTGATATCTCACACCACACATCAAACTTACTCATATTTTGAGACACCTTGACAATTAACAGCGAGACTTATTTATGTCTTTTTTTTAATTTGGTAGTTCATCCCCCGCCCAAATTTCAGATTAATGCATTTTTTTTAAAGCAAGCATAAATGACATGAATACAAAACAGATACCATTATAATAATCTAATTATTATTTAACAGGAAAGGAGAAAACTAGATAATATAGGCATGCCATTTATACAGCTTTGCCAGGAACTTGCAGTTAACATTCTCCTAGTCTGTCCCACAGATCACTGGGGAAAGGATGGAAACCAGGTGCATGCCCAGTAAGGTCTGGGAGATGTGGGAAGATGCTTATTTGTCAGTTATACCTGGGAACAAGTCAGTGGCCAGAATAGCCTGGCCATTGCAAAATCTCAATACTTAACTCCTGAACAAAGGACACGGCCCCCTCTCTTGCTGCTCCCTCCTGACCCCTGGCTAGCAGGACTCTCGGACGAATGAATTTTAATTAGCCTGATGCTACACTGAACCCAGGTCCAACATGGAATGGAAACCTTGGACAGTGGCCCTATTTTGGGCTTTGCTGGAGCCCTAGCTACATATTTTCCTGGACTAGTTTAAGGACAATGGATCTTTGATACTCAAGAAATATAATTCCAACCTAGCCAGTTTGGCTCAGTGCATAGAATGTCAGCCTGCAAACTGAAAGGTCCCAGTTTTGATTCCGGTCAAGGGCACATGCCCAGGTTGTGAACTCAGTTCCCCAGTGTGGGGTGTGTAGGAGGCAGCCGATCAATGATTCTTTCTCATCATTGATGTTTCTATCTCTCTCTCTCCCTCACCCTTCCTCTCTGAAATCAATAAAAATATATTTAAAAAAATACACACAAATTTATTTTTAAAAAAAGAAATATAATTCTATGCCAACGAAAACCATTTAGTCTCCTAGGAGAGTCTTAGAAAATTCATTTTCTAAAGATATGGTAAGAGCCACCTCACTCCCACTAGCAACAGGGGAATTCCACCCACCGATTCCTCCGACGACAACAAAACTATGGGATACAATTTTTGTGATTCAAATGAGTGCGATCTGAGTGCTTTATGAAATGAGGTTTGATGGCCTCACTCTGTACACATTGTTCATTCCTTTCCCCCTCTGTCCTTCTCATTCTCTCTGTTTCTGCCATCGCCTTTTCTCCTCTGTACCACTCCTACTCCTGTGTATGCACTGTGTGTATACATGAAACCCCCATGTGTTTTTCATTTAGATTGGACCATCTTCAGTTAGAGGAAAGAAATATGAAGTTGCTGTGTGAGTCTGAAAACTTTACATGTGGTTCTATGAAAAAAACAACGTACTTTTAGCTTCATTACAATGTACGGTTTACCCTCAAAAGGAAATAAAAAAATAGAAAAGCCACTAGCTTTAAATTGAGAATGCTTTTGAAGAACCGCACAGTAGCAATACCTGATGCCTATATTATTATAAATGAGCCAGATACAGCTATAAAATGAATTTTCAAATTATTATCCCATTCTGAACTTCATTAGGCTTAAGGGAGATTCTTAATGAAGTTGAATTTGGAGTACTAGGCCATTTTTCAAGGCTCCAAATCTGATGAAAACAAAACAAATGTCACTTCCTGACTTGCTACACTCTTTCCCTCAAGCATTTTACTCCCTTCATATTTAGACCCATTCATTTTAATTGAAACACAATTCACATGGATCTGATTCATTTACATTCATTTCATCAAATTGTTTTGCAAGAAACATTTGATGTCTTACAAGTTTTTTTTTTTCCCTTCCTCAAAAATAGGACATGTTCTTTCAACAGAAATAAACATGTGCTACCTAAAACATCATGCGCAATTTACAACTCAAATAAAAAATCTTGAAGAGAATCAGAATATAAAATAATACTTGGTTCCAGTCCTAAAAAAATAATCTACATGGTAAAAAAAAAACAAGTTGTTTGCTGAAAGCACTTATTTATTCAAAAATTGTGGAAAGCCCATTATCATCTTTTCATGCTTAGTTGATAAGAAATGAAAAATATTGAAATGAAAAAAATTTGATACAGATGATATTACACAAAGTAATAAGCAAAGTATTCTTCATTTGAATGGGGGCACAGAAAAATTCTGACAATTTTTCAGGAAAAAAAAAAGCTCATTTTGTCTGAGGCAGCCTTTTAGAGGGTAGGTAGTTTTATTATGTTTCAATATATCTTTTAATTGACTTAAACCAAAAATGACACAGACAAAAATTATGCAGGATTTTTTAACGGAAGCTTATTGTTAATATGAACTTATAATTGGAATGAAATCCAGAGTGTAATATTGAGAGGAATTCTTTGACAATTAAAAAAAATGAATAATTGAAATTCAAGTCTATGTTACACAACTTCTAATATACTTATGAGAATCTTGGTTCCAATAAATAGCTTTATTTATTAATAAAATCAAGAAAGGATGAGATACATTAATGGAAGCAGGTTTTTGGAAAAGCAGGTGATATTTGGGGGCCTGCTTGGCCTTCTGAAATCAGTGTCCCCCAGCACAGACCCACTCAGCCACAGTTTCCCTTTCCCTTGCCATAGGCATTAGCAAGATAATGCAGAACATGAGAAAATACTACGGATCTGACACATGAATAGCAAAGCTTGTGTTTTCAGCCCAATGAATTATCTGTTAGTAAAGAGTCTTAAACAAATAATTTTCAACTCAAGTATGAGGACTCTGCAGCCTGCTATTGGCCCACACATTAACCCGTTTAGAATGTCTGAAAATGGTATCATAGTAGGCAAGAGAGAGGGGGAAGGAGGAAAGAGGGAGGGATGGTGAAAGAAGCACTTGGTAAAAGATTTGTGAAGGATCCTGAAGAAGTGATGACTGTGGTGATTAACAGACCACTGAAGGGAATTATATACATTAATAAAAGTGGCATTCAGAAACTTTCTCATGAAAAATAATCTTTATTTTCCATTTACTTTGGCTCCAAAAATCTGTTCCTGGCCTGATTTGATGATGGGTTCATGACTAACAAAAAGTAAATTTGAGTGCCTGACTTTAAGTTTCCATTTAACAAAAATAATAATATGTTTCCCTGGTACTTGTGTTATAAATGAATAGAAAGACTGATTTATTTTACCTGCTATTGAAAGTGTTCATAGTGAAGTTTTATGACTCTTTGGGGTAGGCTAGTAAGCTAGGACAAGCAGAAAAGGGAAACTGAGGCAGATAGTTAAATTCTATCTTTCCTAAATGAAGGATAATTAAGAATAAAGGATTTGCACTTCTCCTCAACCAGAGGGTAAATAATTTAAGTCACCCTGCTCAGAGGGGTAGATAGCAGAAACCTAATTAGTGCCATTTGCCAACTGCCCAAGGCCAGATGAAGTTCAGAAAATAAATATCACTTTGTACATCAGCATAAAGCTGCTGGATATTTTATTGATCCTCCCCTAAGACCTCCCCTAGATGCCGAGCTTTTAATACCTCTCAAAACCAAACCTAAGGTCCCAGGACACGCTCTCCCTCCCAGGGACACAGGAACACACCAGCTTTTCTCCCCTTCTCCCTACTTCTTCACCCCACAGGTATCTGTCTCCTAAACATAAAGGACCCCAAGAGGCTTGCATCCAAGGGCAGCAATGGGCAGCAGCAGTTCATCCCAGAAAAACCCTCTGAACCTGTCCCCAAGAACCCCTTTTTATGACTTCTTAGTGAGCCAAAAAAGACCAGCCCGGACTCATGTCCCCAGCCCTTCCTTGTTTCAATGTCCCCAGCTTTGATAACCGTCCTCTAAAATTCACCTGAGCAAAGTCAAGAACCTACACACTACTGGCCAGCCCTGGGCAGACACACCAAGGTGCAGGGCCCCTTCCTGGTAACAGTTTCATTTACTTGACTTTACGTGAACAGTCTGAGAAACTGTGACAGTCTGCGTCACTGTAAATCAAGTGATCGAATAAGGGAGGGACTTTAGTACACTGTCCTATCCTAAAATACTCCAACACTGAATCAGAAATCGGGCTGTGTGAGCATCCAAGAATCATCACCTTCATGCAGAGTCATTCTTGATTTAGGCTTGGTCACAATTAGGAGATGAATTCATTTTAGACACCTAATAATAGCAGATGATGATGGATCATAAATTAAGAATGTCTGAGAGCTGTCCACAATCAGGCCAAACACAAAGAAGATTTGCCCAATCCCCTTTCTAGAAAAAAAAAATGTGGTTTCCATAAATAGTGGTACTAGTTATCATTACAACCATGGCATGGACTGAAAAAAGAGAAAACACATTGGACACGACTGGAATAATGTCCATCATAAATGAGCATTTCTTTTTAGTACAAAGGATTGTTTTCAGTCATTTACTCTGTGCTAATTTGGAGTCATTATTTAACATTTCAGCAATGAAGTGAACAGGAGTCAAGGGACTTCTGCAAGGAAGTCATCTGTGTGTGCTCCGCAGCAGCAACCTGGGGATTGCAGGCCTCACTGTGAGGTGTCATGACTAAGCCTTCTGCAGTGGTGGTTTAACGCACATGTAGAGAAGGTGTTGGAGTGGTGACCTGTGAGCTGAATGTAGAGATTAGAAAAGTAAACTTGGCCACTTCTCTTTCTAGAAGCTTCCAAATACCAACAGTATGTCCTGCTGCAGCTGTTGGAAAGACAGAATACTGGCAGGAAACACGGATGAGACTGTAAACAACATTTTCTAAACTCCTTTCTTTTTATTTTTTTTAATCCTCACCTTAGGATATGTCTTATTGGTTTTTTAGAGAGAGAGAGACAGTGAGAGACATAAATGTAATAGAGAAACAGCTATTGTTGCCTCCCTATGTACTCTGACTGGGGATTGAACCAGCAACCTAGGTATGTACCCTGACGGGGAATTGAACCCATTTATTTTGTGTATCGGATGATGCTCCAACTGCCAGGGCTCATTCCATTTCTTGACTTGACAACCGTTTATGTCCAGATAAACTCAATGTAATCCGAGTTATAAGCAAAAGCCCTTCATGCAAGTAATAATCCTATATAATAAAAGGCTAATATGCAAATTGTCCCCTTGACCAGGAGTTTGCCTGGGAGTTCAACAGGGAGTTCCACCAGGGGGTGAGACTGGCCCACCAACAACCTGGGGCCTCTCCCCACTGCCCAACCTGATCACCCCAATCAGGGAAGGCCCGCCAGATCCCACCTGTGCACAGATTCGTGCACTGAGATTCTAGTAATTACATAATATTCTAATGAACAAAAGAAACTGAAATGCTACTACATCTTATTTGAACTAACTGAGCCTTTTATTTTCAATTAATCTCAAAACTGCAGAGAGAAAAGTCCTATTAATTGTAGACTTAGATTTAGGCTTGAATTTTTTCTTATTTTTCTATTGCTTCCCATTCCTTGGAATACTCAAATGCAACAATGAAGCAATCAGATTGCTGAAAACAATAAAACAAGAAAAAGTGTTTCAGGTAGCTCAGCATCACTGGCTGATGAATAAACATTTGGCCATAACGAAACCTTAGTTTAACTCCCAAGTTTTCAAAATAATGACATTGTTCCTGTTTAATCATGGGGGATAGGGTGGGGAAAGGAAGGGAGGAACATCACAAGTTGTTCATGTGGGATGACCACCCATCCGGATTTTTGCAAGACTGTCCTAGTTTTGTTGTTGCTTTAATCGGGACAATCCTTTATCCCCGCAAGCACTCTTTGTAACTACCTCGGAAGTTCTCTGAAGCCAGAAAAACATCATCCGCTGGGCAGGCAGAAAAAAGCCTGCCAGGGGTGGGGGAGTGGGAGGGGGTGGGGGGAGGGGACCAGCTGTGGGGATGAGAAACATTTGGGGTGAGTGTGAAGGTAGCAGCAAAGGGCTGGGGTCCCAAAGAAACAACAGAAGGTTGGCAATTACCATTTGGGAAACCAGATCAGACTGGCTTCCCCTAGGTCCTCAGAGAAAAGATTAATTTCCCTTCTCAGACATTTCTTAGGAGAGATCTGTATTTCAATGAACAAGCAAGGCATGCTTCTCCTTTGGTCATTTCCAAGTCCAACCCAGCCATCCTTACTGCCACTGAGGGAGGTCCAGGGGCATAGAGCTCGCCTGGCTCCTGTGCAGTTGAATCCTGCCTGCCAGCCACAGGCTGCGCAATCAGATCTTTTCCATCATCCACAATTACTCTAGAGGATAAGGGTGCACTCGATGCATCTTTGAGGATTTCTGAACGGAAAGCCAGAAGGATTGAGCTATATTAAATTCCAGGGGAAAAGTTCAGGTATTTCATGATGTTCTGGAGTTGTGCCATAGGTTCATTAAGGCAGCTGCTTGGTATTCATTCAATATTCAATAATTACTTATTCAGTATTTATTTATTGAACACCAGCTATGAACCAGACATAACTGGCTCTGGGATGTACAAATATTTTGCCTGTGTTACTCCTAAAATAACTTTGAAAAACAAACATCTCAGCATAAGTTTATGTTTATTATTATTGAACATTGTATAAAATGAAGTTTGCAGTGATTGACATGATGCCATTGATCAATGCATATTGATTCTAAAATACATCACAACATATTTATTGATAGATTTTGAAAATTAAATTGTCTTAAAAAACATTCAGTTAAGTTTTAAGATTTACAAGTCATTACAACTAATTTGGGTGTTCTGTATCCATAATTTTCCAACTGGTGGGGCCAGGCTTCGCTTTTTTAAAAATTATGCTTATTGATTTTTAGAGAGAGAGGAAGGGAGAGAGCGAGAGAAAAACATTGATGTGAGAGCGTAACATCCACTGGCTGCCTCCTGCACATCCCATAACGGAGATCAAGCCCACCACCTAAGCATCTGATGAAATCAGCAACCTTTCAGTGTGTGGGACAAGGCCCAACCAACTGAGCAACACCAGCCAGGGCCAAGCTTCACTTTTAAAAAATTAATGGTAAAACAAAGAAAGAAAGTGCCTTTGTGCAATTAGGATGCCCTGATCAACCACTAAGAGTATCTTTGTTGCCCTGACCAGTTTGGCTCAGTGGATAGAGCATCGGCCTGCGAACTGAAGGGTCCCAAGTTCGATTCCGGTCAAGGGCATGTACCTTGATGGCGAGCACATCCCCAGTAGGGGGTGTGCAGGAGGCAGCTGATTGATGTTTCTCTCTCATCGAAATTTCTAACTCTCTATTCCTCTCCCTTCCTCTTTGTAAAAAAAAAAAAAATCAATAAAATACATTTAAAAAAAAAAGTCTCTTTGTTAAACTGATATTCCAAATTCTACTTTAGTTTGTCATCCAAAAAAGGTTTTTATACCTCTGGCTAATGCAGTATATTAAGATTTGGAATGTGTGATTGTTTGTTTTTTTCCCCCTCCCCTAAAATGGCAAAACTTATTATAAACACAGGTGTATTCCCAGACAATTTTAAGAAAAAAGAACAATGGAAGTTGAATATCTGGAAATTAATTCCCTTAAGGTTGTTAGACCTTTGTTTTTGATATAAAAGTTCATAACGGAGAGAATTTCTAATAATACTGCCTGGATTATAAATTAGGAATGATGGATTCCTGCCAGTGGTCCATTAACTTCCCCAATATATTCAGAAAACCTCACTTAAACAACAGTTCCATGGAAAAAAGGCAAGGTCCTCTCTAACTTCAGTTGTTCCACCCTGTTCTCTGTGTGTCATTAAGCAGAAAGGAGATTCCAGGGAATTCTCTACTTTGAACACATACCACCTTCTCAACTATAACATGCACATTATGGCTATGGATCGCGAGGTAAATGGGAGGGTTAATCTGTCCCATATGGTCTCATTGCCTAGAAAAATCTAAACCAGGCAGTTTACATGGCTAACATTTTTGCCTGTTTTTGACCCATTGCCCCACCATTTGGAATAGATAGGGCAAAGCACAGTCATATGGCATGCTCAGAAAGCAGCATCTCAGGCGTGCTTTTGCAGCCGTGTTTGCAGCCCTTTATACCCCATATACAATTATAAAGCCCTTTAGCATCCTGGGATTGGCTGAGTGTAATTGTTCTAACCAAAACTGAGGGAGAAACTGCACAATTTCAAGTTTCCTTCCAAATCCAGGATTGCGTGTCTATAATATGATCCTTCCACTGTAGCCTTGCAAATTTCCCTGACCTCACGGCCTTCAGAAAGGTAATATGGAAGGAAGAATTTTGGAGTTTTACTGCAATTTGAATTATGCCTCCACAATGAATTCATTGTTACAAGTTACTGAACTGAATCTCAGTTTCCTCCTTGATAAGATGGATATAATTCATACCCTCAGTAATGTTTCCCTACTTACCTAATCATAAAAATCTCATGGGTTTTCTCTAAAAGCTATTTGTTCACAGACCCCATAGAGACTCTAGTTTTGTAGAAGTGGATATGGTCTGGGTATCTTTAGTTTTAATAAATACTGTTCTGGTGACCATATGATCAGGAAATATAAGAAAACACCGCTTTATAGAATTGTTGCAAAGATTAAAGATGCCCCTTGGAGATTATATATATATATATTAGATAATGTATCCTGTGGCTCTTTACAAAACAAGCATTCTTCTTCAGCATATCAAGTATGATAAGTAGATGATTATGTGTTTTTATTAATTTTTATTCTTTGTATACCATCAATTCTCCTCTCCAATGAAAATCACACTTAAAATTCAAATACTGATGTCCAAGGAGATATGAAAACTTAATATACTTTATAACTGCTGTTTAGAAAATACCTTTTTATGATTATATAATAAGTCATCATCAGTAAATATTTTACTTTGAGTTATTTTTCATTTATAAAATCATGGATTTAGAAATGAGGATATAAAAGAATGTGGTGTGTGTGTGTGTGTGTGTGTGTGTGTGTGTGTATCTAAGTTATCTGAGGAACTATACTGAATAAATGTATAATGGAATTTACCCATGGCAAGGAAACAGGGTTATTTAGAACTGAGTAAAGAGGAAAATTTAGTTTTTGCTTAAACCCTACCCTTTCAAACATTTTATCATCTCCACTAGCTGCATGTGTTATCTAGTAAAGTTAATACTATTTTAAAAAGAACTAATATTATGAGATTCAAAGTGAAATTTCTTATTCTCTGCTAACTTATGCCTCTTGGTTTGCATATTAGGAAGGCTTGAAAGAACTTGGTTTTTCTAAAGACAGGCTTCTTGCAAGAGTATCAAGTCGGAAGTTTCTTGAGTAAAAATGTTCTCTCTTATTTCACAAATGTCACATTTTTAGCAGAATCAGATTATCAGTGAAACACTGATATATATATACACACACAATCCATTTGTCCAACAATTATTTATTTGAGCTAGTGTTTATTGTCTTTGCTAAATTCATTTAGGATACAAAATGAAAACTTTGCACTTCTCTAATCTTGCTTAATTCTCTTTCATTTCCTCTAGGAATTAGGCTAGACATATTAAAAGGCCACTCACTACATTCCATTCTGCTATTCTGATTTTGAGGAGACAGTTGATGAAAGCTGATAACATTGAAAGATTGTTTTCTTTTATGATTGGGAAGATGAAAAATCAGCACAGCAAAATATAATCTTCAATATTCCTTTGCAATGAAAAGATTCATAATTTCTGTTTAGGAGCTACTCTAAGCCCTGAACTACTTTTGAACCTGTGCTTGAAAATAAAAATAAAAAATGTTACTGCGCAAATTTAGAGTCATAAGCAAGAAGGCAGGCAGCAGTTTATTTCCCCCTTGCATGCTGGGAAGGTAGACAATTATTTGAGAAGTACCATCCAACATGATTATCTAGATCAGTGGTTCTCAACCTTGGCTGCACATTAGAATCACCTGGGAATCTTTTTAAAATCCTGATTTCTGGGCCTCATCCTCCAGAAATTATATTTCTTTGTTACTAATGTTGTGGCCTCACCCCATAACAAAGAAACATAATTTCTGGAGGATGCGGCCCAGAAATCAGGATTTTAAAAGATTCCCAGGTGATTCTAATGTGCAGCCAAGGTTGAGAACCACTGATCTAGATGGTTGGAGCAAGAGGATCACCTAATAGAGGTAGCACAAAGATCAAATCAGCTAAGAAACCCTTTGATTAAAAAAGTAGGATGAAGCCCTGACCTTTGTGGCTCAGTGGTTGAGAGTAATCCCATGCACCAAAAGATCCGGGATCGATTCCCAGTCAGTGCACATGCCTGGGTTTCAGACTAGCTCCCCAGTGGGGGTGTAGAAGCAGTTGATAGATGTTTATCTCTCATTGATGTTTCTATCTTTCTCTCCCTCTCCCTCTTCTTCTTCTAAAATCAATAAAAATATATTTTAAGAAAATAAAATAGGATGAAGAGGTGGTTCATAGTTCTAACACAGAACTCTGCCTAAGCAAATCATCTATTTTTGCCTCTGCCATTTAGAGGAGAATAAACAGAATGTCTGAGAAGAGTCTTGGACTGGGATGATTATCCTATATAATAAAAGCCTAATATGCAAGTTGTTCCCTCCGGCAGTCATTGGACTGGGAATTTGACCAGGGAGAATGGGAGTGCGGCCGCTCACTATGATGCCTGCTGACCAGCAGGGGCAGCACAGAACATGGCCAGCATCAGCGAAGCTCTGCGACCTCTGGCCGGCTACCTGGGGCAGGAGTGATGGGGACAGAAGTGCAGTGAGAATGTGGGGTGTCCACTGAGTTCACTCTCACTCCCCTGGGACGCCAGGGCTCATTCACTGGGGAAGTCCCCACAATCAGTTGCAGGGCACCAGGGAGGAGCTGGCCCCACACCCGCAAGGCCTCCTCTGGGTGAGCCAAGCCGCAGCCGCCAAGACCATCGGGGATGATGGGGCTCCCCATGGGTTCTCGCAGGAGCCGGTCTGCGAGGCCAGCAGGGAGAGAGCATGCCGCCCACCCGGCTTCCCAAAGGCCCAAACTGTGCCTGGGCCCACGGCATCTGTCTGAGCTCACTGAATCTGTGTGGGGACTCAGGCACTGTGACTCAGGTGGGGAAGTGTGTGGGGGGGGGGTGGGCATGGGAGCCCGGGGGCCCAGGTGCTGCCCAGGGCCCAGATGCCAGCTGGGGCCTGCCCTTCCACACCACCTGCTCATGCTTTGATAGCAGGCCAGGCCTAGGGACTGCACCCACGCACAACTTTTGTGCACTGGGCCTCTAGTGATATTAAATACTTCCAGGAAATGGAGGGATCAAGATGCAAGTTATAAGTGTATCTCAGGACTTTATCTCCTGAGCTTTGAATAAGCCAGTTTGTTTGTCATCAAGAGAAAGGAATGGATGTTATTTCATGTAAATAGTTATTTTGCCATCTTTTTTTCCCCATTTCCCAACTTGATTTCTACTCTGGGTAATTCAAGCCAATATTTTTATAGCCTGTAACAGTTAAGGATCTGTACTTTGTGCCCATGTTTCATTTTCATGTATTTGAAATGTTCAGTTGATACGGCAGATAGATCCCACATAAAAGTTCATGCAAGAAGCAGTCTAAGCACATTTACATCGTCATGTATGGTTTTCAAAGATCAGGACCAGCGATGCTTGAGAAAGTTTGAACCAGTCTCAGAGTTTCTAACATAATGACAGGGCTAAAGCACCCAGGCGGAACAGTCCTGTGACTTCCTGACAGAGGAAATTACAATAGCCAAGGCTACTTGTTTCTTTCGGACACTCACAAGAGGATTGCACTGAAAAGCCCAGCTTGGAGAGTATTTTCATTTTTAGTGTCTAATAATAGCAATTATATGACCACATGTTGTTTATTAAGATAAAATACTTTTTCTAAAAATAATCAATATTTCAATGCACACATGGTCTTACTTCTCAGTCTCCTACCCCCAGGAACCAGCTTAAATTCTTATTGGTGGAAGAAGGGATGGAAGGAAGGGCAGCAAACACAAGGACAAAGAAAATATATGTCTAGTGAAAACATTGCATAGAGAAAGATGTCACTCATTGGCTTATTATCTACTTCTATCAAGAAAAATTATTTAAATATTTTGCTAGAGGATTGGAAAGGGAGGAAATTCTGAGCCAAATGACAGATCCTTTGGTTTATGTGACCCTAGAGTTCAAAGCTCAGCCTCAGAACACATACTCAATGTGCTAGTAATCTCAAAGAAAACACATTGAAGATGTTGGTTTTCACAGCACCCACAGCCCAGTACATCTGCTTGAGTGGTGACCAGCACATACTTAATGCTGCAAGAGTGGCTAGGTGACTTGTTCTTAGATGGAAAAAAGATGAAAGCATGTCTCTGGACTGAAGTCACTTCTCCTCCATCCCAATGGCCCTTTCAGCCTGTGCAAAGAGTATGCCCCTCTGTATGCCTACTGCTTCTTTTGTTGGCTCTTGTTCATTAATAAAGATCTCCAGCTGTACTGGCATTAGAGTCTTCTTAACACCTCTGTGTCTGCCCTGACATTCCAGCAGACTTTGAATGGGGGTTTAGAATGTGAGATGGGGGAGGGAGAGTAGGAGAGAGAAACAGTGCAGCTCAGATAGCAAAGATCCCCCAGGGACTGGGGTAGATATGTCCTGGCTCACACAACTATTTTGGTTAACAGGAAGTCTAGGCAAACAAATTGAACAAAATTCAAATTATTAGCCAATGAGTTAATAGATTTTTTTATACAACTTTGCTAGGGTCCATCTGTTATTCTACACATTTTTCAATTCCCCCCCCCCCTCACATCTAGTAGTAGCGTGTTTCTAGAACTTTGTTTGCAATCCTATCTGGAGTCTGTCCTGTTTGTTTTGCTTGTTTCTTTCAATCAAAGAAGGCAGCTGTGTTACAATAAAGATGGCCAGAAAACTTTTCTGTTCTCAGCACTGCATATGATTCCTATGTGCCCCCAGCACTTGAATTACACATTCCACGTGAGTGTATAATTGCACATGATGGAGTCAGCCGCACTCTCTCATGACTATGCATTTGCGAACATTTTCCTCTGCCTAGAACACCTTTTCTCCACATAATTCATCATTGAAATAATTCCAATTCTTCATTCAGAGATTATATCAAGTAACTTCACTTTTGGGAAACCTTCCAGGCTGGCTCCTCACTTCGAACCTGATGTGAAGGTCCCTTTTAACCTGTACCCTGCTTATACCGCATGCTCTTCTGTACCATGATATAGATCACATTCTGTTGAGTTATTCTTCTGCCTTCTTATACTCTTTGATTACAGAAATCATCTGTCATCTCTGTATCCCCAGTGGTCAGATAAGTTAGAGTAAGTTAGAGCAAGATGAAGCTGGAATAAGTTAACATCCCACGTTTTGTCTAGTAATGCATTAGCAAATGAGATTTTGTTGAAAGAGTGTTTGGGAATTTATACCATTGAATTGTCAAAAAATGTTCACATAAGTACCCATTGGGAAATGGTAAAAATAAAGAATTTGATGAGTTTATAGATATTTTGAAATAGATTTTAAAAATCAGCTAAGAACTACATAAATCATTCATATAGCTAAGGGAGTCATATCTGGTTTTAGAAAGGAGATTGGATGATGAGTAATTTTCTAGCCAGCAACTTGATTACAGCTGTTTCATGTGGACCGCAAATGCAGTTTCAAGTGCTATCATCAGTTACTTTACATCACATTCTTATAGCTTGTGGTATTTTTCACATATACATTATCTAAAGTAAAAAAGCAAACTCTTTGGCCCTGACTGGTACGGCTCAGTTGGTTGGGTGTTGTCTCCTGCACCAAAAGGTTGCTGGTTCAATTCAATTTCTGATCAGGGCACATGCCCAGGTTGTGAGCTCTATCCCCAGTAGGAGCCTACCAGGAGGCAGCCAATTGATGGCTCACATTGCTCTCTCTCTCCCTCTCCCTTCTTCTCTCTAAAATATATGTATTTAAAAGTAAGCTCTTTGATTTCTAACTTATATATCTATCAGTGGTCTCTACCATAGCAATAATGCTGTGCTTGTCACCATTTACAGCAGTGACTCTGTATTGCACCTCTTTCCTAATTGGCCCCAGAAAATTGTTTTAGAATCTTGGTGGGTGGCTGTAACACTGTGTACTTCTGAGAGTCAGATGAAGCTGATGATACTCCATCCAAAATTCTTCTTTATAACTTTTCTTCAACTTTATATATATTTATATTTTTTTTCTCATTCATGGATCATATCTGATAGTGTTCATAGTTAACCTCCATCACCATGAGGTATTTTTGCAAAGAAGAAAGAAGGTGAGAAACTCATGGTGGCTTTATTTAGCATCTTGGAGATATATAGATGGAATACTAAAGGGATTCGATTTCTTGATGCACCTTAGCCACAGCAAAATAAAACCAGAGCATAAAACCTACTTTTTTCAAATGCTTGCCGTATGGAATGCCACCACTAACACATTCATTTGATGTCTAACTTGTTTATTATCCTAAACAAATTGAGTTAAACAAGGTTCTCCCAGCCAGGTTAAATTAACTAAATATCATTGACATGTCAATATTTTCCATAAAAATATGGTCAATGCTTCTAGGTTTTGAGCCAAGTGTTTGTTTTTAATCATGTCTATGGTTAAAAACTATAGGCATATTGCATATGCCTATCCAATTCTGTTCATTATGCCCCCATGTTGAAATTTTAGAAACACTCATACATTTACCAGAGCTTACTCCTAAGTTTAAGAATTTGCAAAAGACTTTATTAAGCCCAATTTAAGTTTGTATTTGGTATTTATGAAGGGATGATCTAAGCCTATTGCTTGGGCAAAGAAGCCAGAAATAGGAACTCTACCTTCTAGGTGAAGTTTTCCAAGTTACATGTTTAGTACTTTTGAGTCTAGGCAGGGATGTCACTTTGTGTTTGAAAAGGTGAAGACTCTGTGAGACTCCTGTACAGTCTGGCTGCACAGCCTATAGACTGGAGCAATTGCACAGGAAGGGGAAAGACAAAGACAGCCCCACCTGAGCACAGCAGGTACAGAGGTACAGACAGGATGGATTATGTTCTGACTATAACATTTCCTGGGTTTAAATGTGATCACCAGAGCTTTATGCACATAAGCAAGCTAAGTTGTGTCCATGTCAATGTTAGATGAAGTGATTTTTATTACAAAACCCAGCCCTCGCCAGGCTCTTTTCTGAAGGCAGATCAAAAGCACAAGGATCTAGTCATGTGCTGCTTTTCATCCCCCGTGCTTGAGCACACTCCTAATACACGCTCTTCCAGTTCTGCCTGCGATTTTAAGCAGGGGCGTTTGGAAAAGCTAAGAATGAGCTCTTGAAATAAGACTGATCATTCCACAGTAAGAAGATCTGGAGCCAAACTCTTATCAATGGTATATTGCAAGCTGTTTACAACTTACAAACGATGATTCCAAGGCACATTGCAATGCCTTTCTTATATAAAAATATTGATAAATAATAGCAAATTTGCTAAAGACCACAATCTCATTTTCTGAGAACCTTTCAAAAACAAATCACAGATCTCTAAAATTTAGTTTCACAGAATGAATCAGTTAAAACAGTAATCAACCAGTGACTGTTAAAGAATAATCAGTAATATTGCATAGAGCTATTTGTCTTCAAAGTAGTGAATGTCTTAAGTATTAACAAATTAACTCTCGGTTATAACCACCAACATGTGTTTGGAAAGCTCTGCAGAGAACTTTAACATCCAGTGTTCTGGTCATGGTTGCAGGGAAATCTTTCCATTGTTGATCTAATGTTTGGATGTACAGAGATGGGCTTATAATACACACCCATGTTCCGCTGTCTGGCTGGTTCACTGCTGAGTCTTCAACTAATACTCAATCAAAGGGAAAAATGTGTTTCTAGTGATAGAGCAGTATGGTTTTCATTGAGGACAGACTGCCGGAAATAATACAAAAATTGTCTGGGAATTCGGGTGCATAACCTGGGTGGGGCAAGGATGGGCTTTTCACATTTCTCACTAGAGTTCAGCAACTCTTCACATAACCTTAGCCCTGCTGTGGATCCTTAGATTCACCGCCTCACCAGCCAAAGAAACTCCTCCTGTTAATAGATGCCACAGTTACTAGCGCTTCTCTACAAACTGTACATATTTTCACGAGACCCTGAAAATAGCCAAGTTTATGGAAACTACAGATATTATGCAGATGTGCTTTTTACAAAATGATTTCACAATTTTCCTAGGCACTTAATCGATGTGTCACCTTACAGACCAATGGAGACCAACCACTGATGTTTATTGCAAATCCCAAATTTTAATTGTAATCACTTTTTCTTAATAATTTCAAAAATTGTAAGCATTCAAGAATTTTACTTAATGGATATTTAATGATATTAAGGTATTATTGTTTACTCTAACTTTTGATAATAGTATTGTGATTCTATTTTTAAAGTTCATGTCTCTTGCCGAAACCGGTTTGGCTCAGTGGATAGAGCGTCGGCCTGCGGACTGAAAGGTCCCAGGTTCGATTCCGGTCAAGGGCATGTACCTGGGTTGCAGGCACATCCCCAGTGGGAGATGTGCGGGAGGCAGCTGATCGATGTTTCTCTCATAGATGTTTCTAACTTTCTATCTCTCTCCCTTCCTCTCTGTGAAAAATCAATAAAATATATTAAAAAAAAATAAATTTCATGTCTCTTAAAGACATGACTGAAATATCTGTGAATGAAATAATGATGTGTAGGATTTATTTTTAAATGCTCTGGAGAAAGTGAGGAAGAGTTGGGTAAAACCAGGTTAGCAATAAATGAAAAATTGTTGAACCTACAATACAGGCACATGGGGGTTAATCCATACTCTTCTCTCTCCCTTTGTGCACGTTTGAAATTTTAGAAAAAGACTAAATAATCCCTGCAGCATAGGTAGAACTCTAAAACTCTAATCTTCAAGGAGCAGCCCACTCTAGACATAATTTGACATCACTTGGTTTCACACATAGAGTTCAGACAGCAACCTGACAACGTGGAATTACAATTCCCTGCTGATTCCATCCTCACCTTGGAGAGGGTGAAAGGCAACCTTTGATAAGGTTGCATCACACTGACAAGACCTCTGATAGTGTGAGTAACCTTCTGAGCTTCTACAAGCTGGAGTATTCAACATCTACTACACGGAGGTAGCCATGAGTTCATTGGTTTATAAATTAGTGCTCCAGCCTCTTACAAATCTCTAAAGTGAAAATTATGCCAGGAGCCCACAAGAAAGAACCCATTCAGAACCATTGTCATCCATTGACTATTTATGCAAGGGCTAGTAATGTAGGCTTATTAGGGATGGTAAAGATGTATATGACAAGATCTTGCCCTCAAGAGACTTATATTATACTAGAGGCCTGTTGCACGAAAAGATTTGTGCAATAGGCCTTCCCTTCCCCTGACTGCTAGCACTGGTTTTTCTCCAGCACCCAGGACCCAGGCCTTCGCTGCTCTGGCCGGAGCCGCCTTCAAGCCTTCGCTGCCCTGCCCGGCCACCCTGGGTCGGGTCACACACGGGACGCCTGGGCGGGTCAGCCGATCGCTGTTGCCCCACCCGGCTGCCCCAGGTCACAGATAGCAGTCCTGGATGGCGGCACGGCAGGTGAGGTGGTGCTGTCCCACCCTGCCTGCAGTATGCAAATTAGCCACCATCTTTCTTGTCTGTTAATTTTAATATTGCACTGATTAGCCAATGGGAGGCATAGCAAAGGTACGGTTAATTACCATGGTTGTCTATTATTAGATAGGATAAGGCAGAAACAAGCCATTGCTTTTGTGAGCAGTCACAACCCAGGTGGTGATGACACTGTCAACTGTCCTTTCAGGGAACACACAGGGACTCCTTTATCTTGAAATGAGCCAACAGGGGAAAGAGAATGGAAATCAGACTGCGTGAGCCATTTCTAAGTACATGGAATCTCTTCATTTTTCTGGGGTGGAGGCAAAATAACTGGGGTGTAGGATTGTACCTCTTGATACTAACCACATTCGCTGCAGCTGGTGTTTCCCTCATCCTACCCCAAATTCACTCATGGAGCTCCTGGAAGGATACTGCAAAAATAAAATGTTTTCTTTAGGATGCCACATTTTTTTTCACAACGCTTGCTAAATGTCTGTCTAATTGAAATGACAGAGCTCTTTGTTTTTCAGGAAAAATAGAAGTAGCTAAGGACACTTACTCTCTGAAGAGCCTTCTCATAAACTCACCTATCTGTATAGCACCTTCTGGCTAGCAAAGAGACCCACACATTCTCTCTTCCTGTTAGGGAGGTGAATTGGGCAGGCATTTTTTTAAAGTGAATATTTTAGAGAGAGAGAGGGGAAAGGAGGGAGGAAGGAAGGAAGGGAGGGAGGGAGGGAGGGAGGGAGGGAGGGAGAGAAAGAGATGACTTGGTTTTTCACTTATTTATGCATTCATTGGTTGATTTTTGTATGTACCCTGACTGAGGATAGAACCTGCAACTTTAGTGTATGAGATGACACTAACTAACTGAGCTATTCAGCCAAGGCTGCGCAGGCATTTAAAAAAATTATTGATGTGAAAGTCAAGCAACATAAAACTAACCATTTTAAAGTGAATAATTCAGTGACATTTAGTACCTTCACAATGTTGTGCAACTACTACCTCTATTTTTCCAAAGTATTTCCAATATTCCAAAATGGGGAGGCATTGCTGGCTTCAGCTTTACAGGTGAGGATGCCTACTCAGTGACTCTGAGGTGACCTATGGTCAGTAAGTGCTGGAGCCAGAAACAGAACCCAGGTTTTCTATCCCTGAATTTTTTTTTTACCAGATCAGTGGTTCTCAAACTTTAGCCTGTATCCGAATCCCCAGGAGGACGTGTTAAAGCACAGATTGCAGGGCTCTAGCCATAAAGTTTCTGATCCAGTGAAGTCTCCAGTGGGGCCGGAGGGTCTACATGTCTAATAAGTTCCAAGGCGATGCTGATGTTGCTGGTCTGGAGACCAGGTTTGAGAACCATTGTGCAATAATGAGTTGATTACTCCCCCATTTATAATTACAGGTTTTGCTAATTCAATCAGAATGTTATATGTTTGCACAATAGACTGTAGGAGGTGTCTACCTCACAGGTTTATTGGTTCCGTCAACATCAAAATGAAAACATGGAGGTGGAAGCCCCTTGCCAGCCTAATTATCACCATGTACATTAGAATCTAATTCATTGTTGAAGGTCAGTCCTTTCACTTCACTATCTAAACATATTATGTCTTCCAGCATGCTTGAGGAAATTGCCAAACTGTAAACTTGTGCTCCCAAAACAACAGAAATCTCATGGGTCTGACACAGTGCCTGGTATAGTCATTAAATGTTGAATTCACAGGTTTACTTAACAATCAACGGTGAGAGGGTTTCTTTTAGAATTACTTAAGGCACTTCTAAATATATGGCTACGAAGCAACTTATATGATGCACATTATGGATGGAGTTTTATTCCATAGCTTAATCCTTACCCAAGGTAGATGTCATGCCAGTAGTCCAACTGCACTAAAAGATCTTAAAAGCACTGATTAAGGCATCCCCTCCTCCCCTGGATCTCTGCATGAGTTGATGCCAGTGTTTTAGAATCAACCCCAAACCACTTTCTTTGCCCCTGCCCATGTGTGTACATGTGTATAGATGCAACTTGTAATACAGCCAACATATAGTCCAACATCTGCCTGCCAGATCCATGTGCACTCCCCTGGCCACTTAACTTGAGGTTGGGTAAGGAGGAGCATTGCAAGAGAGACCGGTGGGGCTGACAATGTCATGTTTCTAAAGTGCTGGGATCCTTTCATCTTTCTTCCTTTGATGTCTGAGATTTCCTTCTTTATGCAGTGACACTGGGACTAAATGAAACACCAGGAAACCATTTACCACTAAAAGGAGTGTGCTATCAACACCTGCAGAGCCCATGGTACCAGGTGACTTGAATTACTCACACATTTCTAGATCTCTGCTCTGTGGGTGGGAGGCTATTTGGACTATTTTATTTTATTATTTTATTATCCTATTCTATTCTATTCTATTCTATTCTATTCTATTCTATTCTATTCTATTCTATTATTTTGGTAAAAGATGACGGCTCTGCTCACACTAATATGACTTCTATTCCCAGGCATCAAATGAAGGCACAATTGGAGGATTTAAAAACACACACAACTTTATAGCTCTGATAAATATAAAATCAGTTTCTTAAAAACACATAGAATCTCCATACAAATGATTTGTGCATTCAAACAAAAGAGAAATATTGTGGTCCAAGTAGCTGAGCACTGGGAGACTGAATTCTGGGTACCAGTTCTGACTCTTCCATCAATAAGCATGTGTTATATTCATCTGTGGGTTTCTGGCTTTTCATCTATAGCAGTGGTTCTCAACTTTTCTAATGTCGCGACCCTTTAATACAGTTCCTCATGTTGTGGTGACCCCCAACCATAAAATTATTTTTGTTGCTACTTCATAGCTGTAATTTTGCTACTGTTATGAATCGTAATGTAAATATCTGATATGCAGGATGTATTTTCATTGTTACAAATTGAACATAATTAAAGCATAGTGATTAATCATAAAACCAATATGTAATTATACAGTGGGGCCTTGACTTACGAGTTTAATTCGTTCTGAGACCGAGCTAATTAAGGAGTTCGTTAACTCAAATTACTCTATCAACTCAATGCAAAAAATCGGCCGAGAGACAGCTGGTATCTCAAAAAACTCGTTCGTCGGGACACTCGTAGTCAAGGCCCCACTGTATATGTGTTTTCCGATGGTCTTAGGCGACCCCTGTGAAAGGGTCATTCAACACCTAAAGATGTCACGACCCACAGGTTGGCGACCCACAGGTTGGGAACTGCTGATCTATAGAATGAAGGAAATGACCTAAAAAGCTCTATTTTGGTTTTTAACGAGCTATCTGTGGCAATTAGAAAAAATAATTAATTACCAGGTTCCCAGTGGTTATTTGTCATTAATCTGCTTCCTTTCACATTATAGAAATAATATATTACCTCCTTTAATTGTCTCCATCTAGAACAAACTAGATATCTAGGCAGAATGTTAATAAATATTTGATAAATAGCATCAACATTGTTAACACAGCCTGGCATTACAGAAAAGTTCTAATCATAGTTAATATTTATTGAGTGTTTACTCTGTACCCTGCTCTGTGATAAGCATTTTATAAACGATAACTTGTGTGTAAGGCTCCTCCTGCACAGTCTAAAACATGTCTTGAACTGCAAAACTTTAACAATTCAATTCCAAACTGGAATCTCAAAAAGGTCCCAGCAGATACACATGTTTTACAAAAATCCATATAGGTTGAAATGATCCTTCAACAAATATTACAAATGCTATTGTATTTCTTTTTCACAGCAGCCTTCCCCATCTCAGTAAATTGTAAGTCTGCAATGGCAATTGTCAGGCCAAAAACCTTGCAGCCATCCTGAATTCCTCCATTTCCTTCCTAACTTCAAACCCATCACCAAATCCAGGCATTTCTATCTTCAAAGTGTTTTCAGAATCCAGCCTCCTCTCACTATCTGCCTGCTCTGCTCTGCTGCATGCCTTCCATCCTTGCCCTGCCATCCCAGCAATCCCCTGACCCATTTTATTATCAACACAGCAGCCCTTGTGAGCCTGTCAGTTACTAAAAAACTGTCCACTTGCTTTGCATCTCACTCAGCATAAAAGCTTGAGGGCCCTCTGTTTGATTTGAGCGGACCCTGTGCTTCTTTCCTACTTCTGTCCACTTGCCTCACCCCACTCAGCTCCAGCGAGGCTGATCTTGCTGTTATTCCTACACACCAGGCAGCCTCCAATGGAGAGCCCAGCACCAGTTCTTCTCTGGCCAGAAGGCTCTTTCCCAAGAGGCACATGGTCCCCTTCCCTCTTCTTCAGTTCTTTGCTGAAATGCCACTTTAGTCCTGATGCCTCCCTGACACTGCACTCTACTGCCCCCTTGTCTCCACAACGTATTGTTCTCTATAACATTTCTCACCATCTGACATGCTATCTATTTTAACTGTTTATGTGTTAATTGTCTATCCCCTCACTGAAGTATAAGCACCATGAGGGCAGGTATTTTTGTTGTTGTTGTTTTATTTTGTTTCTGACTGTATCATCAACATTGAGAACTGTATCTGGCTGAATGAATGAATGGTTATATATATGCCTAATATGCAAATTGTCCCCTCAGGAGTTTGACCTGGAGACCAGGAGTTAAACCACTTGCTATGATATGCGCTGACCACAGGGGGCGACACAGAATGAAGGGAGGCCCCACCCGCCAGCCGGAAGGCCCCGATTGGCCCTGATCGCTGTCCAGGCCTAGGGACCCTATCCATGCACGAATTTTGTGCACCAGGCCTCTACTATTTTATAAACATAGTTTTGCATATCTAGCCTTAAAGAGGTCCTTTTCCTCCTTCTCTCCAGACTCTTCCTCCTTCAATTGTTCCTTTTTTTTTTTAAGTAAATGCTTGTCCCACTACCTGAAGAAATTGTTTTTGTGAATTTGACTAGTGAGGGTTTAATTAGAAAGAAATAGTGCATTTATTTTCCCCATCTAACAGCAATTTATGAAAATATTTTTTATTGATTTCAGAGAGGAAAGGTGAAGGAGAGAGAAATAGAAACATCAATAATGAGAGAAATCATTGATTGGCTGCCTCCTGCACGCCCCACACTGGGAATAGAGCCTGCAACATGGGCACGTGCTGACCGGGAATCAAACTGTGATCTCCTGGCTGGGACGCAATCTTCCCTTATAAAAATATGATATCTAACTATGCTCATTCTCTCTTTCATTGGTAAATTTCTTGAAAGAGTAATTTACACCTGTAGTCTCCTCTTTATGGCCACTCATTTATTCCTTAATTCAACATTTAACTTCAGATCTGATGCTACCAATGTGCAGAAATTCATCATCACTCCTGGTCATCCTTAACCTTCTAGGACAGTGTTTCTCAACCTTCCCAATGCCACGACCCTTTAATACAGTTCCTCATTTGTGGTGACCCCCAACCATAAAATTATTTTCGTTGCTACTTCATAACTGTAATTTTGCTGCTGTTATGAATCGTAATGTAAATATCTGATATGCAGGATGTATTTTCATTGTTACAAATTGAACATAATTAAAGCATAGTGACTAATCACAAAAACAATATGTAATTATATATGTGTTTTCCGATGGTCTTAGGCGACCCCTGTGAAAGGGTTGTTTGACCCCCAAAAGGGTCGCGACCCACAGGTTGAGAACCGCTGTTCTAGGAGCTCAGTTCAGTTCAGAGGGTTATCCTTGGTCATATCATTCTCTACTTTTTCTGTAGAAGTTGATTCTCCAGAAAGGACAGTCATTTTCTCCTTAGCTTCTAGCACACATCACCCTTGTTCTTCACCTTGTCTTAAATGAGTTCTCTTCATCCTCTCACCTTCTTATCCAAACAGCTTTGGCCTAAATTTATTTTTATTTTTGTAGAATCTTTCACTCCAGAATTCTATCCACATGTATGGTTTTGATTATCTTGTGAAGATAGTCATTCCAAACAGTAATGACTAAAACTTGTCCCTGGAAACTCCAAACATTTCCCACTCACTGCTTTACACCCCTAGATTTCTTCTGGCTTCTTAAATGTTGCATATTTACATCTGTACTCACTAAGAGTCAATCAAAACCATCTCTTTCTCGTGAATTTGCTATTTATCTTTAAACATCATCCAAAAAAGTGAAAATTTGAAGGATTCAAAATATTTAAAAGGAGACCAACAAAACCTGTGACTAAGGAGTAGGGGAAGAAATTGTTGAGGGAGGAAAGAGAAGGAGTAATCAGAGCATTCTTAATAATAAAGTTAAACATGTTAAACTCTAACATTTATTTTTTAACCAATTATGGAAAAACATTAAAAACTTTTGATTCTGGCTGGTGGAAGTCAGCAACTTTATTCTTTTACATTTTTTTAGTGTTTGAACATTTTCTGTAAAATATGTCTCTTAAGAAAAAAAATAATATGTCTTACCATTTGGGAAAACATTTGCATGAAGTGGAAAAAAATGCACTCAATTTATTTGCTTATTTTTTTCTAAATGCTATCAAACAAAAATGCTGTTTGAAAAATAACTGCATGTTTTGTATGGCATTGACTAAATAAGAAAACTAAATCTTAAATTTGGATATGAACTTATCAATTATTTAACACAACATGATTTTTTTTTATTCAGAGTCTTTGACAAGTGGCAATCCAGCCTTGACTGCAATGAGGAAATTATGACCTCTAGGGGCTGTTCATTCCACTTAGAAATAAATTTTTAAGCTGTTTTTCCCCTATATTAAGTAAAAGTCTAATTTCCTTTTCATTCCTATCCAGTTTTTCTGGTTCTGCATGTTAAAACTACTCAAAATAAGTCTTATACTCTTTTATTTAGTAGAAAGTTTCTGTTAAAGTAACCTCTGCTTAGCTTTGGTCAATTTCCTTATAAAAATAGGACCTATTTGGATATCCTGATATAACCTAGTATAAAGAAGGTATAGCACGAATATTTTTAACTATAGAAATTGGGAATTTAATAAACTTTCCAACTTAAGAGATGAAGGTGAAGAACTATCACTGTGACTCTCTGTTAATACCCTTTTGGAAATAATCAGATCCTGTGGCCTTCAAAATGAACAGTGATATTGATGCCAAAATTCTTTATTTGTATTAAGGTTATGATTTAAACTGAGCACTACTTTGATGTGCATATATAGTCAGTGACTCCATAAAGTAAAAACAAACCTCAAAAATGAAAAATAGCCCTGGCTAGGCTGCTCAGCATCAGCCCTCCCACCTAAGGGTCTCGGTCGGGTTCAATTCCCAATCAAGGGCAAATACCTGGGTTGCAGGTTCAATCCCTGGCCCTGTCAGGTGCATGTGGGAAGCAACCAATTGTTGCGTCTCTCTCACTTCAATGTTCCTCTCTCTGTCTCTGCTCTCTCTCCCACACCTTCCTCCCTGATTCCAATCCATGAACATAGGCTGTCTTTCCATTTATTTGAATCTGAGAAATGTCCATTGTCATGTGACAGAGAAAAGCAGATCTTTGGCAGTTAGTTCATGGTACACAGAAACCACCATCTGTATTAAACAGAAGGCCATGCCTTAGAGACTGAAGTGGAAATATTTCTGGATGTTGTGGAGGAATAGTCCTATTGTGGAATATGTCCTCATATGTTTATAATTAATAACACTGTTGTGTTTCAGTTGTAAACCTTGAGAAATTGCTCAGTGAGGCAACTTTACATGTCTTAATGGAAATTTATTATTCATAAATCAAATAATAACAAGACAGTGTGCTAGATTTTAATGTTAATTATTTTTAAAGCAGCAACTTACTGGAGATGTAATAGGTCCTTTTATTTTATCCTTTAATGTGATATTTACACCCTTCCAAATACAAAAAGGCTGAGTGACTTTTACCCCTCTTCCTTACTCATAGGGGTGGGCAAAAGTAAGTTTCAGTTGTAATACAAATAAATAATACTATAATTGATAAATAGTAATAATGCAAGAATAAAGTCTGTGTTTCATGTACTCACAACTGTATTTTCCTACCTATTCTTCTAAAGTTAGAAAGGTAAAATATCTCTAGAGCTAAAACTCTCTGAAAGTAAATGTTAGATGAACACATTTGAAAAATAAACTTGTTGTGTGTTTCCACTTTGTATAATAGAGCATGCCATTTGGGAAGGTTTCATATGGCTGGGAAAGGAAGCACCACATAACAGTGTGTCTGTTTGACAATTGTTTTTTCTCTTATGGAATCACATCCAACACAAATCAACACATCACCATGAATTTGCCACAGATCATCTTGTCTCACTTGACAATATAAAGGGAGAAGCAAACTATTACTTTTTTTTTTTTAAATATATTTTATTGATTCTTCACAGAGAGGAAGGGAGAGAGATAGTTAGAAACATCGATGAGAGAGAAACATCGATCAGCCGCCTCCTGCACACCCCCCCACTGGGGATGTGCCCGCAACCCAGGTACATGCCCTTGACCGGAATCGAACCTGGGACCCTTCAGTCCGCAGGCCGACGCTCTATCCACTGAGCCAAACCGGTTTCGGCAAACTATTACTTTTTTCCAACAAAGGTCAACAAATATCTGCTGTACTATGGACATCTTTGGTGAAACTGCAGCTAAACCAAGGTATGCCAAAGGGCTTTATTTGCCACAATCAGAATTATGAAGAGACCAAATGAAAAACACTTCTCGGTAGTAAGCTATTGCTATTAACTACAAAATACTGATAGAGAAATCCTATATTTAAGTTAGGACATAGCCCAGCAAAGAGTTAGGTAAACATTACTCCTCTGTGGAGCCCTCTCATGCCTTCCTCCTGCACCCCAACTCCAGAAACAGAACTCCCACCCCTGCTCCCAATTGAATTCATTTATCTTTGTTGAAGCATTGATCAAAATGTACTACAGTTTTTTAAGTTTCCCTAAGGGCAAGTAAGGTGTTTAGTGCCTCTCTGTATGCAAGTTCATGATGCAGTTTCTGGCACATAGAAGAGAATCAGTGAAATATCATCAAATACAGGAATGCTGAACTCTGATGATAAGTTTATTAACAAGTAAGAGAATATACTCCAATTTGTTAAGATGATTGTCCACCAGTATTTCTAAAGATAGCAAGAACTCTTCAAAATTTTAGCTGACCGCTACTACTGAAGTAAAAATACTAAAAATTTATTCTGAGCCATGTACATTGTAAAACTTCTCCTTTTGCATTTTTTGACCTATGATAGATAGACATGTATGATAACGTGATTATGTATATCAAAAGCTATATTGGAACCCTGGTTGATTGCTCAGTGGTCAGAGTGTTGGCCAGTGAACTGAGGGTCATGGGTTAGATCCCTGGTCAAGGGCACATACCTCAGTTGCAAGTTTGATCTTTGGCCCTAGTTGGGGCACCTGCAGGGGATAACCAAGAGATATGTCTCTCTCGCATTAATGAATCTCTCTCTCTCTCTCTCTCTCTCTCTCTCTCTCTCTCTCTCTCTTTCTCTCTCCTCTCCCTTTCTTCCACTCTCTCTAAAAATCAATGGAAAAAATATCCTCAGGAGAGGATTAACAACAACAAAAAGTTATATTAGATATATACATTACACATAGATTATACAGGGTCTTTGCAATGGATGTATTATCTCTTATTTTTGTTGGAGAGTCTCAATTATTTAAAAAAGGATTAGTGAAAAACAGATGTGAACCTGACATTTAGGAAAATACATCTGAATTAAAAATTACCTATAATTTACAAGATTTGCACCTGTATTCAAGAAACAAGGGTGATGTTGTCACTCTTAATCTCCCTCTTATGATATACCTTCCCCCAAATCATACATATAAATAAAAAAAAAATGTCCTACTATATTGAATATATGTCAGGCACTGTGAAGGAAGTCTAAATTCATGTATGCATACCTAGCATCATTTAGTTTGATAAAATTTTTAATTAACCATGCAGGGCAAAAAATTATGCACTTAAGCACAGCTGCTTCTAATTTTTGATACTCAGTTCAACCGATTGCCTTCCTGCCTTATAGATTCCATTTTCCTCATGTTCTCTCCACTTCTTAAATAAAACAAAATGACCAGAAAGGTTGTTACTAAGAATTTAAGAGATGAAAAAAATGACATTAAGTGAAGACATCTGTTTACATTTCTTTTAATAGTTGATATCAAGCAGACAATATTTTGGAAGGCCAAAAATATATGTTCCATTACTATATTTGACTTTCCAAATTTACAAGATGTCTAAAATAAGATTTTATTTGCCTGTGTGGGAAAATATTCCAAACATATAAAAGGGTTTTTCTGGTGGATTAGAATTGAAATATTCTAAGTCTCCACATCACAAAAATTCATTACATTAAGCTGTCTTTATGAGTGCCTGATTGCCTCACATAAGTTTATGTTCTTGATTGATCTCATTCTTCTTCTTTTTCAGGGACTCTGGAGTTGGTCTTCCATGCCATTAAGAAATGGTTGGCTTGAAGTACTCAATGCAAGGAAATCAGCTCCTTCCCTTTCATGTAAATCACTTCATTTATCTGGGAAGCCTACTTGATTCTTTTTTTTATATATAAATATATTTTATTGATTTTTTTACAGAGAGGAAGGGAGAGGGATAGAGAGTTAGAAACATCGATGAGAGAGAAACATCCATCAGCTGTCCCCTGCACACTCGCCACTGGGGATGTGCCCACAACCAAGGTACATGACCTTAACCAGAATTGAACCTGGGACCCTTGAGTCTGCAGGTTGACGCTCTATCTATCCGCTAAGCCAAACCAGTCAGGGCGCTACTTGATTCTTTATGCCTATTTTTTCAACTGTTGATTAAGGGGAGACACAATTTGTAAAATTCCCACTAGTTACTTCATTCCTAGAACAGAATGATCAGATTTAATGGGAATTTAAAAAAAATTAATATGACTATGATTATAAAAAATAAACTATAAATCCAAAATATGAGCAAATCCATGACAATAGTAGTTTATAAAACTGAAAGATTTTGAAAGAGTTATGGCTGGCAGAAGTTCACTCTTCTTTCTCTTACTGATTTATTCATTCACTCATTCAACAAATATTTGCCACTTGTGAAACCAATTTGCCCTTCCTACCATACAGTGTATAAATATTCATTAAGCTCAGACAATTTTTAAAAAATGATTTCTGAGTTTGCTCAACATGTCATTAATTTATGAAACAACTTGCTCATTGGCATGAAAACTGAGCTGAGGGGGTGAAAATTTAGACAAAAATGAAAAAAACTAGTTATATGTAGAAAAAAGAACTTGGGTACCTAAATATCCATTATACATTTATTTTATAAGCAGAGGTTTGTGTCTCATTAAATAAATGGTCAACTACCCTTAAGAAACAATGCCTAAAGATTCAGGGTTTTATATTGACATTCATATTGTTATAAAATGTGTAAAATTTCCTCATGCCATCTCACCTCCTCCTTCTCTGGGAAACCAAGAGTTGGGTAAATTTGAATGTATTCTAATAGAGTAATCCTAACACTCATTAAATCTTTCGGGGAGGGGAGTGGTGTGCTGATTCCATTGAAAAGTTAATACATGTTGTGGATTGTCTCTTTTGCATTTTTTAGAGTTGAAAAATATTTAATATTTAAATATAGTAGCAATATTTTAACAAGATGTTAATTTTCCTAAATTTCAATCTTTACAACTTCTAAGACCTTGACATTTTTACAAGTGTTCTAGAATTCCAACAGAATCAAATAGCCATATAACAATAAGTTTTAAAATGTTTTAACCTTATAAAGAAATTTCAAACTCTTATATTTGCAACCACCAACAGCTTGTACTAAATGAAAAAATTTTTAAATCTGGTAATAGTTAACAGTCACAGACTTTCTTTGTAAACATGGGTTTTCTCTTTCTTATGCTTCTGACATTAAAAATTTAGTTACAATTTGTAAATTACATAGACAATAATAAAGGCTTTATGCAAATTTATGGGTAGTCAAGCTCTATTCCATAATGTTCTACTGAAAAAGATTTCTCACATAATGCTTGCCCTTCCATCATTTACTACAAAACTCAGGTGAGTAGAAAGAAACCAGCTCTTAATTATATGGCACAGTAGTTTAAAAGACCATAGTGAGCCTGGTTCCATCACTTACAAAACTGTATGACTCTAAGAAGTTACTCCACCTCTCTGTCCATCTGTCAGATCTTACTTCATGGAGGTTTTCTATGAATTATGTGATGTGGCATGTATAAAGCACTTAGAATAATGCCTGATGTCTGGCACTTAATAACTGCTCTGTTAGCTATTTCTATCATTATTCTTGTCATCAGGCAATGTTTGAGACATTAAACCCATAGATAATCTCAAAGTCTCAGTCAAACCATCATTCTTTTTTTTTATCCTCACCCAATGATATTTTTTCCATTGGTTATTTTAGATATAGTGAAGGGAGTAGAGGAGGGAGAGAGAGAAAGAAAGAAACATCTATGTGGGAGAGACATAGATTGGTTGCCTCCACACTCGGCCCTGCAGGGGCCTGGGATGAATCTGCAACTTAAGCACATGCCTTTGGTCGGAACTGAATTGGAGACCCTTTGGTCTGTGGGCCAATGCTATAACCGTTGAGCAAAACGAGCCAGGGCCAAACCATCATTCTGTTTTCTCATCAGTGAACTGGTTCTTAACCAGAGGTCTCTGAAGTTGGTTGGGGAAACATATCTTTCTTCCACTGATCTCTAACTACATATCCTTCTATACACAAATCACAGTGGTACTGGCAGTACAGAAATGCAGAAATAGACTTACTTCTGAATCCCAAAATACTGTTTTCACTCATCACCATTTCAAAATTATGGTAGTTATTAAATCTAGAGCTGCATCTTGTTCTTTAATACATAAATAAACATATATGTTGTCATATTGCACACTTGTTTAGTCACATTTCAATATAAATGTTTCTTTCAGGATATTATTTTATTTAAATATTACTTTGAAATGGAGTTCTAAGTTTTACTGTACTTGACCTACTGATCAAGTACATGGATGGAGTGAGCTTTATTTACTCTTTTTTATGATTCTCAGATGAATATACTAATATACAACAAAAGACTAAGAATGATCAACTAAAGGAAGAAAAGGAATTATTACAACTACCGGTGTCTTCAAACCTGCTTTATTTTGAAATTTAAGTTAAGAATATGATTTGAATTGCCAGCAAGAGGAAGATAAGAAAGTTGGAGACTAATAAGTAGTTTGGTCCTTGTGATGGTTTGGTTTGTGTCAACATTGGTAGATTAATATACCCACTCATTTAATCAAACACTGATCTAGCTAGGTGATGCTACCCAGATATTTTGTAGACGTGGTTAACATCTACAATCGGTTGACTTTAAGTAAAGAGAGTATCCTTGATAATGAGAGAGGGCCTCATCTAATCAGTTGAAAGGCCTTAAAAAGCAAAACCTGAGATTCCCAGAAGGAATTCTGCCTGAGACTGCGGTGTCAACTATTTTTGAGATTCCAGCCTATTGATTTCAGCCTTGCCAGTCCCACAATCATGTGAGTTAATTTATTTTAAAATATAGATAGATAGGCAGAGAGATAGATGAAGATGTAGACTGTAGGCATATACATCCATACAGTCCTCTGCCCTCCCACAGGCATACCTCTCTTTCTGACATTGACTCTGTTTCTTTGGAATAGCTGGGCTGATACAGTGTTCATTACCACTCAACCGACTTGATTTTAAATAGAATAAAGGTCAAAGGAGAAACATTTCATTTTACGCATTTTTTATATAACCACATCATTTTTACGTGACCTTCATCTTATAAATGTTTGTTTCTTGACATTTAAATACCACCTGAGAATCAGTTTTGAAGACAAAAAAAATAGAAATACACTTTTGTTTTGTTAATGTCCAGATAATTAATAGTTCTTATTTCTTGGAACAGCTAATATCAACTAGTATGTTAAAACTATGGCAACATATATTTTTATGAAACTAATGAGTTATTTCTAAAACTGTGAAATGAATAAGTTTCCCAAGAATGTCAAAACCAAGAGGTCTACAGGTCTTCCCAATAAAAAAGCACTAAAAACTATTTGGACCATCCTACCAAAAATAATATGTAATAGATGTAACCCACTTTACTTGCTTTTAATCTTTTACACAACTCTTTCCATTTTTTTCCAAACAATATGAATACTACTGAGAAGTTCTCAGTTATATTAGAATTCCAGTGGAAAATCCAATAATAATATAGTAATTTAAGATTTAAAAATAATTTTGGAAAATGTAAAGGCTTTTAAGGACATAGTTTCAAATGAACTTAGGTTTGGATGCTTGCAGTAAGTCATGCATAAGCAAATTATACTCATAAAATGATTGAAATTCTGAGATGATGACCAAGTGGTAATTTCAAAATAATTTGCCCCCAAACAGTAGCTGATATATTAGTTCTAGTAAAACGCTGGCTATCATGCCCTGGTCAGTGTGCCCTAGGTGGCTGAGCATCATCCTGCACACTGAAAGGTTGCTGGTTCTATTCCCAATGGCAGCCCATTGATGTTGTACTCTCACATTTATGTTTCTCTCCTTTCCTTTCTCTCTACAAATCAATAAAAAAAAAGTTGGCTTTTGTGACATACTTTTCCTTCACTGAAAAAGAATAAAATTTCCAAAATTTGGGATCAGATTCTGAGTTTAAAGAAAAGCATGCAATCCATTCACTATTTTCATACTTTTTCTACACAGTGGAATTTTTGTAGCAATCTGCATTATAGGCCAAAAATTATGCAGTATTATTCTCAACTGGACTCACAAAAGCTACAACTGAATACCAACCTAATCAATTTCCTGGGGGTTTTCTCTTTAGTGGCCAACTCTCCAGCCCTTCTAAATTTTCAACCACTCTAATTTTCCCAAGAATGCATGCATGTTTTTTATTTAAATTTCATCTGTTAGGAAGTAAACTAAATGTCTTGTCCATTGTTCTCAAATAGTCATGTTTGAAAGAGCATATTGTAAGCCTCTGTGTTTTTTTTTCTTTCTTTAAACAATATGCATCTTAATGAAGAGCCTGGTACTCATAATTCTTTGGAGGCTGGCTCAGAACTACCAGGCATTTCAGCCATAGATTTCTTGTTAATAATAGACTACAAGTATAAGAAAGCTCACAATAAGGAACTGTCTTCAAAGGATTATCTTGATTATTATAGTTCATTTTTGTATTACAGAAGGGCACTAATTTTTATTTTTTAATTTGAAAGGGAAGAAAGCATTTTAAAAGCTTTATAATTACAGATATGGACAAGAATTGATGACAATTTCATCAAGGTCCTTGGTGGATCTACTCATTCATTCATTTATTTCTTTACCCATTCATTCAATTAATTAGGGATCACTTTTCAAAGGTCAGGCACCATGAGAGGTACTGGCTTCGCAATGGTGGAAGAAGAGAAAGACAATTTGTGCTCATATGGAGTTTATTGTTTGGTGGAATAGAGATTAATAAACAAATATAATAAGCTTAGATAATACTCTGAATAAATGTGCACTGTGCTGTGGAAGCACATAGCAAAAGAGAAGGGTCAGAGAAAGTTTTCTAAAGAAGTGATATTTGAGCTGAGATCTGTAGGATGCCTAGGAGTTAACTAGTTGAAGGGAAAGCTGTCCTGAAGAAAAGTTTCAGAAAGTGGAAATGGTTTGTGTTAAGTGCCTGCAGCAGAAAACAACATAGTGAAAAAGAAATACCGGAGGATGAGAGCAAGGTGTCAATGGACTGAACTGAGGCTGGCTCAGCCATGCCATAGATATTGGCTATTGTGAAAGAAATAGAAGTCATAAAAGGATTTAAGGAAGGTGGCCATGTTATCCTAGGGTACAGGGCTTTTTTTTCCCCACTGGGGATTTTGTTAAATACCTAGCATACAATGCCTGTCATCTAATAGAGCGGATAAGTACTTGTAAAAATAGAAAAGGAACGAAGGGAATACAAGAGAGAAGAAAATATCAGAGAGTGAGACGGAGTAGAGATTCAAAATTTGCCGACATTGAAGATGGTGGAGTAGGTAAAAATGACAACTAAATTGTAGGACAAGTGCCACTGAGAACCACCTGAAGACCATTGATAACTAAGGATACAAAGAAGAAACCGCGACAAGACTGGTAGGAGGGGACACTATGCAGACCAGGTAGGTCCCACAGGAAAGTGTGGTGGTTAAGAAATGGGAGGGATATCTCTGCTGTGGAGATAGCCCCTAAGAAGCATGGAGTTCCAGCTCCACACCAGGATCCCCAGCCCAGGGCACCACTGCCTGGAAGAGGAGTCTCCATAACACCTGGCTATAAAAACCAGCAGGTATTACATTTTAAATATTTATTAATTGATTTCAGAGAGAGAAAGGGAGAAGGAAAGAGGGATAGAAACATCAATGATGAGAATCACTGGTTGGCTGCCTCCTGCACACCCCACAATGGGGATCAAACCTGCAACCCAGGCATGTGCCCTGATGAATCAAACTGTAACCTCCTGGTTCATAGATCGACACTCAACCACTGAGCCACACCGGCTGGGCAGAGATTACATTTTAATGATAAAAAGAAAGGTCTTCTAGAGACCAAGATGCTGCTGCTCTTAAAGGGCCTAAACACACTCACTGGCTCACAGACTCACTTGCTGTGGGCTCCAGTGCAAGGGACCAAAGTGCAAAATGTGCCAGAGACAAAATGACAAATGTCAGGATGAAGGCAGGATAAGAGCAACTGTCTCCAGGGACAGAAGCACTGGCAGGTGCTATTGTTCCTTTGTAGAGATTTCCTCCCACCCCGCTGGCCAAATCTGCGCTTTCCATTAGCCTGCCTGACACTGTTTGCCCCACCCTGATGACTCCCTGAGATGCCACTCTGCCTAACTCCTGATCCTTTTACAGTGTTTCCTCCACAGGAGTGCCCTGCCTAAGCTCATGCTTCAGACTCACTCAAAGGACCACCAATCCCAAGGTAGTGGTAGCTATCCTAGGCTTTCACTACTGGCTTTCTCAAAGTCCACAAATCTCATGCAAGTGGTAGCTACCCTCAGGTTATGCCAAAGACCCCCTCAGAGGTTCACAAACTCTACAAAAGCAGCAGCCAGTCTGGGCTTGCATCATAGCTCCTGCCAAGTGGACCTAAGCCCAGCAGAAGCAATAACTGATCTCAAATTGCATTGCAACACCCATCAGGTGGCCCCAGCATAAATTGCAGCCAGTTTTGGCCTCTAACATAGCTCCAACTAAGCATCCATAAGCACTGAACATGGAGTGCTGGCCTCAGCTCATATAATAGTGCCCACCAAAGGAACCCAAGCCCATCACAAGTGGAAGCTGGTCTTAGTTTGCAGCATAGCCTCTCCCAAGTGCTTTCAAGCCCAGTACAAGTGGCAAGCAAATGTAGATCAATTTGTAGCACCTCAAAAGCAGCCCCAAGCTCTGTGCAAGTAGCAGCTGATATGTGCCAGTACTGGAGGTCCTCCCAAGAGGCTCCAAGCCTAAAGAAACTGGTGGCTAACCTTGGCCTGCACCAGAGCCCCACTCCGGCTCTATAGACAACACACATGAAGAGTGACCTTGGCTGGCAACAGAGTACCAATAATTTGTCACACAAACCAGTTGTTCACCCCTATGCAATAGCTTGTCTGATATCGTTATGGCCAGTCCTCATAGGCTGTCAGACTGAGGATCAGTATCACTCACTGATGTGCCAACAGCAATCAAAACTAAAATATAGGCGTTGGCTGGATAGCTCAGTTGTTTGGAGTGTTGGTACAATATGCCAAGGTTGTGGGTTCCATACACAATTGGTGTGCATGTGGAAATCAACTACTGAATGTATGGATGTATTGAGTAGCAGAGCTCTCTTTCTCTCTCTCTCTCTCTCTCTCTCTCTCTCTCTCTCTCTCTCTCTCTCTTCCTCTCTCTCTCTCTCTCTCTCTCTCTCTCTCTCTCTCTCTCTCTCTCTTCTTTCTCCCCCCTTTTCTCTCTCTCTCTAAAAGAGTGGCTCTCAACCTTCCTAATGTCGCGACCCTTTAATACAGTTCCTCATGTTGTGGTGACCCCCAACCATAAAATGATTTTCGTTGCTACATCATAACTGTAATTTTGCTACTGTTATGAACCATAATGTAAATATCTGATATGCAGGATGTATTTTCACTGTTACAAATTGAACATGATTAAAGCATAGTGATTAATCACAAAAACAATATGTAATTATATAAGTGTTTTCCGATGATCTTAGGCGACCCCTGTGAAAAGGTCATTTGACCCCCAAAGGGGTCGCGACCCACAGGTTGAGAACCGCTGCTCTAAAATCAATCAATCATTAATTTTTATTTTTTAAAAATCAATCTTAATGAGAGGGCAACACAAACCGCACAGGGGAGATCTACCTGAATCAGGTATACACAGGGACTTTCAAAACATTGCAGGCTGTGAGGGAATGGCATGAAATATTCAAAAAGATGAGTGACGTAAACTGACAACTAAAATTACTCTACCCATCAAGACTATCATCTAGAATTGAATGAGAGATAAGTAGTTTTCTAAACAAGAATAAAATACATAGGAATAAATTAAACTAAGGATATAAAAGATCTGTACTTAAAAATCGTAAGACATTAAAGAAAGAAATTGATGAAAACATAATAAGTGGAGGATATACTGTGCTCATGGTTAGAGAGAATTAACATCATTAAAATGTCTATGGCAATCTACAGATTCAATGTAATCCCTATCAAAATACCTATGGCATTTTTGACAGAACTAGAATAGATAATCTTAAAATTTATATGACACCATGAAGGACCCCAAATAACCAAAGCAAAAAGAAAAATAAATTGGAGGCAGCATGTTACCTAATATCAAACTATACTACAAGGCTATAATAACCAGAACAGCATGGTACTGGCATAAAACTGGCTAATGGAACAGAATAGAGAGCCCAGAAATAAATCCATACCTATATGGGCAGTTAATATATGACAAAGAAGATAAGGATATACAATAGGGTAAAGATAGTCTCTTCAATAAATGGCATTGGGAAAACTAGACAGATACATACAAAAAGTGAAAGTAATTCAACTTTTTAAATAATAGAGAAACATGGTAATTAACCCTAACTTCGCTACCCTTCCCGTTGGCTAATCAGCGAGATATGCAAATTAACTGCCAACCAAGATGGCAGCCGGCAGCCAGGCAGCTGAAGCAAACAGGAGGCTTGCTTGCTCCAGTGATGGAGGAAGCCAAGGTTCCCCGCCTGCTGCTGCTGGCCTTTGAGCTTGCACTCTAAGAAACAATGTTGCAATTATAGACATAAACAAACCCCAGAAACTTGCTTTCAGCTGTCAGAGCTGGAACGAGCAGGACCACAACAGTGTTACAACTATAGAACCTAAACAAACCCTAGATTCCTGCTTTCAGCAGCCGAGGTTTCAGAGTTGGAGCTGAGCCTCAGAGCTAATGCCGGCTCTCAGCTCCAGTGACAGCCATAGAAGGTAAATAAATCCCAGAATAATAAAAAAAAAGAAATACAAAAAGGAAAAGTTGGGAGCTTCAGTCACCTGCCAGCCTGAAAATGGCCCTCAGCCCCTCACCCAGACTGCCCAGGCACCTCAGTGGGGACCCCCACCCTGAAGGGGTGTGCCCAGCTGCAAACAGCCATCATCCCCTCATCCAGGCTGGCCAGGCACCCAAGCAGGACCTCCACCCTGATCCGGGACACCCTTCAGGGCAAACCAGCTGGCCCCCACCCATTCACCAGGCCTCTATCCTATATAGTAAAAGGGTAATATGCAAACTGACCCTAACAGCAGAAAGACTGGGAATGACTGGTCACTATGACACACACTGACCACCAGGGGGCAGACGCTCAATGCAGGAGCTGCCCTCTGGTGGTCAGGTCGCTCTTACATGGGAGGAACTCTGCTCAGCCACAAGCCAGGCTGATGGCTGCCAGTACAGCGGTGGTGGTGGGAGCCTCCCCTGCCTCCTCAGCAGCGCTAAGGATGTCTGACTGCAGTTTAGGGCTGCTCCCCGCTGGCAAGTGGACATCCCCCGAGGTCTGCCGGGCTGTCTGATTGCCATCTTAGGCTCAATCCCCTGAGTAGCGGGCCTAAGCCAGTAGGTTGTCATCCCTTGAGGGATCCCAGACTGTGAGAGGGCACAGGCCGGGCTGAGGGAACACCCCCCCCCCCGCCCCAAGTGCACAAATTTTTGTGCACGGGGCCTCCAGTATACAATAATATAGTAAAAATGGATTAAGACTTAAATGTAAGACCTGAAACCCTAAAATTCCTAGAGGAAACTTAGGCAATAAACTTTTTGACATTGATCTTAGTAATATTTTTTGGATATGTCTCCTAGAGCAAATACAACAAAAACAAAAATAAGCAAATGCAACTACAACAAACAAAAAAGCTTTTGCACTATAAAGGAAGCCATTAACAAAACAAAAGGCAACCTACGGAATGGGAGAAGATATTTGCAAATAATATATCTGATAAGGGATTGATATAAAAATATATAAAATATATAAAGGCTGGCCAGTGTGGCTTAGTGGTTAAGCATAAACCCATGAACCAGATGGACAGGGCACATGCCCCGATTGTAGATTTTATCCCCAGTAGGGGGCATGCAGGAGGCAGCTGACAGATGTTTCTCATTGATATTTCTCTCTCTCTATCCCTCTCCCTTCCTCTCACTCTAAAAACTCAATAATAAAAATGTATTTAAAATATAAAGAACTCGTACAGCTCAACATAAAAAAAAATCCACTTAAAAAATGTAGATGCCCTGGCTGGTATTTCTCAGTAGTTAGAGTGTTAACCCAAGCACCAAAAGGTAGCAGGTTTGATCCCCAGCCCTGGTTGGGGAACATGCAGGAGGCAACCAGTCTATGTGTCTCTCTCACATGTCTCTCTCTCTTTCTTCCCCCAACCCACCATTCCTTCCACTCTCTCTAAAAAACAATAATGATAATAATAGAAAAATTATACAGAGGTAAGGATTAACAAGAAAAAATGTGCAGAATAAACATTTCTACCGAGAGGACATGCAGATGGCAAACAGGCATATGAAATGATGCTCAATATCACTGGTCATCAAGGAAATGCAAATAAAAACCACATTGAGCTATCATCTCATATCTATCAGAATGGCTTTTGTTAATAAATCAATAATGACTTCTAGTATGCATGTGGAGAAAGGGAAACCTTCATGGCTTGTTGGTGGAATTGAAAATTGGTGCAGCCCCTCTGGAAAACAGTATCGAGATTTCTTAAAAAGTTAAAAATGGAATTACAATTTCTTTATCCAAAGAAATTTAAATCACTATGTAAAACAGATATATGCATTCCTATGTTTCCTGCAGCATTATTTACAATAGCCAAGATATGGGAGCAACCTAAGTGTCCATCAATAGATGATTGGATAAAGAAGATGTGCATATATACGATGGAATATGACCCAGCCATAAAAAGGAATGCAATTATTTTCATCTGCAACAACATGGATAGAGCTACAGGGTATTGTGCTGAGTAAATGAATCAGAAAAAGACAAATGCCATAATATTTCACTTATATGTGGAATCTAAAAACCAAAATAAGTGAAAAAACAAAACAGAAGCAAACTCATAGACACAGCGAACATTTTGATGGTTGCCAGATTTAGGGGACTGGGGGTTGGGTGAAAAAGGGGAAGGGGTAAAGAAGTACAAATTAGTAGTTACAAAATATTTTCAGGATGTAAAGTACAGTGTAGCAGATACAGTCAATAATATTGTAATAGCTACAGATGGTGTCAGATGGTTACTAGATTTATCAGTGATCAGTTCATAAGTTACATAAATGTCTAATCACTATGTTGTACACCTGAAACTAATGTAATGTTGCATGTCAACAATAACAATTTTTTTAAAAAATTACAGACGTTCAAGTCAGAGTTTTTATGCACTGTTGTGTCTTCTCAACTTTTTTCCAGAGCTGCTTCATTTTGGCTGTTGTTGTCATTTTTATAGATGAGGATAATAAAGCTAGAATAGTCAAGCAACTTGGTTAAGGTGATACAACAAATCATTTCATCATTCCTCTCTCCAGCATTTTAGTATTGTATTTGTGTACACACACAGGCATACACACACATATTTTTTCTCTCCCTCCCCTGAGGAGGTCTTGATTGTGATTAATATTTAAAGTAAAAGTCTAAATAATGGGGCCATGCTTCATATTCTTAAAATTAACCAAATAATACATTTACTTTTAGTTAAAGTTGCTATAAAGCACAGTGTGCCCAACAGATAGCAGAAATACATAATGCATACAATGGATTGTATAGTGAGGTCACTGAGTCTTCATTTTCCATATGGCTTTCGGGGCAGTTTGGCTTTGAATGTGTTGGCAAGATTCCTGACCTGTTGTCACACATGGAGTTTGCAGAGAATTCAAGAGCTGGCTCTGATTCTAGGTTCTCAGGTTAAGAGAAGTGTTACTAGTATCAACTCCCTCACTGAAGAGAACATAGAAAGACACTCCCTCAAGATTTACATCCATAGTCTTCTTTCTTTTCCCATGTGTCCAGTTTGGATTTCACAGAAGCATAACTGGTCAACTTAGAGATATTCCCAGAGTGAAACAAAAGCACTCAAGAATAAATTTCAGCATTTGACCCAAAGCAAATCCCAGTTGAGTGGTAGGTTCCTGGAGGATAAGGCTGATTTATGTTTTTTTTTTGTTTGTTTGTTTATTATTATTATTATTTAATGTAGGAGTCAATTACCCCAAGAAACAGTTTCATGATCTTTGCTTAGAATTGAAACCTGGATTTCCTTACTCTGCCTTTGCTCGAGTTAGTAGGTTCCATGTTGGGACCTCTCTCTCCCCTTTCTTCTCCCACATAGCCCGAGGTCACCCCAGGTGCTCCCCTTCTCCTTCTCCTTCTGCAGGACTTTTTTCCTGGGCTCCCTCGCTCTCAGGACCTACCTTCTCCATAGTGCTAATGTCCTTTTCCTCATTTATTACTTCCCACACTTCCCAGCCCTCCCCTCAGAACTTCAGGCCCATGCTGACTCCAGAATGACACAATAATATATTGCACTGAAAATCAGCTACAAAACTTACACCCTTGCACTGTGCGTAGAGTTTAAATGTGGGGGGTGGGGGGTGGGTAGGTGGTAGTGCGGGGAGAAGGGTAGGTTTTTTCAAACAAAAGGAAGGAATGTGTTTTCTCTTCTGATATACTTTCACCCTCTCTTTCTTTCTGGTCCCTGGCAGTAAACCCTGTGAAGCTTTTGATATTTACTTTGAGTGCTTGCTTCAGTGTGAAAAATATAAAGGAAGTCAAATATATGATGATGGAAGATCTGACTTTGGGTCTTGGCACACAATGCAACATACAGATGATGTATCACAGAATTGTACACTTGAAACCTATATAATTTTATTAACCAACTAGAGGCCTGCTGCACAAAATTAATGCACTGGGCAGGGGGCCCTCAGCCCAACCTGAGCCCTCTCACAGTCCAGGACCCCTAGCTCCTTACTGCACACTTGCTTGCTGCTCCTTACTGCTCTGCTCGCTGCTCCTTAGTGCTGCTGCAGAGGTGAGAGAGGCTCCTGCTACTGCTGCTGCACTTGCCAGCTGTGAGCCCAGCTTCTGGCTGCGCGGTGTTCTCCCTGTGGGAGCGCACTGACCATGGCAGCTTCTGCATTGAACATCTGCCCCCTGGTGGTCAGTGCACATCATAGTGACTGGTTGTTCTGGTCATTATGCCTTAACAGTTGCTGGGCTTTTATTATATAGACTAGAGACCCAGTGCACGAAATTCGTGCATGCCAGTCTGGTCACCCTTAACTGTCCCCCCTGCTGGTCTGGTCACCCCTAACTGCCTCCTGCTGCCAGCCAGGTCTCCCCCAACTGTCCTCCACTTCAGGCCTGATCACCCCCAACTGCCCTCCCTTTCAGGCCTGGTTCCTCCCAACTGCCCTCCCCTGCAGGCCATCCTTTGTCCACATGGAGGCGGCCATATTGTGTGTTAGAGTGATGGTCCATTTGCATATTACTCTTTTATTAGATAGGATGTCACCTCAATAAATATAATTTTTAAAAAAAGAATATAGGTAGAAAAAACAACTTGGAATTGACTAGTGGTAGCAAAGAAAAGGAGGTAAGAGAAGGGAGACATGAAATTTCCCATAGCTCAGAAATATCCCCAGGAGTTTAAATTGGTCAGGAATCTTCCCAACCTACATAATTCCAATCTTCCTTTTGGTTCTTCTATGTAGGACCCTGAGCCCAGGGGCATAAGACTTAGAGAACTTGTGTTTCTACTGCAGAACTGGATGTGGAATAAAGGAGGAAGGTGCTTAACATGGAGTTTCAGGGATATTATGAGTTGGATAGGACTTTTTGAAAACCTAACCACTATCATTATTGTCCTAAAAACACATTTTTGAGTTTTAGTCAAACTTTAGGGTGCTTGAGTTATGTGGCTCAGGTTTGATTCCCAATTCTACTGCTTTAGAGATGCATGCCCTTCATTGATTTATTTAACCTCCATTTCACATTTATAAAATAGGGACAACATTGCTATCTATTGTACAGGATGATGATGGAATTAATTAATCATTTTCTAGCACTATATGGGATTGTTAAATTAAGAATAAAATAAACAAACATTCTGGAAACTCTCTGCAAACATGTATAAATGCAATCATGTAATTGTAGTCCATTTAAAAAAGAGTAAAGGTTATCTGTTTTTGCCATTATCACTCTCAAGATTCAGTGAGATTATGTATGTGAAATTCCCAGCAAAGTGCTTGGCATATAGCAGTAGTTATTATTATTACCCAACAGTAGCTATTAGTATTGCCATCCTCCTCCTCATCATCATTATGTAATACTACATAACCATTTTCTTTTTCCCATGGCACCCCAAGGGTATCTCAATTGGCAATGCCTGTTGCTACTAATAGAATCTCTCAAATAATTGACCCAACAAGTACTCACTGCATTTGTTCAAAATTCAATTTTTTTTTTACTGTTGTGGTCTAGCTTGTGAACTGTTATATCTGCATAGGGCCTACAGAATGTTAGGACTCTGGCAAAATTGTCATTGCTGATCATTGGAGAAAACTTTAAGCTGGAGAATGTGGTTCCAAAATTATAGATCAATTTCTAATATCCATATGGTTACCTTGTGTCTAAAGAGGGGGAAACTAGTGGCCACGATTTACAAAGTTTCTTAGGAAATTTTGCTATTAAATGCAATTGACCAACTCTTACTATTCACAACAGCATGGATGGACCTGGAGAGCATTATGCTAAGTGTAATAAGACAGTCAGAGAAAGATAAATATCACATGATCTCACTCATTTGTGGAATATATAATGAACAACATAAACTGATGACCAAAAATAAAGCCAGTCATAAAAGCATCGAACAGACTGTACAACATAAGAAAGAAAGCGGGGTGGGGAGGAGGGGGGTAAGAGATCAACCAAAGGACTTGTAGACTTGTATGCATGCATATGAGCATAACCAATGGATACAAACAGTAGGGTGGTGAAGGCATGTGCTGGGGGGTGGGAGCGGCTGGGGAGAGGTCAATGGGGGGGGGGAGGAGACTTATGTAATACTTTAAACAATAAAGAATTTAAATAAATAAAAAAATAAATGCAATTGACCATTTCTTTGTGAAGGACCAGAAAGGTAAAGTTTCCAAATTGTTAACACAACTATTTGGAAACAGAAAAAAGGAATGAAACAACTGTTGTTGTTATGTTTCAAACTTTCAAAATATCAAATTGGGTTTTGTTTTGCTTTGCTTTGCTTTAAAAAGTAAACATTTGTTTGGGTGGCCATCTTAGAATCTGTTCTAGCACTGACTTTTGTCACAAACATTTTCTTGCAGAAACATTTTGTGCAAACATTATCTTGCCTGTGTTTTCTCTGAGTAAACATATAGAGAATGTGATTTTCCATATGTGCTCTTTCATTTGCATTGCTTTAGAGGATTTGAATAGTCTGAGATATAAAGATCCCTAAGTCAGCCACTAACTTCCTAAATGATATTGAGCTAATTATTAAACACCTTGTATCTATGTTTTGCTTAGTTCTGCAGGAAGAAAGAGCTAGAAGATTAATGGCACACTGATAAGACAGAACAGAGAAATTCCTGCCCTCACAGTCATCAAAACCAAAGATACATACACACTACCTATAATATAGGCCAGACCACATATATGCTAAGCATTGCTTTAAAATCTTCTGGAAAATAATGCCGTAACAAAATCACCCTTAATCCAGAGTACAGATGATGCTGTTATTACTTATTTCTACTGTCGTCCATCTATTTTTTAGTGTCCTTTGATCCATTCTTTGCATTCTACTTGTCTGAAAGTAATATTCTTGATATGTTTAATAAGGAGACCCCTTCTTTGTTCCTAGATGCTTTGGCTGCTGATCAACAAAAGCCATTGAAAGACTTCATCCTCTAAGCTTGGCTCCACATCAGTCTGGAAGTAGTTTACATGCAGAGTCTTTTGCAGTAAATACTCATTAGAGGTTCTGTTGGCTCATTTGGTCACCCACATTTTTCAGTGGGTGGCCCAGTTGGTATCCTCATTATTTTCCTTTCCACCCCTGAAAATACTACAGATGTAGCAACCTGACACTACTTTCTTTGCCACCCTAAATCCATTATACTGGAGCATCCATTTATTTGTGATGCTAGTAATAGGTCCAGAGAAGTAAGGGCCTCAAGCTGGTAATGCTATAATATATATATATATATTTTTTCCCCCTAATAAAGCATGCCTTTTTTGGTGCAACCTATTGAAATGCAATCTGACCACTTCAAGGATAATTCGCTAGGAATTTCTCACACATGAGAATTTAGAGAAATGTGTCACCTCCCTCCTTCCTCCCTCCTTCCACCTCTCTCTTTCATTCCCCCTGTCCCTCCACCCCATCTTTATCTAAATAAACAAACCAGTTCACAGAAGCAAAATGTTTCAAGGTTGTTCACATATTCAGAAAACTCTTGCTTTTTCACTTACAACCTAGATAGATCTTCACTACTAGAGTTTCTTGATTACAACTTGGATCAGGGAAGCAGAATCTCTATAATGTCATCTTCCTAGGTTTAGCAATAAAATGTTTCAAGAAAAAAAATCAACTAATGTTCCTTGACTATTAAGTGCAAAGCAAAGTACTGTTAAAATATAGGGATGGTAAACATTTCTTCTTCTTGTGGAGCTTGTTATTCTTGTTCTAAAGACAATATAAGTAGGTTGGCACTTTTTTTCTCATGATTATTGTGATAAGCATTTGCAAAATTCTTATAATAATACCTAACAGATTGGATATGTATTGATGTGTAGATTAAAATCATAATATATATCTTAGGACAGTTGCTAGCATTTTCTTATAAATACCAATATATGAGGAGCTATTAAATTCTCCTTATATGAATTAGCATGAAATTTCTATAGGAAAACATTCAAAGTTTTTAATATTAGAATTTATAAAACTCTAAGATTATTTTCCCCATGGATGATAGAAAATGGAGAGCAGGTGCAGTGTTGGAGGATAAGACAGTATGGCCATCTAATAGATGTTGGCCATTATACAGTATAGTTGATTCCATTATTCCACTTACTACTTAAAATAACCATGCCAGGTACATATTGTTTTTTCTATTATGCAAAAAAGTAAAATATGGACCAACAAAATTTAAATAAAGAGCCAAGATTTGAAGGCAAGTTCATATGGCCCAAACATTCACATTTTCTCCATTCCTTGAGTTCTGATCAACTACCTAATTTCATTTTTGTAAAAGATAGGAAACATGTAGGAAGCATCCTGTCATCTTGTGCAAAGTCATACAATATCTTGTATTTTAACTGCTGCTAAGATTTAGTAGCTGTGGGAAAAACAACCAGCAAGGTATCCTCCTGTGTACCATAAATAGGCCACTCTTCAGTACATTATAGACTCCTGACTTATCCTAGGAGAAGCCCACATCACTGTTGGACAGTGTTGCTGACTAAAACCATGAGGGTTTGCAAGTGTTCAAGATCTGCTCTGTTGAGTGTGCAGCTACTCCCAGCCTTACTACCAATTTACTCATTATACTCACGCCCAGGTGGAGCTTCTGTCTTTTCTCACACATCACTGTATCCAGGTATTTGTTTGTTTGTCACACTTTGACACTTAACCACATAAGAATTTTATAAATGGTTAAATAGATTCACAGGGGACAATTCATAAAACTAGTCACTTTAATTTACTACTGTAAGTCTTAAAGTATTCATCCAAAAACCTAGACATTAAAATTTTATTTGGTGTATGTATTATGGTTTCTGTTATACCGATCTCTATTACAGAAAGCTTCTCCCAAATAAGAGTCTGAAATAAAATAATTTTAACAAGACAACATAATATAGCTATTGCTGTATAGCTATACATGTTTATTTTTTTCACTATCAATGTGATTTGAAACTCAGAACATTCTGAGGCACTAGTATTATTAATTTCAATTTAGAATATATCCATAATATCTATATATATATATATATATATATATATATATACATAAATATATATACCTGTAGGTATGTTTGTGTGTATATATATACACACATATATGCATATTTCTATCCATATGTTATCAAAAATTAAGTTTAAATATTTAGGCTCAAACCTGTTATTTAAACTTCTTAACTTTTCTACATGTTATATAATGCTATTATATCATGTACTTTGTCTGCTTAAACATGAAGGGAAAATAATAGAAGACATATAATTTTACTTTTATTCAGCATTACACTAGATATATCAACCCATAGGTGCAACAAGTAAAAATTCTGTGAGTTTTGGTTTTGGGCATTTTTTCTTTGACACAAGTAATATGACTTTTCTATTCTGGCTGATTTATAATTACATGCTAAATTCTTTGCAAATAAGTTCCTAAAACATCCATTTACTCATCAATAAGCATATTAAACAGTTTCCCTGTGTAAAGTCAAACAAATTACTGTGGTGTTGTTGCTATTTTCAACAATACTACTAATAACAACTAGTGCTATGTTACAGGTACTGCAGGAGGCCCTTGGAGAATTTCAGATATCTGAGGGGTAATTCAAGTCAAAACAAAGTCTATTAACCAAAAAATGTTAGATTAGCACTCTACCAACTTTTTAATAACTCATGCACATGGCCTCATGTTATTCTTGAGACAATAATCTACAATAATAAAAGAGAAACATGCAAATTGGTGGCACTCCGCTATGTCCACCAGCCAATCAGAGAGACTATGCAAATTAACCCAAACAAAGATGGCAGTTAATTTGCATACACAGGTGTGAAGTGAATACTGAAGGCTCCAGCCAGAGTGAAGACTGAAAACTGAAGACTGAAGAAGCTTGACTTCTCTACTCCAGCCAGACCAAAGGCCTAGGTCCCCGGGGCCGGAGGAAAACCTGTGCCAGCAGTCAGGGGACGGAAGGCCTATTGTGAGAATCTTTGTGCAATGGGCTTCTAGTATGAAATAAACATTATTATTGTCTTCCCACTCAAAGAGGGTAAGTGACATGAACAAGGATTCAATACAAGTCTTAAAAACAATTCCCGATTGAAAAAACAGGTAGGTGAAAGGGATGGGATCTGCTCACAATTTTGTTTGTTTTTTTTTTGTTAACCCTAGGCTATTTTTCTACTGCATTTTAAAGAGAAGGGAAGACAGGGAGGGGGAGAGAGAGAGAGAGAGAGAGAATTGCCATTGATTGGTTGCCTCTCGCACTCAGCCAGTCCAGGGCTGGGGATTGAACATGCTATCCAGGTACATGCCCTTGATTAGGAATCAAACCCATGACCTTCAGTGGGTGGGCTGACACTCTCACCAATGAACTACACTGGCCAGGGTAGATCTGATCAATATTTTGTCTGTGCACCACATAATAATTTAAAAAGTTTTTAAAGTGTTCATTAACTGCTACTATCAAAAGGGTAAAAAATGGATTGAATCAGAGTAGAACAAAATTTTACCTTGTGGATACAAGAAGGAGTGGTCTGAATTTTTTAAAACAGTGAAATGAATTAACAATAACTATTGTGATTTTATGTTGACACATTATGCAAACAAATATCTCTAAACTTTAATTGGGAACCATGCTTTCTCTCCATGCTAAGCCTTTCTTGGGGCAATTATCTTCACTGTCCTTTGCCTCCTGCGTGGTTTTTGACTGTTTGAAATCTTCTTTCCTTTTTAAAATTTGTTACAGAGCCCATCATTATGATATTGCTCAGTGAAGCTTTTCCATGATCATCCCCAAGGGGAGGGACTTTTCCTCTTTATTGGTTTTCTTTTAAATCATTATCATTCCTTCTCTTTGAATTACACATTTAATATATTTATGTGTTTATGTATATTTTTATCTCTTCAGCTAAATTATAAAATCTTGGAGATAAAAAGTTATGCAATTTTTGTCTTTGGGGTTATAGAAGCAACTAAGACAATGTTGGAATACTCAATGAATATTGCACAAATCAATAAAATATTGTAAGTGAATTCAACCCCTATATCACTCTAATGACACATTTTGTAATTCCAATAGTACAATCAAAATAACTAATATGCAAAGTTTTGGAGTATTTCAAAGTATAACAACGTAAAACCTTATGAAGTGACATTTATTCTAATCTGTGATTATTTCATTGTTTATTTATTTATTTCCTTCCTTTTTCACTAGAATAAAACCTCCTTGAAAGCAAAGTCCCAGCAATTGCTAGTACATTCCTGGGCATTTATCCCAGAGAAATAAAGACTTCTGTTCATACAACAAATTATATGCTAGTTTATATATATATATTTATTGTGGTAAAATATACATAATAAACTTAACCATTTTAGCCATTTTAAGTGGACAATTGATTGGCATTATGTACATTCACAATATTGTACAATCACCAACACTATCCATTTGCAGAACTTTCTCATAATCCCAAAAAGAAACTCCATACCCATTAAATAACTCCCCATTTCCCTTTCCTTTCAGCCCCTACTAAGTTCTATTCTACTTTCTACCTTTATGAATTTTCCTGTTTTTGGTACTTCATATAAGTGGAATCATACAATATGTGTCTTTTTGTATCTGGCTTATTTCTTTTAGCATAATAGTTTCAATTTCATCCATGTTGTAGCATGTCTTAAAATTTCATTCCTTTTGGGGCTGAAAAATATTCCATGGTATGTATATACCACATTTTGTTTATCCATTCATCTGTTGATATACATTTGGGTTGTTTCTACCTTCTGTCTATTGTGAATAATGCTGCCATGAACATTGGTATGCAAGTATCTTTAGCAGTTTTATCCTTAACTCAGATGTCTTTCAATAGGGGAATCCTATCTAATAAAAGAGTAATATGCAAATTAACTATCACTTCCTCAGTCCATTACAAAGATGGCAGATGCCATGGAGATGGAACAAGCAGGAGGCTTGCGTTTCCCGCAGTGATGGAGGAAGCCAAGTTTCCCACCTGCCCTGCTGGCACTGAGCTCAGCTCAAGGCTACAAAGTTTCAATTATAGAAGATAAATAAAACCCAGATACCAGCTTCTAGCCCGCAGGCGTGACCAGCCTGAAAACAGCCATCAGCCCCTCACCCAGGCTGGCCAGGCACCCCAGTAGGGACCCCCACCCTGAAGCGGGTGTGGCCAGCCTGCAAACAGCCATCAGCTCCTCACCCAGGCACACCAGCGGGACACCCCCACACCCTGCTAGGGGTTGTTGCCAGCCTGCAAACAGCCATCAGCCCCTCACCCAGACTGGCCACACCCCCATGGGGTGAGAGTCCCCACTGAGGGGCTTGACCAGCCTGCAAACAGCCATCAGCCCCTCACCTAGGCTGGCCAGGCACCCCAGTAGGGACCCCAGTCTGAAAGGGGTGTGGCCAGCCTGAAAATGGCCCTCAGCCTCTCACCCAGGCTGCCCACACCCCCATGGGGTGAGGGTCCCTGATGGGGGGCTTGGCCAGCCTGAAAACAGCCCTCAACCCCTCACCCAGGCTGGCCAGGCACCCCAGTAGGAACCCCCACCCTGATCTGGGACACCCTTCAGGGCATACCAGCCAGCCCCCTTCTGTGCACCAGGCCTCTATCCTATATAATAAAAGGGTAATATGCAAATTGACCCTAACAGCAGAACAACTGGGAATGACTGGTCACTATGACACACACTGACCAACAGGGGGCAGACGCTCAATGCAGGAGCTGCCCCCCTGGTGGTCAGTGCACTCCCACAGGGGGAGCTCTGCTCAGCCACAAGCCAGGCTGATGGTGCCAGCACAGAGGTGGTGGTGGGAGCCTCTCCGACCTCCTCAGCAGCGCTAAGGATGTCCGACTGCAGCTTAGGCCTGCTCCCTGCTAGCAAGTGGACATCCCCCGAGGGCTCCCAGACTGCGAGAGGGCACATGCCGGGCTGAGGGACCCCCCTGAGTGCACAAATTTTTGTGCATCGGGCCTCTGGTGGTTAAATAAGCTGGTATATTCAATTGTGAACTACTACTCAGCAATAAAAAAGAATGATATACGCAACAGACTGTATAAAGTTCCAGAGAATTATGCTAAATGAGAAAAGTCAATCCCAAAAGATTATACACTGTATAGTTCCATGAATGGAACATTCTTGAAATGACAGAATTAGGGTTGGGATACAAGGGAATGCAAATATAAAAGTCAACATAATAGATCTCTGTCAAACAGAAATGTTCTATATTTTGACATATCAATATTAATATCCTGGTTGTGATCTTGAACTATAATTTTGCAAAATGTTTCAACTGAGGGAAACTGGGCAAAGGGTACACCAGATCTCCCTATGTTATTTATTGCAATCGGATGTGGATCTACACTGGTCTCAAAACAAAAGAAAAAAAAGAAGAGAGGGAGGGACAGAAGCAAGGAGGGAAGCATAGGGTCTCTCATGAAGGCATTTAGATCCCAGCCAGCCAATCTCCCCCCACATTGCCCCTTAATGGTGGTCAAGGTACTGTGGGATTATTGAGATATTTCCAGAATAGAAAAGGAGGTGATTAAGACTCATTTGAACACCAAAAGTGTACTTACACACAGTACAATTATAAAATGACACAGTTTTAAATTATTTCAACTCGAATTTATTTAAAGTATTCTCTGAAAAATTTTTGCAAGCACTATATCTTGACACTCAGTAACCACAATCAATGCAGTAGGAACTGCTCTTACTGGAGATGTGTTATGGGAGCACAGGGCATACTCTGGTTCTTCTTCATATTATAAAAATATCTTGCCTTTTCCTAAAGATTTCCAGAGTGGAAAGTGACTTTGAATCTTATGTTAATTGTGTGAGGCCTTTCTTTGATCATACTAATTGTTTAACTTTAATGGGAGACATTGTGAAGTAAAAGCAGCAGTTAAAAAAAAAGAGTTAGTTCCTTTTAGGTTCCTGGTGTTGTCATGTAGTCCATAAGCAATTTCAGTACAAACAGATTCTCTTTCAATGTTTTTAAAAAGTTACAAATTTTGATGTAGATTGGCAATTTTTGTGTGGAATAGCAGTTTCGCACAGAATATATTCCTTTAAAAACGAGGAGCTGTTCTAGATTTTCTATTTGCACATAACTGAAAAGACATTCACACACTCAAACCATCAATGGACCCAAGTCGGAAGAGTCTATAGTCTCTCTGATTTGAAACAGCTGGATTATTCTAAATATGGAGAGCCCAGGCTCACACAATCATCAGAGCCATCATTAAGAATCGGAATCCTTGATTTAAATGTTCTTCATTATTCTCTCTGTAGGGGGATTTATGTCGCATCACTGTTAGGTCTTCCCCTATTGTTCCCAGACTGGCATGCATAAATGTCAACAAGAACATATTTCATTCATACTCTAAAATTAAATCCTTTATCCCACAATTAGCCGTAATCATGACCACATACAACTATGATTTACCATAACTAAAATAGATGACATGGGACTTATTGATGGCTTATGTTTGAAATAACAAAGGCAGATTTTTTAATTAAATAATTGCATGCTAACTATTTGGGGCATAATTACTAGTTGTTTTATTTTCCATGTATCTTCATCTAGTTAGATAGCAAATTGTTATAATGCCCCATTAGTACAGGCTAAGGGACTGCTGTGTGTGTGTGTGTGTGTGTGTGTGTGTAAAACATATTATTTGAGACTGTGACCATTCTTAGTATAGAAGATTAAATTGAATTATGAACTCTTTTTTAATGATAATTTTTTTAAAAAACTGTCTTCATTCACAATTTTTATTCACTGTCACTGTCAGTCAATAATCTAATTTGAAAGGCATAATGACTCTATAAGTCAAAAGAGTCTGTAAAACACTTTTTTTTTCAACACCTAAGTCTCTTTCTTGGTAACCAAGTACTTACACTCTTCCTGGAAATTTTCATCTTGAGTGGAGAGGCCAAAAGATAAAATTTGATTTAGTGTTCTTTTGTTCTGGTCAAGGTGTACTAATAACACCCATACGGTCTTTTTTATAACCCTGGAGCTCAGTGGGTTCATACTTTTTTAAGGTCCAGGTCATTCTTTCCTTTGATTTTTTTTTTTAGCTACCTCATATACTTACAATAAACTTCTTTAAAAACATATATTTTTTATAGGTCACTTAAGAGTTGATTTTCATTGCTTAAACCTGAAAAAAAAACATCTCTGATATGATGTTACTCTCTTCCTGCAGATGAGGAAATTAAGGCATAGAGAGGTGAAGGAACTAGGCCACAATCATATCTTTTAGGTATCACAGCTGAACTTGGATCTGCCTGCTTCAAGCTCTGCTTTTAATCACCCCCTAACATTGCCTCTGTTCTCAGTGTCAGACAAGTTTGAATGAGAGGCTATCTCCATGGTCACACAATTATAGCAGATCAGACCAAAACTATAAAATGTGCATAGGAGGAAGCATTACTTGCTTTCTTACAGTTAATCAGATAGTATTTATTATGTACCCAAAGGATTCCTTACACTAAATAAGGAATACAAAACCATGATGAATTTTGCAGTGATCCTGGAGTTTCCTGTCACTCTCTTTTTAGTGTTTAATGTCACACAGCTGTGCACAATTCCAGAATTAACATGGGTTCGAGTACAGTCCCTACCTGCATTTAAAAAGTATTTTTATTTCACACCCATTTGGGAGAATACATGAAGTCCAATGCAACAAGTGCTAACATGTGTGTAAACATCACTTGAAAACTCCTATGAAGAATTACATTGTAAATCGGAGTGAAAGGCAGAAGGATCAAATTATATGTAGACTGAAAATAAGAATGCAAAGCAGCACCATGATGTTTTCAACTCTAAGGTCAAGGGTGTCATCCATATTGTGACTTGGGTACAGATCACATCTCTGAGTCTCTCTTTTCCTCCTTTCCTAGTGTTGTTAAAGGAAAGCAAGACTATTTAATGATCTATGTAGAACTCTAATTAAGGGTTAAGTGCAGGATGGTTTGGGATCATGGCTGGGGTAGAGGCTGAACTCGGCACAATACAGTCTGTCCAAACTGGCCTGATTTATTACACCAAACCTCTGGCTCCCCCTTCCTGAATATGACCTTACCGGCCACCCCAGAAACAAATTTTTATAGAAATATTGTGAGCTATAGTCTTTTCTAGGTCAGTTAGAAAGTGGTTACCCTTGGGGCTGAGGAAGAAATGTAAGGTGGTCTAAGAGATTGGGCGAGATGGAAAAGGAATGCTGAAGGCCACCAACATTGCAAGGAAAGTTTTGAAATTAATATCTAGTAAAGTCAACAACTTTCCCCCCTTAGTTTTGTTTAAAATACCTTAGGGTAAGAAATATTTAGTATTCGGTGTGCTAATGATCCTAGGTTATAAAGACAAGCACATCTGGGCTTGATATTTGGACTTCATGCTTACTTGCTGTGTGATCTTGAGCAAGCAGTTTATCTGTGCCTCAGTTTCCCAGTCTGTAAAATGAGGCTACCTCAAAACATTCCTGTCTTTCAGAATCATTGGGAGAGGTGTATTGGATAATCTATCAAAACTTATCTGTCATATGATAGCTCCTTAACAATATTAATACTTTCTTTCTGGAAACAGCTTTGGGGGTTATTAAAATTATTTAGGAAACATCATTAGAAGCCAACTGCCACCTACCTAATAGAGCTCATTGAATATATCCCACAAAAGTTTCTTTTCTCTTTAAGAACAAGGTGGTAGCCTTTGTTAGGTAGTCAGTGGGTAGAACATTGAAAATGAACTGCAGGGTCTCAGGTTTGAGTCCCATCAAGGGCACATACCTTGGTTGCAGGCTCAATCTCTGGCCCTGGTAGGGGTGTGTGCAGGAGGCAACCAATCGATATGTCTCTCTCACATCGATGTTTCTCTCTCTCTGTCTGTACATCTCCTTTCTACTCTCTCTAAAAATCAATGGAAAAAAATCCTCAGATGAGGCATAATAAAAACTAAAATTAAATAAATAGGGTGCTAATTAATTCATAAGGAATAAAGAGAATTAGTCACTGATTTTATTATTAGTAGTGGTGATATCAGTTAGGGTCCCACCGGTCAAAAACCCATGCCCTAGTTAGCTGTGTTTTTCAAAAGAGTTTAAAGGGGCTATTTATAGTAGTGTGGGCAAGCTTTAGAGTAGGAATGACTAATAGTGGCAGCCATACAGAGATTTAGAATTTTTAATAACCACACTTAAAAAGTAAAAAAAAAAAAACAAAGGTAAAAATTAATCTCAATAATATTTTCAGTTTAACTTAACATAGACAAAATATTATTTCAATATGTAATAAGTTTAAAGATGTTATTAGTAATATTTTTCTTGTTTTGATATTAGGTCTCTGAAATGTCATGTGTATTTTACATTTATAGACCTTCTCAGTCCAAATAATAAATTCTCAAGTAAAATATGTCCTACAATAAAATTTTATTTAATGGAAATATGTTTTATACTATTTCTGTTTTAAAATTTTAATTAACTTTAACCAAAAAAATATTTAATTCATTTGTTACACTATATGATAGTCACACCATCACGTGGTCAATAGCCGCAGGTGGCCAGTGGCTACCATATTGGATGGTGTAGGGTTAGAAAAACAGAAGAAATGGTGAAGTAGTCTGAGATGAACAGGGCAGGAAACTATTTTCTCTTTTAAGTCTGAAGAAGGGTCAGTGGTTAGAGACCTGAATACTGTTGCTGTATGGAGACAGTCCCCTTTATGCACCTTTGGTTGAAGTACGTAGCCAACCTTGATGGCAAGTACAGAGGACAAAAAGTACAAATACTTGGAACCATACTCCTCTAGTGGCAAGCTGGCAACTGGATTTCCCAAAAATGAAAACCCTGATTTGCAATATTTATTCATTTTCATGGTGTATGTGTACTCATTGTAGCTACATGCAAGCTAAAAACATGTCACTGAGCTGAGTTGGGGGGAAATGTGCAGAATTGGCTCTCTCCAACACACCACTGCATCTCTTCCTACCATTCAATCTCCTGTCTTTTCTGATGGCCAAACTCAACTGGCAACTAGAGGTAAGCTTTCCCTTGATGCATTTCTTGCAGGTTAACCTCTTAGGGCACTGAACAGGTTGGAGAAGAATCAAAATGGGCAAGTGGAAAATATAATTAATACTCAAAATAAAGAAGGCCTGTCTACCTTTTTCTCTTTTTCCTTCTGCACATATAAAAGAAATAGATGACCAGAAGGAGGCTGAACTCTGTAACATAGACTTTGAATGTGGGGTGCCAAATAGAACAGGTATCAGATTATTTTAGGTTAAAAATTTTGTTCTATGTGAGTATAAAATTTATGCAAAGGAAAAATGCCTTTCCAATATAAATCAGTGGTGGACACCACTTGGGAAAAAGAGTTCACATAGCCTCGCAAGTTATGAGAGAGCATATTTGTTTTTGTTTGCAACAGATTAGGAAATTTTTTCTGCAAAAAAAAAAAATTGCAAACAATTATTGAAACAATACTTTTTGGTATTAAATAATGACTTTATAGTAACATAATTATTCAGTTTATTGAAAAAATTTTCTTTCTTACCACTTCCTGATTCCTCCTAATATCTGTCACCCCCAGTGCTCAAGAGCCCTCAGGTTTCTCTTTCACTACCAACACAGATCCAAATTCTTTGCCTGGCCCTTCAAAGAACCCCCTCATTTAAATTTAACCTATATTTCTAAAATCTCATATGAGGACATCCATGCAGCCAGACCAAGTTATTGTAATTTCCAGAACACAGGCTGTCTTTGTCACAGTGCTTTTGCTTCATACAGTGCTTTTTCTTCTTTTTACCTGGCCTCCAACTCACACACACACACACACACACACACACACTACTTTTCCTCATCTGTATATTTTCAAATCCCACCCATTATTGAGATTCATCATTGAAGCTCAAACTTTTTGAAGCCTTCATAATCATTTGGCTTACACCCTCAGCTCCAAACACCGAACTCCAGTGACAGTTAATTCCCCCACTCATGTTGCCACTTAGATGCTCTCTACAGTTGTTTTGATGGCCAATCTCACATCACTCCTTTTTATTTCCATCTTAACACTAAACTTTAAAGTGATCCCACGGCCCAGGTGGTGTGGCTCAGTGGTTGAGCAATGATCTATGGACCATGGGGTCACGTTTCAATTCCTTATCAGTGCACATGCCTGGGTTGGAGGCTCAGTCCCTGGTGGCGGGCATGCAGGAGGCAGCCAATCAATGATTCTCTCTCATCATTGATGTTTCTCTCTTCCCTCTCCCTTCCTCTCTGAAATCAATAAAAATATATTAAAGTGATCCCACGGGTCCAGAAAAATGACCATATTTTGAATCTAAGTTACTTGCTCAGTATTTCCTCAATGCTGAGGTAAGCAGCAGGCTATGAAAGACCAACAGTTCCCCAAGTACATGTAACAAGATTGTCTGTGCTTGAACAGAATTATCCTATCAGCAGCAATTACATATATGGTGCTAGTCTTTCCTAAGTCCTGGAATAACTTTATTATTAGTTGGAAGATTTGCATTAGGAAATAGCAGAAATGCTAAAGTTTTGAGTTGGTTAACTGCCAACGTGTGGTTAAGTGCCAAACATTTTGTATATTTATTTCTGTGCTGGCAGACATCTCTCCAACACGTGGAATGCAGCTTTGCTTCCCTGAGCCCAGTGTGTATACTGTGGTCTCCAAAATTACTGGAGTAACATCCCTTCCCAAATCCTGCCCCCCACATAGCCTCCCTTCACTTCCTGGCCATTAAAGTTTTGCCCATGGGTTGGCTTCTGGGCTCAGTGTATTATTGATGATCTGGAAGAGCAATCATCATTCTGCACTCTGTGAGATGTTAATGGGTGCTAGATATGGGAGTATATATTAAAGCTGGAGGCCCAGCACATGAAACTTGTGCACTGGTAAGGTCTCTAGCAGCTGCCAGCTGCCAGCCCTTCCTTCCCCGGGCTGGCCATGCCCCCTGGTAGAACTCCCGGTCAAAGGGACAATTTGCATACTATACTTTTATTATATAGGATAAATTTGTACTATGCTGGCTAAAACAAAGATGTTTCTTACTGCAGAACTTTTTCAGAGCCTTTACCAGGCTAATGTGAAATGTGATTTATTAAAAATAAAATAGAGTAGGTAACATTTCACACATATATTTGAGTTTTAAAATCCCCTACTATTATATACTCTGCCCCAGAACATGAGAAAGTACTTCATAGGGTTGTTGTGAAGATTAAATGGAAAGCACTTGGAACAGTGTCTAACAGAAGATGAAAACTCTCTGAGTTTTTTGTCATTGTTGTCACATAGATGTCTGAGACAGAAACAGAGCTACATATGGATTGAATGGGGATCTTTTTTGGAGCCAAGAAGATCCAAATGGATACAGCAGATAACCACTATGGACCTCTCTTTGGGTTCCTTTTAATGAGAAACCAGTTTAAGTGCAGAGAAGTTTATCCTTTTCCATTCTTCTCAAAGCCTGGCTAACCAGGACTCAATTAAATAGCATGAAGTAATTCATGGTTCAGAGCACAGCTCTGCAGTCCTGCTTAAGTCTTGGTTCTTTGATTGGTGACCATATGTCCTGGGACAAATTGTTGAAAGAATTTATGTCTATAAATCTAAAAAAAGATATTAAAAAACTAATATTTATCTTTCTGCATTATTGTCAGTAATTCAAGAAATTATATATATGAAGTATTTAACCCATGCCTGATACATGGAAACATGCTCAATAAGTAGAGGTTCTCAATTATCCCAGGATAAGACTCATTTCTCTAGACTCATTTAATGTTACCCTGGCAGTCATTGCTACAGTATCCACAAAGACTAGTTTGCTTTACAATTTGCTTTAGTAAATATTTTGGAGACTTATATTTCTGACTGATTGGATTGCTGGGTTAGGCCTATCAGGCCTAATGGATAATCCCTCACTGTTAGGAAGAGTAAAGGGAAGTCACACAAGCTCTCACTGACCACTGCTCTTAGCAGCCAAAACAGACAAACTAGATTACAAAGTCAGAAAGTAATTCTGAAGCAACTCTGATATTCTTTATTTTTTTTAAAAAAAAACATACAATTTCTAGTCTAATGCATGATTATTTAGCTCCTACTTAAGATGATAAGCATTCCCAAGTTCATTGCTCTATTTAGGAAGGTTGTGAATAATACCGCAGTTATTCACAATCCAGTGGTCGGAAGCTGTGGGAAAAATAATTTTAATTTTAGATGTTTCACGCACCACTGCTAATGTTATCTATCCTGTTTGGGCAGGGAGAAAACTGGCAAGAGTTGTGAGATGGGGAATTTGTGTGAGTTAATGGAAATGTTGTGGCTGACCAACAAAGGAAATTACCCAGCCAAAATCAAAACAAAAATATTAACTTGGAAGGGGGAAAATGCCTACAGCTTAATAATATCATGCATTGAAACCTTATCTAATGGTTGAAGTAATTTGGTTTGAAGAACTTAAAGAGCATTTTGTGGTTTATGGAAACTACCAGCAGACACTGTATTTAGCAGCCTCTCCACTACTTAGTTCACATAACATCCTCTCCTCTCACCAAAGGGGTCATTTAGCTTTCCTTATCACTGGGCTGTTACCAACTTGTCTAAGACCTCTTAAGGACAAAAGCTATGCATGGCTGCTTATTTCCAAAACCCAAGTAACCACAACACATGTGAAGATTTACTTACATTCACTTAAGATAATTTTTCAGAGTCTGCTTATGTAGGATTTAGGCATATATGACCCTTTTTTTCTTCCAGAAAGTCTTCTAAAACAATCTCTCTCTCTCTCTCTCTCTCTCTCTCTCTCTCTCTCTCTCTCTCTCTCTCACACACACACACACACAAATGACCCTCATTACAAGTTCAAGTTCACAATTAAAATTTAGAATAATTCTGAATTCAACAATTCAAAGGGTGGGTTATACTGAGCTATTATACAAAAAAATATCCAGGATTAGAGAGCAGTTCTCTTTTCCTTTTTTATAATTCAGCACCATGACATTCTTTGTATAAATAATCTATAAATATAAAGAGGAAATATGCAAATTAGGCCAGGACTCAGTAACAGGTCACGGCCAGACAGGAGGAGGTTGCGCATGCAGGTGAGGCCCGGAGCAGAGAGAGAGACAGAGATGGGGGCCAGCAAACCTCTGTGCCCCAGCTCAGGCTGGCCCCCGGAGCTGAAGTGGACATGGACAGGGACAGGGGTCCAGCCTGCAGTCTCCGCAGCTGAGCACAGGCTTAGAGAGGCGATGGCAGGCCCACCTCTCGTGGAAGCAATGCGGCTTCCTCCCACCTCCCGTGGAATCGACGCGGATCCCTCCTGGCTCCAGTGGAAGCGGTGCAGCTCCCTCTAGGCTCCCATGGGCACCAGTGGCTCACTTCCGCCTCCCGTGGAAGCCGCATGGCTCTCATGGAAGCAGCGTGGTTCCTGGGGGTGCGCTTCAGTTTGTGCTGGCTCCCGCGGAAGCAGAGGGAAGCCTACTGAGAGTGATATCGCGCGATGGGCTACTAGTCTTATATAATAAAAGGCTAATATGCAAATCGACCGAACAGTGGGACAACCAGTCGCTATGATGTGCACTGACCACCAGGGGGAAGACGCTCAACACAGGAGCTGCCCCCTGGTAGTCAGTGTGCTCCCACAGGGGTAGCACCACTCAGCCAGAAGCCAAGCTTACAGCTGGTGAGTGCAGTGGTGGGAGCCTCTCCACCTCCACAGCAGCACTAAGGATCCAAGGGGGATGTCCACGAAGGGGTCCCGGACTGCGAGAGGGCACAGGTTGGGCTGAGGGACTCCCTTCCAGTGCACGAATGTTGTGCACCAGGCCTCTAGGAGGAGAATAGGCAGGGAAGAAGACCTTGATAAGGAACTTACCAAATTAACCCTTTCAAAGTGACAACTGGCCCCATCTGGGCCGCAGCTGCTCTTCTTTGAAGCTTGGTGAGGACTGTCCTGCTCACCTGACACTAGACTAGAACAAGGATACAAGGGCTCTTGCTTGACCATCACATGGGCACATTAAGTTAACGCTGCTCAAACAGTCTTAGGGAGACAGCTGGACTTACGTCCTCATTCGTTTGTCTAGTAAAATATGCTGTTATTCTACCACTGAAAATTTCTCAGGACTGGCATATTATTTTATAATAATTAGTGTTCATTGGTTTTAGATAATATTATTAATATCATTAATAGTATTGATTATATTTAACATTAGAACTATTACCTAAAATATTAATGTATTATAATCCAACTTTTCCTTTTCTTATATCCCCCAAATTTAATAACATTTAATGTTTTATAAGATTGATGATAGTCCTCCTGTCATTTTCTAAGATGAATTAAAATGTATAGTACTGTTGTTAATAATTTCACTTCATTTTTAGTGATAGACATTGTTGGGAATATGTTGATTGGAATTCTGAAAGTCTTTTCCCTACTTAAAGTACTTTATATAAGAACTTACAAGTAAAAATTAATCTTTATCTCAGAAATTTTACCAATGTCCCATTTATTGTCATATTTTTTTTTTTCAGATTGAAGTCTCAGTTGCTGGACTTTTGATTTTTATGAAGTAAGATACACAGAAAGACTTCATTGTGCTATTGCGTAGTCATTGTTTGCTAAAGCAATATTTAAGAAATAAAATCCCCAATATAAATTTTTATAATCCTACATAATGTAGAAGGAAAATCAAATATTTCTCACGTGCAAACTAAATTCCCTGAAGAAGGGGACTCTATTTACCTTTGAATACCCTTTCTTCAGAAGAAATCCAAAAGAAATTTTACTTCCTTATTTTTACTTAATCAGCCATATGAAAATCTGTCTCAAACTCTTAATTTTGAGACACTGAGAAAGATCTTAAAGGGGGAAAAATAGTTCTGAAGAATTAAAAACTAAAAATGTCTACTTTGGAAATCTTTCATTTGTAACAAAAATCAAATAGAATATATAGAAACAAACTAAGTATGTCATTGTGGAAATTCAGAATCACAGAATCTCTTAATGAGGTGTTCGACTTCTAAGCTGGCTTCACTTACAATGATTTGTAGCTCAGATTTTTAAAATAATATATGATTCAATTGATGGAATACATAAGACTATGCCTCAGGAATAAAGTACAAACAGAGATTTCTTGTTTCAAGTGTTCTGATCCGTATTCCATTCTATTTCTAGGAAAGGTAACTGAACACCTCTCATGGACAACAGATTGTAAGTTTAGTATGCTACCAAAAAAGGTTTCTGAATGAAGTCTTTGAAAGAACTCTTTTAAGCCCAAAGTTCTAAGGTAAACTATGAAATCACATGGATATTGAAGCTGGCAGTTCTTAGAGCCACAACTACCCTCACACTCTGAGACATCAAAGGAAAGGCAATGTCTGGTGATTAACCTCACACACAAAATTATTGTGTCATAGGATGGTGACAGATTTTCATAGTTCCCTTGGTGACCTGTTTGCTAGTCTAATAACTAGCAGGACAAGGAAAAACAGCTGCACAAGATTAGTTCTCTCCTTTCTAGGGCAGTTGTGACAGGAATACAGCCAGTAGTTTTTCTTTTTTTTCCCTACTTCTCTGAAAAGGGTCTGTCTGACACCTATTTTAGCCTTTTTCTATAGGCCAAGGTTAGCTCCGCGAACTTACTTTTAATTTGACTAATAATATATGATACATCACTTTAAAACCAAATTTAGTTGAGAACTATCATATATTAAATATCCCTACGAATTGGCACACAATTACATATAGGACACTCCTAAAGTTCTATAACACAAAACAGCTTTTTATTTTTATAAAATCTCTGATTTTTAGAAAACATTACTTTATACAAAACTCAAGTTTGAATCTCTGTAATGTCTACCTATCAGTCCCAGTTCTTTCTCCTATTTACAAAGAATAACTGTTCTCATCCTACTAGCTATATAATGCAAGAGCTTTTCCTATATATTTAGCATTTAGCACAGGGCCTGACACATACTAAGCTCTTAATAAGTGTTTTTTAAATAAATGACTGAATGAATGTGTGAACAATTACTTTATATCAACACAAATACTACTAGACATTCTTTCCAAGTTAAAATGTTTCAGTATTTTATTTGTTCTTCCTGTGAAATAGTTTTCAGTTTTTATTTACCAGCTAAGTACTGCATTTGTTGGTGGGAATACATGCACCACATTTATGCATGTAATCAGCATGTAAATAGATTCAATTCCTCCCAAAATTTTAGAACTCACCAAGAGTACCGACAAATTATTTGGGGCCAGTCAGCTATCTAGGCACCCAAGAGATATGTGTGTTATTTTAAAATTCCTTAGAGTTCAATTATTCATTTACTTTGCCAACTAAAAAACTTCCTTTTAATTTCATTCAAAAAAGTTATTGGAGGACAGAAAAATATTAAGTCTACAAATGAAAACATCCAAGTTAAAGGTCCTGGTAGCTTAAATACTGAATTTTCTTCTCCAAGATCTCTAAGAGTCAGGTGTATTGAAATAAATATTCAGGTCTGCAATTATGCATGTATGTGTAATCCGTTAGACACCTTTTTAACAGGCATTACATACTTTCTTTCTCTTTGTAATAAATTGTGTGTGTTCTCTTTTATGGTCTACTAAATTACATCCAACTAAATGTAACTATTTAGTGAAAATGAATTCCATTAGAGTATAATATTACCCAAGTATTGCTTTCTTCTGATGAAATAATGGAGAACATGTGTAGATGCTTAATATCAGGCTCCTGTTTCTAGAGTTACCTCTTGAAAGCTGTTGGGCCTACTCAAGAAAAAGGATGATCCAGAGCTTGCCCAGCATATAAAATATCGATTTGAACATTTAAGTAGGTGAGGCAGGAGAACGCTAAACAACTGGCATAGAGGGCTTGAAATATCCAAGCAAAGGAACATTTTATTTTCTTCTCACTTGTCAAACATCCTGTTTTTCCAAAAATAGGTGAATCATATTTTCTAATCCATTTTGAATGTCGTGGGGTTTTTTCAGTCCATTCTGTTTCAAACTCACAATGTGGTAACCCTTCATCTGGCCACAAAACAAGTTATTTTGCTTAAATTTCTTCTGGAAGAATAGTACATAAAGTGTACCCCCATTTTTTTTCCTGTCAAATTGTTGTGATCACTTCAGCTATGCAAGAGTATAGAGGCCTATTTGCATCTCTTCTTTTCCTCCAGGAAGGACAATCTTCAATGTTCCTTCCAAAAGCCATCTTAAAAATGAATGCTAAAAAGCAGTTTACAATAAATCTCATTTAACTCAGTAGTTCCAGTAAAAACAAAAAAAGAAAGAAAAAGAATAGTCATTTTAAAACTATAGTAATAAATTAAATGAAAATCTGTAATAATTCTCATATACAAGAAAGAGTTCTATAAAGTATCTATAATAAAAAAAGCATAATATGCTAATTAAACTGGACAGCCAAATGACCTTCCGGATGTCATTCCATCCTTCTGGATGAAGCCATAATGGCAGGGGCAGAGGCAGAGGCAGTTAGGGGCAATCAGGCAGGCAGGTGAGCGGTTAGGGGCAATCAGGAAGGCAAGCCAGCACTTAGGGGCAATCAGGGAGGCAGGTGGAGTGGTTAGGGGCAATCAGGCACACAGGTGAGTGGTTAGGGGTCATCAGGCAGGCAGGCAGAGTGGTTAGGGGTGATTAAGCAGAAGCTAGTGGTCCTGGATTGCGAGAGGCATGTCCTGAGGAGTCCCGGATTGAGAGAGGGTGCTGGCCGGGCTGAGGGATCCCCTCCTCTCCATGCACAAATTTCATGCACTTGGCCTCTAGTCAATAATACTTTCCAAAATTGTATGTCTAATAAATTTGTTGTCAAATTTCTTAAGCCATATCTGAATAGTTGTAGCTAATCAGAAAAATTCCCCTATGCTTTATATAGAATTAGAAATCAGTTTATTTGTGGTAATTACTGGAGGCATTAATAGTACTTCACATTGAAGACTATATTACAAAGCTTACATTTGAGACAAGCAATTTTCTCACATAAATGGATCATATTGTAAGTATGTAATTTTGCAAATAATATAAATAGTTTCCTGAATACTATGAAAAACTCTGAGAGAAACAACTGAGCATTAAAAACTAGGGTCACTGACATACTCAATATGCATGAGATGTAACTCCTTAGAGTTATCCACATTTCCTTAGGGAAAATAAAGCAGGAATTGACTTTAGAGAAAGCATATAAACTTTTGGATCAGGAAGACCTGGATTAATATCCTGACCTCAGAACTTAGTTTATGTTCTTAGGAAAATTACTTTATTTTCCTGATGATTATCTTATGCCTACCTTCTAGAGTTACTATGAGAATCACAACTGAAGTGTAAATCACTTAGCACAGGCCTAAGTGATTGTAGATTATAGGGTTTATGTATGCTTCCATGTATGTGAATGTACATGTATATATCTTTTGTAAGGAAAATTTTTCCTAATTCAATATTTATCTATTTAGTTATAAAGCATATGGCTACATGCAATAGCTAATTAAAGATTCAAATCAAATTTTTGTATTTTTTAATCTTTTTAACTTTATTATTCTATAAACATATACTTAATATAAAATTTTAAGTATAAACTGGAGTATTAAATTGGTAAGATTTAAACTTCAAATAATTCTGGTAAAAAAAAACACAAAAAAACTATGCCTGTGAAAGGAAGGGGAATGTTTCCAAACCTTATCACTACAAAAATAAATAATGTGATAAAATATGTAATGTGAAAATAAATACAGAAAGAGGTGATAAGAGTATATATAATTAAAGAAAGGGTATTGTGTAAAGGCATGAAAAAAATAGAAATATAAAGATTAACAGATCAAAATTTTAAAATAATGCAAAGCTTTAGAAATAATAAGAGATTAAAACCCATTAAATGTATTTATTAGAGTTAAGATTTACTATATATCTAATATGTTACTTTTAAGAAGATTAGTCTTGCTTCAGGGAAAACTTATTTTTAGTATGCATTTTTCTTTGCTAGTGCTATAGACTGAAAAGCCACAGTTCATAGTTTTGAAATAATGCTAATGGCAGAGAAAATGACAGTGTTTCTGTTTAATTCATCAATAATAAAGCACTTATTTCAATTAAAATAAAGAATGCTGTTTACAACATTTGGACAAAATGCTTATGGGTTTTTTAATCCAAGCAAAACTTCCACCATCATTTTTGTAACACGAGACACTAAACTACTTTCAGCACCTGAAATATGACTCAGAGTGGAGGCTTCTCCTCAAGGAGCAAAAGGGTGATTCAAACCTACAAGACTTAATTTGTTATTTGGTAACTATTCAGTATGTTTGTGTTCTGGTATATGGTTCATGTTCCTATTCTTAGTGCTAATAATTCAGGGGGCTTGTACCAGATTTCCTAAACTGTGACCGACCCCTTTGAGATAATAGTGTACCCATGTAAGCCACAGGACAAAGGAAGAGAACAGACATCGATGTTCATTATGTGCCCCACATGAAGCCAGGCTCTAAATGCCTTGTCTCATAGAGTCCTCATGTAATGTGTATTATGTCCGTTTTACAGAGGAGGAGATTGAAATTTGAATTAAGTCTCTTATCCATGGCCATACAGCTAAGGAAGTTAAGATCTTACTACCATCAAAATCCATGAAGTTGTGAGAAGTGGTTATTCTCAGTTCTATACCTGAACTACGCTCACTTCAACTGGCTCTAAGGTCATAGTTGTGAAGCTACCTGGGAGGGAAAAACCAGGCATGACTGGTCTGAGGATTGACTGCTTTTCACTGTTCTCCATATCCTATGGACAGGGCTCTTCTCACTGCTAAAACAAAACGAAAGAAAACTTACTGTAATCTTAGAAATAAAGCCCCAATGAGATCAGGTGGTGTAACGGCCCAGCATCACAAATATGTACAACACTCCAAGCTCAGGAATGCCAAAGATTGTCAACAACCATCAGATGCTAGGAAGTGGCAAGAAAGAACCCTTCCCTATAGCCGTCAGAGGGACCAAGGTTCTGCTAGCACCATGATTCAAACTTCTCCCCTCCAGGCCTGTGAGAGAATAAATGTCTGTTGTTTTAAGCCACCCAGTTTGGGGTACTTTGTTCATCTAAGAAATGAATAGAGATCTTGGTAATCCTGAAGACTTTCCTCTTCTAAGAATTTCCTAAATAAACAATTTAACTCTTATCTATATGATGATGTTCAGACTTTCTGGAATAATTTAAAAAAAATAGCTTATCAGGGCTACATGATTGGTGTTTAAATCAACTAATTATTGTAAGGACTAAATAAAATATTTAAATATCTTAGCTCAAAACTTCGGAGGCATGGCATGCTCAGTAAAGAACAGTACATTCTTTCTTTTTCTTTCTTCTTGTCCTAGATGGTTTGCAAGTTTTAAGGACCCAGAGGTAGAGAACATGGTTTCCTACCACTAGGTGCATTGTCTTGCTCCTAGTGGACAATATCTTATGTGCACAAAAGAATAAACTATCAGTTTTTTAACCTAAAGAAATTAAAGGCCAGTTGTTCTCCATAGGAAAGGTCTATAACAATGCATTGAAAACAATTTCTGGAATAATTAGGAAAAATAAAGTTTGAATTCATCACACACACACACACACACACACACACACACACACACAAATCATTGTCCTTTGCAATGTAAAAGCTTTATCATTATGTCATTACCTTTGCTAGACTACTGCAGACCTCAACCCTCTGGTCTTTTCTGACTAGAAATACTCCCACCCAATCAAAGGTGAGCAGGAAGTGCAATGTCACCTGCCCTGAAGATCTTAGCCCACACTTAATTTTTTGCATTTGGTACATAATGACTTTTTCATCTTCCTTCGAAGAACAGAAATCTTCAATTTCAAAACCATGTGTTGAAGAAGGAAAGGAAAATCTGTTCTGAATTATGTCATTGAACTAGCTACAACACTCTGTTTCTTCACAATGCCCGATTTCACAGTGCATAGACATGCAAACAAATTGTTCAAATCTTTTAAGTCTATATTTTTGTATTCTGGAACTGTAAGTATCACTGTGTGACTATATAGTTAGCAGACCTACTGGTTCTCCCTGCCTTTTACTTGCTTTTTCCAAAGCAGAAGCTGGATCTAATTTCCAAATGAAAGACCTCTTCACCAAAAATACATTTTTATGAAAGAATGACTTTACAGTGCTTGCCATTTGGGTTCTTTTACTTGGCTGTTTTATCCTCTTCAAAATGTGAATGGAAAATGTCTATCTGCTTCAGGGCTTCACATGCTTCTGCTTTGCTGGCTCAATGATTTCTATTGCCAAGAAGAAGAAAAAAAAAGAAAGAGAAAACCACTAGTCATTGAACAAATGTTGAGTCAAAAGTAAGTTTGATATGCCCTGAAAAGGGCATAAAATTGAAAATCAACCTCATTGTAATATTCTAACTTCTGGTCCTGGGGTATCAGTCTAGCCCCTGTCTAAATAATTACTGAAGCACTGTGATCTAAATTCCAGGCGCTGAATAACCTAGATGTATCTGACTTTAGCTGTGCTAATTACAAATTGTGTGATCTTGGACAAATTATTTGACTTTGCTCACTTTTGCTTCCTTTTTGGTAAAACAGGATAATACCCATTCTTTGGCACTGTTGTCTGAATTAAAACAGATGGCATACATAAAATGCTTACTAGAATGTCAGATAGGCTATCACATTTCATAAATGATTAGTAGTATATAGTTTACTCCACCTACTGTATCATTATGGATAGATTAAAAATTAGATTCTTTATAGTTCAAGTTCACTAAAACCTTATTACTAAAAAGGCAGGATTGTTTCCATAGCATCTGATGGCTTGCAGATCTCTGCCTTTCTCTTCACATGGTGTTCTCCATGTGTGCCTGTTATCCAGAGGGAAACTTTTTGAACAGAACTAGCTATTAGATGGCTTCGTCTTTTGTCCCTGTACTCAGGTCAGACAAAGTTTGCACAGGACTGCTACAAACCTCCACCAGTTTCTTCTGGCTTTGCTATATGCCCAGGCATAGTTTATGATCATTCTAATCCTAACAGAATTGCTCATGCTCTACACACACACACACACACACACACACACACACACACACACACTCACACACTGCTCTTGAGTGTGCCCTTGACTGACTAGAGAGGCCTTGGATTCCACCTCAATGAATGATCCCACCAGCTTTTACCACCTTTGAGCCAATGGCTTGGTGACATTGCCCTAAAGTTCTGCCTTCGTGGGAATCTGACTTAGATCTGTTCAGTAATGATTTCACAGATGGTAGCTTCACCCCTTTGGTTCCTCAGTCAAGCACATAAACCAAATATCTGAACCTGTGGCCTCCTTTCCTACCACAGGTTTACCATCACAGCAGCACATCATCATAGGCTACGACCAACCTGTCTCAGACTAGGTCCAGCATCATCACATCACCTGGGACCACGTTAAAATGCAAAATATTAGGCTGACCCAAGATTTGCCTATTCAGATCCACTTTATAATAAAATCTTCAAGTAACTGGTATGCACTTTATAATTTGAGAAGCATTGCTCTAAAATGTGTAATACTTGCATTCCAAAATGAGTTATGAGATGGAGACAAACTTATGGGATGGAATTCATATTCTCTGTTTGTTTTACTTATTTCTCATTTTATGAGGGAGAGTCAAATTAGAATTTATGAAACAACATGATTCAACATAACTAATATTCACAATACTATGTGGATTGGGAGAGAGAGTGTCAGAATCTATAAAATACACTGCAAGAGAAAAAAAACAACAATTAAATTAAACCAATCGTTCCAAACTGTATAATCAGAGTAAGCGAGGACTTGGGTGTGAATATGCTATTGAATTACTCAGTTCCAAAGTGTTTCTTACATCATGATATTGTGGTGTCTAACTTCACTGTAACTAAAGTATTTAGAGATGCACATTTTGGTCTACTAACTACAGCGTCTAGAACTCGGGCAGATTGAAATTCTAGCAATGAAGAAAAAATGGATTGTATTGATAGACCTATGCTAGAATTCATAACGATGTCTTCCTAAGAAATTTCAAAGGTGATTTAGACTAAAGCCCCAAATAAAAATCTATTAACATCTATTCTACCATTAACCACAAGTCATCTGTAACTGACAAAAAATACTTCCATTAAAGTTATTTTAATATACTTAATTTTATAATTCTATAATTCAGCAAAATTATAGATGTCATTTATAAAATAACTGCCCAAATGACAAACATGATGCAGTAAGCATAATAATTGTCTCTCCCAATGATGTCCATACTCTAATCTCTAGAATTTGTGACAAAAGGGACTTTGCAGATATTAAAAACCTTGGGTTGGTGAGATTATTTGGGAATATCTGGGCAAGCCCAATCCAAACACAAAGGTCTTTAAAACTGGAACAATTTTCCAGGCTAAAGTCAAGGACCATAGGACCTAGAAATGTTAGTGAGGAGGAAGGGCCAGAGATATGCAATGGGAAAGACTGGCCTTTCCACTGCCTGCTTGGAGATGAAGGAATGTGGGTGGTCTCTAGAAGCCCAGTAAGTCCAGGAAATGGATTCTTCCCTCCACCTCCAGAAAGAAACTAAAAACTAAAGAACAGAGAGTAATCAAAGAGCTAGAATATAGTTAATGAGCTAGAAGGTAAATGTCGGAAATAAAAATTAAAGGGCTGCAAGGTAATGGTTTAAAGGCTCACGTTAAAGCGACTTAAAAAAAAAAAAAGACAAGCAGCTTTCTTCTGTTATTAATGATAATCGTTTGAATATGTAATTTTGGTAATGTGGTACTACAGCAGGACTCAGATGGAGGCATTTCCACATCTCAAGGATGATTTCAAAGCAGTGCATTTTTCTATGCGCCCTAACTAAATTCCAGGAAGAGAGTCCTCCCTGGCCCTCGGATCCTTTTTCCATATTTACAGCACCTGGTTGTGGGAAAAAGAACACCTTCAGCAATCATTTAGCAACCAAGAACGTTTGTTTGTCTGGGTCAAATTTCTACGATCTGGTTGAAATCTTCAGTGACTTCATGATCAAGTTCAGTGCATAGTATTTGCCAAGTGTTAAATTCTAGGATTCATATGATGGCTGAATTGAGTGCAAGTGGTTTCCCTTTTTTTTTTTTTTTTTGCCGAAACCGGTTTGGCTCAGTGGATAGAGCGTTGACCTGCGGACTGAAAGGTCCTAGGTTTGATTCCGGTCAAGGGCATGTACCTGGGTTGTGGGCACATCCCCAGTGGGAGATGTGCAGGAGGCAGCTGATCGATGTTTCTCTCTCATCGATGTTTCTGGCTCTCTATCTCTCTCCCTTCCTCTCTGTGAAAAATCAATAAAATATATTAAAAAAAAAAAGAATTCCAGAGCATTTTGCCATCTGTGAAGTTTACCATCACTTTACAGACTGAGCTGCTTTCTATGCTAAAAGCAGAAAATGACACCGGCCCCCCTCAAAAAAAAAGAAAAAACAACAAAAAATCTGTCTTCCTTTGTTTAAATTATTGTATTTACCTACAATTAAGCTGCCTTCCCACAAAGTTAGGAAAGGAGTAACAATTTGCTGTCCATACTCACAGTGTGTGCTTTGAATTAGACTATAGCCATGATTCTTGGTTAAAGACCCATCAACTTGTCCAGCCTGAATGATCAAAAATATTCAGAATAGCACCAGTTATAAGAGCAAATACAGGTACTATTGAAACACCTTTTGATCAGCATTGACCTGTGAACCAGGAGGTCATGGTTCGATTCTGGTCAGGGCACATGCCAGGGTTGTGAGCTTGATCCCCAGTGTGGGGCATGCAGGAAGCAGCCGATCAATGATTCTCTGTCATCATTGCTATTTCTCTCTCTCTCCCTCCCCCTTCTTCTCTCTGAAATCAATAAAAATATGTTGTTTTTTTATAAAGATCCATCAACTTAAACTATAAAACATCCAATGCTTTCCTTTAAAATGATGGGTAAACCCTTTATTAAGACAGCTAAACAGGGGAGTGGGTAGGCAATAAACAAAGATAATACTTTTATTTCTAATTTCTACATTGAAATAATCTACTAAGTACACTTCAGTGCTTTCACACAATCTTTCACTGTTATAAATAAATTTAAATCCAATATTTAATTTATGTATCTTTTCTAAGAGAAGATAGGGGCATTTGTCTTTTCTCTCTATTCGCAGTTCTAGAAAGATACTTATTGCATAGAAGGTTCTCAGTGTACAGCATATTGGTTAAGAGAAAAATATGGGATTCATCCATAGTAAGAGGCTTTATGTCTGAGAAACTAGACCATTAAACTAAAACGAATGGATCAAGTTGACTCCCTACTTCTCCTAGTAAGTTCTGGAATTCTTGAAACTTTTTTATTTACTTTGCTCCTAAGCGCTGGAAGAAAAAGACCATTAATTGGCATAAGAAAGTTGTTCTCAGCCCTGGCCAGTGTGGCTCAGTTAGTTAGGTGTCTTCCACAGCACCAAGAGGTTGCTGGTTTAATTCCTGGTCAGGGCATGTGTCCAGGTTGTAGGCTAGCTGCCCAGGTTGTAGGATCTATCCCCAGTGGGGGGCGTGCAGAAGGCAGTGATGTTATGCTCTCTCATGGATATTACTCATTTCTCTCTCTCTCTCTCTCTCTCTCTCTCTCTCTCTCTCTCTCTCAAAAGCAATAAAATATTCTTTAAAAAAAATAAAGTTGTTCTCAGAGTTGAGTCTAAGGAGCCTGTTAGAATCTTAAAAATGATTGAGCGCACCAAAAAGCTTTTATTTATGTTTGTTATACCTATCCTTAGTGACCTTATTAGAATTTAAAACAAAAATAGTAATATTTATGAGTTTATTCAAAAATAACAATAACTCCATTATATGTTTGTGAAAAATAACTAAAAAGAAGAAAAATGTAGTGAGAAGTATGGCGGCATTATTTTATATTTTTAAAAATCTCTTTAGCCGAAACTAGTTTGGCTCAGTGGATAGAGTGTCGGCCTGCGGACTGAAAGGTCCCAGGTTCGATTCCGGTCAAGGGCATGTACCTGGGTTGCGGGCACATCCCCAGTAGGAGATGTGCAGGAGGCAGCTGATCGATGTTTCTCTCTCATCGATGTTTCTAACTCTCTATCTCTCTCCCTTCCTCTCTGTGAAAAATCAATAAAATATATTTTAAAAATCTCTTTAATATCTGACTTAGTAGAAGATAATTGGATTCTCTTAACTGTTTCTGCACTTGATTTCTTGCAGTATGTTATTTTGGTTGAAATAGATAAAGAAAATCTGGCTTCACAAAGACATGCAGTTTCAAAGGGGAGGAGTATTTTAATAGCTTTTTCATATAAATTGTGAATATTTTTCTGTGATTACTATACTAAAACTTGACAAATGGTAGTTTCTTAAAGATTAGTTGCCATATGAAATTTGAAACTATATCAATGAATCTTTCATACTCTATTACATTAAAATCCTTTGATCTACTTTGCATTATAAATTTGCAACATCATCCATTGACTATTTAAAAAATATTGCTCATAGAATTATACAGACCGTGAAAGCTCAAATCTTATCATGGCAACAAATAGGAAATGTTTTCCTTGAAGTAACAGGTTCACTTTGTTCATGCTGAGAAAATATTTGCTAACTACTAAGTGTGAATAACCACTTGTTTTTCAGCCATTCTCTTGGGTAAATAAAATAAATAAATAAAATAAAAGATGTTACTGAAAAAGGTTTTAACTACATTCCTTAAAGCCTGGTTCCCACTTTCACACAACTCTCCCTGTTACTGTTGTAAACATATGACCACTAAAAATTACTTTTAAAGTGATAACATTTTCCTGAAGTTATGTTCAGATATGTAAGTCTTTCTTGGCTCTCATCTCCAGTTATCCCACATGAATGGAAGATCCTTAACTTACACAAAGATTCTCAAATATTCCCTTTAATTTTTTTTATTTCTAAAAATATTAAAATATGTTTGGTACATGCAACATATATTTAAATATTTTTAAGTTATCAAGCACAACTGTGAACCCACCATCTGATCCAAAAACTACAGCAATATTAATAACTTGCCTCTATTTAGTAGACCTCATACAGGGTAACTCTCTAACTCCCTCTAACATTAACACTATCCTCAATATGATTTATATATTTTTTCTTTCTTCCACTAACCATTGCATTTCAAAGCTTCGTTCATGCTCACTTCTAGCTATTTCATATATTTATATCCATTGCTCTGTAACTCTCCATTGTGTTAGTCTACTATAATTTATATATGCATTCTCTTGTCAACAATGTTGTTTTTTATAATACCAACAGTGCTGGTATAGTACTTTTTATACATATCTTCTGGCACACATGAACAAACATTTCTCTGAGTTAAATTCATAGGAGCAGAATTGCTAGGTCATAGAATATGTGAATGTTCAGAATTGCAAGATATTTTTCCAGTGGTATTAAGAATTATATTCCAATGAACAATATATTAAGGTTCTACATGTCCTCTTATACACTTGGTGTTATCAATTTCTTAATTTTTAATCATCCAATGTATATACAATGAAAGGTCAGTATCTTAATTTGCATTCTTTTTACTACAAATAAGACTCTATTCAAATATACATTGGCCATTTTGTTACTCTTCTGTCAAATGCATGTTCATGTGCTTTTCCCATTTTTACTAGATTACCTCCCTTTAATTCCCAGGAAATTTTTAAATATTTTGTACAATAATCTGTAGTCACACAGATTTGGGATGGCTACATGTGCTCATGCATCTCCCAGTTAGTGGACTGTTTTCTACTTTCTTTATAGTGTCATTGGGTAGACCAGTATTCTTATTGGGGCCTTGCTTAAAAATTCCTTTTTGCCCTAGCTGGTCAGGATCAGTGGATAGAGCATCCCACTGACTGAAGGGTCCTAGGTTTGACTCAGATCATAGGCATGTGCCACAGTTGCAGACTACATTCCAGGTCCTAGTTGGGTCCGTGCAAGAGGCAACCAATGTGTCTCTCTCACATCGATGTTTCTCTCTCTTGTCTCTCCCCTTCCCTTCCACGATCTCTAAAAATTAATGGAAAAACTATAGTCAAGTGAGGATTAACACAACAAAAATATCCTTATAATCCAGGGCTTTAAAGATATTTACTATACATTTTATATTTTTCTTTTTACTAATAAGCATTGATCCATTTGGAACTGATTTACATTTTTTATTGATTTCAAAGAGGAAGGGAGAGAGAGAGAAATAGAAACATCAATGATGAGAGAGAATCATTGTTCGGTGGCCTCCCACACACCCCACACTGGGGATAGAGCCCACAACCTAGGCAATCTGATGGAGAATAGAAACAGTGACCTCCAAGTTCCTAGGTAAACAATCACTGAGCCTGGCTGGTTTGCGTGTGTGTGTGTGTGTGTGTGTGTGTGTGTGTGTATATGTGTGTGTATGTATATATAGTAGTAATACAATATCAATTTTTTCTATGTGAATACTCAATATTTCTAGCGTAAGTTTTTAAATAGTCCTTTTTTCTTTTAGTGACCTATCTCTCAATCTATATCTAAGTTTTCTAGTCTACTTCATTGGTTAATTTGTCAGTATCACAGTATCAACTAATATAGGTTTGTATTTTTTGTCTCTCTTAAGACAGAAATACTAAGTCCTGTAAATGGGATTAGAAAATAACCTGAAATTTTGGCCAATGGAGATACTTTGAATTGCTAAAATGAAATAGAATTTGCCTCAAATATCTCTGTACCAGTGTGACTGATAGATTATATTGGTTATATGAGTAACATTAAAACATAAAAAGTTAATACTCATGGTAAAAATTAGGACTTTAATTAATGGTGTGATAGCAATATCATAATACCTCTTATGTAATAACATTTCTACTAACCCTAAACATTATATAAAGCTTGCCTTTCCAAAGAGTCAAATTAGAGGAAAGTTTTTTGAAAGTCTGGTTTGAGGAGCTATCACATCTCAGTATTAAGACATAACTATATACAACCATTAGAGAATGTCATAGTCCATCTAAAAACCATTCTCCTTATCTGCTTAGCATCCACTGCTAGTTATAAGTGCACCATAACAGAGAAAAACTAAAAATAAAACTAAACTAAACTAAACTAAAGTAAAAAAAAACAAAACAAAAAACCCCACAGCATTTGGAAGGTATCAAGAAAACACAACTAATAAGCTAATATATGGGTTTTGATGTTATTTAGTCACTAAAGAAAATGACTGAGGAATCCAGCTTAGTAACAAAGAACAGGACTTACAAAGTGTTTTTGTTTTTATAGTGTATGACACTTGAGTAAATTTTCCTGCCCTGGCAATAGCAGACTTGATGATTGAATTGGTTCCCAGAATACTACTTTTTTAATGGTCTAAATGTATACAGATAAACACCTCTTTCACTATAAAATACGTATGTTTCTCATATTTGTTTGAAGTTATTTTCTTAGGAAGGACTTCTCTGCCCTATTCATATCTTGTTCAGTCTTATTTAAATTCCTAAGTCATTTTCCTGTGAGCTACTATTACCTCATACCTTTGTAGAGATGCCTGTTTTGGTCTGTATGTTTAAAAGATATGGCTAAAGGGCTTTACTGAAGGGTTGAATGTGAATGTGAGGGAAGAAAAAAAGTTATAAATGAATCCAAGGTTGTGGTTGAGCAATTGGAAAAATTGATTAATCATCAAATGAGATAAAGAAATCCTTGTGGCAGCATGTTTGGAAATGGGGAAATATGGGATGTCGATATGGTCAATAAGGAATATCTATTAGTGGAAATGTTAGGTTGGCACTTGAATATATCATTTTGAAGTTCAAGGAAGAGGTTTTGCCTTAAGGTGTAAATAAATAGGGGAGCCATTCGCTTATCGTGGCATTTAAAGCTACAAGACCATTAAATCACAAAGGGGGTAGCTACAGATGTCAAGGATTAACATCATATTGATACCAGACCAGTTTCTTTGCTCAAGAAATAATACTATTAGTATGTCATGATTTATTCTAAGAAAACATGTGTTATTTCCTGGTTATATCTATTTCCCTCAGTACTTAATTTTATAACCTACTCTATAATGTAGTCCAGAATCAATATCAAACTCATCATTCTAGGGAATAAATTCTTAACACAGTAGAATAAAATCTCTTCTGGGTAAAAACTTGCAGTTTCCCCTCGAGCTGAGTAATTTATGTCTCTTTGTCTAAAGGCAAAGCCAGTCAATTTTGTAGAGAACAATTAAGTGAGGATGACTAGCTTTTAATAAATGAGACACAATTTTCAAAATCATGATGTGAAAGATAGAAAATCAGAGATGGGACAAGAACACAATCTAAAACTCTAAATTATAAGACCATCTACTTCTTTCATTATTTCTACTAATGTTTTTCCTACCTAGCCGTATTTCATTATAAGCAGTTGTTAGAGGCAGCTATTACTAAGTTAGGAAAGAATGGGAAAATTTTAAATATCGTTTTCTTAAAAAAACAAAACTTCAAAACATCTGGGCTCTGCTCTGAGAAATATTTTTGGTGAGACTGAAATGATTATGTAAAAGATTATGCGGAAGCAGCAGCAACTGAATTTCCTCTTTGCTGCCTACATGTGAAATCTCCTACTTTTACAGTAGTTTTTGTCAAATGCTATGAAAGTTGAATGAATTGGTCTAGTTTTCCCAATTTTTAAATCCTTGGAGGTTAAGAATTTAAACGTGGTTGTCCAATTATTTGCCAGTGATTAGAAAGGCTACCCACTTCATGTTTCGTTTTGATCTTTGTTGTTGGTTGCAGAAGCATTTTCTCCATCGGAGGGCCTTTCTCACTCTTCTGAAAAGTACCCACAATTCAGGCGGGTGAAGTGAGGCGGCATGAATGACAAAAGATTATATAAAAGAGGAAATCAAAACCAAAAAGGTGGCCCAGACACTTAAGACAAACCCTATGCTCTGGGTCTGAGGTAAATGTGAGTTAGAGGGTTATGTTACCACCTTAGCCGGAGCTGTTGTTAGGCCAGTGTATTTGTTGTCACTGGAAATAAGGAGCATAGCCAAGTCACACTCCCCAGTGGAGGAAAGTGTGGTGTCAGAATTTCAAGAAGGTCCAAATCAGGACACCTGTGTGCCAGATAGGCCCAGCTGCACATGTGGGCTGGCCAGTTCTGCAGGACACCATCTGCTCAGCACATGAAGTGCCAGTTTCTTTGCTGAAGATGGGTTTGAAGAATGGGATTCTTTAAAGAGAAAGTTCACAGCTCAGCTGTGACATCCTTAGCCTTTCTCATATTTTAAAATAAACAATTTTCGGAAGAGGGGATTAAAAGCTTATGTTTGAGAGATGACAAGTAGGGTATATCGCTAGCTCCAGGAGAATTGCTCAGAAGTCCTCCTTCAGATCGGCATTTGGCTTTTCATTCTGGTGACTGATGAAGTATGACTATAACTCGCAGAAAATTCCAGGTGTTAAGCATGTGCACATTCCAAACATGCTCTATGTTCCTGCCGCTGGGTTTGCAATTATCAGACCAACAAGGGAATACCTCTCTTCCTTAGTCTTCCTAAAACACAATGAGACATTTGTCCCACACCATGGCTCCCTAATAATTTATGGAGTTCTGATCAGAGTAAACATGGTGAACAATCCAGAAGCTATTGAACAATTAGTATTAGCTGTCTTTTTCTCCCTACACTAAAACTGACATCTAGAAGAGAATAAACTAGTAATTATTACTTCTTTGCAATTTTGGGGGCTAAATTTCCCACAAACTACCTTTAAGTGCTTGTTTAGCAATGCTACCTTTTAGTAATGATCAAATACTTACAAATTTTATTTTTTCCTTTAATAGGGAATGGTAGCTAATCCCATTGAATATTACGGCAATTTTGGTTTCTTCATCAGACCTGAGAAGACAAGGACTTCAATATGTTTCTAGTATACAAACACAGTTCTATGAAGTCCTTAAACTCCTATAATAAAATAAAATAAACCCCCAATATGGGGAAAATAATTTTATTCACTTTTTTATATTGGAAAGAAAATGGAAAGACAACTTAGATTTTTATAATATACATATTGTTGCATTATTATCCTGAAAATGCACTAACTATAATATAACATGACCTGAAAAATTACATGCCATAGATCCCAATTGACCAAGATTAGAATATTCATCTTAATTCACTTGAACCAAGACTCATAATCTTAATTAATTCAAGTATGTTAAGAGACTTGATAAATTATTCACAATTCAGATTAAATGCCGTTGATCATTTTTTTTTTCTCAATTCATACAAGGCCTGCTCCAGTAAAACATGCTTGTCTGTCTCTGTGTAATTAAAAATATCTTGTACAAGAAATGAAGTACATAAAAAAATATTCAGACATGTTTTCTTAACTAATTGCATAAGGGGTTGTGTCACTCTTCAGTTTTGGTGCTATCTCTCCATTTTAGTTCTTTTAATTTAAAACAAATTCTTTTTATTCTTCCCCTCCACCCTCTGTTTTTGGCAACCACCAATTTTTTTTCTCTGTATCTGCAAGCTTTTAGTTTGTCTGTTTATTTGTATTTTTTTAAGATTCTACATATAAGAGAGATCATATGATATTTGTTTTTCTATCTGACTTTTCTCATTTAGCATAATGTCATAGAGGTATATCTATGTTGTTGCAAATGGCGACATATCATTCTTGTTTATGACTGAATAATATATATCTCACAACTTCTTTATCTTTCAGTCATTGGTGAACACTCAGATTATTTTCGTATCTTGGCTGTTGTAAATAATGCTGCAATAAGGGTGCAATATATCTTTTAAAGTAGTGTTTTTATCTTATTTGAATAGATATCCAGAAGTGGAATTGTTGGATCATATGCTAGTTCCATTCTCCATTTTTTGAGGTACCTCGATACTGTTTTCCACAGTGGCTGTGTCAATTTATATTCCCACCAATAATAAGCAAAGGTTTCCTTTTGTCCACAGCCTCATTAGCATTTGTTATTTCTTGTCTTTTTGAGGAGTGGGGTGATGTCTCACTGTGGTTTTGATTTGCACATTCCTAATGATTAATGTTGTACAGCATATTTTCATATAAATACCTATTGGCTATTTGTATGATGTCCCAATGACCCAATGGCCATATGAATTTCATTTACTTTCACTAATTTAAAAAAAATCAAGTGGTCTCTCATTTAACTCAGGAAGGTAAAACTATTCAATATTAAAGCTGTAATCAAATAACTCAGTTTGAAGCTGAGCCATCATGGGAGTACAAGATACCAAATGCTGAGCTAGCTCATAATGTACTGGTATGTGGTCACTTTTCTAGCATCTTCCTTCTTGACTAACTACTTCCCTCAAACATTCACGGTGCTCTGCCCATGGTAGAAACTCATAGGTATTGAGAAGATTAAGTGAAATAACACAAAGTTCTTGACATAAAGTAGGCTCTGAAAAACTGTCACTTGCCCTATCTTTTAGAAGCAAAATACTATGATAGTTCAATATCCTATCTCACTAATGTTGGCTGTAAGTTATTGCTTGGAATGTACTGAAAATGTATAGTGATACCACTTTCAAGATCAGACTGCAGTATCCATGAAAGGGCAATGGCTATGATTTGGAGGTTGGCCTATTTGTCCTGCTTGATTTTATGTGTAATCACCAGTAGCTATCAGTTGTGCTCTTCTTCTCCTTTCCATACATATTAGCTGCAGAGTATCACTCCTTCAAATCCTTATATTAAATCTCATTATAATTGCTATGAGATCTTCATTGGGTTTATAATTCTTAAATCTGATAGCATGGATTCAAAATTATTAATTTGTCTGTTGCTTTGCCCACTCTGCCTTGGTACCCTGAGGTATTTTAAAATTTGACATTTCAGAACATTCTGGTCTCAACCATCAGAGCATTCTTTCCAGTTAGTCTCTGACTCTCCCAGAAGTGGACTTCTTAAAAAAACAGAATCACCGGTGAGAATGGGCCAAACTCTTCTTTACTGATGTTTACTAAGAACAGAATTATATTTTGGCACTTAATTTTTAAGTACCAGGCCATCAAATATAAATTGTTTTTTTGTGTGTGTGTTGAACGTTTGTATTTTCTAGCAAGATGTCACAGCACACACTCCAATCCACTATGGGATCAACCACAGGGAGGACTGGGGCATAAGACCTGAGTGCTGGTCACTTGCACATAACAATGAGAACCAATAGAGACTGAAATTCAGTTACAATGTGTTGCAGCTGGTGTGGCCAAGACCCCTTGGAAATGTAATTTCAAGATTTCTCTTGTTAAAAAGCTATTTCCTTCTGAATAGTGTTGGAAGATAGCAGCAGGGCAAATAGGCAAGCAGGGAAATTTATAAGAATTTCCAAAGAGCATTTTGGAAGCATTGTATTAATTTGAACAATTGCAAAAACATTTTTACTGAGTTAAGCAGTTTGGCTTTTTCCTCTGAACTTTTAATTGGATATGTTTGCATTAAAAATAATAACCTTCCACAGACTTTTTTTTCTTTTGCCTCAACTCATGCATTTATCTAATAAGTGGCACTTGAAAAAATGTGTAACCAAACTGGTCTCTATGGAATTATACTGGGTATAATTTGTTCCTGCCTCTTCTTTCAGGAAAAGAGTGGGTTTGGGGTGGGGAACTTACTGCTTGCTTGCTCTTATTAATTGCTTCATGAACACCATGATTCTCTGAGAAATAGTAACCATATTACATAAATTTTGACCAGGTTCCTCTAATGGAGAAGACCTCATTACAAAACAATATTACATACATTTTTTTAAAAAAAATTAAGACTATAAACCCAGCTGAGGGTTTTCCATCTTAAAGTGCTCATCCCCATTGAAGGGTTTACAATTATAACCTCAGTACTGATTTCATAGCTGAGAAAGTCTTTGGAACTTTTTGGAATTGTTTCCAAAAATACACCACTATTTTTTTCTTTTTCTTTCTTCTTCCTTTCTTTCTTTCTTTCTTTCTTTCTTTCTTTCTTTCTTTCTTTCTTTCTTTCTCTTTCTTACAAGCTCACCTTCTGTGGGATATTTGGTGTATGGGAACAGCTCAAAATCACTCAGAGCTCATTTTTGAATGTGGATATTAATCAATATGTATAATATTGTTTATGGTCATAAGGTTATAGCCCCAAATAAATAAACATATATATGACTTCTAAAATTAGTTTCAAAAAAAGGTCTAAATGACAATATCAAAGGAATGACTCGTCTATAATGACTAATTTTGAAAAATAATGTTAGAGTGCATTTATTTTAAAAAAAAATCTGTAGCATCATTTTGATCTTGCATTTTTTTTCAAATTTCTTTCTTTGATATATGCTAGCATATATTCTATCTATACACACTATATGTAGTAAGAACTTTAACACATCCCCTCTACCAATCCACCCTAAGGTCACCAGACTCCTACCTTCCTCCTAGTGCAATTTTGTAATTTCTTACCTTACTTCTAATTCCTTGTAAGTCTATCTCTTCCCACTAATTTAGTGTGTTGTAAATGATAAAATTAAGAGCAGGCTTCCTCAGGGATCATTGGGTCTTTTACAAAGGAAAACATTAATTTCTTCTTAAATATTTGGAAAAGAAAAGGCAGGCAGTGCCTCTTTATATTATCAGCATAACATCTGGCGTGGATAGACCTTTTCTTGACTGTTTATGGAGATGGTCTTCCTCTTTCAGTTAAGCTGACTTTCCACAGAGGGAACTAGAGTCTTACCCATGAAGAATGAAAAATAATAACTAGATCACATATTTTCTTAATACTGATTTTTTTTATAGAGAGATTGATATCCTGCTTTGTTATATTCCTGCTTCACTTACAGCAGAAAGCAGAATGTTCTCATTCTTATCATAATTAAAGTTAAGATGACTAGCTAAGAGATACAAGCAATATAAGAGTCCGTCCTTAGAAGTTATTTTTTTTTGAGTTGTTTCTTTTTTTTTCATTTTTTTTTATTATTAGTTAAGGTATTACAAATGTGTCCTCATCCCCCCCTTTAACCCCCAACCTCCCCCACACACACAAACTCATGCTCCCATCCCCCCGTTGTCCATGTCCATTGGTTTGGCTTATATACATGCATACAAGTCCTTCTGTTGATCTCTTCCCCTTACCCCCGCCCTCCCCTACTTTCCTTCTGGGGATTGATAGCCTGATCGCTGTTTCTCAGTCTTTGGGTCTGTCCCTTTTCATCAGTCTATGTTGTTCTCTATAATCCACAAATGAGTGAGATCATGTGGTATTTATCTTTCTCTGACTGCCTTCTTAGAAGTTATTATAAAAAGGAAAACTCATTAAATTGCTATTTCTAATGTGATATTAGAAATAGAGGCATGAACTGGACAATTTCTAGGTTTGTCTTTCAACATTAAAATTCTAACTGGATTCCACAAGAAGGTTACAGTTGCTGTTATAGCTACACAGAACAAGGACCCAGCATATGTCTAATAATATTTTTACTGGGATCACAGCATCTAATATACCTAAGAAGTAAGTAAGCAATGAGCAGGTTGACTGACTTATCTGAACAATTTAATCACATATGAATTAAGAAACATACCAATAGCTAGTCTCCAGCTGGTTTCTCTGGCATCCAAGTTATCTGAGGGGCAGCATAGTGTGGTGACTGAGGACATATACTCAAGTAGAACTGCTTGACTTTACATCTCCACTTTGCACTCACCGATTGTGTAGCCCCGAGGGTAGAGTAGAAAGAAACAAGATAATTGTGGGGAATATTGAGGATTTTTTATTTCGTGCTCTAGAAATGTATATAAATGAAGATTTTTCCTTTAGAAAGCTCACATTGGATGTTGTGTGAAATATAGTTTGAAAAAGTACTAAACTGTTACAATAGTGTAATAGTCTATCAGAAACGATAATGATCTGAGTCAAAGCAATGGCATTTGGGATGACAATAAATCAGCAAAATAGATCAAAATTAATGAAGGAATCCTGTATATTAGAGAAATACTAAAGACTTGATTGCCTGATTACTGACAGCTTGAAGTTAGAGATAAAAGGTTTAATTTATATGAAAAACTTTTGTATGATTGTTTCTGGAAAAACTTCCAAGAGTTGAGCAGGCAGAAAGGCAGCAGGAGTTTAATCAAGCCAACGGTAGAGATCTGCATATGTGACATGATTTCAAAAGAAGGAAATACTATTAACAAAGAAAGAAAATGGGACAGAAAGAAAAGGGGTCTGAGGAGAGAATGTGGAAAATGCCCACGTCCATGAGTAGAAGGTTGTAGAGCAATCAGTGAAAAGCAATAAAGAGGAATGAGCCAGAGAGGAAAAGGGAAATATGCAATATTACAAAAGCAAAGGGGTGGGTAAGGAATAAAGGATAGACAACAGTTTACAAAGTACAGAGGGTGTTTACTGGAAAAAAGGCTTCAGATTTCCAGGGACTAATGAACAAAACGCCTTTTGAGCCAAATTTCAAAGGATTAAGATGAAGTAAAAGCTAAAATGAGCAAATGAAGACTCTTATCTGAACATTCGCTGTCCTTTTGATCCGTTTGAAATGACAGCTTTTCCCCCTTCCCCACATTTGGGTGACTCTTTTTAGTTCATTATTAGATACTTAATGGCAAAAGGTTTGTTTCCAACAAGCTGAATGTATCATACACTTCAAGGAGATGACTTTCACTCTCAATTTCACATTGTGAAAATATGTCCATGTTACCTGAATCATAAAAAATTCAAATAAAACAAACCAAAAGAAAAGAAAGTAAAGAGTATGATGTTGGAATGATGAGTCTGAATTTCCGAGTCCTGTTAGCAGGAGAGTTACACTCAAAGAGGGTCGTAAACCTTCCCCTCCTCAGCAAGCTCGCTGGGCTCCTGGCTCTGTGCACAGAGCACGGAGAAGCTCGCCCTTGCAGAGGCTATCTGACTTTGGAGAGTATCAAATTAATGTTGTTGGCAGTGGATTCTAGCATGTTCTTCCATTGTTATGGTTCCCGTGCTTAAATGACTAATATTGCGCCTGGCCGGCAGGGCTCAGTTGTTGAGCATCGACCTATGAGCCAGGAGGTCATTGTTGGATTCCCCGTCAGGGTACGTGCCTGGGTTGCAGCTCATCCCCAGTGTGGGCTGTGCAGGAGGCAGCCGATCAATGATTCTCATTATTGAGAAAATTGTTTCTATCTCTCTTTCCCTCTCCTTTCTTCTTTGAAATCAATAAATATATATTTTTAATAATGGCTAATATTGCAGTGGTTGCCAGCACCCCCACTTATCGTGATTATATTTTCAATATATGGGGTACCCTTGCTTCTGTGTAGTTTCACCAATTAATTAGTTTTTACAACATGTCTTAATATCCCTCTTAGTGTTAACATGCAATACAAGAAATGTCATAGCACGCGTGCGTGCGTGTGTGTGTGTCTGTGTGTGTCTGTGTGTGTTGTCCTGTTTTGTTCTGTTTTACAATTCCTGGAGTTAGTGTGTCATTGAGCTCATTCTTCTCCTTCATGGACGTGACATGCATTAATTTGGTTGCCCCTCCCAGCTTGCTGGGGAAGCATAAGCAGGCACTTTCTATTTTGTGCGCGAGCACTTGGCCTTATTTATTTCTGTGCTGGTGGCAGTAATAAAGATACTCAGCACAATAACTACGTGTGCACTTTCCTCTTTCTCCCTTTAGCCAGGAAGTGTGATTATTACTATGGCTGCTGATGGTATTGTTATCCTATTTTGCAGATTTAAAAATAAAAAGAACCAGAACTACGTGACTTTTCAAAGACATTAGCAAGTGTGTGGTGAGCAGGAATGGAGAGCCTGTTAGGAAACTGAAGTGGGTCGAAGTAGGGAGAAAGCAGAAGCAGGCTCTCAACCTGGACAGCTTTTCCTTCTGGTTAATGGGATGTCAGCTGAACCAACCTCAAGCCACTGCAGGGAGGCCATAGAGAAGCCCTCAGCTTGCCGCTGTCAGTGGGCACATGGTGACACGCAGATGCAGGGAGATAGGTACAGGGGGTGTGCGTTAGTTGCCATGAGAAAAGAAGAGAAATCTAGTTTATCCAACAAATTATCTTCTACTTGGGCAACACTATAATTTATCGGACAGAGTAAAGAAAGAAACCGGAAGGGGGTGTATTTGCCTTGATGACAGTGAGGAATTCTTGGCAGGGAGGCAAGGAAAGGCAGAGAGGAAAATGCTGGAGGGGTCTGGGGCCTGCCTTTGTAACCATAAAGTGCTAACACGCTTTGGCTGCTCGGTAGCAGCAGTTGGCAGCAACAGAGGGCTTGGGTTTTGCTGTGGATTTTAATGAACCTACAGTTTATACCCATGTCATTAGAAGATACAGAGGGAAGAATAAAATAAAGGCCCATGTTCCTCTTAAGTCCCGAATAGCCTTAGCAAATTATAGCAGCATACCCTGGTAGTTGAGTAGGCAGGCTCTGACATTATTTTGGCTTTCTCCACTTAACGCTGTGTGATTTGCACAAATTGCATAACCTCTCTGTGCCTCAGGAGAATTATTGTTTTAGTATTTATAAAATATTCCATCACTTATAAAATAAGGATGATACTAGGACTTGCTTCAAAGCTGCTGAGAGAAGCAAGAGTTAATTTAAATAAAGCATTTAGATCAGTGGCTGGTACATAGTAAATAATCAATAAATGGAACCGCTTACTCTAATCTAATGTATGCTATGACTACTTGCAAGCCAGTTTAAGGAAATAATATTCTGAAAATTACTCTTTTCTTCCTGTCCCCAGAAGAAAAGAATATATAATTCCACATGATGAATCATAATATAGAGAACTAACATCTTTTAGAAAATATTTGATTAGGTCTACCACTTGAAGAAGTCACTTCCCTTAATTGTGATGCTTTGATTTATTTTACCACTCAGTGTACTTATTCACTAATTGAATTTGTTTGTTTTAGACAGGGTGGGGAAGTTAAAATTTTGTATTATTATGAAAATATACAAATTTATTTTGTATACAAAATGTAATGCATAAATAGAATCAATCAATTAAATTAGACCCTAACATATTTTGACATATATCTGATGTACATTTGTTTATTTTATTTGACTATGGAAGAGAGATAAATAACTTTTTTTTAAGTTACTACTTTTGTTTTTCACAGATGTTATTTTTAGATTTATTATTTGGAGCACATAAATAATTCTAAACTAGTATTAAGATCCCCTCAGATATAACCTGTGTATAGGTTCCTTGGTTGTGAAACAAGTGTTAGAATAATAATCCTGTTTTTAGGATGAATCATTTGAGTTAAAATACAAAGAAATTTAAATCAGATATTGAAATCCCTCTGCCGTGAAGTTTTCTCTGATTGCATTTACCACTACAAAACTCAGGACCGATGAGATGAATTCTTCTTAAGGACTCCTGAGTAGATATCGGTGATATTCCTGTCCTTCATGCCTTGATTTGAATCCAAAGAAGTGGGCAGTGACCCAAAGTTGTTGGCATGCAAGACCCATTGGAAAGTCACTATTTCAAATATTTGGATGGTGACTTTTCTTCCTGTGGACACATGTTTCTAGAAAAAAATTCCATATTTTACATCAGTTGATCTCTTTGTTTGAGAGACTGGTTTATATTTGCCCTAAAAAATTCCAACGATTAGACAAAAATATGTCGTTCTTCTTTAGTTCCTGGCAAGAGTGGATGTAAGAGGAATAGAAAATTAACTTCTGCTTGCCTTACATAGCAATAATATTTTTTTGTTTTTCATTCCATATTTAATTTTTCTATGCAACCTTAAAGCAATTCTATGCAATGCAGAAGTCCACCTATTAATCATTATGAATTTTTTTTTCAAAAAAATTTTTAAATGACTCATTAAGAGACACAGGCAGACACAAAATTGACTAATTCTATTTAGTCATCAGATAAAATCTAGGAGTTAGCTTTACCTGCTTTTTTTTTTTTTTTTTTTTTTTTTGTAGATGAGAACAAGTGGCTGGAGGTATAATAAAGTAAAATGTCTTTAAAGCGCCATCAGGGTGTTACAGAAATAAAATTGTAATTTATTTCGATGTCGCATCAATACCAAGAAATTAACTCAGAAGAGACTGAGTTGAAAATGGTAAATATATTGAGTATTATAAAAGGGCTCTATAATTTAACAGATTATTTTAATGCACATTTTAAATGATTGTGCAGGGAAAATAAAAGGAAGTGGTAATATTCTCCTAGAACACAATATATCAGTTACCTTTCTATTATATTGCTTCCTCTATTTTTAAAAAATACAAGATTTGGAACATCCTGGGAAGGAGTTTGTGTCAGAGGGAAGCGCGAAGGAAGTTTATGGTAGGGTCCAAGTCACAGCTGGAGTGAGTGTAAGTAACCGGGTCCCTTGCTCTCTAGTCTAGCGCAAAAATAAAATGATGGATGCTCATACTTAGATTATCATTAAAATAGTTTTCTTGCTATTCATAAGGTGACCTTCCACTTGTATCCACTATCATCAATTCTCAATCATTCACAGTGAAAAGAAAGAAACCTCAGTGTGGATTGGTTCAAAATCTTTTAACTTTGGAAAATTTCAAAATGATTTGCTTTCCTCATTTCGTTTAGTGTCAATTGATGTCCTCGGGAGATAGCAGATATTTACTCTCCAGCGAGGGAAAGTTGGGCTGGGGTTAAAAAAATCATGGATAATTTCAGAAAATGAGGAGATGACTTATAGAAAATAGAGCGTGTAGTTTATTCAGGAAGCACTTTCATGAGTGTTTGTACATGCAAATAGATACATCATTTTTTATTAAAGAAAATGCAGTATACAAAGATTAATGCTTTCTAACCAACTTCCTGTAGCTTCTGTTTCAATGTATTTCAAACATTCTTTTTTCACAACATAACTTCATCCAAACCATTGTCCTCCAAAGGTCCAAGTTATATTAGAAAATCATGGAATCTGAATTTACAGTAAAGCAGTTTCAGCTTGTTATTAGAGACCCATGTTAGGAAGCTGATCTACCTTTAAAATGTAATTATTTTTTCCTTAGTTTTATTCATAACTTTTTAAAATTCTATAGCCTGGCATTCAAATCAATTAATCTTTTGTCAAAAAAAAAAAAAAAAAGCAAGGAGTAAAGACTAAAAGAAGCAATTACAAACACAAACCCGAAAGGATTTTCATCCCCCCCCCCCCAAAAAAAAATCATTGGGTATTGCAAAGGTAAAATGATTTCATAAATTGCCGGGTTTTTTAAATTTGTTCTTAAGATATCCTGTAAAGTTGAAATCTCAAATTCCATAGGTGATGTCAAGCAACAGTGTACTTATTTAGAATATATTTGGCCATACGATAGTATTTTGTTTAAAATGACCTTTGATTTAGAAAATTTGCAATAGTCTCTTTAGAAATTGAAGTATATAAATATTGACACACATATATATTAGTAACAGTCCTAACAAAACAGTACCTCTTAAGACTCATTAACAATGGATGCAGATGGAAAGTCAAATTAACACATGAATGTGAATAATTCAGTAAAAACATTTTTACTACTTCTCTACAATCCCCTGAATATTTGTACACTCAGTTTTCTATGTCAGTTTCCATCATAGCTCATAGCTGTTTCTTTGAACGCAAACCTAAGAATGAGAATTGTAACACCTCTGGAAAACTGCGATTTCTCCGAGAGCCCTCCAACTCGCTTCTGAAATTCAAAGGCACATTTTTAAGGGGTGATTTACAAATAATCCACCTGGCCTATAACAAGTAGAATTCCTATAAGTAAGAATGTTTCCTTCATATGAAAACAAGCTACAGTGAATCAAGAAAACCTTGGGGCCCATTCAGTCTCATTTACTCTTTTGTAGATTAATAAGTTATGAAATGTCTTGGATAGTTTCCTCTGCAATGGCAATATATGTTTTATATTGAGACTCTATCCTGAAAGTACATCAGAAAAAAAAAAAAAAACACAACTAAGTAGACAATTTTCACTACAGAATAGAAGGCCAAAGAGTAAGTGCCTAATAAGCCTACTTGAAATTGCATCCTACAGCTCTTCGTTCCTGTATCTCTGAAATGCGTATATTTCAGCATCCATCAGTCAAGAATGGGAGGAAAGGGAGAGAATTGAACTTACCAGGCCTCAGGATGACCCTACATTATTTAGGCCACTTGACACTATACTTCCAGACTTCTCAACCATTCATATTTTTCTATTATGGTGAATAAAAATTCAGCTTAGCTACATTTCAATTCTAGAGTTTTTCTTTGTAAAAGGAAGTGACATCTTGCCTTTTGAATAGTCTTTTCTAATTGTCATTCCATTGTTGAAAAATAAGAGTATTAAGAATTTTGGTGACCACATAACTAATGGAATTTAGAAAATAAATAAACTCATAAATATTCAAAGGATCCTCTTGCTACTTCAAAGAAGAGAGATTTTTCTGTTAGTTTCTTTACAACAGTACGCATTTGCCATCCCCCGCTAAACAAGTGAGATTCCAGAATATACAAAAGACAACCCTCCCATTTCCCAGCTATCTTCCAGCAATTCAGTTCAGGGTTTTATTTTATGTTACCATTATCTCTGATATGTTTCAATCTCTTAAAAACCTAAGGACGAATTTTAAGGATATAATATCGCAGTTAAATAAATATAATAAATATATTGTGTAGTACCACTAAGTTATAGTGAGCATGAGTAATTCAACCCAAAAAAATCAACTCATTTTTAAAATAAATAAAACTTTAGTTTAATAAAGACATTCAAATAGAGTTGCAGTCTGTTTAAGCAACAGATATTTGGAGATATAGGAAAATAAACAGGCATTTTATGCATATTTATATATAAACATACTATCAAAACATAAAGGAAAAGCTGGGTTCTGAGGTGCATCCCTCAGTCTAGTCCGTATAACCCCATGTCTAGTGATGACATAACTGACAATTTGACTGAGGGACATTGGGAGTTGGGGTTCAGTGGTGATGGAAACAGAAAGTCCTCTACAGAAACCTACTGAATGAGCGTGGATTGGAATCAAAAGGAATCTAAACAATATTGGGTACATTCCTCTGTCCTTGGCTGAACTAAACAACAATCTGTTTTCAACAACTGATAAGGTAGAATTTGAAGTCAGTTGCCTCAGAGATGTCTGCTGATTTGAACTGAGAGCATCTTTTCTTTAAAAACTTTGCCCCATCTCATGCTGGACTTCTAAGGATATGTTAAGTTCGTTCTGATTGAAAATGCCAGGGTGTTTCTGAAGAAAGAGAAAAAGGATAGCAGTCATGTATGTGTGGACATATGTGACACGTGATCATATGCAAAGGGTATGTGTGTGTGTAGTGTGTATGCATATGTATAGTTTATTTCCCTTGAGACCTTAAGAAACATCCTGTGGTTGCAGACCTTGTATTCCTTGGAGAGGAGAACTGACATGTTTGACATTTCAAAGCCCAGGAAGCCTTCTGAAACTGCAAACAGAGCAAAGCTGTCCCGTGAGAGGGCAGGAGGGGGCCAAGCATGGGCCAAGACTTCCCTGGCTGTCAGCCAGGACTGGCCCCAGTTGTCACCCTTCACCCTGCCCTTTGCGCTGGGGTGAAGGTGCAGGGAGGACACCCAGAGCGCACAGAGAGGCTGCAGTGAGCTCCTCTGATGAAACAAGGAAACCCGGGTATGTGGGGCCCTGAGCTGCCTTCATGGGTTGACAGCTGTGTTGTGCGAAGTGCGTGTGCTGTTTGGCAAACTGGCTTTTGGTTTTGGCTTCTTACAAAAGGAGCAGAAGGAGGAGCTGTCCTGGCTCCCAGTGCCCACAGGGCCCCCTCTCCTGGCCGCTGCGCGCCAACCACTGCTGGTGTGGACTGCGAGTGCGTGCGCTCCTGTCTTTGTGTGCGTCTGTTTGTGTAACTGTTTACATGTGACTGTCAATCTATCTGTCTGTGTGACAGAGACGTAGAGACGCCCACGGAAAGTTCCCTCTAGCAAAAAATGCCCCTGGGGTTTTCCTTGCTACATCGCTGGCACCCGGTCGGACGCGCCAAGGATGCTGTCACTGTCATTTCCTTATTTTGCTTCCTCCCGCGTGATTTATTTACAATTCTGCAGGCGTGAGAAATGTGTGCCTATTGAAGCCTTCTGTCTGGGACCTTACTTCTTTGCAGAGACAAAGTGTTTGAGAGGAAGGAAGAACGTGAAAGGGGGTAAGCACTCCGCCCCTCCAGATTGTAAAAGGGGATGATTAAGAGTCCAGGACCCAGGCGCAGACTCTGGGGATTGGAATCCCGCTCGCTGGGCCACTTCAACTAGCCATATGCCTTGGGCAAAGAGCTGCTACTCCGTGCCTCCATTTCTCCATGTGCTGAATGGGGGCAGTAACCGTGCCTCGCGCATAGAGTTGTGAAGATGAAATATATGTGAAACGCTTAGAACACGTCCAGTTGTTATGTGTTCGACACTAACATCATCCTCAGCATCGCTGTGCTCCATTTGGAGAAGGACCATTCTGGCCACTCTCCCCACCCGCTGGCACTAGATCTCCGTACGTGCCCACGTCCCAGTGCAAAGGCGAGACCGCACCCTAACCCGCCCGCTCCACGCCCTCCAGCAGCAGCAGCAGCCTCCGGTCTCCTCCACCCTCGAAGATCTGCTCTGGGATCCCCTCCCCACCTGTCCCACGCGCCACACCTGGGAGCGCACTGGGAAGATCAAGGTGCACAAGGCAAAGGACTTTCTCCAGCGCGCTGGTCCCTCCCTCTCCTGGTTGAAGAGCGCATTGGGGTGTTTTCCTACCTGCCCCAGGTTTTTGCCCTTCTTACTGCCGCCGAAAGCCAGTCCTTGGTATGTGCCCGTAGATCGATTGGAGGCCTGTAGAGGCGTCTCCCCGCCCAGAGAGGACTTGATGGAGTTGAGTTTGGCCCGCGAACTGCCGAGCTGTGAGCTCTCCACCATCAGCACCGCGGCCAGTAGGAGCAGACAGCGGGAGGAGTCCTTGCCCCGCATCCATGCGGCCATATCCGGGCGAGGGGTCCCGGGGAGGGAGGCGCAAAGCCCGAGGGATCCTGATGCGGGGGAGGGAGGACCCGACACCGGGCCACTCACTGGGGGCGCGGAGGCTCGCAGACTCCGTTCCCCAACTCCTCTTAGCTGCGGGGCCCGGCACCTTGCGAACTCAGTCCCACGCCTCAAACCAGGAGCTAGAGCGACCCAGGCGAGACCCACTTCACCACCGGGGCAGGAAGTTCTGTAGTAGCTGCGAGCAATCCAAGGTGACCCGCCTTCTAGCCAAGGAGGCGTGACCCGAGGTGCCAGAAGACTCAGCCCCGCACCTCCGCGGTCCCGCCCGGGTCTCCGCGGTCCAATGCTCCGGATCGCTCAGAAGGTCTACACTAGTCCCTTCTGTGTTGGCCTCCGTTGCTTTCCTCCCCTTTTTTTCTCCCCTACTGGAGTCCGCCTTTGCACTGTCAGCCGGCGCTCTCCTGGGAGATCAGGAACCGCTCCAGACCGAGCCCCCGAGGTCTGAGGCCAGCCGAGGTCCCGCCACGCGCGCGCACAGGTTCCCGGAGCGTCCGCCCCAGGTTCACAGCCGGCAGCCGGGCGCCGCCAGGGACGCCGCCGCGATGCTCCGGGCGCTCGGTCCCGCGCTCCGCTCCCGCGGTCTCCGGCTCCGCGCGTCTGCGCTCCCGCCGCCGCCGCCGCCCCCTTTGCTTTTTATAGCTTCACTTAGTGGTTTTTTCCCTCCGCCCCCAATTCAAGAGTGACAAAGAGTGAAAACGCTTTTCTCACCCCCCATGTTCCCGCCCCCCTCCCCGCCTCCGCTCGGCGGCTTCCCCTCCTGTTTCTCCCTCTCTCCCCCCTCCCATCTCCCTCCACCCCGCAATTGAGAAAATGGGTTTCGCCCCCAGGGGAACGTGAGGGCTCCTGACGCCTAACAACAGCCCCAGGGGCTGGGAGGACCTGTGGGAACAGACGGGGTGCCCATGTGGAAGCGGACAGCGGCTCGCCGTCGCCGCGCCTGGGGACGGCCAGCCCCTTCCTTCCATCCCGGACCCTCTTCAGCCCGCGAAGCCCCGCAGGAGACGGGGGGCGGGGAGGGGGGGGGGCATGTGGTGTTAATGCTGTGATCTGTGCGCTCAGGCTCGACTCTAGCCGGTGCCTCCTAGGGGCTGCGAGAGGCGGGCGCTGTGCTGGCGCGGCTGACGCGGTGCCCAGCGATCCGGAGGGGGCTGTGTAACCCGGGAAAGGCCACCCGAGAAAGGTTGGAAAGATGGTCCTTTCTCTCTCCTAGGAGGCGTTTAGGACTTGCTACTCTCGGTATTCTCCACCCTCCACCCAAACACGCACGCAGCCTCTATCTCTGTCTGTGAGGGGCTGGGAGGAGTGGGGTGCGCTCCAGCGTCTTCCCTGGGTTTGAGCCTCACAGCTCCACCGGCATCCCTACCGCGCCAGGCAGCTGCCCCTTCGCAAAGGGGCAATCCCAGAGAGGAATGTCGGGGACAGGGCGTCCTTTGCGTGCCGCCTTCCTAGGCGTCCTGTCTCCTAGCCCCTGGGAATTCCATGGGAAACTTTCCTGCCAGACCCCGCGGCTCCCCAAGTCCGGTTCGCTGCTGCGAAGATCCAAGGAGACTCCGAGAAGAGTTGGGGCGTGCGGCGCTTGGGGGCGCCAGTGGCAGCGGCCGGGCAAGGCGCGGGAGTACTGCAGGAGATAAGTTGTCCCAGGCAAGCTCCAGGCTCAGAGAGGTTTCGCCCTCAGAGGGCAAACGAAGCTTCCAAAGCAAGGCGAGGGCTTGCTCCGAAGTTGCTGCATTTCTCCTTCTCTGTCTCCAATGCCTGCGCGCAGAGAAACCAAGGCAGTACAGCCCAGCGTGTGGCCACCTGCTAGGGGCGGCGGCGTCTCCCGCGAGCTGCACCGCTGAAATGTTCCTACCTGGTTCCTCTGCTTTCACACCTGATCCTGGCACACACCAGCCAGCCCTTCCAGGAGTGAGAATTCACACATGTCGCTCAGTGCGAACAGTAGTGACTCTTTTCTTTATTCCCCAAAGAAGGCAGGGTCTAAAGTGTGAATTTATAGCTGGGTTCTCTCAGACAGCACCAGCTTTGTGAGTCTGGATAATTCTTCATTTTCAGAAAGTTTTGTTTTTGTTTTTTTAAATACACAAGCAAATGGGGAATTAAAACTTCAGGAGCCCTCTGGCATATTTCCTTATTATCTTTGGATTGCCTTGTGCTTCCGTAGGGTAAGACTTTCACATTTAAAAATGTCTTTTTACTTTTTAAAAATATGTGCCCAGGAATGGATTTTTAACGACAAGTGGAGCATTCCAGGCACCAATGGAGGGCAAGGAAAGTGACCCGGCTCTATAAATAAGCACTTAGAATCAGAGCTCAGACTTCACAGAAGGGCATATCTTTTGCCTTTGCTCTGATTTGTCAATCAGAAAACATTAGAGAAATGGAGAAATTAAGTTAGGAGCCCACTGGTTTAGATAGTTTTCAATAGTATTTTAAGCAAAAGGTAAAGACAAAAAAGCACTAGCTCGCTATGTAGCAAGAAGTCACTCTGCATTTCTTTTGAAGGGTGTAGGTATCCACCATCTGCTAAAGAACAGACTCAGATGAACCAAAAGAAAATTTGAAGTCACTTCCCCTGTTTATGTCAGTTCCCTCTTTCTTTTTTTAAAAATAATTCTTTATTGTTGAAAGTATTACATATGTCCCCTTTTTGCCCCATTGACCCCTTCCAGCCCCCCCCCCCATGCCTTCAGCACCCTATTGTCTGTATCCATGGGTTATTCATATATGCATACAAGGTCCTTGGTTGATTACCTCCTATCCACCCACCCTCCCTTACCTTGCCTCTGAGATTCCACACTCTTCCATGCTTCCATGTATCTGGATCCACACTGTTCATCAGTTAATTTTGTTACTTAGATTCCACATATGAGTGTGATCATGTGACACTTGTCTTTCTCTGAGTGACTTATTTCACTTAGCATGATACTCTTCAGGTCCCTTCATGCTGTCTCAAAGGGTAAGAGATCCTTCTTTATTCTGCTGCATAGTATTCCATGGTATAAATGTACCCAAAGCTTTTTTATCCACTCATCTACTGATGGTCACTTGGACTGTTTATATGTCTTAGCTATTGTAGATTGTGCTGCTGTGAACATAGGGGTGCATACATTCTTTCTGATTGGTGCTTCCAGTTTCTTAGGATATATTCCTAGAAGTGGGATCCCTGGGTCAAATGGCAGTTCCATATTTAATTTTTTGAGGAAACTCCACACTGTTTTTCATAGTTGTTGCACCAGTCTACATTTCCACCAGCAGTTCCCTCTTTCTTTACCTCCAACCAAAATAAGATCCCACCTAACTGTTGTGATAGTACTGCTAAAAAAGAAAACTGATATACTCAGCATATTTACTCTCAAGAAACCCCTCAGCTTGGAGTATAATGATAAAGAGATTACCTCAAAGGCTTACCCAACACCCTACAAACTCCAAAAGTCAATTTTTACAGTTAAAAATGAAAATTCACATGAAATTCACTTGCACAAATATATATATATATAGTTGCACTGTGGAATCAAATGCTAAAACATACACAACTATATCTTAGGACTAAAAGGAGGTTAAAACTAATTTCATTTATGATCCAAATGCTCTCTGTGAAATAGTGTAACAGACAGAAACAGACACACATAAACCGTATGTTGACAAGTAGATATGCATGCACAAAATCAACTAACTGCAAATAAACATAGTCTTTGGATTACTGTCATAACCCCACATGTGTTTCCTCCTGTGTTTAATAAGTATGAAGATAGGAGCTTCATATTTAATTAGAAAAATAGATTTGTATGCCTCTTGCAATAACATCATTAAGATGAAAAGTTATAAAAGCAACACTGTATAGAAAAGTAAAAATAGGATTCTCTTGTCCAGAAGAAAGTACCCGTGTGGACAGTTTTTCCTTTGCCCATTCTTCCCTTGGACTTAGCTCCTCCAGTTCTGGAATCTTCTTAGTTCCTAGAAAAACCACAACTATCTCAGCAGTTGTTTCTGGATCCTGGCTTCCTTCTGAATACTTAACCCCAAGGTTAGCTAAAAGTATACCTCATCACCTTATTCTACTTTTCCAGCCCATTGTCTCTCCCTCTGCATTCGTAAGCACTTCTTACAACCGTCTAGCAGTTGTTCACGTACTCACTGCATATTTATTAAGTTTAGGACCCCGAAGATACAAAGGTGGATCAGCCAGGGCCTTGGCCATGGAGAGGCGTGCAGGCCACTGTCAAGGCCTTACCTCACTGGAACCTGCCCTGACCTCTCTCCGGAGTTGCTGCTCTGAGCCTTCCTCCGTCCTCATCCACTGTTGAGTAGTGCCCACCCCAGCCTCTTAGGGGAGCTGAAACTTCTGATTTGGATTGCATTCGTGTGACCTTCGGAATAAAAAAAAAATAGAGACAGTCCCCAGAGTCTTTCCTTTTTCTCATGAGTCACATGGACATTTTAATATTGTATAGGGAAACAACACTCCTATGTTTGTGGTTGAGCCCAAAGAAATGACACTAGTTGTGGTCATTTTAGGTTAGTAAAAACAAAAGTGTGGTACTCTGGCAAACCTGGGAAGGGAGATTACTTTTTAGTAGTTCCTATAGGACCCCAAGTCATCTTGTCCACACAAGATGGACATGAAAGACCTTCATCTTGTTGGATGTTCAAGGGTTTGGAGAAGACAGTTATGTGGCTTCCCTACATAGTAAGCCAGGCTACCTGATTCTATATTCTAGCAATACTCACACTTGTGTTTTCTCCCATAAGAGTTTATGTTTCTCAGTCTGCCTGAAAAACAACAGTGCCATGTATTGATGTCCTTGTATTGATTGCATTTCCTATTTGATCCCTGGTATAAATTCAGCTGTTGACTGTCTTCTGCCTTGATCTGAGGGTCGACAGGACCAGTTAATGAGAGAAGGCCTTCTTACTCACATTTGGGGCACTAGCTGTGCTTCACACAAGCATGCACAAGTGACGTGATTCAAGGTAAGGTAATTGCTTAGCCAGTGCTTATTTTTATCCTTGACATATCAATCACTTTCTTAGTGCTTAATCTGCCACCCAAATCAAGAGAATTACTGAACAGATACCTTTCTTAGAGCCTGAACTTAACTAATAAAATAGGTGCAAGTAATATAGTCAGAAACTCAGGTAGACACATTTCTATTGGCTCATGAGTGATGGAACTGAAATTAGAAACAATCTCCAAATGTGATAACATTTGTGATATATAATTTCTGCCATTTCTATTCATGGCATAGCCTTCTTGGTGGTCCATTTACTCCTACTGCTGAGTCCTGGCAGCCTATTTCGAGAGTCATTTTGAGGAACGGTACTATACTTGGCAATGAAAGAGAAATAACTTTAATTCTTGAGAGAGGGTCATTGCAAAAAATTTCATCTTGATGAGCAACAAAATAAACAACATTTAGATAACCTGGACAAGTGGCTTCCAAACTTTGTTTCTTAGCGCTCCAGGGTTCTACAGAAATCACACAAGGACATTAGAGCTGCGGGGGTTTTGACAGGACCTCTCGGGAGAGGGCTCTAGCAACAGGCTTTTTAAATGTCTGTTTTTGTTATTATTTTTATTGGGGGGAGGGCAGACTTCGTTTCTTCCAGGCCTCTCTCCATGGCTTGCAGATGGCCTCCTTCTCACTGAGTAGTCCCTCTGTCTTTGTCCAATTGTCCTCTTCTTATAAGGACACTAGTCATATTGGATTAGGGACCATCATAAAGGCCTCATTTTAATTTAATGACATTTTTAATAACCTTATTTCCAAATGTTATATTCTGAAATGCTGGTGGTTAGGGTTTCAACATTTGAACATTTTTTTGAGGAGGGGGCCACACTTCCTTTATAACATGGATTTATAGGCATCATGTATATTAAAACATTTGGGGAAAGAGTAACATTTCTGAAACGCTACCAGAGTTCCTAAATTTAATTAAGAGATGTATTATACACTTAAAAATATTATTTAAATTTGTCTATTACCATTTTACTTTTGGCCTGTGCTAATGATATTAACTCCCTGATCTTTCTTCTTTGGGTGAATTATGGCTAAACATGAACCCAGCTGACTAAGTCTGAATGTGATTGTCAAGATTCCATTGGGCCCTGGAAAAGAAAACAAAGACTACAAGCTATGTGCCAGGAAGATAAGGTCATTTCTACCTTGAAAAACAGCACGCTTTTAATGAAAGATGGAAACAATAAAATATAGGAGTAGAAGATACAAAAATGAAATCATGGTAGAACAAAGAAAAAGGAAGTGGCAATCAGAAATAGAATTGGTCTAGCAATCAGCAAGCTGTTCTGTTACTAACTTAATTTGTCCATTTGTTTAATTTGATTTGTTCAATTTATTCAGTAAATTAATAATCACTTGGAGTCACAGTAACTGTAATTAATTCAAGGCAGTACTAAATATGGGGAAGCAGAGGGACTATCTAATTTCATTGAAAGTGCTCATGAAATCATTTTTTAATGTACGTGTACTTCGACCACTAGGTTTTTAAAATATCAAGAAACATGAATTAGAATAAGCTTAAATTTAGTTTAATTTTTATTGTTTTGGGTTTTTTGGGTTTTTTGACTTTCTGAAATCCATTAAATGCTATTTGGGGTTTTTAATATCAAGTATATAAGTGCAAATTTGTATATACCTAAGATCAAATACTGTCTCCTAGAACATAGCAACTAGTTCCATGTTCTAAAATTGGGTTGGCTTTATTCTCTATTACCAATGGTGCGTTTTCATTAATAAGAAAATAGAATTCTTAATTATTTGATCAATTTGCCTTTTAGGTATCAAACTGTATTACTCAAATATGAGCTTTGTATGTAACAGAATTATTCAAATTTGGAAAACTATTATTTTGTTTCCTTAACACTGGAGCTGACATTGGGCCAAGGATTATGAAAACTGGCACCCTTTCTAACATGAAAAGCAAACTACATTTACAACCTTCTAAGTACTATTTTCAAATTCATGGAATTACCTGATTTTCCTTCTACATGTATCCATAATTGTATTAGGTCATCCATTAAAAAAAACTCATAATTGCAAGTTTTGGTCAAAAGTTATACTTGTTACAACACCATTTACAGCCAAAGACTGTTAAATATAAGTTAATTTGTATACTTTCTGAATATGGCACACATGGTCCTCTGATTTTTTTTTCCAGTGACCATTTAATGTTAGAATGCCTATAAGAAAACCACTGTAAGTAATCCCTCTAAGTAAATCCATGTATGTGGTGAATGGAAATTTCAACTTATCATGATATTGTTGATGGCAAGAGAAGACCTCCAGTTAACTGTCAGAGATTTGCTTTAAAAAAAAAAATCAATGATCTTACACAGTTATTATTAGTTTACAGGACTAGGAGAGGTTCAAGTTCATGCAGCAGAGGGCAGTAATGCACATTTATCAATGGTAAGAAGGATAAAGAGTTAGATTATTACAAAGTACCCTTTCTGGGAAAAAAGTGTTTACAGGCCTTTTTTTATATAAATGTTAGTGAATGGAAGAGACTTGACAAAACCAACCAACAAACAAACAAACAAAAATACTTTCTACTCCTCCCATGAAGAGCTTGCAATACTTCTCAAATCTTAGATTGCCAAGTTTTAAAACAAGCAAACAAACAAAAACAGGTAGCTTTTTCTTGCCCAACTACACATGAGAGCCACTTTCCTTTGTCAAGGTCTATATGCAGAGGTTGCTCATAGGGCATTGAAGTCTATTGTGAAAATTCAAACCTCAGGCAAATAAACAATGTTGTAAATGGTCCAATGAATGTGCAGAATGCATTAGAAATTAATACCTACGTAATCCCACTTGCTACCACTACATTCTCAAACTTTCTCTGGCTGCTTGTACAAAGGTACAGAAAAAATAGTTTGAGAATCCAAGAAGTCAGGGAATATTATTTGCAAAACCTTCCCTAGAAATTACCAGAAAACAAGATTTAGAAAACCACAATGATTGGGGAGACATTGAAATAAAGACTAGCAAAATATGCAATTACCTGTGGAACTCAATATACATAATGGTCTTCAGAGAGAGACAAAGTATTATATAATGGCCATATGCAATAACAAGTTGAAAGAGAGAGAGAAAGAGAGTAACAAACCAACCTCTTTGTGAATATCGATGCGATGAAATAAATAAATAATAAAATAGCAATAAACTAAAAGCAACAATCCTTTTAAACAATACACCATAACTAAATGAGGTTTATTCAGAAATTTGAGGTTAGGAAATCCATAAATATGCTCCCTCAGTATTATAGAGCTAAGAAGAAGAATATGACCATCTCCATAGATGCAGAAAAAGCATTTGGTTACACTCAACCAGCACCATTCATGCTAAAAATTAACAAATAGAATGGAAATGTATGGCCATACATATATACCTCATAACAAAAGTTAGCATCTTTATTTAGTAGGAAATCACTTGATGCTTAAATTAAAAAGCAAGAAACAAGGTGAGGATGACTACAGTCTTCGTTACTGCTGAGAACTGTGCTCAGTCATTCAATCAAGCCACAAAAATCAATTATAGCCATAGAATTAGATAGGTAAATGTAAAGCTATTTATATTTGAACATAACGTAAGTATACATCTGGGAAACAAACAAAAAAAAACACAACAGAATTTACTGGAAAAAAAAAATAGTTTTAAACTTAATATCCAGTAATCACTAGTCTTCATATATAAGAAAGAAACAATGTAGAGGTTATAATGGGAGAGAAGATCCCATATCAATTACAAAGAATTAATAATGCAATTATATATATATATATATATATATATATATATATATATACATATACATAGACTAAAAATGTATAAAATCTATGTGAAAACAACAAGTATACCCAAAAGATTGAAAAAGCAGACTGAGCCAAGTGGAAAGTTACACAGTATTGTTGGAGCAGAAGCCTCAACATTAGAAAGATGTGAGCTCTATCCAAATTACTTAATAACTTCAATGTAATCACAATAAAAATACATCATGTTTCTTTTCCCATGAAGCTTGATTTCAAAATGCATTGAATTTAATAAAAATTATTTTTGGTGACTAACCAACAAAGTTCAAGAAAACTCTGAAAAAGAAGAGTAATGGTTGAAGAGATGGAGATAAGCCATTAATTTTTTATTGGCTCATTGTAAGACAACGTGACACAATAGGAAACTCAGAAGTATACTCAATTGCATATGGGCATTGAGTATATGACAGGAGCAGCATCCCAAGCCTGTGGGCTAAAAGATGGACATTTAAAGCATTGGTTTAACTAGGTAGTCATATGAAAAAAGTTAAACTTGACCTATTTCTCATATTCTAACAAATAAATTCCATGTTGATCAACAATTTAAATGCAAAAAAAATAAAACAATGCAAGCGGTAAAGGAAAACATGGATACATTGTTCATAAACTGAATTCTTCCATAACCAGAGAAATGCTCTTCTGATTTAAAATCCAGGAGTGATATAGGAAAAAAATGGAAAACTGGATTTCATAAATGTGATCTTTTTCATGGCAAAAATCACTATAAACAGAGATAAAAATGTATGACAAACAGAAAAATGTATTCACATATTATAGCAGAGATAAAGGTAAAAATCCCTCTTGTCCAAAGAGATTTTTTTTATATGAAAAAGAGAAGTCTAACAACTCTAGAAATAAAATAGCCTGGAGCACTGGCTATTTTATTTAGTTGTTTAGTTGGTTGAAGCATCCTCCTGAAACCAAAAGTTGTCAGGTTTGAATCCTGGTCAGGGCACATACCTAAGTTCAGGTTCTATCTTTGGTCCAGATATGTGTGGGACGCAACCAAACTTCTCTCTCTCTCTCTCTCTCTCTCTCTCTCTCTCTCTCTCTCCTCTCTCTCTCTCTTCTTTCTGCTCCCTCTTCCTTTCTTTAAAATATATATTACAAAAAATCTATAAATAAATAAATAAGTCTGGAGATATGAACAAAGAGCTTAGAGAAAAATATGAAATAATCTAAAATATGAAAAAGTTTATACAATAATAAAACTATACCAATATATCATTTCTTATCTATAATACAGCAGAAAATTCAAATGTTTAACAATATCTCTATGGCAAGCATATTCGTACATGTTGATGAGAATACAAAATAGCATTATCTCTTATGGGGGGAATTTGGGAAACTAGCAAAATTACATGTATTTTCCCTTTGACTTAATGAGTAATCCATTATTAGGAATCTATTCCAAAGATACACTATTAAAATAAGGAAAAGACATAGACACAAGGCATTTACTGTAGCACTATTTGTAATGTTTAAAAAGAATCTAAATGTCCACAGATAGGGCACTGGTTTAATAAACTCAAGACATATCCACAATGGAGTTCTATGTATCTGTAAAAAGCAATGAATGCTATGTTTATGCTAGAGGCCCGGTGCACGAAATTTGTGCATTGGGGGGGGGGGGATGTCCCTCAACCCAGCCTGCGGCCTCTCCAATCTGGGACCCTTCAGGAGATGTCCGACTGCCGGTTTAGGCCCTATCCCAATTGGGCCTAAACCCGCAGTCGGACATCCCTCTCACAATCCAGGACCACTGGCTCCTAACTACTCGCCTGCCTGCCTGCCTGCCTGATTGCCCCTAACCGCTTCTGCCTGCCAGCCTGATCACCCCCTAACCACTCCCCTGCTGGCCTGATTGTCCTCAACTGACCTCCCCTGCCGCCACCCATCTCCTCCATGTGACCCACCTCCTTCGCATGATGCCACCTAGGCTTTTATTATATAGGATACTACTCTGGAGTGATCGCCAAGATGTATCATTAAGTGAAAACAAAAGAAAAAGAAAAAGCAAGATGGAAAACTGTATGTGCCCTTAACCAAGAAAGGGTAGGTTATAAATATATATATATATATATATATATATATATATATATATATATATTACTGTATCTCTACCTATGTGTCTTTGCTTATGATTTTTTAGAATAAAAACAAACCACCACAAAAATAAAATGGAGAACAGGACTATGGTGGAGGTGACTATGGATATAAACTACTCTTATTTCATAGCGTTGGCTATGTAACCATACAGATATTTTGCATATTTATAAAATAATGATTCATTATGGAACTCTTTTTAACAATCAGATTGTTAGTGGTAGGGTTGGTATCATTATCCTGAGACTGTTCTGTGTCTTCTATGGGATTTTAATTACTTTTGTGTGGTAGGAGTCCAAGATTTTTGATATTAGACAAAGGAGAAACAGATTTAAGAGCCATGAGGCTAAATAGAAATAAGCTGTGAATAGTGGAATTTGATTTTAAGAACCCCTCTTACCTTTTGGCTAAAAGGATCCTGGGCTATTTTTCAGAAAATGCTAACTTCAAGTCTGAAGTAGAAAATATACAAAATCAGCCTTATTGTCCTGACAAATCAGATAGCAAGGAAATGATAAAAAGACTGCTTGGGATAGTGTTCGAAGGATTTAGGAGCCAACTTAAAGAGTCTCTGCTGGGCAAATGTGAATCAATAAGAAAAATAACTGCAATATACTGAAACTCAAAAAATAGATTTAGACCCACCAGTTCATAGCAATATAAAAAAAAATCATTGATAACCTCTGGATGATGCAAATAGCTTCCTGTTTTGAAAAATCATAAAGAATGGGGAAAAAAGCATTGATTTTGCTTTTGCTAGTCTCAACATACCTCAGGATAACCAAATAAATTGTCAAGAAGTTTTCTTCATATAGGGGTTAATATTTGAAAAGTAAATGATAGAATTAAGATATCATCATTTTGTAATGCCTAAGGCATTATGGAATCTAGCCAATCATCATCAACTTCTGATGACATTACAGAAATTGAGATAGCCAAACATTATGTGCCGCATGATGGAAGTTCACATTACCATCTATCAAGTTGTCTTGCCAAAAAATTTAATCTGCATCTCATCAAGCATCTAGATCAAAGTATGAATGTCAGATATACTGGGAATTGGGAGGAACATGTTAAATAGTACCATGGGGATTAAATTAGCAAAATCCTGATCGTGTGCAAACCTCTATGCAACAATGACTCAATTTTTATGAACAGCGGCAACAACAACAAAATACAAAGAAAAGAGGGTGATGGAAAAAGAAACCAATGAAATAAAAAATAACTAAAAGATACATTAAACAGTTGTAATGCATGGATCACACATGGATCTGATTCAGGAAAACAAATTGAAAAATTTTTATGATGAATAGTTGATAAACATAGAAGCTATTGTTAATTTTATGGTGCAATCACAGTTATTGTGGATGAGTTTTTCTTAGAGAGTTTTTACCTTCTAAAGATACATACTGGAATATGTCTAAGATAAGATGGCTTTATGTCTGGGATTTGCTTCAGTATAATTTTGGAAAGGGGTGAGTATATTGAGAAGTAATTGAAATTTAATTAGTCATGAGCTAGTAATTGTTAAGTTGGATGGCATGTGCATATGGATCCATTATATTCTTCTACATCTACAGCTTTGATAATTTCCAAATATAAAAGTAACAACAGCAGTGATAATAATAATTTTTGAGGCAAAACCCCCAATTATACAAACAGGTGGCTCTTGGGGCAAAGAATTATCATAAATAGTGATCACAGAATTTTATATTCTTCTAATCTTTTCAAAAGAATTGTAAAACATCAAAATATTGGGCCTGTAAGTATCCTAAAGGCAGCAAGAGGACTTTACCTCATCTAAACTCTTCTTCTATAACAAGTTTGCTTCAGTGCCACTCTCCATATAAGAATGCTCCTCTACTTATGATGGGGTGATGTCCGGATAAGCCCATCATAAGGTGAAAATGAATCTAATTTAGCTAATTTACTGAACATCACACCTTAGATTAACCTACCTTAAATATGCTCCAAAAAATGCTGGCAGCACAGTACACTATAGAGTATCTGTTGCTGATCCTGTGACTGACTGGGAGCTGTGCCGCCACTGCCCAGCATCATGAGAGAGTATCTTACTACATATCACTAGCTCAGGAAAAGATCAATGTGTATAGCTTTCCAACTAGTGTATAATTTAAAAAATCCTAAATGGAAGGATCTTAAATCAGGGACCACCTTACTAGGAGATATACCTAAAACAAGGCATCCAATTTCAATAATACTATCCTTTTGTTTCAATAATATTTTTAATATTATGCAAAGTGATTAAATAATAATTCATTTACTTAAGAAAATCGGTCCTGATTTAGCTTGGAGAAAAAAAATACTGTGCTTTCACTGGCTCAGATCCAAGGCAATGCATTTTATAGTGTGGAAGAGATAATGGTAATGCAGGTCAAGAAGCCAGAGAAGAATATAAGAGAATGTCACAGAAATATTTGTATAAGAAGATAATTCCTATATACAAATGTTCAAAATAATGCTATTGGTGTTAGAGTTCACCTCTGAGAGACAGGTTTTACAATTGAATGGGATGTTTAAAGAGGAAGTTTACCTATACTAGTAAGTAGATGTCTACTGAATTGGATGCCCAGATCCCCACCTCCTTACCTGAGAACCATTTTCTCTGTGAACCGCCTGTAGTTTACATTTCCTGTAGCTGCAAGGTTTCTGGTGGTCATGTGGTTGTCAATACCATCTGCCTCCCTGGACACTGTAGATGAATTTAGTGACATATCTGAACCAATAAGGCCATTTAGCTCTTTTCTTCCTTGTGAAACTTGGAATTAGCACTAAAAATAATAGTCCAGATCTCTGTGTGTTCCTGAGTAAAAAGATGCAAACTCAGAATCAGTGATAACATTTTGTCTTGTGATCAGGAAGAACAGATGTCAGTCTTTGGTAAGAGAGATTGGTGCAGAAGAGCAGAAAGAGGTAGAGACGAGCGATGGAGAGAGGGGACTTACTAGGTGATATAAAAATGATAGATTATGCCGAACCAGTTTGGCTCAGTGGATAGAGCGTCAGCCTGCGCATTCAAGGGTCCCGGGTTCGATTCCGGTCAGGGGCATGTACCTTGGTTGCAGGCATGTCCCCACTGTGGGGCGTGCAGGAGGCAGCTGATCGATCTCTCTCATCAATGTTTCTGATTTTCTATCCCTCTCCCTTTTTCTCTGTAAAAAATCAATAAAATATATTTTAAAAAAATAAAAATAAAAATAAAAATGATAGATTAGATAAAGGGAGGTTGGGTGAATAGATGGATGGATGAATAGATAGGTAAACATATATAGAGATAGAGAAATAGAGAAAAATGAATAATTATCACATGCAAACATCTCCAACTTATATAGTTATGTGAGAAAAGCATCATGCAGAAGTCTATAGACATGTGTGCGCGCGTGCGTGTGCACATATATTGAACATTTCAATAAAGCTGACACCCATAATGTTGGTTTAATCCATGGAAGAGAAGCAGGATTGAGGGAAATGCATTGATGACAAAGATACTTTTTATTAGATACACTCCTATATTATTTAAACTTTTTACAGCACATTTGTATTTTTGTTTTATTCATGTAGATGTTAACATATACAGTACTTAATGTTAACATATCCAAGTATTACTTGAGCAGGTAGAAAAAAATTAAAAAATGTTAAAGTCCAGGAAACACTGAACAAGAGCACAAGGCATAGAGAGAAAAAAATCTGACTTTAAAATAATTAGTAAAAAATCTAAAATTCTGTCAATTAAACATTCTATCAATTCTCAACTTTACCACTAATAAAGACAAATAAGAGCATTGTGGCCTATTTTTGGAATGTAATATTTTATTTCCTTTTATAGACATGCTTTCTTGTATTTACTTTGGCTGACACTAAATAAATAAAGTGAATTCTCTAAGCATTCACATTCCCTGGAAAAAAGAAGCCATAAATTGTGTCACAGTGGCAGAGGCAGGGCTGGGAATAAATACTCAGAAGATTCAAAATATATTATTTTTGTCAAAAGTAGGGAGTCTCATTTTTTTGTTTTTGTAATTTTTTCCCCAAAATATCTTAGCTCTATCCACAGGTTTTGATATTGACAAATGTTTATACAATATATTTGTATGCATAAAACTACAATTGACAAACACAATTAAAACTGATCTCAATAAATGTTATCAGCTACCAAGTTACTTTACAATGACACAGCCTACACTTTCCATATATTGAAGCCTAGAGGCCCGACACACGAAAATTCATGCAAGCGTGGGCCTTCCTTCCCCTGGCTGCCGGCACTGGCTTCCTTCCAGCACCTGGGACCTGGCTTTCCTCCTCCAGCTGCCGGCAGTCACCCGGACCAGGCTGGCTTCCCTCAGGCCCCCGCTTCATCCAGGAGGACATCCGGAGTCTGGAATGACATCCGGAAGACAACTGGTCTAATTAGCATATTACCCTTTTATTATTATAGATTCTGGTCAATAACTGGTTCACAGTTACCCAGTGTCTGTGGCAAGGCCCAAACTGAACTTCATCTGGACTTTATTTGAGCAGTTTCCAACAAATTCCACTCAAGTAAGGTCTGTACATTATACTTCTTGGACACTAGAGGGAGGTTGTTTGCAGTTTTCCACATTCAGGCATTTTTTTGCAGCAAGCCTGTCTTTTTGATCATCATCCAGTCTGTGACTACATGTGTTCACCCGTGGCAATGTTGCATCCTTAAGCCCTATCAAGAAATTACATTTTTAAGAACATTCTTTTAACATACATGTGATAGACAGCAATTTAAAAAATAGTTCACATTTATTTATAAAATGAAATTCTAAGTTGGGGAAATGTAAAATAGGTTAAAAAAAAAAACACAAAAACAAAACAAAACATCTAGCCAAAGTAGGCTGTCACTCAGACCTTGTGAATGTAAACATATTTACAAATCAAAATACATGTTTAAGATGTAATAGCTAAACTTTTAGAACCTCAGTGGATATAACTAACTTGTAATAAAGTATTTTGGTAGAAAATAATGTAATTATATCCTTTGTGTTCTCATGTCCCTCTACTCACACCCTTGTTCATTCAGTCCTAATACATCAGCCTCATTACTGTTGCTCAACCTTCCAGACACATGCTCACCTGGGAACTTCTCTGACCATAACTTCTTCCTGCTAATGTCTGTGTGGCTCATTCCTTGACCAGTATCAAGTTTTTGCCCTATTGTTACCTTCCCAACCAAGTCTATCCTACTTAAAATTGCACTGTTACCACCACAAAGCCCTCCCAATCTCTTTTAACTTATTTTTTTCAATGGTTTTTATAAGTTTATACTATTCCACATTTTTTACTTATTTATTGTGGTGATTGTGGCATATGTTCTCCACTAATATGTAAGTTCAATGGAGGTGAAGATTTTAGTATATTTTACATATCAATGTATCTCTAACACCAAGATGAATGCCTGGCACGTAGAAGGTACTAAATGTTAAAATACTTAAATTCTCTCCAATTCCAGTCAATAAAACATTATTGCTTTGTACTTGAATTTAATAATATTTTTTCATGATCTCGACATCTGTTATTAAAGTAAGGTTTTCCTACCAGGAAATCGTGCAAATATAATAGCATTATCTTTCTTTGATATAGAGTCTTACCCTACAAATACTGATGGATAGCTATCATATCTTTCTTGTGGTTTGGCACTTGAAATCCTTTCATTTTTTTCAATTACTATGAATAAGAAATCTTTGTGTAATTTTTCCCTCTTTTCTTATGGTCATTATAACTTATATGTATTTTTTCGACTGGGGTTGAAGCAGTATAAAAGATGGCTTAGAACAGGAATAACCATAAGCAAAATTGTGAAGTTAAACTAAGTAAATCTTTGATGTTGTGCCAACAAAAATAATCTAATATTCCATCTCCCTTAGACACTGCCCCTCAGAAAACTGTTTTATCACTCGCCATCAACTAATCCCTGCTAGAACACCATCCCTGAATGGCTTAAAATATTACTGCCTCTTTAAGGGGATATTTGTGTTTTAAAAAACTGGACAACTCCAAGACCCCTAGAATTCAAAAAAGTACATCTCTGTATCAGGTAGTGGGAGGGAATATTTGAAAAAGGGAGGAACTCTCTAGGCATTCTTTGAATCATGTTACATAAGAGGTCTTGGCTTCTAAGACTATCACTGGGTGAATGATTTTTTATTTGGTGGATCCCATTTGAAAAATAATGTGCTATTAGTGCGTAAGGATGTATAGGTCAACAGTCTATAACTGACAACAACAAAGCTATAACAACTGAGGCGGACAAGAGAAGTCAGAATGAATACAGAATGGGTGAAGTGTTGGTTAGATACAAGGAATATCTTTGCTTAGGCCTGCCAGCACCATCTGTCCTTCTCGTTATAGTAAAAGGATCTTGCCCTTGGGAAACGACCCCCCTGCCCCATTGCCCCATTCTTACTTCATGTGCCTCCAGTAGTGGACCTGGGACCCAGACCTAGCAACTCAGAGCGTTCTAGCCCTGGTCATAAGAGTTGATTCTTAGCAGCAGGGTCAGACATTTGCTGAAAACATGGAGAATGAGTTTGCCTTTGACAATATTTCTAAATATGTTAGCTGGCAGACTGTGAAATGGGAAAGCCTCTTTGTAAGAAATGAGGTTCCACAGGGGAAAGCAGGGTGAAGAGACAAAGATAAAAAGATTACTAGTTATGTTTTGAGCCACACCTGAAGTCTAATGTTAAAAAATTATATTATGAGAGGCAATAAATGTCTCTTTATCTAAGCTATTTCAAAGTTGGGATTTTTGTCATTTATAATCAAAAGAGTTCTAATGCATAAAAAACACTGAATTGGAATAAATAAGAGCACAATGGGGGGAAATACTAGTCTTCAAATGAATGGAGGAAGTTTGTTACTTGAGCAAATAAATTTGCTTTCCATTAAATTCAAACTGAACAATGCTGAGGTTCAGGTTTGACTGGGAGAAAGAAGATGTTGAAGAACTAGAGAACATCTTATGTGATTATCTTGTGTTATCAAAATCCTGGGAATAAAATTACTTATGATTTTCTGATATGGAGATACACCTTAATATTGAAAAGTTCTTTTTCAGATTGAAATGTAAATATTTCATTATCCACATACTTTGGATCGGTTAGTTTCATATGAAATGAACTTTAAGGGGAATCTCTTTCATTCTTTTGATTTTAATACTTCTCAAGTCTTATTAAATTTATAAATATCTATCGATTTTTAAGTACCTCTCAGGATTTTAAATGCCTCTCAGGGGGCAATTAAAAAAAATTTACTCAAGCTTGCATAGAAAATCAGGAGTGTAAGAAATGTGAGAATAAGAGCCCAAGAGGCAGTCTCCTAAGGATCTGAGAGTAGGAAATGAAAGCACAGTTCCTCTCGGTCACACTGGCCCAGACAGGAGCTGGTAACCAGACCACTCCCTCTACCCTGCAAGGGCCTGCCTGTCTCCCCTGCTTGCCCAGGTCAGTGCTTCTGCTTCATTCGGCTGCTTCTTTCTGAAAACCACCTTTCTTTGATGACTTGTGGCTATCTTCTCTCTATACCTGGATTTTGCTTTAAAAAAAAAAAAATAGAGACAACTTTCAGTCACACTTCTGCATAATCTTGGGACTCAGTTTTTCTTAGCTGGATGATTCATTCAGTTTGATCATTTCAAATTCCAAATTCCTGGCTTAGAGAGCATGTTTGTTAGTTTCTTTTAGGGGCAGGGTCACCTCATACAAAGAAGCTGCCTAAGTTCACCATCACCCACAGAGGAAGCTTTAAGTAGGGAGAGGTACTTTTCAGAAAGGATGTGAGCAGAGAGGCAATGATTTCATTTTTCTACTGCAGAAAGTAATATAAAAACCATTCATATCACCATAGGCATTCTTGCACATTCTTTCTCACTGGAGAACCAGGACAACATAATAAGAGATAGCACTGAGAAATAAATCATATAATTCAAATCATGAATTCATACTTTAAGAGTATTATTGAATGATTTGTGTTCCATGTGTTCCACACAGAGGACTTTGGTATGTATTAAGAGTAAATTAAAATATAAAGAATCTTGGAAGATACATTATAGTGGGCAGAATAATGTTTGAAATTACTCTGCCCATTATATCTTACAAAGTTAAAATCAACAGCATTACCTCAGCATTCATAGGGATGTGGTATAAATACATGTCAGAACTCTAGGTTTTAGAAACAAACAAGATATTACATTCACTCTGATAATTGTGTAGAGATGTTGGTTTCACTGGAAAGTTCAAGGGGTGAAAAGGAAATGGGAAAACATCAATGACTAACCTATAAGATCAATTGAAAAATTCAAAATTGTTTCTGATGTTACAAAGAACATAACTTCTCAAGACATCATAAAATAATTTGAAACACATTCATGTTGCTCTAGATAATATTTATCTAAAACAAATAAATTATAACCATATAAAATTGAACGTGTCTGATTTAGTTTTAGGAAATCCTTATGACCTAATATACAAAGCAATTTTGAAGAAAACTATCACAAAAAAAAATTCAAGCTCTCCAAGATCTTATATTTTGTCTGAAGTGCGACATATTGAAATAATCTCTACTAAAAGGAGTACTGATGAGGTAATAGAGTAAATGATATTAGTTCAAAAGATAAAAGAAGCTAATGACCTACTAAAGAATCAAGGACATAAACAATGTAAATTAGTGAACACTATTTGTTATAACTATTTATGATTCTTATTCTACTTGATATTTCAAATTTACAAAGGTTATTATGATCATGACAACATATTATTAATAAAATTATTGGAAATATACTTTAAACATAAAATTATTCTTATGTTTAAAGATAGAAAACATTTTAAAAAAATATTTTTATTGACTTCAGAGAAGAAGGGAGAGGGAGGGAGAGATAGAAACATCAATGATGAGAGAGAATCTTTGATCAGCTGCCTCCTGTATTCCCCACACTGGAGATCGAGCCTGCAACCCGGGCATGTGCTCTGACCAGGAATTAAACAATGACCTCCTGGTTCACAGATCAACACTCAACCTCTGAGCCATGCTGGCCTGGCTAAAGTTAGGAACCATTTTGAGAAATTATTGATTTAAAGGAGCTTCAAAGTTTTTATGCCTTGAGGCACACACTGTGCTCTCTACCTGAAGTATTTGGTTTGCTTAAATTCCTCATTGGTGAAAGATCAAGGTTTACAGAGCCTACAGTAAGAGAGAGGAATTGACTCACCCCTATAATGACAAGTCAGAAAATTAAGAAACCACTGAAATAAAGTCTTATCAATCCATCTTTCCATACCCAGAGGTGAATGTTTAAATACTTGCCATACAAAACAACACAGATCTGTTTAAATTATAACAATCCAATTTCTGAGGAAGGACATCTTTTTCCTAATGAGAGCACATATCATTTGTAGAATTAGAAAAATGTTTGGAGTCATTCCTATTTAAATTAATTAATAAAGTACAAAATCACAATAAAAGCAAGTAGATATACCAAAATTTTATAATTGTGGTCACTGCAACAAGATATAGCATTTAAATGACTGAGTAATAAATTCAGCTTTTGGAGGGTGAAGAAATCCTTCCAAGCAGAGATGATATTTGAATTGAGATTTAAGGAATAAATAGATAATACTGAACTGGAGGAGGGTGACAAAGGTTACAGGAAAGATAATGATATTCAACTGCAAAAATGAAGAAAAAACTTAGTTACTATTGCAACAACAACAAAAATAACATACCTAGAAGTAAAATTTAGTCAAGGATGTAAAACATCTGTACTTGAAAAGTTATAAGACATTGAAGAAATAAATTGAAGAAAATACTAATAAGTGGAAGGTTATACCATGTTCATGGATTAAAAAAATTAATATCATTAAAATGTCCATACTACCCAAAAGGAATCTACAGATTCAATGAAATTCTTATTAAAATACCAATTACATCTTTCACAGATCTAGAGCAAATATTCCAAAAATGAATATGAAACCAAAAAAGACCCCAAATAGCCTCAGCAATCTTGAGAAAGAAGAACAAAGTTGGAGGTATCACAATACCTGATAACAAACTATAATACAAGGCCACTGTAATCAAAACAGTTTAGTACTGGCATCAGAACAGGCATATAGCCCAATGAAACAGAACAGAAAGTCCAGATATAAACCCACGTCTTTATCATTAATTTATATTTGACAAAGGAGGCAAGAACATACAATGGGGAAAAGACTCTTCAATAAAAGATGTTGGGAAAATTGCAAAAAAGAAAAAAAAAAAGAAATTAAACTAGCAACTTACACCATACACAAGAATAAACTCAAAATGGATAAAATACTTAAGGGTTAGTCACAAAACATTATAAATCCTAGGAGAAAGGATAGGCATTAAAATCTCAGACATTCTTTCATAGCAATATTTGTGTGAATATCTCCGAGGGTAAGGGGGGGGGAAGGAAAAATTAAATAAATTAGACTACTACATCAAACTAAAAAGCTTCTGTACAGCAAAAGAAACCATGAAGAAAATGAAAAGGGAACCGATTGTATGGGAGAACATATTTGCCAATGATACATTTGACAAGGGGTTAATTTCCAAAATATATAAAGAACATACTACTCAATACCAGGAAGAAAAACAATCCAATTAGAAAACAGGCAAAGGACCTGAATAGATATTTCTCCAAAGAGGATATACAGATGGCCAATAGACATATGAAAAGATGCTCAGCATCACTAATAAGCAGAGAGATGCAAATTAAAACAACAATGAAATATCACCTTACACCTGTCAGAATGGCTATCATCAATAAATCAAGAAACAACAAGTGCTGGCGAGGATGTGGAGAAATGAGAACCCTAGTGTACAGTGGTACAACCACTGTGGAAAACTGTATGGAGATTCCTCAGAAAATTAAAAATGAAAGTGCCTTTTAACACATTGATACCACTTCTGGGAACATATCTGAAAAATCCAGAAACACTAATTCAAAAGAATATATGCAACACTACATTGCAGCATCTACATATATAAGACCCGAATATGCAAATAGACCAAACAGCAGAACAATCGAACAAACAACCAAACAACTGGTCGCTATGATGTGTGTTGACCACCAGGGAGCATGCATGGAATATGGCGGGTGTCGGCAGCAGGCAGCAGAGCATGGAACGTGGTGGGTGTTGGCTGCAGCAGGATGGTGGAGCAGGTGAGTGGGAGCTCCAGACCAAGGCGGGGCAGCGGTCGCTGTCATGGGGCGAGCCTCTGGTGGTTACTGAAAATTTTTTGCTCCAGCATGCCATGGTCCCGCCTGGCGCTCACACCTGCTACCAGCGCCAGCCTCGCTCAGACCCGCTGCTGGTGCCAGAGCCACTGCACGCACCAGCCCCAATTGCTCCATGCCATCAGTGGGTGCAAGTGGGGCTGGCACCGGCAGTGAGTGGGAGCAGTGGCGGCGTGAGTGGGGCTGCCTGCAGACAGGGGACCTGGGGCTACATTGGGAAGGGGCCGGGCGGGGTCACAGAGGATGGACCAAGACCTACCCCTGTGCCCACCACATCCTCGTGGCCCACAGTTCTTATCAAGGTGCACAAATTCATGCACTGAGCCCCTAGTTATTTATAATAGCCAAGATCTGGAAAAGTGCCTTATCAGTAAGTGAATGGATCAAAAAGCTGTGGCACATTTACACAGTGGAACACTATGCAGCCATAAAAAGAAGAAAGTCTTATCTTTTGCAACAGCATGATGGACCTGGAGCTTATTATACTAAGTGAAGCCAGTCAGAGAAACACAGATACCATATGATTTCACTTACGTGTGGAATCTAATGAACAAAATAAACTGATGAACCAAATAGAAACCAAGGCATGAATACATGGAGCAGACTGACAGCTGTCAGAGGCAGGGGTGGGATAACTAGATGGAAGAAGGTGAAGAAATTAGCGCCCCCTCCCCCCCCCCCCCCCCACACACACACATAGCACATAGACACAGACAGCAGTGTGATGATAACCAAAGGGAAAGGACAGTGGGGGTTAGGATGTTTTACTGAGTTATACACTTGAAACCTGTATGGTTTTGTAAACCAATGTCATCCCAATAAATTCAATTTTAAAAAATGGATGACAACAACTTAACAAATAGCATGTTATTCCTGAATGGGTGGAACACAGAATCTACATGGGGATAAAAGAGAATGGGTCTGTAAATGCTGCAATTTTAGGTAAAGCATCTCTCAGGTATGAACAAGAAAGGCCTGTGGACTTAGTTCACATTTTCAGGTATGTCCAGTTATGTTTCTCTAAAAGTCTTATCTCTTTAAACATGGGCAGCTCCAAGAATATTGCAATCTTGATCAAATATTAAAAAGAAAGTTTTAATGTTCAGACTACAGGCTCAGGTGTCCGACTCTGCTACTGACCATGCCTTCCCAGGGCCTGGGTGTGCCTCACTGCTGTGGATGCTCAGTATCCACCACCACGCAGCGCACTGAAGGTGCTAAATAAGTGTTTAATTAATAAAAAAGAAACAAACGCTAAGGAGTAACAGTCTGCATATTTATACCAGGCCTCACATTGGAAAGTAATAAAAATCTGTCACCGAAACATAGCCCATTGCATAATTTTTATGGTTGATAAGGAGAGGCCTGAAATGCATTGACAAGTCATGATTTAATGTGTCTTCCTGATTTATTTGCCTAAACATTACAAGACGGTGGTCTGCAAGTCAGGAGACTTCTGCTGCTGACTAGTTAGTTGTGTGAGCCTGGACAAATAACTAAACCCCATCTTTAAAATGATAACTAACATTAACATTCTTTTAAACTCTGTAATATTACAGGGTGTAGAGATCATTTTACTTTAGACATAATTTTTAATATTTTAAAAACACTTGTTTATCTCACTTGTTCATTATTATTCTGAAAATAATTTAGTTCTATGTAGTGAAATTAATTTCTGCCCTTTCACCCTAATTGCATGTAAAAGTTATTTTACTATTACTATTAATACATGTCCATATCATTAAACATTTTTCTATATTTCATAAAAATAAAAAGAATAATTCTTTCTCTCTTTTATGAGTATAGGAAAATCAGTATTACCATCCTAATTTAGTTACATTTGAAAGATTCCAAAGTAGAAAATTAAAATTGAAAAGTTGAAAATAAGGAAAAGAGATAAACAGAAATCAGTGATTAATTTATTTATTCTTACCTTTCCCTTTTCAAAACACAACTACGGTAGTTAACCATAGTAAAGGTGCTCGACAACTTATGATGGAATAATGTCCCCATAAACTTATCATAAGATGAAAAGACTAAGTTGAAAATGCATTTGCTACACCCAACCTACCGGACATCAGAGCTCAGCCTGGCCTACCTGAAGCATGCTCAGAACACTTACGTTAGCCTACAGTATCTTGCTTGAGCTTCTTCTCAAGAGTAATCATCTTCCTATTCTTCTCACCAGAAGCAGGAGACTCAGATGGACGATTTGTAGACATGATGCATTGCAAAAGCACAAAATATAATATTCAAAAATTACTGGCAACACAGGACTCTGTAGAATATTGGATTTTTTACTCTCTTGATCCTGTAGCTGATTGGGAGCTGAGGCCCACTGCCCAACTTCTCAAAAAGTTTCCAGTATCGGAAGACATAGCGCTAGCCCGGGAAAAGATCAAAATTCAAAATTCTAAGTACATTTCCTAGTGAATGCATATTGCTTTTGCACCATCATAAAGTCGAAAAACCTGAAGTCGCACCATTGAGAGTCAGGGATTGTCTGTACATAGTATTCAAAAGAACAGCCTTTTGTATTTCCTGAATTTATTTATCAGAGGAACAATAGAGAGAAAATAAATCTTTTTAATAACAGGCTAGTTCCTTAGGGGCAATTCAATCTAGAATATTTATATAACAACTTAAGCAGAGAGGCACTATATAGCTAGAAATAATGTGTCATTCCAGGAAAAGTAAATAAATTAAACACATCCAACAGGAAAACATTCATCAGAAAAGGCAGAACAGGCCGGAAACTTTTCACCAAGAGCTTAAAGCTGTATATGTAGCAGAAATAATTCATTGCCAAGAGTTTAGAGATTAAAAAATAAAATGACAACTTTCAAAAGTAGAAAATATAAATGCATTACAAAGAAAACTTCTTCGAAACCATGGCTTAGCCAAATACTTGTCACTGATTACTTGTTTGGAAAACGAACATCTAAACATGTTTTTAAATGTGTTAACTAAAAGTAATAGTAATAACAAGAACTCAACAATCCACTTCAGTCAATAATTACCACATTCATATTCCAACAGCTCTCAGGATACAAAGATGATTAGAGCACAGTCTTTACTCTCAAGCGGACCACAGTCTCAAGAGAGAGGCAGGTTATTGCAAAGAAATAAGTAACAGCAGGTATGATAAAGTGGAAGATCAACAATATGTGCAGGGTGCAGAGATAGCACAGAAAGTAAATAATTAGGAGTAATTACTCCTATAAAAATTTTGGGGAGGGAAGGTGTAGAAAAGTTTCCCAGAAGATGGGGGTTCTGAGCTGAACAGTTCAACCAGAAGTTCACTTTCCCCTACTTCCCTCTCTGTACTCCTGAAAGGACAATTCCTGTTTGGAAAAATGAAAAAGGATGATCACAGTGGGGGTTGATTTTATTCCTTGGCAAGTAATCGAGGAGGCATGTATGGGGCCAGAAGTCATGGTAATCAGAGGAGAAGGGCCAGAACTTAAACAATCATAATAACCAGAGAGAAAGACTTTTAAATCAAATTTAAATTGAATTTACAATCATTATGAAGCATTATTTTCCTCCATATCTTCCAAGAGGATCTAAATCTGCCAAATACCATCCACAAATTGATCATGCACATTTATTGTCAGTGGAATGGAAATTGTTTATACGCTGTCTGACTTTTGATACGACGGCAGGGCATGACCTGGATGCCTTTACTTTTTAAAAAAATTCATTGAAGAATCAAAGACTTATCACATACCCTCCTAACTGTGTGCCTCTGAGGACAAAATATAGGAAGCTGATTAAATAGCCCTCAACCCGATTAAGCTTATAACTACACTAGAAAGGCATATAAGCCCTGGCTGGCATGGCTCAGTTGGTTGAACATCGTCCTGTGCACTGAAAGGATACCAGTTTGACTCCTGGTCAGGACGCATGCCCACATTGTGGGTTTGATACCCAACTGGAGTGTGTGCAGGGGGCCAATGATTGATGTTTCTCTCACATTGATGTCCCTCTCCCTCTCTTAAAAAAATAAATACACATTTTTTAAAAAGGCATATTAGAATGTAAAACAAATTCAAGGTAAAATTATTTACTGGTCATATGTATGATTATATGAAGAAAAGGATATACAGTACTCACTAGGACAAACATGTAAAACTCAAAGGCTAACACGGGAAAAATAAACCAGGTTTAAGTTTATGTGGATTGCAAGAAAACAAAAGCTTCAATTTTCATAGAAACAGGTTCATTTCGATAGAGACATGCTGAATACAAAGGGCTGAAATAAATGAGTAATCATTAACATAAAATAATAGAACATTTTAATAAAAAATAATATTTTTCTTGAACATTAACTTACTATACACTGAATAACTGCACAAATTAATGAACATAACACAAATAAACCTACTTTTCTTGTTCCCCGAAAGCGAAATATTTCCTGTTGCGTACACCAAACAAGTCAGTATAGGACTAATGAAGTGGCAATCAGCTGCTAAAATATTCGCTGCTAGTATTAGTGGAGAGAAATGGTGCGCCAGCATGTAAGGTGCATAAGGGAAATGAATGGATCACGATTATAGTAATAAATCATTAGCGAATGTTGTAGTTCGTTATTAATAATTATGTATAACAGGATATTGTAAAAATTAAATTATGAAATTTTTATTAAAATGTTTCTTACATACGTTATATTGTTAGGGCCACAAAAATATTTGTTGTGGGCCACATGCAGCCTGTGGGCCGCAAGTTTGACCTTATTTGATATTAAATAAGGGATAATATCATTATGACAATAGTTCAAATAATATAGATACAGATCTTAATATCTTTTATTTCAAACTGTCATCTATGGAGTGTCTGTTATATGCCAGGCCTTTCATTAAGGGCTACATGCACATTTTTTCATGTAATCTCATTATCATAGGCCTGCATGTAAATGACACTATATCCAATTTACAGATAAGGATAAGTTTTGAGCCCCAGACTTACCTGTCTTCAGAAGTTTCACAAAAGTATAGAATTAAATTTAGTGAGGACTGGAGAAAGAAAATATGGGAGACTTTTCAGATAGATTAAACAGTTTGAAGCAAGATGACCAAGGAATCTGAAGTGTAAAATTTGCCTTGTTTATACCCAGAAAGACACTCACATGCAACTATAGACGGGTTACCCTGTGCCTTGCTCTCCTCCCCACGGTGTCTCACCTACCTACTTTGCAGAATCCACGTGTGACGTAGGTCAAGCACCAGTCCTTGCCATGAGGAGACCCCAGGGTCTTGAATATGGGAGATGAAATTGTGAGTGTGGCCCTAACTGGTTTGGCTCAGTGGATAGAGCATCGGCCTGTGGACTGAAGGGTCCCGGATTTGATTCCAGTCAAGGGCATGCACCTTGGTTGCGGGCACATCCCCAGTGGGGGGTGTGCAGGAGGCAGCTGATCGATGTTTCTCTCTCATCGATGTTTCTAACTCTCTATTCTTCTCCCTTCCTCTCTGTAAAAAATCAATAAAATATATCTTCAAAAAATAAAATAAAATGTGAGTGTGGGTCACACCTAAAGAGCTCAATACCCAAGCTGACGTGGAACTTTCCAGCTTCACCTATGCAAGTACAAATACTTGGCCTGTTCAACCTGCAGGGAAAAAGCATGCCATGAATAATGGAAACAATTCTCTTCCTGCTTTTTTAAGGATTCCAAGGAAATTCATAAATAGCTTGCTTCCTCTCAAGAAAAGAAGAAAGATACATTTATTTTGACAGACTATCTGTTTTCCAAATACCTCTCATAATTAGTCACTATTTCCCTAACACAATTCCAAATTTCCCAAACCCAGAGAAGACAGTTTTATTGGCTATCACCTCATGTACTTTCACTGGCAGCATCAAGTCCCCGTTGTGCTGGTGTTAAAGCATGCCTTCCATGCGCACATTGTTCTTCAGTGAACCTCTTTAGATGACAGCTCACACTCCAGAGCTTCATGGACTAGAATTGAGATTTGTTGGTCTGAGTTATCACGTTCTTAATTTTATTGTGAGATGAATATTTTTGCACGAGTGAAAGAATCTCACAATAGAGATTAGATTCATTTAGTTTAGGCTGCTATTAAAAATTACCATAGACCAGTGGCTCAAACAACAAACATTTATTTATTTTTTAAAATATATTTTTATTGATTTTTTACAGAGAGCAAGGGAGAGGGATAGAGAGTTAGAAACATCAGTGAGAGGGAAACATCGATCAGCTGCCTCCTGCACACCCCCCACTGGGGATGTGCCCGCAACCAAAGTACATGCCCTTGACCGGAATCGAACCTGGGACCCTTCAGTCCACAGGCTGACACTCTATCCACTGAGCCAAACGGGTTAGGGCCAAACATTTATTTTTCACAATTCTGGAGGCTGGATGTTGGAGACCAGGGTGCCAGTGTGGTCAGGTTCTTGGTGAAGGCCTGCTTCTTTGGTTATGTCCTCAGATGGCCTTCTTGATGTATGTGCACACACGTGTGCGCGTGCGCGTGCACACATAAACACACACACACACACACAGCTATTGCATGTCTTTTCCTCTTTCTATACGGGCACTAACCCTACATGAAGCCTCCGTCTACATGACCTAATCACCTCACAAAAGTCCCACCTGCAAATACCATCATATGAAGCATTAGGGTTTCAACATAGGAATGTTGAGGAGGCATAAACATTCAGCTAACAGTGCTTAGAAAATGGGCCTTTAAAATTTTTATTTTCTGTACATGGCACAAGTAATGCCCATTCCCAGTTTTCCCTTTCTGTCTCAGGTTCTATCCCAAGAAGAGCTCTGGGTACACTGCCTAAGAATAATTGTGACTTGAAATTTATATGATGATAATGCCTTTTCTTTGCATCCTATATAATAAAGAGGTAATATGCAAATTGACCATCACTCCAACACAAGATGGCCACTCCCATGTGGCCACAAGATGGTCTGCAGGGGAGGGCAGTTGGGGGGACCAGGCTTGCAGGGGGGGGGGGCAGTTGGGGGCAATCAGGCCAACATGGGAGCAGTTAGGCTTCAATCAGGCTGGCAGGGAAGTGGTTAGGGGGCGATCAGGCTGGCAGGCAGAAGTGGTTAAGGGCAATCAGGCAGGCAGGCAGGTGAGTGGTTAGGATCCAGGAGTCCTGGATTGTGAGAGGGATGTCCGACTGCCCTTTTAGGCCCAATCCTTAAGGGGTCCCAGATTGGAAAGGGTTAAGGCTGGGCTGAGGGACACACACCCCCAGGGCATGAATTCTGTGCACCAGGCCTCTAGTAGGTTTATAAAACCTCTGACTCCTGCACAAAGATAAATGGAAGAGTATGGTTACCTCTTGGGTTGGCACCCTAACTGTGTAGATCTAAAATGGCACTTGTGGCTGCCCTCATTCATGACCAGGGCTCAGATACTCCACAGAGCTTACTCCCAAAGTAACCATCCTTGAATTCCAACAAATTCATCCGAAGAAATTGTGTTCTTAGTGGTTCCACCCATGCCTCGATTACAGCAGAAGCAGGAGCTTACCCTTTATCTGTTTATTACTTCCAATATCAGTTCAGAGAAGCAGGGGTTGTAGTATTATGGGTTCAGTGACTTTATTAAGATAATATTAATCAATAACTGAGCTGAGTCTTTCCTGAGAGAAGTGGGACATAGAGTTACTCTCAAGTTGCACCCCACAGAGGAGACCTAGAATGCCAGCTACCCGACAGAAACCTCACATAATCGTTTTACCACTTATTACTACTCGTGGGACATTTGCCATAGGTAGATACCTACATTCTTTTCTCAACCCTTAAGATAAGAAAATTATGAAGACATTTACAAGGTATTCTATACAGGATCTATTGTCAGAAATGACAGCTTAAGACTTAAAACATTTTGAAAAGAATTTCACCACAACTAGGAAGTATTGACATGTGTGTGTTTTTTAATTGATTCAATTTGAAAAGAATTCAAATTGATTTTTGCCAAGGCCTTTTTATAAGTTTTAATTTAAATGTTTAATTACATTGAAATCCAAAGTAATATATAAAAAAGTAAATCAACCAATCTATATAATAAAAGCCTAAGCAACCGTTACCGTGCAATGACCAGAACAACTGGTTGCTATGATGCACACTGACCACCAAGGGGCAGATACTCAACGTAGAAGCTGCCCCCTGGTGGTCAGTGTGCTCCCACAGCGGGAGCACCGCTCAACCAGAAGCCAGGCTCATGGCTGGCAAGTGCAGTGGCGGTGGTGGGAGCCTCGCCTGCCTCTGCAGCAGTGCTAAGCAGCAGCAAGCCGAGCAGTAAGGAGCAAGCAAGTGGGCGGTAAGGAGAGAGCAATACAGATTGCGAGAGGGATGTCCGTAAGCCGGCTTAGGCCGGATCCCAGGTGGATCCGGCCTAAGCCGGCAGTCAGACATACCCCAAAGGGTCCCAGACTGCGAGAGGGTGCAGGCTGGGCTGAGGGACCCTCCCCCAGTATACAAGTTTCATGCACTGGGCCACTAGTATGGAATATAAAAATTTAAAATATCCTAGTTTTGCTACATGAACCCTTTAGTTTTGAACCCTTCCATTTTGCCTATATTTCTAAGAAATGGAAGGTTGTTAGTATTAAAATTACTCTATTATTAATTCTTTCTTACAATAAATACATACTTCATACCTACTACACACCAAATTCTGTTCTTGGCTCCTTCCTAAAAAATAGTTTGCTCTTTGGTTAGTTACAATGAGTATCGTAGCAAAGTATAGCTGCTATATCTGGATTTAATAATAATGATCATAAAGAACTTATATAATTATTGATTACCTACTGTATTTCAAGTATGCCTTAAAAACTTTAGAGTAAGCATATCCTTAAATTTAAAAATGAGAAAATAGAGCCAAAAGAGATTAACTAACCCATCCAAGTTTCATCTATTGAGCACATAATTGTAAGATGACCACAATCATGCACTCAAAGTAATTAATGGTACATTTCAGTCGTAAAATCACATAATCACATTCTTTTATCCACAAAAACATTTTTTGGAGGAGTAGGAATATTGATTCATCATGTTTTGATTTAAATAGCTAAAGTTCCTAGTCCGTTTCTCTGCTGGGGACAGGGAGTTTAAAACTAAGGTAAATGTCAAAACTCACACAGCAAATTGTGAAGTTTGATAGCCTACAGAAGAGGGTGAGAGAATTTTTCAACATCAAAACTCCCAGTGATGGTGACAATATTTATTCATTTATTTATCTAAAAAGAATTAACCAGTCACTTTGTGCCAGAAATCCAACTGTGAACAAGAAGACAGTCTTAGATGTTGCTGAAGTTTGGGTTGAATAATTAAAGAATTGAACAAGTAAATGTTAAATCTGCAGTTTAGATAACTATCAAGAGAAACTTCAGAATAGCTTAGGGAGGGAAGAAACAAATTAGGATACATTAACAGAAAATAATGAACAAATTTGGAATGTCAGAGAAGTTCTCTTTGATAAAACAATTCTGAAGTTGAAATAACATGGATTGCATTAAATCAAGTGAAAAAAGAAAGTGCTGGAGTGGTGGAAAGATATTCCAAGCAAAGGGGATCACAGAGCAGAGCCCTGTAGTGAGAAGGAGCGTGTTCTCTTAGTGTGAATCAGAGAAGAGCAGGGTGGCTGGAGACACAAACTACAAGAGGTGGAGTTGGTGGGAGGTATGGAAGAAGAGGCAGGCAGAAGCCGGACCATGCAGGCCACTTTTGGAATTAGCATTTAATTCTAAGAACAAAGGGATAGCATTAAAATGATTTACATAGCAGAGCAACTTGAACAAAAATAACTTGAAAAGTCCAGCCTAGCTACATTGTGCAAAATGATTTGGAAGAAGACAAGGAAACTAGTCTGAAAGTTGAAATAATTCAAGGGAAACCTAAAGGATGGTGATACTTGAAATAGATACGAATGAAAATAATGATGATGATAGCCAGTGATTTGGGGGCACTAGAGAGTGTTTCAAGTGTTTTCATGTTTGGTTTGGTTTGGTTTGTTTTGGTTTTGGTTTTGGTTTTTGTTGTTGTTGTTGTTTTAATTCAGAGCAGCTCTGTGAATCATAGAATTTCACCAGTGTTACTTTGGGAATGAGGAAATTTAGAAAGCAAAAAAGGAAATTAACTTTTCTAATGTTCCAGGCAATCTGGATCCCCAAAGTTTGCATGCTGAACTACTGTACTGTGGGCAGCACAACAGGTCAGCCATAGAGACACACCAGTGGCCCTCCTGTGTGGTGGGCCTGTCTGCCATGACAGCGCCAGCGCAATCCGGTGATTCTCACGGCTCCTTCCTGAAAGTTCTTCTCACAACCAATCTGATGTATTCAAACAGGTAACATTTCTGAAGCTGTTAAGTTTTCTCACCGTACTCACTATTTTACTATCAACAATATCTTATCTTTTTATCTCTTTATCTTACTTTCTTATGCAAAATTCTCAAATGTTATAGAGTGTATTTTATTTTGTTTGCCATTAACATTTGTGATTTTAAATTATATTCATGATATTCTCTCTCTCTCTCTCTCTCTCTCTCTCTCTCTCTCTCTCTCTATCTCCACAAACACACACACACACACACACACACAATCTTCATACATTGGAAAGTTCATGAACATAATGACACCATAATTTCTTGGGTTGTTGAAAGGGGCTTTGAGCAAGACCTGAATTTCAAAAATTTTCTTTTCTATAAGAAAAATGAGATACTATTTCAGTGAAGAAGAATTAGACAAAATTTTGTTCTTTCCACCAAATCCTTTGCAGTGCATATGTAATGGCTATATGGTTTACTATCACAAATTCATATATGCAAAAATTGAGCTCTTTAAAATTGGTCTTTGTGAGTTAACTTCTATGTCCTCATGCCCAGTGAAGGTGGAAAACTCAAGTTCTATTCAAATCAAAATAAACTCGGTCATTGCTGGATATTTCTCACTGAAGATTGGAGAGGTTTAAATATAGACAATATAAGGAAGTCAAAAAATATCTAAAACTTGAAAAATGGAACCATGTGACTGTTCAATGCTGCTCTCTCATCAGTCTCTCATTTTCAGTCTCTTCAAAGGACCTGAAATGCTCCCATCAAATCATGAATCCCAAGAAATGACTGATAAAAGCTTATCAAAATGCATTAATTAATGAAGCACCATCCCTGTGCCTAAACAGTACCTAGAAGATAAAGGGCATTCACTACAAATGGCAACTAGATATAGGCAAAAATATAGAAATGTAAAATACCAATGAAAACATGCAAGGAATTCAATGGTTTTCAACAAAACTTTTCTTGATTTTTGCAACATACATATAACCTCCTCTCCTATGTAAGTGGCTTTAAAAATATTTTAAAAATATGTTTGGTATCTTTATTTACATATTTTAAATCAATACAATCACTTAAAAAGAGGTATGCTCTAGTTTTTTTAAATATACAGAGCTATAAAAGCCTTCCACATTAAATATTACGTTTCTACTTATTTTTGCTATTATAAAAAAAAAAGAGATGTGGTCCTATAAAAGTCTTTTGATAAAAGGTAATAAAGTTTAAAATCATAGAATATTTTAAATACCCCATTGTCTACTTGGAAGTATTTATACCAGGGGTGGGGAACGTCTGGCCATCAGGCCATATAAGGCCCTCAAAATCATTTGGTCTGGCCTTGCCAAGGCATTGGGGTGAGTTAATTGTTTGACCAAATATAGCAGGCTAATGTTTAAGTTGATAATTTTGTATGGCCCATGAATGATGTTATAAATATCCAAATGGCCATTGGCATAAAAAGGTCCCCCATCCCTGGTTTATATGGACAGGTGGTTCCTTTCAACAAAATTGGAGTGGACAGATGCTGTAGTACATATCTAAAGCACTCTGACTGCTTATAGTCTGTGTACTCCATCAAGATGCAAAACCACCTTCATCCTGCAGTGGGCCCTTTATTGAACTATAGTTTCTCTGTCCCCAAAGCTACAATACATTAGTATAGCCATAGTTTGCAGACTGTATGTCTAATTTTCTCTGATAATAAAAATGATCCTTTCTCACTCCATATTTTTTTCTGTTTATGTCCTTGTTAAAGAAAAATAACGTTGCTCTTTTCTTGTTCTTTTGGAAACAATTCCAAGAAAATTGCCTAGGATTGCTTTATTTTAGAGTTGCATCCAAAAGAATTTTCTGCTTACCTTTAATATAGACATAAAAAAGTTCAACTGATTTTATATCCTATTTATACATTTTATGCAAAACAGAGATGTATAATCTTTCAGATTGGTGTGAATATGAAAGCATGTGTCATTGATTTAAATTTTCACATTCCATTTTTTCCCTTTTGCAACAGCTAATCAATTAGTAGAAAGTCACCAATTAACTATCAGACTTAACATTTTGGGAGCAGTCAAATAAAACTTGAAATGATACACAAGAGAAAATGTAAATGTAGGATGTGGTTTACATGAGATATTTGAAATAAAGTGTTTGTAGGGATAATACAAGCATTAGTCAAGTTCAACCAATTAAACATGAATTTCATTACCTCTGAATATTGCACAATTCATTCTTTGGATCCAGTCATGTGTTTAAATCTTTAACTCATGTGCAATGGAGAAGTATGTTGATAGGATATAAGTTGCATTGCAGTTATGTGATTCACCCAGTTAGACACGCTTTCTGAATGACTCCCCAGTAACACTTTTAAATATGCATTGTTTTAGGGGAAGGGATGAGAGAAATTATATGTTCTTTTCTCCAAGCTCCAAAGCTGTTCAGTAAAAACCCGCTCTCTTTAATGCACCTCAAACTTCCCGGACAATTGAATATACCCTGGAACAGACTATCTGTGAAGCAAAAATATACATAACATGCTTTCTTCAAGCCCACATGTAACAAATAAAGATATCAAATGAACTGACATTTCTGCATTACAGTTTAAAATAACATCCTGTGTGACTTCTATATGCTGTGCTGCTAGCTCAATTTCAGATTTTCTAAACACTGGCTTTGCTTTCAAAGAATAATGTTCCAGTTCCTGTACTGAGTGTGGGGAGACTGGTTCTAAAGCTGGGGGGAAAGTTAAGAATGTGTGGGGTTTGGCTTCAGAATTAGCCATGCCTTAGTGATCTCCTGCATTAAACTGTTTCTTATTAATATATCATGCAACTAACCACCATTCACCCTCCCCTTTTCCCCACACACATATCTGACACAGTCTCATAATCAATAGCAAATGTTCGTTCCGAAAGTTTCACTTTTTTTTTTTAAGCCCACCCTGACTTTCATTGTGATACAATGAAACCATCAACTATCAGAATTTAGTGTTTGGAGTGAGGCATATAAAATAAGTGAGTGCATCCATCTTAAAACTATAGTTGGTACTTTTAAAATAATATATGTAACATTTGCTGGGTTTATTCTTCTCTCCAAAGATAATGAAGATTTATATTGAATAAACAGAAAAGAAATACATAAAGTTATATGGGTAAATGAAGAAAATAGGATAAAATATATGGATGCTTTATTCTTAAAAACCTTTTCACTTGGATAAAGATTTTGAAAGTGTTCTAAAAATAATTTAAAAGGTTTTTCAAATGGTATTTTTTATTTCAAATCATTCTAAATTATATCAGTTCTTCCCAAATATTTAACCCCCAGTTAGAACTTATGGCATCCTCTATGCTATGGTCTAGTACAAAAATGTAGCTCTTTTTTAATATAATAGCCAAGCATTTATTTTTTTCTTGGTTTTTGTCTTCTTAACTGCTTTGCTTCACATATAACCTTGTTTTTTCTCTCAGGGACACCCACTCCTTCCCTTGGCTTCTTTGTCACAGTATCCTGGCTCTTGACTCTAAATAGATTCTGATCTAAATCTTTCATGAATTGACCTTATTCCTCACACTTCCTAACTATAAATGCTCCACATCTTTCTGTCTAATTCTCTCCTATCTGCCTTTTCTGAACTTTCATTGATATTATCTGCATTTAAAACTAATTTTACATTCATAAATATAAGGATCTACCTCTCCTCCCTTTTCCCCTTCTTCCCTCCCTATATTTCCGGAAATCCTTCTGTTATAAATCCTTCTTGCCCTAGAGAAAGAAATTAGTGGTGTAGTGATATAGAATTACAATTATATATCATTAGAGTAGGAAAAGATTTTAGAGATCATCCATTTTACTTCATGTATAAAGAAAGAATGTAGAGAGGTTTTATGATTTCCCTTTGCAGGAGTTTAATAGCTATTCATTGAGCACATACTATATGTCAGGCACTATGCTGATGTTTATTAAGATCACATAAAGACAATTAAAATACAATCTTTTATGTAAAATAAAAGACACATGTACAACACAGACCTTTTATAGAATAAGGAGTATAATGAGTAAACAATGAAGTCAAAGGCCACAATCAAAGGGAGGGATACTTTAATAGAAGGTAAAAAAAAAAAAAAAAAAAAAAAGATGGAAATTTTCCAGGAGAATAAAGGGAGAAGGGCAGTCCCAAACAGAGGCAGCAATGTGTCTAGAAAACCTAAAGTGGTTCCAATAGAGCACAGATAAAGGCAAATAGTAATGGAAAGTTTAGAAAGTAACACGATCATCATATGTGGGGTTTTTATTAAACAGGTGTATTCATAAGCAGTGTTCTCTTTGTTATATAGGTGTATTCATAGCTCGTTTTAAAACTACATACAAAAAAGTTATTACTACCTAGTTTAACATGGAAGGACCTCTCAACACAAGGTTATGTTTTATACAACATTTTCAGCCATAATTTAAATGGGGTCACAGATGTGATGACAAGAAAATTTGCCATTTATTATACTAACCTTTGACACTATGAACTTTCTCAAAAATAATTTACTTTCCACTCATAAATTTTGACAGATAAGATGTTATTATAACTGTCATAAACACTTTCTGGTTTTTGTTAAATTTTTGATCCATAAATCATTTAGAAAATATTTCAGAATGTCTAAGTATACAAGGAAGGAGTTAAATATGTCTTGCTATTTATATGTAAACTATACCAATTGTGGTCAGAAAATGTACTGATTGTGGTCAGAATATGTTGTCTTTATGATATTGATTGTTAGTAAATATTGGAGTTTAATTCTGGAAAATATTACATGTCATAAAATATGTATCCACTCAAAGATATTTACCCAAAACAAAATATATTGAAATGTGCAACAACATGAATGGCTCAAAAAATAAGTCCCTGGTAAACAAACAAACAAACAAACAAACAAAACACTACTAGTAGGTATGATTTGTATAATTACATTTATATATATACTAGAGGCCCTGTGCACAAAAATTTGTGCGCTCAGGGGGAGAGGGGGTCCCTCAGCCCGGCCTGTGCCCTCTCCCAGTCTGGGACCCCTTGGGAGATAACGAACTGCTGACTTAGGCCTGCTCCCAAGTGGCAGAGGGCAGGCCCAATCCCTAGGTGCAGCCCCTGGTCGGGCTCAGAGCAGGGCCGATTGGGGAGTTGGGGCACCGTCCCCTGTCATGCACAGAGCAGGGCAGATGGGGAGGTTGCGATGCCACCCTCAGTCATGCTCAGGGTAGTCAGGGTAGGGCTGATTGGGGGGTTGGGGCACCGCCCCCTGTCACACTCAAAGCAGGGTCAATGGGGAGGTTGTGGCGCCACCCCCTGTCAAGCACAGAGCAGGGCCCATCAGGGGGGTTGGGGCTCTGCACCCTGTCACACACAGAGAGCAGGGCCCATCAGGGGGTTGGGAGCTCCCCCCTGTCACACACGGAGCAGGGCCAATCAGGGGGTTGGGAGCTCGCCCCTGTCACACACAGAGCAGGGCCAATCAGGGGGTTGAGGAGCTCGCCCCTGTCACTCACAGAGTAGGGCCGATAGGGAAGTTGGGGCGCCGCCCTCTATCACCCACAGAGCAGGGCGGATCAGGGGGTTGGGGTGCCGCCACTGTCACAATCAGGGCAGAGCCGATGGGGAGGTTATGGCTCTACCCCATCACACAAAGAGCAGGGCCCATGGGGGGGGTGGGGGGTTGGGCGTCACACCCTGTCACACACGGAGCCACAGGGCGATCAGGGGGTGGGGAGCTCCCCCTATCAGGCACAGAGCAAGGCATATCAGGGGGTTGGGGCACCTTCCCCTGTCACGAACAGAGCAGGGCGGATAGGGAGGTTGTGGCCCCGCCCCCTGTCACACACAGAGCCGCAGGGTGATCAGGGGGTTTGGGTGCTGCCCCCTGTCACGCTTATCCCGGTGCCGGGAGGCCTCACAGCTCCGCTGATCCTGGTGCTGGGAGGCATATTACCCTTTTACTATATAGGATAGAGGCCTGGTACATGGGTGGGGCTGGCTGGTTTTACCCTGAATGGTGTCCTGGATCAGGGTGGGGGTCCCCACTGGGGTGCCTGGCCAGCCTGGGTGAGGGGATGATGGCTGTTTGCAGCTGGTCACACATCCTTCAGAGAGGGGGTCCCCACTGGGGTGCCTGGCCAGTCTGGGTGAGGGGCTGAGGGCTGTTTCAGGCCGACTGAAGCTCCCAACTGCTCCTTTTTTTTCTATTTTTTTTATTCTGGGCCAGCTTTAGCTCTGGCTCCAGCTCTGAGGCCTCTGCTGCTGAAGTTCTATAATCGAAACAATGTATAACTCAAGCTCTGAGATCCCGGCTCACTGAAAGCAGGTTTCTGGGCTTTTGTTTAGCTTCTATATTTGTTACAATGTTTCTTAAACTGCAAGCTCAGAGGCCGGCAAGGCAGGCGGGGAACGTTGGAGTCCTCCGTCACTGAAGCAAGCAAGCCTCATGTTAGTTTCAAGCTGCCTGGCTGCCGTCCGCCATCTTGGCTGGCAGTTAATTTGCCTATTTCACTGATTAGCCAATGGGAAGTGTAACAGTCATATGCTAATTACCATGTTTCTCTTTTATTAGATAGGACTAGAGGCCCAATGAATGAAATCCATTCAAGGGGCTCTGCCCTCACAGCCCAGCTTCATCCCAAAGGTCGTCCAGAAGGTTGCCCAGTCTAATTAGCATATTATGCTTTTATTGTTATAGATATTTTTAAATATAACAAAACTCATCTAGAATAATAGAAACCATCTCAGTGGTTGCATGGGGTTAGGGAAGGGATTGACTACAAAGGAATTCAAGGGAACTTTGAAGATGATTAAAATGTTTCATATCTTGATTGTGGTGGTGATTACATGGGTGCAAATATTTGATAAAACTCATCAGATTGTACATTGTAAATAAATACACCTTATTGTTTTCAAATCATGCCTTCCTAAAGTTGACTTAAAATGAAAAACATACACAGATCTAACCTAATGATCTTTGTAGTATATTCATACTGCAACTTGTATAATATAATCCATATTACATAAAAAGAAAAAAAAATCTGAATGCATCCATGTCTCCCCACACAAAACAACTCAGCAGAGAATAGAAAGAAAATTAAAATTTCTTCTTCAGATAATTTTTATCAAATATAAATTCATGTATGATTTGTATGATTACAAAAGTTAAAGTAGCATTTTACAACTCTGCTAAGAATGAAGGATTAGGGAAGTGTGAGAATTTAGAAATCTGATCACCGAAAGCCATATTTTAGTTCCTCCACCCCAACACAAAGAAATTGTACATGACCCTTGTTGCAAAAATTCTAGTCATGGAAAATTTGTATAGGTAGGTATATTTGAAAAATGTTTGCACCGACCTATTTAATATGATGTTAACATTTTGTTGTAAAAAGTAGGGTAAATTTAAGTAATCATTGCTGGGGAATAAGTTAAATAAAATATAACTAACTCTATACACAGAGTTTTAAAGAAAGGAAAGAAGGGAGGAAAGAAGGAAGGAAGGAAGGAAAGAAGGAAGGAAGGAAGGAAAGAAGGAAGGAAGGAAGGAAAGAAGGAAGGAAGGAAGGAAGAAAGGAAGGAAGGAAGGAAGGAAGGAAGGAAGGAAGGAAGGAAGGAAGGGAGGGAGGGAGGGAGGGAGGGAGGAAGAAAGGAAGGGACAAGGAAGGAAGGAAGGAAGGAAGGGGAAAAGGAAGGAACTGCTGATAGGAAAGATATAAAAGGTAAAATTATCAAATGTGTATCATATTACTGAGATTGAGAGAAAAACACTGAAAATCATAGCACCAACATCAAATTTATTAAAAACTCCAATTTCCTTCAGAGAAACACAAATGGTTATAAAATGTGATGGGCCCACAACTCAAAAGCAAAATTGCCATTGTTTGTGAGAGTTCATAAGTAAGATAATGGAAAAAAAGAATTCTTCTGTTCTGCAAGCTATGAAAAAAAAATCAACAACATTAAGAAAGATGGATAAAATCATCTAAGTAATGGCTTTAGCTGGCTTGGTTCAGTGGATAAAGCATTGGCCTGTGACTAAAAGGTCATGGGTTCAATTCCAATCAAGGGCACATGCCTGAGTTGTGGACTCTATCCCCAATAGGGGGTGTGCAGAAGGCAGCCAACCAATGATTCTCTCTCATAATTGATGTTTCTATCTCTCTCTCCCTCTCCTTTCCTCTCTGAAATCAATAAAAGTGTATTTTTTTAAAAATCATCTAAGTAATGAACTACAGTCAAGCAATTTTTTTATTATAATAAATGAAATCATCCTGTTTGATAATGAAGTTTTATTGCTCACAATGTGAAACTCATGGAATGCAACAGTTATTAGGGGATATGTTACGTTCAAAATTGCAGATAATGTATACAAAAGGGTCACATGTTTTAAAGTCTTAGAAATTAATTCTTGGAAAAAGTCCATTCCTAATGGTATACATTGTGCAATAGATGGAGCCCAGGCTACAGTTGAGAGGCATTTTATGCATATAGCCAACTTTTAAAAAAGAAGCAGCTGACATTTTAGCAATTCATTGGTTTATGCATAACAACAATTGGTTTTTCTAAAATTACTGTGAAAGAGTCCATTAAATAATGAATGTCATTATTAGTGATATTAAGAAACTAAGCATGATTTCATGAATAACATCCTACTATATAAAAACCCAGGGTCCATAACGTCCAAAATGACTGAAGGCTTGACTGACCAGAAGTCAGTCCTGCAGTCAGTGCTGGGTTTCCATGGCGAACCAGCACTGACTGACAAGGGGGCTGAAGATCAGGCCCAGAGAGAGTCCTGAAGAGAGAGGCAGGGTCTGATCCATAGCGTCTGTGGAAGCTGTTGGTCAGCCCTTGCCTCTCGCTTTCTCTCCAGGCCTAGCCAGCAGCTGCACCTCTCTTTCTCTCTGGGCCCCCATGGGGGCTGCTGATCAGCCCGCCTCTCTGATCAGGCCCAGAGATAGGCCCAGAGATGCTGACTGGCATAGAAACCAACCAATCAGAACCAAATCTGGGTGAAGTGTGAGGAGCCAATGGCTACCTAGGAGGCAGAGCTTTTGAAGCTGACTGGCATAGAAACTGACCAATCAGAACCTAATCTGGGTGAACTGTGAAGGCATAACCTAAAGTGGGGGATGAGGAGGGGTTTTAAGGGAAACAGCTGTTTGGTGTAAGGTGTAAGAAAGCAGTTCAATTTTTTAATGACTGGTTTGGCAGTATAGTGCATATGGCTGGCTATCAGTCCAGATATAGGGATTATGTATTTTTGTCTGCCAAGAGTATCTCCTCCTACTGAAAAAGGCTCCCTCCTCCCCATTTAAGCAATCCTATCCTATATAATTTATCTATACTAATAAAAGGGTAATATGCTAATTAGACCTGGTCGACCGGCAATCTTCCAGAAGTCCAACTTCCTTCCGGACAAAGCCATGGTGGTGGGGGCCAAGCCAGAGGCAGTTAGGGGCAATCAGGCAGGTAGGCAGAGAGGTTAGGGGTGATCAGGCAGACAGGCAGAGGGGTTAGGGGCAATCAGGCAGGCAGAGGCAGTTAGGGTCAATCAGGCAGGCAGGCAGGTGAGTGGTTAGGAGCCAGTGGTCCCAGATTGTGAGAGGGATGTCCAACTGCGGGTTTATGCCAGATCCCACAGGCATCCTGGCAGTCGGACATCCTCCAAGGGGTCCCAGATTGGAGAGGGTGCAGCCTGGGCTGAGAGAACCCCCACCCCCGTGCATTAATTTTGTGAACTGGGCCACTAATCTATAATAATAAAAGTGTAATATGTTCATAAAACCAGACAGCCAAACGACCTTCCAGGCGTCTTTCAGGACGTCCTTCCGGACAAAGCCGCTGTGGCAGGGGCCTAGGCAGAGGTGGTTAGTGGTGATCAGGCAGGTAGGTGAGCAGTATGGGTGATCAGGAAGGCAGTCAGAGTGGTTAGGGGCAATCAGGCAGGCAGGCAGAATGGTTAGGGGCAGTGAGTTAGGCAGGCAGAGGGGTTAGGGGTGATCAGGCAGGCAAGCAGGTGAGCGGTTAGAAGCCAGCAGTCCAAAATTGCAAGAGGGATGTCCAACTGCCAGTTTAGGCCTGATACTGTGGGATCGGGCCTAAACCGGCAGTCAGACATCCCCCAAGGGGTCCTGGATTGCAAGAAGGTGTAGGCCGGGCTGCAGTACCCCCCCACCCCCCTGTGCATGAATTTTGTGCACTGGTCCTCTAGTCTATAATAATAAAAGTGTAATATGCTAATTAAACCAGATGTTCTACTGGACGACCTTTCAGACGAAGCCAAGGTTACAAGGGAAGCCTGAGTCCCAGGGCCTGCCAGCAGTTGGAGGGAAGTCTGGATCCCAGGTGCCAGAGGGAAGCCGGTGTTGGCAGCCAGGAGAATGAAAGCCTACTCTTGCACAAATTTCATGCATCAGGCCTCTAGTTATTTATAAAAGATATAGATACTGAAGAATAATTTAAAATTATATTCTGCATATAGAAGTAAGAAGCTCTCCACAACACTTTTTAAAAGAATTTTTGCAACAAATTTACTATTACTATAGTTTTTTATTCAACTGATTAAAAATTTTAAATCAAATTTATGACAATAAATAATGTGATGTACCTTGATGATACATGGAAAAGTTAAATGGCATACTTCTTAAGCTACAGCGAAGATAGAATTTATTTCACTAATCTGAAGATACTTATCATTGACTTTCTCAAAAAATGTATGTTTTATATATAGTACAATTCTGAGAATTTACAGTTTCTATAAATCCAGCATTATGCAAAAATTGAAGTACAGTAATCACTCAATGTGAATTTATACTACAGTCTCAGATTAGACAATTAGTGTTTTTTAAATAGATGTGCCACATATTAGCACTATTTGTGGGAGAATTCATTGAGCTAAAAAGTGATTGCAGCCAAGCATAAATTAATTCCTTTATAGAAGTTTTAGAATATAGTTAATTCTTTTATGCTCACTTCTTTGGAAAGAAGCAAAATTAATCATGACAGCATTTACTTGCCCAGTTGCATAATTTTTGGCAAACTACTCATCCTCTCTAAGCTCAGTCTTATCTAAAAAGATGGAAATTATAATAATATATATTTTATAAGTTTGTTTTGAAGATTAAATGATTTAATACATGTTAGTTCTTGGAACTGTTTCAAGCACATAGTGAATGCTCAACAAACATAATCTCCTTTTTACAGAGATGTTATAAAATATTTTAATTGATAGAGTTATAAGGGGGCACTGAGAAAAACTGTCACTGACTTATGTCATCACTTTTTGGGAGGTTTTAACTGGAATGCGTACACGATCAGCACTATCTCCACCACACCAATCCATCAGCTCATCAAAGAATGACAATCAGCCCAAGAATTCTGTGAATTCCTCTGAGGAGTGTACTCTGCCTTGCTTTCTGAAACTTTGTGTTTTTCAGTCACATGACTAAAAACACATGCTCTGGTGATTCCTCTTTCATAGGAGTGCTTTCTCGTGTGTCTACCCTGAATCCACTCTCTTCTAACTTCAAGTTTCTCAATCCCACATGGCATAATTCATTCATATCACTCCCTTTCCCCATGAGAAAATAAATGGAAGCACAGAATTTATAAACACCAAGGTTAATGACATCTTTGTGTGTGTGGACAGCATTTCCATTAAACACATAGCCTCTCATTCCTAATGCTTCTTGGACATCGTTAAATGCAGTTTCATAGAGGGCCTGAGTGCTGTTGTCCACAAGGAGTAGTAACAGATAACATTTCAGCAGACAAACTGGGGAGTATTTGCTTTCAGCCCTTCCATGTGAGTTCTACTCTGTTGACATTTGGTTTGATTCCTGGACATTTGGATTCTTTGTTATGAGGTAAGTTTAGGCTCAATTTGTATCAATACAAACATTACAGGCAGGTGTTTTTTTAGGTATTCTTCAAAAGATAACCTTCAATGGGAAATCTATAGTAATAATAGCCTAGATGGTCGTCACGCCCTGATGCCGTGATGTCCTCACACCGTCACAAGATGACTGTGTGCACAGCAGAGGTGGGGGCCGGTGGCCGCTCTGCACGGTGTGGAGGAGACGGGTTCCAGGGTCTCCGCTGCCTCACACAGAGGATTCAGATCACAGTGGAGAGTCCCTGCCATCTCCCGCGGATGAGGTGGGTCCCAGCAGAGAGTCCCCATCACCTTGCGTGGAGGAGGTGGGTCCTCCTGCTTCGGCCTACCTCTTTAGGGCAATTGATCATGGGGCTCCTGCACTGTGAGAGGGCACAGGCCAGGCTGGGGGACCCCGCCCCCTGCACCTGCAAATGCACAAATTTTGTGCACCAGGCCTCTAGTATAGAATAAGCACCTGAAAGGAAGAATAATTAACATAGAATTCTATTTTGACTGTGTTCATTACTTAGTAGGCAACTTGTAAAAGGATTTTTAAATGCCTCCAGTTTCATGTTTTACTGTTTTAATGTCTACAGTCAATATGCAGTACCTTTGTAATTTCACATAAATTCTGTAATTGTTACTGTTATTGTTATTGTTTTAGTTAATATTGGTTATCTTAGATTTATGATCACTCAGGTACTAATCTAGTTTCAAGACTTCAATTACCATCAATATAGTTGAGGATTCTCAAGACAATGTTAATCTAACCTACTCTCTTGACCCCAAGACCTATATATCCAACCATCTCTTAGATATCTCTACTTTTATGTCCTGCAGACAACTAAAACTCAATATGCACAAAACTGAATTCCTTGATAGGAGACAGCTTAATAAAGAATCCCATGTTAAAATGTGATTATTTTAGCCTAAATATCAACTACGGCAGAATTCATAGTAAATAGTGAAAGCAAATACTCAGCTGGCCAAATATGGGACAATTGGAGCATCAAAAATAGTGAAGATAATAATGAATTATAAACCATTTAAAAGTAGAAATCCACAAGTGCTTAGTTATAATAAGGCAAATGCTTGAGGAAGAAGGGAGGGCTCTTAAAGTACAATGCCAACTGATGAATGTGAAAGTGCTGAAGTTGGAAATTCATTTTCTAACCAAAATAGTAAAGATGGGTTCATGTAAGAATCATCAATGCATGATAAATTATTGTGGGATTGGGAGGGGTAAAAGAAGAGAGATTTTAATGGAGAGCATATGTTTATTTGTATGTCAGGGGTGTCTCTTCATAAAGTGCTCATCCATGAGAGGTAGGTGGACACGACAGCCTCTGCATGTATTACCCTGAGAAGGACACACATCACTTATGAAATGTTATAATCTGGGATGCATAACCTGAATCCAATCAGGACAAAATATCAGACAATTTCAAATGGAAAATATTGTATTATAAAAATGAGGAGGCTATTTTTTAAAGGAAGACAGTCCGAGGAACTATTTCAGATTAAAGGAAATAAGGAGACATATAATGAAATGCAATACGTGATCCTGGATTGGATCCAGTTCTGCAGGGAAAAACATGTTTTAAAGAACATCACTGGATCAATCAACAAAGTTGGAACATGGATGTTATGTTAAAGTGTTTTATCAATGTAAAATTCTTGAAGTGGGAAATGGCAGTGTAGTTATGTAAAGGAATATCCTGTTCTTTAAAATATATACACTGAAGTATTTAGAGATAAAAATGTATAAGCTTGCTCTAAAATGGTTCAGGAAAAGCTATATCTACCAATCTATTAACCTATAGACCTGCTTGTCTATGTACATCTGTATAAGAAAGTGAATACACTGTTTAAGACTTTCTTTGTATCATTTTTTAATTTTGTAATTTTTCATTAAATGTGAAATATTTTCAAATAAAAAGTTTTATTTATAAAAAAATTAATTCATCTTCTTTTCTCTAGACTTAAATGAATTACATCACCAGACGCTGGTTGCTCACACAGAAACAGTGATGTTATCTTTAAATCCTCCCTCTCTTTCATGTCCCTGTTTTAATCAACCACAAGTCATGGTGGTTGCCTTCCATTTTTTTTAGTAATTTTTCTTGAATGTGTGCATTTCTTTCTCTCTCACTGCCTTCACAGAGATGAAAGCAAACATTTTTCATCACAAGCAAGATAATTCTTAAGGATGATCATTTCACTTGGATGACCGTAGAATAATGACAGTAATCCCTTGACCCACACAATTCCTTCTCCACCACGCAAGCAGCAGTCTATAGTGAAGTTCTAAAGTGAAATTCTGATTTTCGTACATTTAAAACCTTCCCATTGCCCTTAGGCTGAGTCCATCTTCCTAGTGTGGTTTACGTGACTTGACACTTACTTCCCCTACAGATCCACTACAATGAATATTAGTTTCTGGAAACAGATACCTTTCTCTCCTCTGAAGTTTCCTCTGGAACACTCTGCTCTGCTCTTCTCCTTGCCATGTTCTACTCATCTCAGTTTAAACATAATTCCCTTCAGGATGTCTTTCTATCTCACCCCTAAAATTCTGAAATACCTCTGCTTTGTCTTCCCTTTTCCCCAGTTACTTCCCCTCTGTTTGCACTTAACACGTATTATCACAACTGCTTGCACCACCGTGTGTCACCCCATCGCATTCCCAGATCATTTAGAGCCTGTCACTGAAAGCACTATGATCTGTACTAAATGAATCACAATAAGAATGTGTTAGGTTTCTATTTTTTCAATAAAGCAATTAATAAATCATGATCTTATGATTGCATATACTAGGGAATTAATTGGAAAATATATATAATATAACCTGAAATACAAGAAGAAAAACTCATTAATAGCTTACATAAAATGTGGAGTGGGATTTTTTTGTTATATTAATTATATTGGTCATTCTGTGTCTAATGCTATTATTTGCATGGAATAAAACAACTATTTGTCTTGTATTTCCTTCAAGAATAATTACTCTGGGGTTGTTATTGAAAGCAGTAGGGCTGGTGGAAATACCTTAGATGGTGGTGGTCAGGGCAATTGTGCTGAGAGTGTTTCCTATGTAATGATGGTGGGGATGGACGTAATGGTGGCTGTTGGTGAAAATGGGCAGTTGATGATGATAAGGAAAGACTTAAGCTGGTTTAGAAGTTAGATTATGATGCCATCTTGATTTAGTCACTTATCATCTTGAAGAAGTTATTTAAATTACTGATTATCTATAAAAGGGAGGTAATACTGGTTACTATACAGTTGAAGTGAAAAATAAATGAGATCAATACTTAATTCTTTAGGTACATTGTGGCTATTTAAGAAATGGGCAGTTTGTTGTTATTTTATTCTTATTAATTCCTGTACTCTCCATTCTTATCTTCAGACTTCAGCAACCTTAACCATCTGACAGTTTAAATTCTTTCTTAAGTTCAAATATTTCTTGAACCCAGCCCTTTTCAAAATTCAATGATCATTGTTTTCAGGAAACACCATTTTTATACATAGCTTATGTCATACACGAAGCGGTAGACACCCTGTTCTCTCTATTCATTCTCAGTGACTAAGATAACAGCTTGACTTAAATTGATTTACCAAAACACACATACAAATAAAGAAATTCATTTGTTTACTCACCTAAAAAGTCAGGAAATAGCACAACTCTATTCAAAATTTAAATGCATGCAAATAACACCAACTCTTACCAACTATAGAAAGACTTTATAAAGAACAGGCAGCTTCCAAGAAACCTGGAAGCTGGAAACCTTGATGCTTATATTTAGCAAAAATAGATACGGTTCCTTAAATTTCCATTCTCTAATTATTCTATAACAAAAGAACTAGTTATATGGTTATCCATGTAATGACTACTAAGCCCAGCTTTCCCTGAAGAGAGGTGTGTCTGTGTAAGTTATAGTCATTATGATCTGAGCAGTGGCAGCATATATATCCTCTGGTTATGGCTTTGCTCTCTTTTTTCTCTCTCTTTTCATTGCTGTAATGCAGACATAAAGTGGAAGCTAGAGCAGTCATCTTGGACCACAGGACAGAAGCTGTATGTTTCACATTTCAGGATAACATCATAGAATGAGCTGGGGCCCCTAATCACTTGGTTGAGGAGAGCTACCATGCAGATCAAACTTGTATATGGTAGATGAATAAACTTCTGTCTTGTGTAATCTAATACTAACTTGAGGTCTTTTTAACATCGGCTGAATTATGGTCTACTGAATACAATAATCTACAAGCATTATTATGCAAAGGGCAAGAACCTCTCCTAGCTGCAAAATGAGGGCTCCTGGAGAAATACATTGGTTGACCTACTTTAGGTCATATGCCCACATTTGAATTAATCAACATTAGCAAGAGAGTATGAAAGTATTGTCTAGGTCACACACCTATTTTTGTGACCAAGAATATGTTATTTTGTGTGTGATCTCAAGGGGTGTGATAGAAGGAATGGCAATCCCAACAGAATCATATTGGATGACAGAGCAGCCATTTTTAAATAGTGTTGAGCAGTAAAAATCATAGATGTTCTCTAGAGACCCAAAACATAAGCAAGAAACTTAAACATTGAAGTCTATTTTTCAGTATTTGAAAACACATGAGGAGAAACAACAACAAACAAAGTTTTTCCGACTGGGAAAAGTATCCACCTTTCAACTGAGTTTAACAAAATCAAGAATAGGTCTTAAAGTATAGAATACTTCAAGATAACATTAAAGGAGGCCTTCTCTAAAACTGTTCTTCTTGTTATTTTGGAGGCTTGGTAAGAATCAGGCAAAGCTTCTAATCAGTTTATCAGTCTGTTCTTTGACTTTAATTCCTTTCCAAACAGCTGGTTCTGTTTTAGTAGGAGAATTTAAAGATCATGGACTTTGAATTGGAGATGAAGATACTAAATCCTCTCTATTCTAAGTTTTATCTTCTTGATGATTACAAGTGTAAAGTACCTTGTCTTGTGCACAGATGAAGGGCTTCATGGACAGCACACATAAAAGTACCTAAGTCTCCCCATGACTTTCATCTGCTCTTTCAAAAACCACCCCAGTTGGTATAATGTCATTACCCCAATATCACATGCTGGACTTGGCAGTAAAGTGATATTTTCATACTCTATTTATGGACTTAGCTCTTGTTCTGCATCTTCTTGTTTCTTCTCAACAACTGACCTCCAATTGACTTATCATTACCCATCTACTTCTCCTTGCTATCAAGACTCATATATCCATCTTTTCTGGATACTCTTAAAATTGGCTTTATTTTAGTAGCATGTTCATGGACTACTTAGAGTAAAATATTTTGGGGTTCCAATTAGCTCTCAGAAGTTTCTACAAATAAACTACTCCTGTAAAAGCTTCCTGATATGAAGTCACCCATTGCCATGTCTTGGTCTTGTGTCCATGGCCCATGTTAGCACCAGAATATTAAAGAATAAGAGGAAAGATAAATGTTAAATTAAATTTGTCACTTGAAACATTTTTGGTCTCAAATTAATCCATCCAATTGTGCCCTTCCCAAAAATTACATGTTATTTTTTCAGGTCAATTTAATGACTAAGGAGCTTTTTAATCCTTTAGTTAAACTTCTCAACAATATTCTGAAGAACAGGAAATTTCTGCTTTGCCAAGAGTAAACAAAACTGAATAAGAAAAAACCTTGAAATTGGTTTCAACCTTTGAACCCACAGATTCTGAATGGGTTCTCTACTTGGTAAAATATTCTCAAATTTTTATTTACCTCATATTGTTTGCCTAGACAATAGCAGATAACTGATATAATACAACATGTTCATTTTTATATTTTTTCACCTTATGGGTATTTATTCACAAAAAGGTCAAGTTTCTTTCTGTAAGTAAGCATAGGCAATATCATCCTCCAGAGATTTCCAGCATTTCCTTTTGCTCAGGAGCTGAAGTCACTTGATTTCGATATGCTTTACTTTAGCAACTAACACACACAAAAAGTTATATTTGCAAGAAGAGTCCATGATGACTCCTTTTGGATTATAGCAAAATAACCATGACTATGTTTTTTTAAAAAAAAAAAAATATGGTAGAGTACCAATTTCAAATCTGGCAATAAAAAAATCTCTTAATTCCTAAAATGTGACTGGCTGCCTTTTATAATGAAGACAGAGGAATTTTGTCAGACAATGAAAACAACCCAAGCTCATTGCTAAAAGAAATCAAGCAAAGATTAAAGAACAGATTTCTAACCTCAGATTGATATTTACTTTTTTTCTAAATACAGGGCTAACTAAAATTAGAATGAACATGGTTAATTTTATCTTTAATTTTAATCTTTTAATTTATTGTCATTTGAAAATGTATAGGTGTGCTTGACTACAAAATTTCATGTAATTGTAAAGATGGAGGTCAGACAAACCCTACATGGTTCTCCCAGTTCTTTGATTTGTTCATTTGTTCACTTGACAGTAATAAACATTTTAGATGTCTATATATCCAAATGTAAGCTCAATATTGAGCAACATATAGACATTTAGGACTACATGGATGACCAATCTAGTCATAGAACTGTAGTAGGAAAATAAGAAATAATCATTTCCCAGAAAATAATTTTAATCATGTAATGCTCACTTCAATGATTCAAATATGCAAAATTAAAAAGGGGACATTTATTGTGCATATTAAGATAAAGTAGAATTTTGGTTTAATTTTTAAATTTAACCATACAAGTTATCAGTAACCAGAAAATCAAGACTCCAAAATTTCATATTTTATTCCTTTAAAAGTTCCCTCTCCCTCTCTCTCTCTCTCTCTCTCTCTCTCTCTCTCTCTCTCTCTCTCTCTCTCTCCTCCTTGCCCTACTGTTTCACCCCTCAAAAGTAAAAAAAAAAAAAATTGAACAAACATAAAGTAAGAAATCAATAGTGAATTTTATAGCACTAAAGAGGAGAGAAAGTTTGCATTACCAAAAATAGAAATTTTGAAGTTCTTCTTGAGGTAGAATGTGGGGGAGTGTTTTTAAAAGATCAGAAAATGAAAGATTTACATTTTTTTTCATTAGTATGAGACATAGGAGTTTGCAGAAATAGCTAGAAGGGCTGAAGTGCTGTTAAAATAAAATAAAATAAAAAACTGAATGCAGGAAAAGAGAGGTAGGTGGAAAGTCAACATGGAAGTAATAACCTCTTTTAAGGTAGAGCTTGCACAAACTGTGTCTTGAGCTCTGGATTTGTGCATTTCTTATAGGAACAGGATGTAAAATCCATTGTAGTTGTTTGTTCATGGAATAAAAGACTGCTCATTCACTGTGGCTTATCAAAATAGGATTAGGAAATGTTATACTTAACAACACAAATGATCCTAAACAGACCCCTTTAACAAAATTCAGTATCTATCATCAAGAGTTAGAGTTCACTCTCCTACCCAAAGCTTATGATTAACATTAGATTTTAAGGAAAGTTTTAAAATGTCATAGGTATAAGCATATTCATCAAACTGAAATGTGTCCCAACATAGTCCATGCTTAATATTCATAGCTATCAGATATGTCATCACTATGACACTCTTGATAAAAAATTTTCCTGGCTGATACTGTACATTCTTCAAAGGGCTGATAAATTTTCTAAACCTACTGATAAGGTTGACAGAAGAACCCTTGAACTTTCATATTATGAACATCTCTCTAAATAACTACATAGTACAAGAAATTTTAAAAGCTTGCTCTATTCTCCTGAGAGATAAATTATTTAGACTTTTTTTTGTAATTTTAGTTGGCACCAGCAGCTCAGTTAAACTTATATAATTGATAGTAAATAAAAGTCATAATTTTGCTTTAAACCTTCAAGATTTAGTGAATTTCATAAAACCAGTTGTATATAATTAATATTTTTGAACTTATGGGCATAGAACTTGCTTTAACGTTACAGCAAATAAGAATTATTTGTGAATACTATACTTCACCACCCAGATGGGGCCTTTGGGAGATGATTAGCTCATGAGGGGAAAAGTACACATATAAAAGAGAGCTCTTTTGTCCCTCCCACCCTGTGAGTAAGGCAAGCAGAAGACAGCTCTCTATGAACCAGGAAGCAGACTCTCATCAGGCACTGGATCTGCCAGTGCCTTGATCTTGGACCTCCCAGCCTCCAGAATGTTGAAAAATAAATTTGTGGTTGTCTATAAGCCACTCATTTTATGGTATTTTGTTATAACAGGCTGAAATGATTACGACAAATACTTAATTTAAAAAGGAAGCAAAAGCTAAAGTCATATTTAATGAGGAGAAACTAATTAATTAATATGTAGGAAATTGTAAAGACTCTAAGGAAGACCAAAGTAACAAAAATATTCAACACAAACACAATACTGAAGAACAAAATTAGAGAACTTAATAGTACTCGACTTCAAGATTTATTAAAAAGCTACAGTAATCAAGATAATGTGCTATTGACAAAACTGTAGTCATAGATTAATATTGCAGAAGAGAGAGCACATAAATAGACAAATATAGTCAACTAATAAATCTAGGTGACTTGGATTTAGTGAAGAGTTCTTACATGCACTGTCAAAAGTATAATACATGAAAGAAAACAATGTTGGATTTTATTAAAATGAAAAACATCTATCTGTGAAGACTGTTAAGAAATGAAAGACAAGCCACAGACTTAGAGAGAAAAAAAAACCCTTTGTAAAACACATATCTGACAAAGGATTTTTATCCAAAATATATTTAAAATATTTCAAACTTAGTAGCTAGAAAATAAATAACCCAATTAAAAATTGAATAAAAGAGCAGGACACCTCAACAGAGAAGATAAATAGGCATATTAAGACAGTATCATTTGTCATTCAGTAATTGCAAATTAAAACAACAAGATACAACTATACACTTATTAGAATGGCTAAAATCCATAGAAATGATGATAGCAACTACTACGGTGAAGATGTAGAGCAATAGGAATTCTCATTCATTGATGGTAGGAAAGCAAAATAGTACACCCACTTGAAAGATAGTTTCTTACACAGCCAAACATAGTCTTCTCATATGACCTAGCAATCACTCTCTTAGATATTTACCCAAATGATTTGAAAAGTTATGTGAACACAATAATCTGCATGTAAATTTTTATAGCAATTTAACTCATAATTGTCAAAACTTGGGAGGAAGCAGGATGTCTTTTATTGGTGAATGAGTAAACATTGTGGCACATACATGCAATGGATTCCCATTTAGCAAAAAGGAGAAATGAGCCACACACAAAAAATAAATGAATATTAAATGCATGTTTCCAAGTGAAATAAATCAATTTGAAAAAACTATAGCCCTGCAGACCAAAGAGCCCCAGGTTTGATTCCAGCCAAGGGCATGTACCTTGGTTGCAGGCTCCTCTCCTTCAGCCCAGGCCCTGTATGGGAGGCAACCGAATGATGTGCTTCTCTCACATCAATGTTTCTCCTGTCTTTCCCTCTCTCTTCTACTCACCCTAAAAATCAATAGGAAATATCCTCAGGTGAGGATTTACCAACAAACAACAAAATAACTATATGCTATATGACCTTCATTAGATAACATTCTGGTAGATCGGTGTTTGGGAGGGGCTCAAGGGAAGGGAAGAATGTTAAACTGGTGAAGCACAGGGTATATATAACTAGGGCAGTGAAACTATTCTGTATAATTCTGTAATTTTGGATATATGATATTCTACTTTTTTCAAAACTCACAGAACTTTATAACATGAAGAGTGAACCTTAATATATACAAAGTAAAAAAAAGAAATCATTTAGGAAGTCAGAGGGTGCCAGAAGGAAACGCAGAATGTGTTAAAATAATCTAACTATATTTCAAATGTATGAAACAACCTCCCAAAAGGATGGCAGGAAAAAAAGTACTGACCTAATCACTGGAAATGAGTGGAGTCTGTATGACTAAAGGCAAAAGAAACTGTGCATAATCTCTGAACTCTAGTTGATAGAGTTGTTTCCCATGGGATCATGGGTAAAGAATTCTGATCTGCTAATCATGTATGCTGGAAGTGAACAATTAGGTAAATGGATGGTGTATGGTGGGAGCCAGGTATCTCACTGTAATAAATGAATGATTAAATAAAGAATAAAAATGGGGGAGAAGAGAAATCTCCTATGCAGAAGAATTCCAAAGAATTTATGTAGGAATCTTACTCCTTAAGTATGGGCCATTCATATGACTTCTTTACAAAAAGAACAGTATGGAAAGTTGGGAGGGAGGTTGGTAGAAGAGTAACTTTATGGTGGAGAAATCTGACAAAGGCTACCTTAAACAAATGACAAGGTCAAGTTCAATAGTGCAAGTTAACTTGATGTTATGGAACCTTAACATGATAAGATAAAAACAGCAGTTTACCTCTGTGATCTTCCTCTTCAGAACCCATGACCTTAGACTAATTATGAGAATAACATCAGATAAATTCCAATTAAGGGATGATCTACTTGACCTGTACTCCTCAAACTTTCATGAAAACAAGGGAAATCTCAGGCAAGAGGAGCCTAAGGAGACATGATTAAATGTAATGTCATATCCTGGATGAGGTTCTGAAACATAAAAGGACATTAGGTAAAAACAAAGGAAGTCTGGGGAAAATATGGATTTTATCAATATGGGTTCATTAATGATAACAAGTGTGCCACTAACATAAGATGTCAATCATAGGGAAACTGGCTATCAGAGTGTTTGGGAAATCTTTGTATTATTTATTTGTAAATCTAAAACTGTTCTACAAAATAATTGTTATTTTTTTAAATAAAGAAAAGAAACTAGTTAGAGACCCTGAGATTGGTAAAAGGATAAAGGAACCAAGACCTTCCAATAAAGAAATACTACACAATTGTAGAAACTATCATTAGCCAGATATATAGATATATGTAATACCAGAAGCAAAAAATACCTAGTCTAAATGTTTTTAACATTCAGTCAAGTACCTACACTGACATTGTAAAATAATTGTTCTATGAAAATCTCATTTGCTAATAAACTTAGAAATGGGTTTTAAAATATTAATATCAAATACACTTTTAAATATGAATACAGTGGGGCCTTGATTTACGAATTTAATTCGTTCCGTGACGGAGCTCGTAACTCAAATTACTTGTATGTCAAATCACTGTGACGTTCGCTGTGCCAACTAGCGGTGGGGTATCTGAAGCTACCCGAATTTTAGCTCTCAACTCAAAGCAAAAAATCGGCCAAGAGACGGCTCATATCTCGAAAAACTCGTTAGTCTGGACACTCGTAAGTCAAGGCCCCACTGTAATTCTTAAACTACTAAGAACAGTGAGTTTGTCTTTCTACTATGGTCAGAACTAGTAAGATAATAAGTACTAGAAATCTGAGATCATATCTGAATACTGTTCAGAAGAGCCTAGGTTTGCAAAATAAGATCAAGCAAAAAAGTTTAGGCCAGGAGATAGTCAGCTGATGAGCCTGAAAAGTGGTTTAATAATAATTTAAAATAATGCTAAATAGTTTCATGCAGCAGATAGTAATCCCCTATTTTATTTTTATTTTTATTTTTTTTAACAACCCAATCAAAAAATGGGCAACAGACCTGAATAGACACTTTTGAAAGAAGACAGAAGGAAGGCCAAGAGACATATGAAAACATGCTCAAAGTCACTAATTATCCGAGAAATGCAAATCAAAACGACAGTGTGGTACCATCTCACACCTGTCAGAATGGCTATCATCAACAAACGACAAGTGCTGGCGAGGATGCAGAGAAAAAGGAACCCTTGTGCACTGCTGGTGGACATGCAGACTGGTGCAGCCACTGTGGAGAACAGTATGGAGTTTCCTCAAAAAACTAAAAATGGAACTCCCATTTGACCCAGTGATCCCACTTCTGGGAATACATCCCAAGAAACTAAAAACACCAATTAGAAAGGATATACGCATCCCTATGTTCATAGCAGCACAATTCACCATGGCTAAGATTTGGAAATAGCCTAAGTACCCATCAACAGATGAGTGGATTAAAAAACAGTGGTACATCTACACAATGGAATGCTATGCTGCAGTAAAAAAGAAGGAATTCTTACCATTTGCAGCAGCATGGATGGAACTGGAAAGCATTATGCTAAGTGAAATAAGCCAGTCAATGAAAGAAAAATACCACATGATCTCACTCATTTATGGATAATAAAGGACATTATAACCTGATGAACAAAAAGATAGATACAGAGGCAAAGAAGCATTGAACAGACTGTCAAATTACAGGGCAAAGGCTGGGAAGTGTTGGGGGGGGAGGTAAGATACCAACCAAAGGACTTGTATGCATGCATGTAAGCATAACCAATGGACACAAGGCGCTAGGTGGTGGGGTAAGGGTATGTGCTGGGAGGTAGGGGAGGCTGGGGGAAGGTCAATGGCGGGGGGCGTGGGGTGGGAAAGGAGACATATGTACTACTATTTGTAATACTTTAAACAAAAAAATAAAATTAAAAAACAAATTTAAAAAAAGAGGTCTTGAAAAAAAAGCCCCTATTTTCAATCTCCAACCTTTCAAAGATTAGATTTTTAAGTAATTTCCAACAAAATATTGAGTGAAATGGATACATTTCATTTCAAGACTAAAAAAAGATAGCTTCACACGTCTGTGAGGTAGTTTGCAATAATTGGATGCAAATACTAATTTATTCACTCAAAAACATTTATAGTCAACTGCAGATCAAATAAATGAATTTCCAAAAGCCTTAAGTTTCTAGCTGAATTCTTTAAAAAAAAAAAAATTGATACAAGGTCAATGATGATAATGCAGATTAGCATCACAATTTTGTTCAGTATCATCATCAAATTATGATGAAATCAGTTGATATCAGTTTCAAAAGACAAAGGCAAGTCATAAAGGGAGCAGATAAAGGTAGAGGCAGGTGCTTTTGTAACTCATTAGCTATATTTGTGGCAGCCTTTGAAGGCAGCTATGACAGGCATGACTATGATTTTCCTTTGAGGCCTTCTGTTCAATGGCAGATTAGTAACCTGATATGTTTTCTATATTTATCTCCATAACAGAGACTTATTTTTAAATCAGCCAACACAAAGCATGGCATTTTCTATGTCATTGCAACACCCTGTGATAAGCAGGAGCCATCCAGACAGGTTGGCCGGGGACTGCTGGGGACTCAGGAGATGTCTGTAATGAACAGGTGACCTCTGTGGAACTGTTAGGACACAAAGAAGGTTTCTCCAAAATGGCCAGTTTGCTGTTTAGAATGACATTTCTCAGATCAACTGGATACCCTTTCAAGGGAGAATAGTGCATTATTTTGTTGGCTGGCATGAATCAATGGGAAGGAAAGGAAAATAGAATGCTGAGCTCAGTTCCCACCTTGTTATATTTGGTGGGAATGGCTAGGGGTGGGTGAGATATCTTAAAGGAATAATTGTTCTAAGTCTCACTCCAAGGAAGCACAATCCTGACCCTTGGACCAGTGGACATTTAGCTCCTTTCAGCCTGGAAAGAGGAAATGGGCTGGTGGGTGCCAGTCGTAAAAAGACACAAGCCCTGTTCACAGCACATGGATTCTGCCTTTGTCCACCTTTTCTTCTTTTCAAAGAAAAAGGATACTTTCATGTCTTCTATTTTGGAGCTGTCGGTCACAACATTTTCACTGGACACTTCCCAAAATGGGGCTCTATTTTAGGGCGCCCGGGCACAATTCTGCTCTGTGGAAAGAAGAGCAGAGTTGGAAGAGGAAACACGGGAAGGGGTTTCTCTGCCCTGCCCACGTGAAATCCCCTTCACATTTGTAGGTATGACTTCCTGAGCCAAATAGGGAAACAAAAGCCCGCACTCCTTGTTATTCACTTGGGATGGAGCAGATCAAGAATAGACACTGAGCACCTAATGCCACTTGACCAGTGCTTAACATATGGGCGGGGAAACGTACTAAAATATCTGCTTCTCCTGCCCACATTTTCTCATGTCCCTTTTTAAATCTGAGGGTCCTTATAACTGATTCAATTTAGCTTTAAATCCTACTCTAGAAAGCATTCCCTCTCTCTCTCTCTTTCTTACAGAAACCCAGCAGAAGAGAGTAGCCTGGACCTGACACCTGACTAGTGGTCACGAGGTCTGAATTGCTGTCAATTTAAAAGACAATATCTTTACCTAACTTTACCTAAGTTGTGCTTACGCTCCTAAGCCCTAAGGTCGAATGACACTCTGACTACTTTCCCATGAGACTGGACAGAGGGATGGAAAAGACCTCGGAGCTATTCTCAAGACCTGGAGAAATAATTTACTACCTTTAGCTCACCTCCTACCAACCAGCATCCAGCATGACCCCAAACTCCCTAACCACAGTCTCTTGTGATTTTGCCCCATGCAATCTGTGACCTACATGCTTTTGAGGAGTTGGGGCTTTTGAGAATTAGCTTCCCATTGTCCTGGAGGGCACCATTCATATTGAAATAGTCTATATTACTCCACTGAAATTCTCAGCGTCTAGTGTTTGGCTCAGCTAATGCTGAGTGGATGAGCTTTTTCTGTTTTGTAATGTTTACTGGACTAGTCTCTTGCCTTAGATATATTTGCAGGCCATAGAGCAGATGCTTCTTGAAGTCTGTTTTCTATCATTTGGAAAAATTTAAATTTATTGAAGAGAACGTACTAGGTATTCCAAAGGCAAGGGGTGGGACCCTGTGGACAGGAGAGAGAAGTAAGATTCCCAGACACCTAGAAGGGGACAAGGATATCTGGGTTTTAACTAGGACCTGATCCAGGTGGTAAGGTCTCAGAAAGAAATGGCTGTGCTGTATACTCACCCAGGCCAAACTTTAGGGATCATGGCTCCCAGTGTTGCCAAAGATTCACTCCCATTCTCAAATCTGTTAAGGAGCTATGAAGTCGTTGGGGCTTGAAAGGTCACTCAGACCACAATGGCCATCGGGATACCCCCAACTCCATTCTGCTCTGGAAGACCCTGGATTCAGTGGGAGAGCAGGATGGAGAGAGGAGGGTAAAACCCACTGAAAACTCAAATTGAAGCCCCTTAAAATTGGGAGTCAAATTTCAAGGGATTTAAAGGAAATAAGGGCGGCCGTAACTTTTCACAATTAAATTTGTAGTTGCTACTTTATGCTTGTTACTTGTCTCACTTAATTCTCAAAACTACTCATGTTATAAGCACTGCTACTCCTGGGTGCTCTGAATAGTTTTCTATGATTTTTGTATTGGATCTCAGGTACAAACAGGTGGTGTAATCATAACACATAGCTCATGACACATTCTTGACATTGGTCAACATTGGCCATCATTTAAATAATTGACTCATAATTTTTGGTTATTTTTCATTATATAAAAATCAGTCAAAATAAAAACAAGAACCTTGACCTGCACCTAATTACCTCCCCTACTCTATCCCTTAGCTCCCTCCCATACACAATAATCATCATCTGAAATCTTGTTTCATTAATTATTTTACATGTTTTTATTGTCTATATTTACATTATTAAAATGTTTATTTTTATATTCTTATTTTGTATTACTGAAAGGGAATCCTTCTTTATATAAATTTTGAAAACTGAGTTTTAATACTTATTATGTTGCTGTGTTTCATCTATATCACTAGGTGGGACTGTAATCTATTCATTTGACAGTTATACAATATTCTATTGTGAGACTACACCATTTCCCCCCATCCAAAAAGGGCACTTGGGTTGCCTCCAAGTTTTGCTATTATAAACAGTGCTGCTGAGACTTTTTGTGTATATGACTCCTGTTGAACATTGGACTCCGTACCTCTATTTCCCACTGCTCCACACTCCAGCCCATGCTGTGCCCTACTTTCTGAAAAGCATATCTAATGCCTCAATCTTGGCAGGAATTCAGGGGCGTTCCACAGAGCCCACAACAGGCTATATGGAAAAGCAATATGACTCCATGACAGGAAAGGAAAAATGTGTCAAAATAGAGGGAAACAATGGAGATCATAAGCAAAAATAAGTTCGTCTCCACCCTGAAAAAGTGTATTGGTGTCCAATGACATGAACCATGGGTTTGAGAAAAAGAAAAGTAAGTTAACAAGTCCAGCAGAGTCTGGCAACCATATGACTCACAGAGCTCAAAGAATGGGAAGTGGAACAACCTTAGAGATTAGGAGTGAGTGTTAGGGTGAGAGCAGGCTTGGAGATGGCTAGAGAAAGACTTTCACTGCCAGCCTCTGCAAACTTGGGTCCCAGTGCTAAAACCATGCACTTGCTAGCATATGGAGTAAGACAATGTGTTCCTTGTTACCAACCTCATAATGATACTTGAAGTATTTTTTAAATATATTTTTATTGATTTCAGAGATAGGAAGGGCGAGGGAGAGAGAGATAGAAACATCAATGATGAGATAGAATAATTAATCAGCTTCTTCCTGCATGCCCTCCTATTAGGAATTATGCCCATAATCCAGGCATGTGTCCAGACCAAGAATTGAACCATGATCTCTTGGTTCAGGAGGTCGACACTCAACCACTAACCCAAAACTGGCTGGGTTCCTTGATGTATTTTATATTTATTTTTATTTTTTAAAATATTTTTAATATATTTTTATTGGTTTCAGAGAGGAAGGAAGAGGGAGAGATAGAAATATCAATGATGAGAGAGAATATTGATCAGCTGCCTCCTGCACACCCCCTACTGGGGATCAAGCCCACAATCCAGATATGTGCCCTTGACTGGAATTGAACCTGGGACCCTTTAGTCCACAGGACAATGCTCTATCCACTGAGTCAAAGCAACTAGGGCATGAGCTCCTTGATATATTTTAATAAACTATATTAGTATTGCAAAATTATCTATTCTGCATTTTTTTTACATTCCAGGAGAGTGGATGTGGAAGACAAGTATAAACCAACTGGGCAACATTTCATGAATCAAATTATACAGTGAAATGCATATCAGTAATTACTGTCCCAAACATGGAAACCATAGACCTTACACTGTCACCCTGCAGTAGTTGTTTTTGTTTGTTTGTTTTGTTTTCTAACCTTCCATTGCCCCTGTATGAAGCTCTATCTTTAAGCATAAACCAAAATACCCTGCAACTGGTGGTTCTTGCTCATCTTTTCAGTCTCCTTTCCCACTATGCCCTTGTAAGGTCCAGTCATCTTAGTTATATAGATATAATGCTGTTCCCCAAAGTTGCCATGATTTATCAAGCCTCCTTGGTTTCGGCTGTTCCTACGGTCTGAAATGCCCTTTGTCACCTCTTCCACTAACTTCTAAGGACCTCCAAGAGACACCTCAAGGTCACTCCCTTCTGGTATCATTTAATTTTTCTGAGCTCTTTTTTTAGCGCCTAACCGTTCTTCCTCTCCCTTCTTCTTCTCCATCTTCCCATCCCCAAACCCAGACATATGAAACAGACCATCACACTAAAATATACTTCTAGTTTAACCCCTGCCACACTTATACCCCCCCCCATTAGATTATTTTAAGGTGAGTAATAAAATAAATGGTGTCTTGAAGGCACTTAGCAGAACTTATAATAGATATAAATGCCCTATTCTGCTCACCTCAACCTGCTAGGACACCCATCTCCTTGTTGCTGAGGATCATGTGAGCTGATGGTTAAGACCTGCAAAATTACAATACAATTGACCTTGGCAAACAGGAACCAACTTGCCAGAAGTCGTTTGGGAGGAAGTTGTGCCAACCTTCTTCTGGGATAGGTCAATGACCAACTGATGAAAGGGTACGAAGGTCCTGGACCTCCCCTTAATGGGGCAAACACTGACACAAAATGTATGTTTCAGTATCTGGTGGATTGGGCCTAGGCTAGACCTGCGCTGAGACCACATCCTCGCTCCACTCTTTCTGCTTTTGTGTCCAGCTTCTCTCATTCCCTGAACAGCACATCGTTCATAAAGCACATGCAGCCAAAGCCCTGCTTCAGGCTCTGCTTCTAGGGAATATTCTTTGATTTGATAGTTGTTGTTGTTGCTGTTGTTTTAATTGAATTGTTTTGGGTTGAATAACTTGTCCACAGAAAGCTGGCGTTTGAGTTTAAGTCTCTACTACTGTAAAGTTCCTGTTTTACCAGTTGACCAAATGTCTCTCTCCAATAGTTGGAAAGTTACGAGTCATAGTTACATGAAACAGAAATTCATGTAACATACAACATATACCTTCATAAGCATTATATATATATATATACTAGAGGCCCGGTGTATGAAATTCATACATGGGGGGGGGGGGAGGAGGTCCCCTCAGCCCAGCCTGCACCCTTTCCAATCTAGGACCTCTCAGGGGATGTCCGACTACCGGGGATCAGGCCTAAACCAAGAGTCAGACATCCCTCCAATCTGGGACCTCTGGCTCCTAACTGTTCACCTGCCTGCTGACCTGGTTGTCCCTAACTTCCCCCCACACTGGCCTGGTTGCCCCCAATGGCCCTTGGCTTTTTATATATTAGGATATATATATATATATATATATATATATATATATATATATATATGCAGTCTTTACCAATTACTAAGAGTAAAACATAGGATAATTAATTTTTCCCAATGAGTCTCAGTTTTCCCACTAGATAAGTAGGGATGACTACCCCATAAGATTGTGAAGTGATTTAAAAGTGACAATATGTGCCTGGCCCATGTTTCTCAGTGGTTGGTTGAGCATCAATCTATAAACCTGGAGGTCATGGTTCAATTCCCAGTCAGGGCACAAGCCCAGGTTGCAGGCTTGATCCCCAGTGGGGGGTGTACAAGAGGCAGCCAATTGATGTTTCTCTCTCATCCATGTTTCTGACTCTCTCTCTCCCTCTCTTTCCTCTCACTAAAAAATCAATAAACATATATTTTTTTAAAAAAGACAGCATTTTTAAAGCAAAAATAAAAGCTCACCACTTGATTAAATTTACCTAAAATAAACTCTTTCTCCAAACTGGGGCCTTTTCCCCCACACCAACCTGAGAAGAGAATGTGCTGACAGCCTTGCTGGGCAACTGGGAAAACAGGTGGCAAAGCAAGCAGCACAAAGGGAAGGTTCCAAAAGAAACTTATCCTCACCTCCCAGTGTCTGGGGTGTCCGAAATCAGCAGCAATAAAGCTCAAGTGTCAGAGCAGGAACAATTTCTTTGCCTTGAGTGAAATGTAGGCTATTTCCAATGACTGGAAATTAATGTTTTTAAAGCTGTTACAGTCCATAATGTTGTCATTTCAGAGAATGGAACAGCCACAGGAAGTGGGCCACACAGAATGCACCTACAAAAAGAAAAGGATAGAGATTCAGTCCTTGCCAAGATGTTGAAAAAAAAATGCTTAGAAAAGGTCAACTTGATTTACAGGGGTTTTATTCTGATATTTTTTCCTTTTTTCTCTCTCTCTCTTTAACTTTGCTTGGCTCAGTGCAGAACAAAAAAAAAAACCAACATATTTGGTTTATTTTCCCAGGATGTGAAATGCTTCAGCAAACAAAACTTCCAATGAATTTAATCAGGCGTTTGAAAAATTGCCCATATTGAAACCAAGGATCTTAATGTAAATTGGTAAAAATGTTTTCAAACACCCTTGATAGTTATCTTCTAAACTGAATTATGATATACCACCCCAGGCTCTTGGCAAAATCCTAAGAAAACTGCAAGGAAAAAATGGCTTCAACTTCCGTATTTATGAAGTGTGTTTCCTTTTTTATTTTACTTGGTTCATGGATTAGGCATTTTACTAATTTATATAAATCCCAGGTGAGAAAAGTGTGTACAGGTAAGATGCTCACATGAAATGGGTCAAGCTGATAATAAAATTGAGTGGATATGAAAAGTATTGAAGTAGGTGGAGAATAGTGTATGTAAACAGATGGGGAAGATAGTTATAAAAATCATATGTAGAGCAAGCTATAAAAGCAAAGGTTATAATTTAAAACTAATTTTTCTTTGCTTCAAAATATTTCTTGGCCTTGCATGGTTTCTCAAAAACTATTAATTTTTAATCAGCTATATCTTATTTAGTTTCATTTCCTTGACAAAATTAAGCCCCTAGAATTAACAATTACATAGGGATTGGTCAGTTATGTTATTTTCCCCCAATTTGGATTTTTAACTTAATTTAATTATTATTTAAATTTTTATTGAATTTATTGGGGTGATATTGGCTAATAAAGGTATGTAGGTTTCAGGTGTACAATTCTATAATTATGTGTTCAACACCCCAAGTCAAGTTTCCCTCCATCAGCATTTATCCCCCGCTTTACCCTGTTCTACTTCTCCCCACTCCCCTTTTCCTTTGGTAACCACCATACAGTTGTCTGTGTCTATAAGTTTTGGGGTTTTTGCTCAGTCCCTCCACCAGTCCCCATCCCCCTTCTGACAGCTGTTATCTGTTCTCTGTATCTATGAGTCTGTTTCTATTTTGTTTGTTAGATTCCTTTGTTCATTAGATTCCACATATAAGTGAGATCATATGGTACTTGTCTTTCTCTGACTAGCTTATTTCACTTAGCATAATACTCTCTAGGTCCATCCACACTGTCACAAAAGATAAGATCTCCGTCTTTTTATGGCTGAGTAGTATTCCATTGTGTAAATGTGCCACAGTTTGTTTTTTTTTTATCCAGTTATCTACGGATGGGCACTTGGACTGTTTCCAAATCTTGGCTATTGCAGATAATGCTGAAATGAACATAGAGATGCATGTGTTTTTTCAAATTAGTGTTTCAGGTTTCAATGAATATATGCCCAGAAGTGGGATTGCTAGGTCAGATTTAAAAAAAAGAAATACAATGATTTTTAAGGTATCAATCATAAACCACTCAAATTGGGAGGAATATTAGAGATTATATCTTTGTACTCTATGGTGTTCTACCATTGACTTCAGTGAGTTCTCCCTAATCATTCCAGCAGATTCTGCAGTTCCAGAAAGTATCTATGTTATTGAAAAGATCCAGTTACTTGTCAGTTACTTCCCTGTATGACAAGCCTGGCAAGGTGATTTAGGGCCTTCTTCCCAGTGCATGAATTGTTCTGCAGTGACTTTCACCAGAGACTCTCAGCCCCAGCTTGTTCCTTTCCAATGACAAGAAATCCACTACCTTAGGAGAGAGACTACTCCAATTCTAAATAACTCAAATTCCTTAACAAATAAAGTGTTTTTCCTGACTTCACTCCTGACCCCGCTTCCTGCCTACTTTTGCTCTCTTTTTCTCAGCCTCTCCTAAGGACAGTTTGTTCTTACCGCCTCCCTTCCCATCTCCTTCTTCAGCCTACAGCCAGCTCCATTTCCTCCAGGCTGAAATCAGCGATCTTTTTAAGTATGCATGTGTGTGGTTTATACATTAAAAATCAACATTTAATGAAAAATTTAAAATTAAAAAAATATATTTTAAGTATGAAGATTATACTTGGAAAATCCCAAAATGTGCTGGGTTTTTTGTTTTTTGGTTTTTTTGTTTGTTTGTTTGTTTTTTATAATACTCACTATTAGCTCTGGTGTGGGGGAACATGCTCATTTCCTACTGTAAGAATATATATTGATATGACGTTTTGGGGAGGCAATAGGAAGCAAAGCAAACTAGAACTGCAGCTATTCTTTGACTCAACAATATCATTTCTGGGAATTTATCCTAGAGGTAAACTTACAAATATGTGAAGAAATATGCACTCAAGAATGTCCTTGAGGCATTGGTTGTAGTAACAACAATAACAAAAATCACAATAATAGCAATATACAATAAAAAAAAAAAAAAAAAAAAAACAAGGAAATAACCATAATAAATGTTCACCATCAGGGGATCCGAGTAAATTAGATACAGAAAATCCATACAACAGTATATATGCAGTAACTAAAAAGGATGCAATAGTTTCTGCTAATAGAAGACATATCTTCAACATGTATTCTTAAGTAAACAATAAGTAATTTTAGAATAGTGTATTTGGAAATGTCCCCAGTTATGTGTAAATATGTTACAGAAAGGCATCTACACTAATAAAAGAGAAAAATGGTAATTGGCATACGGTGATACCTTTTTCATTGGCTAATCAGGGCTATATGCAAATTAACTGCCAACTAAGATTGGCAGTTAACTGCCAACAAGATGGCGGCTAATTTGCATATGTAGGCACAATGCAGGGAGGCGAAAGGGAAAGCAGGAAGAAGCCCCCTGCCACTGACAGTGATCGGAAACCCAGGGGGGAGCTAAGAGCTGGGGGGCAGGGCAAAGGCGGCCCTGGGGCCTCCTTTGCCCTGCCCCCCGGCCATGATCAGAGAATCAGGCGCCTTTGCAGCCCTGGCCAGTGATAGCAGGAAGTAGGGGTGGAGCCAGTGATGGGAGCTGGGCACGGTCGAAACTGGCAGTCCCGGGAGCTAGGGGTCCCTTGCCTGGGCCCAAAGCGAAGCCCACGATCGCGGCGCCCCCCGCTGCCACTGCAGGTCCCCGCTGCCTGGGCCGGACGCCTAGGCCAGAGGCGTTAGGCCTGGGCAGGGGCGGAGCCTGCAACCGCGGGGAGCTGGTGGTCCCCTGCCCAGGCCTGACACCTCTGCTGGAGGCCTCAGGCCTGGTCAAGGGGCCGATCCGGTGATTGGTGATCGGAGGGTGATGAGGGTCAACTCCTCTGGCTGAGGCATCAGGCCTGGGTGGGGGGCGGAGCCGGGGATTGGGGGGATATGATGGTCCCCTTGCCCAGGCCTGAAGCCTGGGTCAGAGGCGTCAGGCTTGGGCGGGGGGTGGAGCAAGCGATCAGAGGGAGATGGGAGTCCCCTGCCCACGCATGATTCCTGGGCCAGAGGCCTCAGGCCTGGGCGGGGGCCAGAGCCAGTGATCGGGGGGAGATGGGGGTCCCCTGTCCAAGCCTGACACCTCTGGCGGAGGTGTCAGGCCTGGGCAAGGGGCAGATCAGGCGATCGGAGGGTGATGGGGGTCAACGCCTGAGTGCTCCCAGTATGTGAAGGGGGCAGGCTGGGCTGAGGGACACCCCGCCCCCACACACACACACCCAGTGCACGAATTTCGTGCACCGGGCCCCTAGTGTGAATATAAGTGTATATATACCCAAGTACTATTTGAGAAAGGACAGTCTAGAAACTGTATTAGGTGGCAATCTCTATGGGATAGAACCAAGGTGAGGGAGTTGAAGGATGGCCTGCATTGAGAGTTTCACTATATTCTTTATCCTTCTGTATAATTTGTACTGTTTATCATGTTATGTGATCTCTTTTATAATAACAAAAAATAAAAAGCCCTCCATTTTCAAGTGTTTGACCACACATGGTATGTAAAGTATCTTGGCCTGTTGATTTGACGTTTCACATTTCCTTACCTGAAAGAGTTAGGTAACCCTCAAATGGAAACATTTCAGAGGCCTTTCCTCTTTACAGATCTTTTGTTAAATTGTTGAACAAAAGTTACACCAGCCCTGATTCCTGAGAACCTCACTGTTTACCTTTTCCAAAAAGAAAATGTACATTTATCATTATCCTTTATTTTCTATTTCGGAGCCAATTCCCAATGTGTGACAAAACATTTTCTCCAGTTCCATAGTGACTTTTCTTTCTTTCTTTCTTTTTATTTTTTTTGCTATGGCTTTTGATGCAGAATATTGTTCAAATCTTTGGAAAGTGAAAATAGATTACATTTTAGTCTTATCCTTCATCCGCAGCCATGAATGCATATCCTTTCAAGAGAATATATGATGCAGTCAACTATTATTTTCCCTTGTGTAAATGACATTACTTTCCCCACCATAGCTGAAATATCCAGTCCTCACTTTTATTTTTAATTTTCACTAAATTGACCACCTTCACAATTTGAGAGAAAAGAAAAAGAAATTCCTATGTCCCAAATGTTCCAAGGCAGATATTCTATCTAATAATAGACAAACATGGTAATTAACCATATATCCAACACCCTTCCCATTGGCTAATCAGAGCGATATGCAAATTAACTGCCAACCAAGATGGTGGCCTGCAGCCAGGCAGGTGAAGCGAACAGGAGGCTTGCTTGCTCCAGTGATGGAGGAAGCCAAGGTTCCCCACCTGCCGCTGCCGGCCTCTAAGCTGCACTCTAAGAAACAATGTTGCAATTATAGACATAAACAAACCCCAGAAACCTGCTTTCAGCCAGCTGGCCTCAGAGCTGGAGCTGCAACAGTATTTCAATTATAGAAGCCAAACAAACCCAGATACCTGCTTTCAGCAGCCGAGGTCTCAGAGCTGGAGCCAAGCCTTAGAGCTAAAGCCAGCTCTCAGTTCCAGTGACAGCCATAGAAGGTAAAGAAATCTCAGAATAAGACAAAAAGGAGAGGTTGGGCGCTTCAGTCACCTGCCAGCCTGAAAACGGCCCTCAGCCCCTCACCCAGATTGGCCAGGCACCTCAGTGGGGACTCCCACCCTGAAGGGGGTGTGACCAGCTGCAAACAGCCATCAGCCCCTCATCCAGGCTGGCCAGGCATCCAAGTGGGACCCCCACCCTGATCTGGGACACCATTCAGGGCAAACCAGCCGGCCCCCACCTGTGCACCAGGCCTCTATCCTATATAGTAAAAGGGTAATATGCAAACTGACCCTAACAGCAGAAAGACTGGGAATGACTGGTCACTACGACACACACTACCACCAGGGGGCAGACGCTCAATGCAGGAGCTGCCCTCTGGTGATCAGGGTGCTCTCACATGGGGGAAATCTGCTCAGCCACAAGCCAGGCTGATGGCTTCCAGTACAGCAGTGGTGGTGGGAGCCTCTCCTGCCTCCTCAGCAGCACTAAGGATGTCCGACTGCAGCTTAGGCCTGCTCCCCGCTGGCAAGTGGACATCCCCCAAGGGCTGCCGGGCTGCCAGAGGGATGTCTGATTGCCATCTTAGGCCCAATGCCCTGGGGAGCGGGCCTAAGCCAGCAGGTGGTCATCCCCTGAGGGGTCCCAGACTGCGAGGGGGCACAGGCCGGGCTGAGGGACCCCCCTTCCCCCCAAGTGCACAAATTTTTGTGCGCCAGGCCTCTAGTACTTTATAATAAAAGCCTAATATGCAAATTGACCAAACCAGAAGGACTGGTTGGCAGGGGTTGGGGCCTGCAAGTGGGCGGAGCCAGGCCAGCCAATGCAGGTGCCAGCGGGCAAAGGGAGGGGACAGCAATTGGGGGGCAGCAGCGACCAGCAGCAGAGGAGGGGTGATGGGGGGGGCGAGGCTGGAGCTACCCCCTGGTGGTCAGTGTGCTCCCACAGGGGAAGCACCAGTTAGCCACAAGCCGGGCTGACAGCTGGTGAGTGCAGTGGAGGTGGCGGGGGCCTCTCCTGCCTCTGCGGCAGCACTAAGGATGTCATCAGCCCACCTAAGGCCTTTGTTGCCTCATGCTTAGACTATTAGAAGAGTTTCCCTTTACTGTTCCCCTGCCTTCTTCCTATTCTCTGTCCCTAATCATCTCACAATGCTCCTGGATTAATCTTTCAAACATGGTGCTCACCTGAGTGACTGATTATTATCTCCAAGAGAAATTATAAAAGTCTTAGCTGGCTACGTGAGGCCCTCCACACTCTATTTCTCACTAATCTTTTCTAGTTTATCTTTTGCTGCCCTTCAAATCTAAGTGCCCAGCTCTGTCTAACACCTATTAGTGCTTAATAAATGTTTGTGAATGAATGAAAAAACAAAGGCATGTTTTTTTCTTACATATCCTATTCATTCTACCAGCAATGTCTTTACTTTTCTTCCATGAATACAAAAATTTCTTGTAGGTCTGGTTTCATGAAATTTACAGTGATATTTATACATCACAGTGATGTCAACTTCCTGTGAACAAATGGGCCTCACCCCTTCTTGGGAACTAATATTCTAGTAGATAATAAACAAAAGCTAGGAGTGATCACTAAATTTCTTTAGCCTGACATAAGACAATGTGGGTTTGGGTGTTAAAGAAAAAAAGTAAATTTGAAAACTGTTATAGGCTGTGCCTTATAATAATATTACTGACGACCCAATGTCTCTTTTTTATGGGTCTCTGAGTCACTCCTCTCTGAGCAAAAATTTTGGCCAAAAATAGAGGAAAAACTGTTCAAAATTGCTTACATAAAAATGTAAATTATCTGCCTGGATTTGTGGGCACTGTAGCCTTCAAATAAAAGTGTGTAGGGATATAAGTAGAATGAGTTCAAAGGAATCTTTAGATCTGTGGAGAAATGTATACTTTATTCTTGCCGGGAGCCGCTCTCCCCACTCCCAAGGAAACAGGACACAGACAAACATTTTTTTTTTTTTTTTTTTTTTTTTGTGCATAGACTGGGGGCATGTAGTTTAGGGCCATACATTTTAAGTTTGCTTGGATTTTAAGTGAGCCATTCCACTCCCAGTGTGTCTCATTTTATAAAGATAATTATATCCTGCTCTTCTCACCAGTCCTAGAATGAGATGCTTTGGCCTCACCCTCTGACCTGTGGCTCCCTCTGACCTGTTTCTCACCCTCTGACCTGTGGCTCCCTCAGGTATTTTTATGTTTGAATGGGATGAGAATGCTAGGGTACTCACCGTAGCTTTCATGATATACCAGACCAAAGAATGTTCCTCTCTATCAGAATTTAGAAAAATCTACCTTTGCTTATGGTAAACCCCCTGACCCAGATTTTGCACCATAGGAATGACCAGGGTGCCATATAACCATATAGAAAATCATTTTTTTCCATCCACCGCCATCTGAAGGATCTTTCTATATTATAACTGCGTTAATGTCACCACTTGCATCAAAAATCTTATGTGGCTTCCCATTTTGGACATTACTAGTACATACAAATTTCCATAATTCCAACTATTCAACTTATCATTTAAGGCTTTTCAGAATGTGGTTCCCTCATGTCTGATTAGCCTCATGTCTCACTACTTTCTCACTTCATCATACCAGACTATTTGCATCCCACTAGAAACTAAATGTGTTTCATAAATCTGCTTTTAAGAATGCTATTCTCTCTATAAGAAAGTATTTTTTACTAACTGCATTTTACCTGTTAGGGTCCTAGGCAACCTTGAAGTTTCAACCCAATTATCACTTCCTTTGCAAAGCTTCCCTCAGTCCCATTACCAAAATAATTACTTCTCTGTCTCCTGATAGTTCACAAACATTTATCATGGAATTATGAGACGTATACTATTATTTTATTTAAGCCACTACAATTTGGAATCTATTTCTTACAACAACTGGGGACATACTCTAACTGATATAATGAATCTAAAATTTAAGGGTTGAGTCATGGGAATTTTGAAGCAAATATATACCACTTGCCACTATATATATATATTAGAGGCCCAGTGCACAAAAAAATTGTGCGCTGGGGGGCAGTCCCTCAGCCCGGCCTGTGCCCTCTCACGGTCTGGGACCCCTCAGGGGATGACCATCTGCTGGCTGAGGCCCGATCCCCAGGGGATTGGGCCTAAGATGGCAATCAGACATTCCCCTGGCAGCCCGGCAGCCCTCGGGGGATGTCCACTTGTCAGCGGGAGCAGACCTAAGCTGCAGTCGGACATCCTTAGTGCTGCTGAGGAGGCAGGAGAGGCTCCCACCACCACTGCTGTACTGGAAGCCATCAGCCTGGCTTGTGGCTGAGCAGAGCTCCTCCATTTGGGAGCTCACTGACCACCAGAGGGCAGCTCCTGCATTGAGCATCTGCCCCTGGTGGTCAGTGTGTATCATAGTGACCAGTCATTCCCAGTCCTTCTGCTGTTAGGGTCAGTTTGCATATTACCCTTTTACTATATATAGGATAGAGGCCTGGTGCACAGGTGGGGGCCGGCTGGTTTGCCCTGAATAGTGTCCCGGATCAGGGTGGGGGTCCCGCTTGGGTGCCTGGCCAGCCTGGATGAGAGGCTGAGGGCTGTTTTCAGGCTGCCCGCACCCCCTTTAGGGTGGGCGTCCCCACTGGGTGCCTGGCCAGTCTGGATGAGGGGCTGAGGGCTGTTTTCAGGCAGGCCAAGCCTGCAACTGAAGCTCCCAGTCTCTCCTTTTTTTCTTTTTTTTCTTTTTTATTCTGGGATTTATTTACCTTCTGTAATTGAAACTTTGTTGTGGCTCCAGCCCTGAGACCAGCCTGCTGAAAGCAGATATCTGGGGTTTGTTCAGCTTCTATAATTGCAACATTGTTGCATCTGGAGCTCAGAGCTGGGCTGCAGCAGGCGGGGAACCTTGGCCTCCTCCATCGCCGGGACAACCAAGCCTCAGGTTCGCTTCAGCTGCTTGGCTGCCAGCCGCCATCTTGGTTGGCAGTTAATTTGCATATAACCCTTATTAGCCAATGGGAAATGTAGCAGAGGTATGGTTAATTACCATGTTTGTCTATTATTAGATGATATATATATATATATATATATATATATATATATATATATATGGTGTGTGTGTGTGTTTATTGATGTTTTTAGATAGAGAGGAAGGTAGAGGGAGAGAAAGAAACATCAATGAGAGAGAAGCATCAATAGGCTGCCTTTTGCACACCCCCCACTGTGGATTGAGCCCACAACTCAGGCATGTGCCCTGACTGGGACCAAACCTCTTGGTGCATGGGACAATGCTCAGCCAATGGAGTCACACCAGCCAGAGTTTCCTATTCTTTCTATACTATTGATAGATTCTCATTATATAAAATCCCTACCCCAAATTATCCAAAATGAGATAAAGCTTGTCCTATTTTCTTTTCCAGGTTACAAATGTGGCCTGGTCTGATTATACACCTGTCTCTCGTGCTTCCAAATCCACGTAACCTGATTCTGTCTCGTAAATTCAGTCATTCAACCAGCCTTAATTTATAACACCTCATGAGGAACCCTTTGGGATCACAAAGATAAAAATTATGTTCCCTCTTCGTAGAGTTCACAATCAAGGAATGGAAATAGATCTAATCCAATGGGATGAGTGCAATCCTAGAGGCCTATATAAGATTGATGAACTAGAGAGAAGGAAATGTTAATTCTCCTTGAACTTAAATGTCAGGTAGTGGTAAACCATAAATCATGGAGTGTTTCAAAGAAGGTAATGTTTGAACTGGGAAATTTCTCAGTGGACAATAGGATAAAAGGAGACACCAGTGGAGGGAATATCCAGGTACAAAGATACAGAGATTAGTGGTACCATAGACACCTCAAGTTATTCTGTGTGGATGGATGCTAGGAAGCAAAGGTAGATATGGAAGGATATAGGACTAAATACATAGGCTGGGATCACATCATAAAGGGCCCGATGCACAATGCTAAGCCACTCAGACTTTAACTTTTAAGGTTACATCTGCACATTTAATGGTTCTAAGCAGAGTTGCATAATTAGTTTTGTATTTGGAAGATACTGAGACTAAAGGAAGAGACATCAATGAAAAGGCCTGGGTGGAATTCAAGAAAGAATCAAATTGTACCAAAACTTGGAATCAAAGGAGAAAGAGAGAAAGGAACTGAACTGGGTCTAATTAAAACTGCCAAACAAAGGCCGTGGAGGTGGGTTGTATGGAGGGAGTAACAGAGAAGATGACTAGCATAAGCCTAGCTTTTTGTTTGGTTGCCTAGTGGTAGCAGAAGAAGGTTTTAAGTTCAGCATTGGACAAGTTGAGGTTGAGGAATCTATGTTCACCCTTGATGTGTTTATGCTGATCCCCCAAATAGATTACTTTTTTAAAAAACTTATTTTATTGATTTTTTACAGAGAGGAAGGGAGAGGGATAGAGAGCTAGAAACATCGATGAGAGAGAAACATCGATCAGCTGCCTCCTGCACACCTCCTACTGGGGATGTGCCCCCAACCAAGGTACATGCTCTTGACTGGAATCGAACTCAGGACCCTTGAGTCCCCAGGCTGATGCTCTGTCCACTGAGCAAAACTGGTCAGGGCCAAATAGCTTACTTTTAAAGCTATGGTGGGGGTGGGAAGTCAGAAATAATAAGGAATAGAGAAAAATGAGTCTATACAATCCCCTCATTTATTTGTCCTGATTCTAACATTCAAGCTTTTGGGATAATAGGCTTTGGAACTACAAAAATAAATGTTAATATAAAAAGACAGAATAGTTTTCCTCCTCATAATCTTGGACATACTTCTTTCTGGCTCCCAAATGGAAGCCTTTCCAATTAGTTTTTATTCCAATTCATTTTTACTCTAACGATAGAATAGGAGAACAGGTACTTGTTAAATATTAAATCTTACATAAGTTATATTTTAATTTCAACAATGAAACTCCTCAAATTGGTATTATTATCTCAGTTTTACAGGTGAAAAACCCAAAGCCAGAGACATGAATAGACTTCCTCAAGGTCTTCTAGCTGGTAAGTGGTAGAGGCTGCATATAAATCGACAACTGTCTGTTCTGAAGTCCATGCTTCTTTCATTGCAAGATGTCAGCTATTCAAGGAATATCCTGGCTCCAGAAATCAGGCTCAGGAAAACAGTTATGAGAAAACTGAAGGGTCTCTCTATTCCTAAAACTATAACATGCTCCAAAAAGCACTCCTCTACAGATGCCTGTCCAGTCTTCAAACTCATTTTCAGAAACAATCACACCTGTCTTATTTCATCCAAGAAATATGTTTGATAATATGCTGAAGCTAAATAAAAAAAACTCCCAATATGATAATAAATGATCAGGCAGAAGAACATAATAGTTTTGAAAAACATCCAAATTGATACGGAGTATCACATCTACTAGTTGGGAAATACTCCACACACCTTTCATTCAAGAGTCATCCAACCAGCCAATACTAACTTCCAAGTCCCACCCACCCTAGAAGTATTCCTCTGTCCTGATAGAGCTAGGTGACTGCAGAGGACAGAACATTTCTCTTGGAATCCCTGTATTAAAAAATCAAAATGCCATTTAAATCCAGAATAAAGACTATTTAATGCATAGATTAGATTACATGCCTTAATCAGCAGTTTCTCTTGGTACTTATCCCACCAGCAAAGCACAACAGTACCTTGCCCATTTTCCTGGAAAACTTCAAAGTGCCCTTCACGTAACCATGGAACGATGTGAGCCATAAAAGAACTGCTTGGAAAGAAGTTTGCGTTTTCTTAATAGCCCTAACCACACTACACAGATATGTCAAAATGTAAAAGAGAACAGAACTCTTAATGCTTTGTACAATGTATACAGTTCCTGGGCTTTGATGTTTCTGTTTCTGCTCCTTTAGTGTAAAATCGTCTGGATTTTTAAAAAATCTTTTATGTCTCATTACTGACCTGTCAAACATTATTTTAACTTAAAGAGTAGCTGACGCCTTGCAGTAAACCTTGAAAATCCCCCTGTTTAAAAAAACAATCTGCCTTTATGCTCTGCATATCTAATGTGGTTATGTTTTTATTGCAGGGAGCATGTCACGGAGAGAAATCTTAGACACAGGTTTGGATGTCAAAACGGATGGAGCCACGTAGGAGCACAGGACAGGCCTCTTGTTCTGATGCTAAGTGCCTGGTGTGTCAGGGGGGTTAAAACGGAAATTCAGAGCCTTTGAAAAGTTCAGGGATGTCGAAGGCATCTCCACATCCTTTCAGGCCCCCATATGATACCAACAAACTCCTCTCTTAGCACCACTTTCCTATTTATGCAAGTTCACAAATTTAAAGTAATTACCTAACTTCTAAACCAATGTTTCTCTTTAAAATGAATTAAACATTTCTCTCAGGTACCATTTCAATTGGCTGGACAAAGATCACTTCCCCTCTACCACCACCACCAACTCCCACTTTTTAAGTCATTGTTTTGGCAAGCACTGACTTGATTTCCCTTCCTTCCCCTCCCCGTCCCAGTCTGTCCCCCTCCGGAACAGACTGTTTGAAGTGTTTCCCAACAGCCTCACTGAGGAGGAGGTAACAATGCACAGAAATGCTGTGTGACTTAGTGAGCTTGAAAGGTCTGGACATCAGAGGGAAGGAAGTGGGGATCTGCATAAAAGAGGTTTTCTTCATGATTGAACTGAATGGAATTGTTTGGGAGGAAGTGATACATGTTCCCATTCATGGGTGGTAGGGTTGTCCTGAAAGACAGAAGGTAGCAGGAGATACTATAATTGGACTCCCTCTCAAGTGTGTAAAAGCCACTGCATTATCATCAATGGCACTTTTTCCATTTATATCCTGCAATTGTTAGTCATGTTTATGAGACTAGCGAAGTATTAGCCTTGTATTTCTTTTGCCATTATGAGAATGTCTTTAATTAATGAATGAGCTGGAACTATAGTGTTCTGTAAGTCTTGTGTAAGATACCAAATAGCATTCATGAGATGATGATAAATGCGGGTACTTTTAAAGCAATTCTCAATAAAGCATGTACTTTGAATAAAAGTGCATTGCTTCTTATTAGAAACCATGGGTTAATTCATGTCCACTTAAAACTTTTCTTATTTAATTTTTAGAAATCTGAATAGAAGATTCAAAAGAACTTTTTAATAGCAGTTCATGTAGCTGAGTAATTTTTTTCTAGGCTATCCACTGGAGAATGTCCCCTGCTTTCTAATTGCAAGAATTCATCAGACCTCAAAGTAATTTTCTCCTACTCCATCAACATTTCCAACTTTGACAATATACTCTTACCCATCTCTATGTGAAATCAGAAGGCTGGACAAAATGCCTTTTGAGATCCCTTTAATTTACATTTAAAATTCCAGCAATCAATTAATTAATCCATGAAGAAACAACCTTTGAGAGGGGAGTAAAATCATATTTATATGCATGTTTTTTAAAAGTTTTGAGATTAGGCATTGAAATTTTCATTCATTCATTTGTTCATGCATCTCTTTAGGCTCTGAGTTATAAATATTATAATATTCCATCCCCAAAAGGAAACACGGTCTAATAAGTCAGCATTCCCATATTTTTTTCTTATTATAGTCTCCCATTTCCCTTAATTTCAAAGCAATGCTTTATTACTTTTTAACTGCTAATAGAAGTTTTGATTTTTTAAATGACTGCTTAAATAACTTATGTATTTCTAACTATTTGAGAAACTAATTATATCCCTGGTATGACTGTGGATTGGAGAAAAATTGATATATTAGTAATTTTTCACTTTATTTTTTATTTTCTTGCTATCTCTCTCTGGAACGTACAACTAAGTATTCAACTACACATATACAGATAATCCTAATATATAAAAACCCTGGGTCCATCAGGACCGGAGGCTCAACCAACTAGAAGTCAGTCCTGCAGTCAGCCCTGAGTTGCCAGGCGACCCAGCACTGACTGCTGAGGGGGCTGCGAACCAGGCCCAGAGAAAGGCCTGAAGAAAGAAGCAGGGTCTGATCCGTAGCCTCTGTGGCAGTTGTTGATCAGCACTTGCCTCTCTGTTTCTCTCTGGGCCTGGCCAGCAGCCCTGCCTCCATTTCTCTTCAGGCCTCTACTGGGGCTGCTGATCAGCCCTGCCTTTCTGATCAGGCCCCGTTGATAGGCCCAGAGAAGCTGACTGGCATAGAAACTGACCAATCAGAACCAAATATGGGTGAAGTGTGAGGAGCCAATGGCTGTCTAGGAGGTGGAGCTTTTGACAAGTATAGAAACTGACCAATTAGACTGGCATAGAAACTGACCAATTAGAACCAAATCTGGGTCACTGTGAGGAGCCAATGGCTGCTTAGGAGGTGGAGCTTTTGACGCTGACTAGCATAGAAACTGACCAATTAGAACCAAATTGGCTGGCAGAGGAGGACAGTTGGGGGTGATCAGGCAGGCAGAGACAGTTAAGAGAAATCAGGCCTGCCTAAAAGGGTAGTTAGGGGAGACCAGGCTTGCAGGGGAAGATAGTTGGGGGCAAGATCAGGCCAGCAGGGGAGGGCAGTTGGGGGCGATCAGGCTGGCAGGCAGAAGTGGTTAGGGACAATCAGGCAGGCAGGCAGGCAAGCAGTTAGGAGCCAGCAGTCCCAGATTGTGAGAGGGATGTCCGACTGCCAGATTGGGCCTAAACCGGCAGTCAGACATCCCCCAAGGAGTCCAGAATTGGAGAGGGTGCAGGCTGGCTGAGGGACACCCACCCAGTGCATGAAATTCGTGCACTGGGCCTCTAGTGTTGTATAGAATACCAAAGGTCCTTTTTTCCAGAGTCCTTTTCCTCTCATCTTCTTTAATGTCTATCTTCATATCTTAAATTTAAATAAATGTATCCAGGGAATTATAAATTGATTTACTTTTGCTGCCTTTCTTATAAATATGTCTGATTAGTTAATTTTATGATTATTAAGTATCAATTGCTTCTGACACAGCAACTTTACCTACATCATTCTTGCATTTTTCTTTTGAAGCTCTTCTTTCACAGAAAATCACTTAGAATGTTTGTTCTTCATATGTTGTAAGTCAATAACATGCTAGTAAATTGTGTTCTCTTTTACTTCAACTATAACCTTATTAATTTTAGCACCTTTCAATTTTTACTTTTCTTTCTCTAAATCTAGATAAATTTTTAGGAAATATCAAAACAGTAATTTTCTTTTATTTCCCAATAAAATATGAGACACCAGAGCATGCCATAAAATCCCAGGCAGGAACTCACTGACAGTGGAGAGAAGGCATTGAACGCTTTCTGTAGTCAGTAAGTGATGATGTTCTACCTTATTTTTACCTTGGAGGTGCCTTTGTGCAACAAGAGAACATTGTTGAGAATGTAAAAGCAAAAAGTAAGTTTGATGAAAATAACCACAAGTTGATAGAATTTAAAAAGTAAAAAATAGTTAAAGAAAATTAATGTCAATTGTGGTTTCACAGCCTTGGAAAATAACAGAAAAATGTACTAGGTGACATACTGGGATGATCAAACTATCAGCACTTCTGTAGAGCTGAACATGAAAACCAGAAATTTAAAAGCCTGAAGATGAGGTTCCCATGTCTTCTCAGAGCCTGGTCCCTTACATCGCTGTGCTGCTGGTGCTGCTTTGTATCCAGTACAACAAACAGCCACAACTCCCAACATAATAAAAACACAACCTTTTTTGTGTGTCCAGTTGTCCACTCAAAATGTATTCAGTGGTGGTGATATTCTCCTGACCTTGATGAAACCTCAATAAATTACATACCTTTAATGATAATGTCAGGTAATAACAGTCTTAAAGTCACTGGAAGTTGCAAACAGAGGTTCAATTTGGTAAGTAAAATGCCAAATCCTATGCATGTACTTGTAAACTTGATGTAGTGTGAAATTCTCCTTTCCAGCTGGCTAGAAGCTGTGGAGTCTGTTATGGAACAGGTGGTCAGATTTTTCTTTGCTGCCCCCTTTCCCCTCACAAACTTGAACCCTCCTCTTTGGCTCCTCAGGTTGTCCACTCCTCCCAGTCTGTTGCAGGTAGGGTTTCTCTTCCTCCCCTCCCAAGAGGATTCAAAACAAGTTTTCTGCCAAATGGGGAGCCCCCCCTGGGTTCACTGTTTGCACCTCACTCAGTAGAGGTGGACTATTATGCAAATAGAGTGTGTACCCCTCTCTCTGGCATCAACTATACATCCTCTAATGAGGCTGCTTAACCACAGGGAACATATTTTAAGCTTTTGGACGGCCGCATAGAAGTCACCATCATTAGGCTTGAGGTGAAGGAGGTAGCACCCCACCCCTCCTTTTGGGGAGTACATGTGGGCCCACAACCAGCAACAGCATTCTTTTTTATATCCCTCAAAGGTTTTAACACTATCTAGCTTGTCTAACACACCTATTTGGAGAGTTGTTCTTCATATTCTAACACATTAGAAATTCACATACATTGTGCCTTGACACCTTGATCAAAATATAATTTTTTACCTTCAATTACAAAGCCAAAAACAGAGCTTCTGTCTCTGGAAGCCTGCTCATTGGGTTCAGTCAGTTTACATGGAAGGAGCAGTGTTTGTTAATGGTTATAGACCAGAGTTAGAAAACTCAAGCTGCGATAGCCAGGAACATGGGTGAACAACTCTACGCAGGTGGGAGTGCGGCAGAGTAGCAGAAGGTGCTTATTCAAAGGAACAGGTGCCGCTTGGCCATTGTGAGGAGTGTGGATATCAGCATTTGTAATTTCTCAAGAAAAGTTGAAATTCCAGATTTTTATGTTCATTGTGGGCTTAACATGTTGTTGTACGAACTTTGTTCAGGCTTCATATTAAAAGCTTAGTGGGCCAGAGTCTGATAGAAGACCAGTGGTTTGTGATCTCTGTGATAGGCAGTGCCCTCAATTATGCCCAGCTGTCATTCACGTTCAGGCGTTTGGTGACTAGATGCTCAGGTGAGAGTAAGACAGCTGAGCAACTCAAACTCCTACTGTATCCTGACAACAAAGCTCAGTGTAGAAAGGTGGTAGTCACTTTCTGAATAGTACAGACAATTAAGACACTGCAAGACTGGAGGCGGGTGGGTAAATGTACTTTTGTTGGGAGCTATTTTTTACTTTCCTTGTGTATTTACAAACAGCCAGATGCATAAAAGAAGCAGAACAGGTTTCCTTTCATCACACTAATCCTAGACTAAGCATACCCCTCTTCCTGATTTGCTTTGTTCAAGTATTGGTGGTGATATAAATGTTGAAGGTCATTATCTACCAGGGAGATTAATCCCCAATGGGTAGTTGCATTTGCAACCTAAATTTAAAACACTTTTTTTTAGATGCTTTGAACCAATGAGCTCAAGCTACTGATTCTCAGATGCCATCCCAAGAACTTCAAATGGATATTATATTATGTGCAGAGATAGACCTCCACACTCGATACCTCCCTCACCTGCCCCCCATTCACACACACTTGGGGGAGGGGGGAAACGATGCTTCAAGCAATGCTGCATAAGTTATGGTTACAGGGCACTCAGTTTACTATTCTGTCTACCAGTGTTTATGTTTAACAATAAAAATGTTGCAAATGCAGTAGAGACCTGGTTATAACAAGAACTGCCGATGTAATCAGAATAGTACATTTTTTGACAGAAGTAATCATTTATTTGTAGATGAACTCATCACATCATAATTATCTTGCTATGAAAATTGCATTGAATATCTAATGTTAAAACATTGCCCCAAAACAAATGTTGGTGCAGTCCCTCACTTTCTATTGGTTTGCAATTCAATGGACTCCAAGAAACTTGAGTTTTGCTGTGTTTTGGTTTACTATTAACTGTGTATACAAGAAGAATAGTTCGATAAAAAATGTTAAGTGTGCCATAACCGGTTTGGCTCAGTGGATAGAGCGTCCGTCTGTTGACTGAAGGGTCCCAGGTTCAATTCCGGTCAAGGGCATGTACCTTGGTTGCGGGCAGATCCCCAGTGGGTAGTATGCAGGAGGCAGCTGATCACTGTTTCTAACTCTCTATTCCTCTCACTTCCTCTCTGTAAAAAATCAATAAAATATATTTTTAAAAATGTTAAGTGTATTCCTTACTGTCTATCTAACTTATCATTGCTTAAAATTCAGGATAGTGCCTGGAAGAAAGTGGGGACTCTAAAATGTTTATTAAATAAGGTGAATATATAGTAGCTGAAGTAGAGTACTAATATTATACAGATCCCTTATTTCAGGTAAGGTTGAGGTTAGAGTGTGGGGAAAGTATAACTTGGGGTTGTTGATTACATACTTTGAAAGCTACCTAAGTACCACATACATATACATGCATATCTAATGGAGACATGTGAACATATGTAAAATGATTTATTTGCGTACTTAGCTGTAGAGTTAAAATTTGTTGAGATATATTTAATTACAACATAAATTCAAATTGTTTAAAGCCCAAAGCTTCAGTCTATGCAATCTATATAATCTATATGTTCTAGTTTATGGCACTGAACTTGCAACATTGAGGAAACCACTGCACATCAGAATGACACATACCTAAATCATAAACTAAAAGTTTATATCTCCATTTCTAAAGGTTTTAAATAGGTTTCAATTAAGTAAACAAGCAAACAAACAAAAAACAGCTTGGGTGGCTGCTGCAGAGCAAAAATGGCTGGTTAAAACATTTCATTCTGCCAGGCTGGTGTGGCTCAGTGGTTGAGCATCCACCTATGAACTAGGAAGTCACGGTTTGGGACCATGCCAGGGTTGTGGGCTCAATCCCCAGTAGGAGGCATGCAAGAGGCAGCCAATCAATGATTCTCTCTCATTATTGATGTTTCTATCTCTCTCTGCCTTTCCCTTCCTCTCTGAAATCAATTTTAAAAAGGAAGAAAAAAATATTTCATTTTTACAGTTTCTTCAGATTTGAGATATTGAAGGAAAAGATAGTTTTACTAATGTCAGAAAATGAAAAGAAAGAAACTCTAGCCAAGGCATTGTCACATTACAGACAGATCCAAGCCCTCTTGATTTCTTCCAGTTTTTCCTTCAAACTAAGTAAAGATGCCTTACTTACTTTAAGATGTCCCCCTAGTTTAAGACCTGTTTCATATAAGAGCCAGAATATTTGAGAAAGTCCCAGAAACTCATCTTCATTAGCGGCAGCTTGAAGAAATAAGGAAATGCCCATGATAACATAGTATTTAAAAGTCATGAACAGGAGAGATATTCAACAAAGTCTCCTTAGCAGGCATTCTAGGAAGGAATATAAATATTTGCTAAAATAAAAACACATTTTCCAGAAAGACCTTTTCCACTTCAGGAGGATAACATATGTTTATGGTCAAACATAAGAGCCAAGAATTTTACCAATAGACTTGTCATTAAGGAAATTGGTGTTTTATTGACACCCAAAAAAATATTGTGGATGGGCAATAATTTCTACTGGACTGTGTCCTGAGTTGTGGTCCTCTAATTCATTCATGAAGAAAAACTTCAATATAAATTAGATGTTGACATCTGGTATCTTGTAGGTCCTCATTCAAAGGTAGCATAAATAAGGCAAACATGGCAAGTCTCTGTTCAAAAGAAACAATAACACTCTATGATCTTTATGGAATTCTCCTTCCAAGACTTCAAAGCTTCTGATAAGTAATATGTCATGCACCATTCCATGGGCAGGAGACAGATAAGGCAAAAAATACCATTCTCCTTACTTCACAGGAATAGAATCTGAAAAGATGAAAAGAGAAGTAACTTCAAACCAGGCTTCTCTTCAGTAAAAAAACACCATATAAATCTAACAGGATGCATCCAACCACAACTACTAGTACGTTCTTCATTTAAGCAAAACTATGTGATTTCTTATTTACTTTGATAATTTTGGCAAAATCAAATTGTTTCCTGGAATTTCCATTTTTCTTATAGCTTCCTTCTCCAATTCAGCCTCCAGACTGTCTACCAGGGTCTCTAAAACCCTGGTTCTTTTATTATCTCAATTAAAATCTTTAGTGGATTCACATGGTCTGCACTATATTAACTAAAGAATCCTCTGGGTTGGATTCTTCAATGTATTACACTCTTCATTCATTCATTAATGCATTTATTCAACACATTTCTTCCTACCACATTCCCTACACTCTGACCATACTAAGACTAGAGGCGCAGTGCATGAAAATTCATGCACTAGAGGAGGGGGTTCCCTCAGCCCAGCCTGCCCCCTCTCACAGTCCAGGATCCCTCAGGGGCAGGAGGTGACACAGCGATAAGGGGAAGGCAACGGCCCCATAACACCTTTGCTGCTACCATTGCCAGAAGTGCAAGCCTTGGCTGGCCCTGGTTATCTGCGCCTTGGGCTGGCCCTGGGCAGCTGGGCAGGTGCCATCGGTGGCTTGCCTGTGCCTCAGTCCAGCCCTGGGCAGCTGGGAAACCACCATCCAAGGCTTGCCTGCGCATTGGCTGGCCCTGCTAGCCTGAGCCTCAGTCAGTGGGGAGTGCAGGAGGACCCAAAGCCCCCAGCAGGGCTGATGGGACTGGGCGCCGCCATCTTGTGGCTGTGGGTGCCACCATCTTGTAAGGGCGTGATGGTCAATTAGCATATTCCCTCTTTATTATATAGGATGTTCAATATCACTTGCACAACTTGATAGATTTTCATATTTTCTTATTTTGTTTCTCCTACTGGAACTGCTTTTACTCTTGTTCATCTGACAAAAGGGAATTCTAATTCAGCCCTAGCTGGTTTGGTTCAGTGGATAGAGCATCAGCCTGCAGACTGAAGGGTCTCAGGTTCGATTCCAGTCAAGGGCACATGCCTGGGTTGTGGGCTTGATCCCCAGTAGGGGGCGTACAGGAGGCAGCCAATCAATTATTCTCTCTCTCCCTCTCCCTTCCTCTCTGAAATCAATAAAAATATTTTTTTAAAAGGAAAAAGAAAATTCTAATTCATATCAAGATGAAATTCACATATTTTGTCCTTTGTGATTCAATTCTTGAATCACCTAACAAAACAAATCATTTCTTCCTCTGTGTTTTTACAACAACTTATTCATATCATCAGTACAGTACTTACTGCACTAGAATTAGTTAAAGATTTTTTTTCTTTTACTGGATGTCAGGGACCATCATTTACTCATGTCTGTTAACTTATGTGCCCAGAATGTTACTTGGAAACTCAATGAACATTTTTTAAATGGAAATAAATCAGTTACAGATACTTTAAAAACCCACTATTGTTTCAACATTAAGATTTTTGAAGTCACTAGTGTACTAGAAGGTGTGAGCATTCACAGCCTGTAAAGAAAAGAGGTCTCAACTTGAATTTGCTTATAATTACAAGAGAAGGGAAGACAAGTAGATATCACTAATGCAATTCTACATCCAATGTAGTAGTTATGTTGAAACCTGATTCAAATAAAGGCCCCTTTCTTACTATTATTCCCTGTTGTCCATTAAAAAAATTTTTCATACATAAAGAGAAGGATGACAGTCAACAGGGGTGGGAATGGAGGTTGGGGCCCTGGAGGGTGGATTGATTGAACCAAAAAGAAAAAAATTAGAGAAAAAAACACATGAACATGGACAACAGTATGGTGGTTTCTGGTGGGGAGGCCAAGAGGAGGCCGTGGAGGAGAGTATAGGGGGGATAAATGCTGCTGAACAGAGACTTGACTTGGGGTGGTAAATATGCAATACAGTGTACAGATGACATGTTGTAGAATTGTTCACCTGTATAATTTTGTTAACCAGTGTCACTCCAATAAATTCAATTTAAAAAAAAGAAAAAAAGAAATATTTTATATTCTTCTGAGGATATCATCATTCTTTCTAAATTATTAATCTCTTTGTACCAAATGAAATATCTACCAAGTTTTAGCATTTATATTGAGGCTCTCTGCTCTAAATAATGCTGGCACACAATTATCAATATAGACATTATGACTTATCTATGTGCTTCTTATTGATGAATTTATAGTTAGGCAGGATTAACAATCTTTAGTATGTAATTGATCCGAGACACTGAGATGTTTGTAAGAGTACCAAACTACAATTCAAATAATTTTGAATTTCTGAATGAATCTTAATGATTAGACCCCTAAATATTATTCATCCAATTAGAGAGGAAAGGATGGTTATATGCTTTGAGAGTGGATTTTACTTTGAACCAGATTTAACTCTTTCAAACAATTTTTTAGTGGTGAATAGAACAAATAAATTTGTAAGCTAGTTGACTCCCACTGACTGTCCTATGGAATTCCATCTACCATTATGCTGGTCCATATGCAAATATTGTATATAGTATGTAGTCCAAAATGAAGTAAATGGATTAATGTGACCTTCCCTTGAGATGCATATGGGACAATTGATAGAATTAATTGACCTTTCAAACTCTATTGAGTGACATAAGTTACTGAGCATCTCTGACTTTAATGCTGAACTTTATTTGTCAACATGCCAATGATATAACCATATTTGAATCCAGAGAATGCCAGGTCATCTCTGTAAGAAAGCACACGATATACTGTACTAGGATACAAGGAGGATTGGCTCACTTATCTTTATATATAAACAATAGAATTTCCTTAGAAAAATAGGATGCAATGCGAGTGATGTGCTCTGTTATGTAATGAATGCTTAATCATGGAAACCATAAAAGTTTCACTCTATTGGAACATGTTAAGTTTCAAAGTCAAGGAAGGAAGAATAAAATGGTATATAAGGCTGTGCAGTTACATTTTAGACGCAGCATAGAAAAAGAAGTACATCTCAAAAGAGAACTCAAAGAAAGTGGTGATTTCTTAGTCTTTCCATGTTTCCAGAAGAACTTAACAAAAATTTGTTCTACACATAACAAAATTCACTGAGATCAAGAGGGTGAAATGAAGCACCTGAGGGGAAGGCATTCCCAATCTGCTTAGTAAATCCGCTATTTTTGCAAGTCTACTGGGATCTCCAGAGCATGTGTAGCCCATCCTAGATTTAGTAAACACAGAATGATAGAATCTGTCTTGTATATACTTACATTTGCACTACCTTTGAAGAAAACACAATTTTTTTCAGAGTCCCACTCATGCACTTACCTCTTTTGACTCATTTAAGACAGGTTTGTATTAGCAGGAAAAAAGTTCATTCTTAGTAAGTACAATCACTTATTCTTAAAATAAGTTCACTACTCAAGTAATCCTATGGGCAAAAGAGGACACATAATTGCCTGAAAGAAAAAATGTTTTGCATAACTTATTACACTAAGGAAGTAGTATGTGTAAAATGTATGAGCAACACAAAGTGATGCATTTAGAGTCAGAGCATAATACCTTTTGTATCTTATAAATTTCCTATTCAACAGAACAAGCATGAACTTATTTTTTAGTTCTTCCATGTTTGTAGTGGTTTTGAAAAATGAGTTTGCCTACCTCAGTAATGGTCACAATTATTTGCAAGGTTTTACTTCTGTCATATCTCTCACAGTTGCTAAAATTTACTTCCTTCTATGAAAAATTATTTTGGTACAATTTGCATATATCCCAACATTTATTGACATTTTGTTATCATTAAATGACTACAACAAATGGAAAATAAGAAAGAAGAAGCATTCCATTTCTTACACAGTCACTCAGAAGACTTTAACTTGAATTTTTTGCTCCATCAACAGAACAATAGCATTTCTTAGGCTTGAAAAACAAAAAAATATTTAGAACTGCAGCAAAAGAGTTTCAAAGTCACAGATTTTCTAAAAAATATATTATTAATTATATATTCTATCTCAGACTCCATGCTGATTTTCTCTTTGACAAACTACAGGTAAATACTTATTGGGTCAATATTTTATATAAGAAATTGTAGATTTGGAGCAAGGTTATTCTACTATGGACCAGTGTTACAAACTTGGTTAAATCTTGTCCTTGCCTAAGCCTATTTGTGACAATGTCTTCTATAATGGCACACATTTGTTGACTTTTATTCAACCTTTTCCTCTAAGCAAAAAATTAATGATCAATATTGGCTGAGTTATTTCACCTACTGGGAGAATTATATCTGTTCTGAGAAAATAAGGATTGAAAGAAATGGCATATTAACTCTTCACATAATTCTAAAGAACATAAAAGTTTCTGTGTTCTTATTTTACCCATTTTATTTCTACATATTTTGTTGATTTAGTTGGCCACCACAACTATGTCTGATATTCAGAATAGAATGTTCATTCTATATTACATGCTTAGGACATGCCTATGTCACTGACTATGAGGACTCAAGGAAAAATTGGTTCAGCTTGCTAACCATTATCAGAAAAGGTTGCTTAGAGTTATTTACTTTAAAGCCAAAATTATTTGGATCAATTATCTTTCAAAATGTAATGGATCATATCAACACCATATAACAAGATAATTTAGACTTAAGAATATATTCATAACTATTTCATCCTGACAGATTCAAGAAAGAAATTGTTTTCTTATAACTAGAAATGAAGTCCTGTTGGTGTGGCTCAGTTGGTTGACGGTCATCTTATGCACCAGGAGGCTGCTGGATCAATTCCCTATCGGGGTATCTGCCCAATCTGTGGGATGTTTCTCTCTCTCTCTCTCTCTCTCTCTCTCTCTCTCTCTCTCTCTCTCTCTCCTTATCACTAAAATCAATAAAAACATATTTAAAAAAAAACTACAAGTGTATTTGCTGAGTCTTTTTTTCTATAGCCATAGGGGGATAACTTATGCTTTGAAAATGTTCCAGTCTAAATGATCTTAGTCATACTTTTGATGAAGAACTTTGGAAACCTAATAATACATGTGTTCATATGCTGAAATAGACTCAGAAATTGTTTCTTAAGTAAACTCATGGACCTGACTACACTGTTAGCCCAGCTTGATGTGGTAATTGGTTGGACTTCTATTCAAGAAGTGTTGATTCTTTATCTTATTTTCACAAGAGGGTGTCAATCTTCCTATTCATTTAGTTGATATTTAAAATGAAGAATATGTCCTTAATTACTAAGAAGGAATTGTTTATTGTCAGAGGATATACTTTCAAACTGCTTGCCAGCTAAGTTCTATCAGAAGGCTTTTGAACGGAATTTCATTTCTGGAGATTGTTTCAGAAAAAAAATAAAATGCATGTTTCTCTCTAAACATCCTCATTTTTTTAAATTTTCACCCAAAGATATACTCATTGATTCAAGATAGAGGAGAGAGGTGGGGTGAGGGGGGTGTGTGGAGAGAACATCAGTGTGCAAAAGAACATTGATTGGCTGCCTTTTGTACATGCCCCAACTGGAGATAGAACCCACAACCTAGGTATGTGCCTTGACTGAGAACCAAACCCACAACCTTTTGTTATATGAAGTGATGCTCCAACCAACTGAGCCAAACTGGCCAGGACTAAATACCCTTACTTTTAACCCTCAAATCATGCTATAACATCAACAAGCTGCATATTTAGACCATATTTGCACCTGGCAAGATATTTTCTTTGTTGTACTTTGACATTATTCCTTTTGCTTGCATTATGGATGCCCTAAAAAATCTTCTTTGAAATGGACTACTATAGTTATGTAATAATGGCATAAGATGCCATTCACGACGAAACTCAGACTCCCCTATTCAAAGACTCACTCAATACCCAGACTTTGTATTTGAACTTACAAGCAATGTGTTTTCTCCTTAAGTGATAATACGATTCCTGTAAACTGATCACAGCTCCTTTTGCTTCAACTACCAAAAAGTTAATGAGTTAAATTTATTAATTAAAAGTTGTGACTATTAAAATCTTTATAGTATGAATTTCTTAATTCTATTTTTTTTCTTCTTCTGTATTTTTAGGGCCTTAACATTTTAATTTATGCATGTATTTCTGGGTTTTGTGTGCATTACTGACATTCCAAAGCATTTTATTGAGCAAGATAAATCCTATCTAAAGAGAAAGAAAAATAAACAGAGAGAAAAATAAACAGATGTCTCACTATATTGTCAAAGATAATGAAAAAATATGAAGGAGATAGGTGAGATAAAATGGTGATGTAAAAAATCAGTAGAGCACTAAAGGTGACTAAAATATAGGTAGTAATTAGTTAAATTAGAAGTGAAGAATATTGAGAAAAACATATAGTAAGATTGAAGGAGACTCTGACAAAAAGATGAAAAGAAATACAGATCAGAATGTAGTAAATGAGAAGACTATAAACCAAAAGGTAGACGTCTGCAGGCAGGACAAGAATAAATTGAGTTCAGTACTTTGGCAAACACAGCAGCAACAAAATCATTCAAGCAATGTGCCTGCTAAGCAATCACACTGCTACTGTGCATTATGGATGCAGTCATCAAGGGAAACCAAAACCGGGTCAGGTCATCCTTCATGTCATCCGGTACATAGGTTGATTTTAATGGATGTTATATTCACAACAGTTCTTAACACATCACCAAACATTTAAAATGTAGTTGATACAAAGTTACTCTTACTTAATATTTTCAAATCCAGGGACTCACTTAGTTAAGCAATAAATTCAAATCTAATGAACATAGTTTCCCTCTTGGAATGCTTTGAAAAGTGACCCCCAGCAGAATTCAAAAGAATGAGGCAGGGTTGCCAGACGAGACCTTGGAGGGAAGGAAAGGATGGTGATGAGCCCTTCCTGAGGCTGATTGAGATAACCAGTGCTTCTCTATCATGTGCTCTCCCCAAATAATGCATTTGCATTTCCCTTTCCCTCTCAATAGCTAACTTCTGTCAAGCCTTTCAGTCAGATACCGAACTGCTAGAGCAGTGGTTGTAGAGTGTGGCCTCCAGACCAACAGTAGTAGTGTCACCTGAGAACATGTCACACCTGAAAATTCTGGAGTTCTAGCCCAGACTTACTGAATCTGAAATTCTGGGAGTGAAGCTCTTGCAATCTGTGTTACAGCAGTCCTTCTAGGTATCCGTAGCACATGATGAAGTCTTAAAACTACTGGACTAGAAGAACATCCTATATAATAAAAGCCTAATATGCTAAGTATCCAGTCATCTGTTCATCTGTTCAACCAATCAAAGCATAATATGCTAATGATATTCTAAGGCTGCTCAACCGCTCACAATGACATGCACTGACCACCAGGGGACAGACGCTCTGACTGGTAGGTTAGCTTGCTGCTGGGGTCTGCCCAATCAGGACTGAGTGAAACAGGCCACACACACCCTGGAGCCCTCCCCATTTGGCCAACCTCTAGTGTCCCTCCCTGGCCCCAATTATGCACTGGTGGGGTCCCTTGGCCTAGCCTGCACCCTCTCACAATCCAGGACCCCTGAGAGGATGTCAGAGAGTCAGTTTCAGCCTGATCCCACAGACCCGACCGAGGGACCCCCCACTGGTGCATGAATCCATGCACAGGCCTCTAGTATAGATATAAGGAGCAAAGTCTGCTCATTCAGAATGTATTACAGATGAGATGATAATAACAGCAGAGGTAGAAAAAGAGAAGGCAAAACTGAAGAAAAATAAAATATGCAAGTGATATCTTTCCATTTCCTCATAACGGAGATTCAAATGGATGTTTGAGTCTTCATATTTTAAATATGCTTTTTAATTTACTATTTGTACATTTGTGTCTATGCTGTTTTTTCATTCTTGGTTTGTACTAAAAAGAACTAGTCTGACAGTGACTTTACTGAGCAAAACTGGCACAAGGATTTCACATTCTCTAAACTCCCTAACTCATTATCCTGAGCCAGAGAGCACAACTCACCCTCAGTTCCTCGTTATTCTGCAAATGATCAAGTTTCCTCTTAGTTTTAGGTCCTTACAAGCATCAGCATCACCGGTGCAAGTCGGTCACACCCGAGGGGAGACTCCACAGCTGTTTAAACAGTACACAGCCCATAACAACACGCCAGCGTAGGGCAGGAAGCAAAGAAGGATTCTATTTCTAATTGAACCTCTGATGGGAATATAAAAAGGTGGTATTTGATTTCTTGAACTAGAAATCATCTGCTTATCATAAACTTTTCAGTGGCAGGCTTTCTCTCTCGCTCCAAAAACATCCTCACCCCCGCAATTACTCCCTAATTATGGTCTTTCAATAACTAGATCTGGTGCTTTTTTTGAAAGCAGGTACCTTTATCATTGAATTTCTTCACATAGTTAAAGGGAGGAAATTAAAAGCTGCTCTGTTATCACTAGAAATTATTTAGAGAAAAATAATGAAACTGATCCTAAAAATAAAGACTTAAATATTGATTTTGGCCTGAATTGGAGAAGGTTAATGGTAGATTGACCACATATTTCCCATATTTCAAATCTGGGAAACTTTACAGAGAAGAGGGAAGTGGTGGCTCTTACAGATTTTGCCAAGAGCACAGAACTAGGCTGGGCCTGTTTCAGGCAAATGGAGTACCCTTACCCTATGACTTAGAGGTTTAGCAGCTGACTTCAAACATATGAAAATTTTAATGTGAAAAATATTCAAAATGTACTCATCTTATTTATGGAAGATTGAATAAGAATAAAACAAGAACAGATTTTTTTTGTTCTTGTTGTTTATTATATAGTTAACCCAGTGATAATAGGGTCCTCAATTTGTTTATTGGGGACCCCACTATCACTGGGCTAATTCTTGGACAAATTTACATAATTTAAAATTTTCATTATTTCTTACAGGTGACAAGAGCATCTTGATTTTCAGAATATTAATTGTAAAAGTAAATACTGTGTGATGTGTAGAGTTGCCAACAATGGGGACTCACCACCTCTGCCCATAACTATCCTGAAATATAATAGGAGCTCAATTAGCTTTGTGGAGTGTATTAACGTTATGCAATTACAACATCTGAAAACAGAAGATGAAGATGGTCTTTTCAGATTCCTTCCTAAATCTACAGAGCTCAGGATATCTTTCCTATTATTTGGAGGCCTCCCCTATATAACTGTTCTTCAACTTGTCTGTATACTCTTGAGGGATGGATCATGGAAAGCCATTAAGAAAGTACAGGAGGGGCAGTTTCACATTGTTTTCTTGGTATTCTGTTTATAATATATCCTTAGACACTGTTCTCTGTAGACCTTCCTTTTAAAGACTTGGGATCTCCACACACTGCAAAAGCCATCCATTTATCAGATGAAGAAAATTTAATGATGAGGTTTGATATTATCTGTATCTTGGCTTTCAGGAGCAAGAAATACTACCACATATTAGGAAGGAGGGAAGGGAAGGAGGGAGGAATAGAGGAAGGGAGAAAAACAGAGAAGAACTGATATATGGTAGGGAAAATTTTCCAAAACAAAACTTCCCCAAAATATTTTAGAGGTTTTTTGAGAAGTACTGAAATTAATCAAATTATGTTATATTTTCATATTCCATCCCGATCTCTTGATGTAAGAGAATAATTTTAGAATTATGAAGGATGTAATAGATACCTCCATAAATGAGAAATATCCAGGTTTAGTAATAAATTCTACATCTATAAAAACATTAAGACAATATAATTGATCAAGTCAGTGACTTCAGATTTTAAAAAAAATCTTTTTATTAGCATCAAGAAGTCAAACAAATTTTTTTAGTCAATTGACTACCATTGGATAGACACATTCTAAGGATCTTCACCCTATAGAATGTTGCACTACTCTTAAATATACACTTTTCTCATCATAACATTGCATTCAATTCATGACTAATGCCAAATAGGTGCTACAGAGAAGTGATGCCCATACAGAGTTCCTCATGGGGAGAAGTCAGTTCTGTCTAAAATCTTCTTGGGCAGCTTCACAAAGTTGAGCTTTGCTAAATGGGTACTTTCTATAGAGATAAGGACAGAAAAGTGGCAAGTCATGGAGTAAACCAATTTTCCTAAAATAGAGATCTAATAGGGGCTAGTGGTAAGAGAGAAGACCAAATATGCTATTGAGGTAAGATTTCCAACAGAGGGGTTTTGACTTTATTTTGTGGGATAAGGAAACCACTGGAGGTTTGTGGAAAGGGTTTTCAGAACCTATGAGAATTAATCTGGTAGCAATAATCCTGGAAACAGGTAAACTAGTATGGACTTTATTGAAGTCATCAGAGAGTGAAGTTAATGAGGATTTTAATTAGGGTAATGATGGTAGTAATGGGGGAGAGGATAAATGAAAAAAAGAGTGTAGAAAAGTAATTTAAATTATATTATTGCTGAGTGAATATGAGGACTAATAAGATAAAACAATTAAAAATTATAAAGTATGAGTCTCCATGACTGGGACTATTGAGGTACTACTGAGGAAAACAAGCAAGTTTGATGACAGTGCACATGGTGAAGCATGGAAATGGCACATGAGAGAAAATAATTTGATCTGTGGCATAGTATACTTAATGTTAAGTGTGTGCCACAAATCCATAGGAAATCCTAGCAAACATGCCAAGTAAACAGTTGATGATATAAGCTGGTAAAGATGTGATGTTTGGAGCTGAGGAAATGTATCAGGTCTTTGATACACAGATTTTTTTACATATGCAGCCAGTATATATTAAGAACCAAATGAGTCACCAAGAGAAATTTGGAGGAGAAGAAGAAAAAGGATCCAATAAAGGAGGCAGAGAAGAAAGAGAACTGTGAATCCACTCAGGAAAATAGAGCATGCTAGATATTTCTGAAATGGAAGGGGATTTAATACAGGAAACTGGCTAATATGTATTAGGCAGCTATAAGAAAATGAAAGGGATGTTAAGGTTACACATACATTAATAATTACAAGAAGCAACTACTGTCCTTAAGGCAGGGGAAACAAATGAGAAGAGGCAGTAAAGCTGGAAGAGGGCTCAATAGAGCTGGTGTTTGGTCCTTCGAAGAAAGCACCTTGAAGCTGGTTCCCAGACCTCTAGTCTGGCAGGTGCCAGGAATTCAGTGCGGGGGACATAGCTCAACAGATGCCCAGAAGAGCATGTCCCAGTGTGTGAGGGAACACGGGGATATCTCTTAACTCCAGCCTTTTAAGGAAGCACATCTGGTTACCAAAAGGTATTGGAGATGGTAAAAGAAGCTGGAGGCCAATGGCCCTTGCTGAACCAATGCTGCCAGCAACTGGAAAATCAGAAAGGAAAAATCCTTTCTCCTTTCTTACTTTCCAACCTCTCTCTCTAGGGCCCTCTACTGGCAGAGCCTAACAGGTAGCCAGATTAAAAGGGGATCTGGGGAAAGTTAGAGAGTAGAACCATGCCAACTCTCAACAAAGCAGAGTAGAAAAAGGTATAGGGAATTGAGAAATAATAGGCAAATAATTAGCAAATATAGAGAGGAACATGTTATCAAAACCAAAGGAAAAATGAAGTTTCAACAAGAAAAGGGATGAAAACTCCAACAAATGCTGGAAGTAGGTCAAATACAATAAACTGGGCAAAGACCTTTGACTTTGGTGATTAAGTTAAATGAAATTATCTTAAGTGGGTGAGTGTTAGAGCAAATTTTCATTAAAAAAAAATGTTGACTGCTCTTAATGTTAACATAGCCTGTTACATCAAATTTCCAATTACTTTGAGATCTTCAAAAATAGTAAATAAAACTTTTATTATATCTACTGGAGGGCTGGTGCACAAAATTTGTGCATGGGTAAGGCCCCTAGGCCTGGCCAGCCATCAGGGCTAATCTGGGGGGTGACTGGTGGGGCAACTGGTGGCCCCACTAGCACCTGCCTTGGCCGGCCTGGAGCCACCTGTTCGCCAGCCCCGGTCCCTGCCACCACCGGAGGTCACCTTCCTCTGCGGGGTGACCAGCGGGGCAATTGGGACCTCCCTCTGGCACCCGCCTTGGAGGTGACTGGCGGGGCAATCAGGGGGCAGTACCACCCGCTCAATGGCTGGCCCACCGCTGCCCACTCACCAGCCAGCCCCAGTTCCCCGCCACTGCTGCAGGTCGCCTACCTCTGTGGGGTGACTGGTGAGGTGATCAGTGGGCCCCCCACTGGCACCTGCCTTAGCTGGTCTGGGGCCTGCAGGCTGGGGGCAGCTCCTGCATTGAGCGTTTGCCCCCAGATGGTCAGTGCGTGTCATAGCGACCCATTATTCCACCTGTCGCACTACCATTCAGTCAATTTGCATATTAGGCTTTTATTATATAGGACTATAGGCCCAGCATGTGATATTGCACAGCACTGCCCACCTGTGAGTGCCCCATCCACCCACCCACCACCACGGTCACAGACATGCCCGCCTCTCTGTGCCCACCTTCCTGCTGCCCCGCCAGCCTGCCTCCCGCTCCACTGTGTTTGCCCCACCCACCTGCTGGCCACGCTCACAGCCGCACTCACCTTGCCGTGCCCACCTGCCTGCCGCCCACTGCCCCTCCCACAGCCCACCAGCCTAGCTGTGATCAGAGACTGTGGGCTGTGGGGGAAGGCCTGAGAGGTGCTCTATGCACCTCAGGGTGACCGGTCATTTGATCGTCTTGGTCATGACACCTCTTGGCCTTTTATTATTATGATAGGGGATGATAAATAATATTCAAAAATATCTGTAACAAAAGCAAAAGTGATGTATATTTTCAAATGAAAGCATTAGCAGTGAAGTATTAATTTTTAAATTATTTTACCAAAATATCTGCTTAGTCCAAGAAATACCTTTGCAAAATATATTAGTCTCTACTTTTTTTTATTGTCACATACATTTTTAAAATTTTTGTTGAATTACTTCTGAGTGATTGCAATGATAGGAGTAGCCCATGTAGGAACCAATGATTTAACATTGTGTTGGGACACCACTGGCACTGCCTTAGAGTCTCAGCATGAGAGAGTGGCACAAAGAAAATGTTCTCCCTCCCTCCTGCAGAGAACAGAATTCCATCACCCCATCTTCTCTGCTCTTTTCCTCCTCCCCCCACAGAGCTGAAAAAATCTGCCTAGAATGTACATTCCACTGTCCTCTGAGGTATTATAGTAATATTAATAAATTCCTTACATGACACTTGGAGAAATGCCAGTGACAGATAATAAAAACCTAGGTGTCTCTTAGGTCTGAAATGGGTTGAAAACTTTTTCCATGTTTAAAAGAAAGAAAAGCTAAATTTTAGTGTAATGATCTTCATAAGAAGTATTAGGCAACCAGTTTATGCTAACTACTGTGGGTACTGCTGTATTTCTTTGCACCACAGAGCGCAGACCTAGCCCCATGTTTGTTAGCGGAGTAGGAGATCAGAGGTTAATAATCTTGAAAAGGAAAGAGAAGGTTGAATGAAAATCAAACATGATGATAATAAAGCCTCTTCTTCGGCTTGATTTTCTCCCTTTTCCCTCCCAGGCAACAACTTACATATTCAAGGACATTCTTTCGAGGCTCTGAAGTGTTCTTTTCTGAACCTGTGTTTCAGAATGCCCTGCACTTCTTCATTTCTCCTGCCAGTGTTCATTAAGAGAGCTATACAAAATTGTGTCTTACAGGCACACACACCAGTTTAAAGACATTACTAGACAAATTGCTATTTGACAGAGATATGACAGACACTTCTGGCAAGCAAACTTGTGTCCAAGTTAACCCATGTTGACCTCAGAAGTCATTTTATAATATAAAAGGTACACATTCATATAGAATACAGTTTATTACTATCTAATATTGCCGCACTGTACCATCTCTGACTAAATATTAAACCATATAAACCAGGTTCCATTATTACCCAAAGAGGACCTTGTCCAAGGTCATAGAGCTCTAGGAAGGACTTCGAGAAAGCTCTAATGTCCAACCTCTTTCCATTGAGAAAATGCCTGTCTACACTTTAACCAAAACAGAACTGATATGTCTGGTCTATTCTCAGCTCTGTGTGTATGGTGAAGGGCATCACTGACTCACTTGATTAGAAAAATGTGCCCTTGAATTCATTCTTTGGAATTATTCTGCCAACAGCTTAAAGAATACAGTCCAGCAAACTTCAGTGGAAAGTCCTCAAGAAGATCTGTGTTGAGCTGTGATGGGAGAGATGACCACTGCTCAATGCCTAGGAGATAAGAACCTCTAATATTTTTAAAGGAGAAGTAAGTTTACCATAGAATACAAGAATCTGGGGTCAAGGGCATGAAGACTCAATGCTGCATGGCTTTAGGTCATTTCTTTCATAGTCATCAGGGAGTCCCCACCAGCTAACACAGTGCATGGCCATAGAGGTCACCCAAATTGTTGAACTATTGAGCTAAAAGTATGCATGCCTTGTAATTTTAAAAACTGGTTGCGAGATTCAAAGGTAAGAAACCAAGACTTAAGAGAATAAAACATCTTCCTGAAAGTTGTTCCTCAGGAAACTATATTCCCAACGTATGCAGGTGATTTTGGGAGAAGGATTTTGATCATGAGATTTTTTTTTTTTTCTGAGCTAGTCAACGACCAGGGAAATCACACTAGTTTGTTTAATCTCAAAACAAACAAAGGCCTGGTTGAAAGTACATTACATCAATGACTTCCACTCTCTCAAAATCCGAAAGATCTATATGGACAGATATATTTTTATGGATATATTTGGACCCCATAATAAACAGCTGTTTCTCCTGTGATCAAAAGAAAATATTTTGTTTTGAAAATATATTTTATTTTTAAGTTTCCTCTGGGATTTATTAGATGGAAAAAGTAAGGGATGGGGAAAAGAAATCTGAGTGTTTTTAAGGAATAAAAATATTTTGGCAATATCCTCCCACATCTAACATACCTGAAATTAGAATTGCTCTCAGAGGGCCCAGATCTATCCACTGCAGCCAAAACTCTGATCCTCAGCCAATTGTATGCACACTACGCTGAGATCCAAAGTGTGTCCTGCATTCCACAAGTACTGCACCGGCTCTTGCAGCAGCCTGTCTCCATCAGAGCAAATCGCAACAGCTGGAGTCCAGGCACATATGTCAGAATGTGCAAAGTCTGGAAAAGAATATATTTGAAGGTATGTTAACCAAAATGGCTGAAATACAGCATAGAAGCATACACTTTTAGAGCTATAAGAAACAAACTTCAAAATAGAGCCGTGCAAATTGTCCATGAGTATGTACATACACTAATCTTTGACTATTGATTGACTATCCTATATAATAAAAGGCTAATATGCTAAGTGTCCAGTCATCCATTCAACCAATCAAAGCGTAATATGCTAATGATATGCTAAGGCCACTCAACCACTCCCTATGACATGCACTGACCACCAGGAGGAAAATGCTTCAACCGGTAGATTAGCTTGCTGCTGGGGTCCGGCTGATCAGGACTGAGAGAGAAGGGTCGGGCATACCCTGGAGTCCTCCCAAGGTCCCTCCTCAGCTGGCCAATCTCCTGTGTTCCTCCCTGGAACCAATCATGCACCTGTGGGACCCCTCAGCCTGTCCTGCACCCCCTTGTAATCTGGGACCCCCTCGGGGGATGTTGAAGAGCCAGTTTTGGCCTGCAGACCAGTCTGAGGGACCCCACTGGCACACAAATTTGTGCACCGGGCCTCTAGTAAAATATAATTTCATATACATTAAACATATTAGATGTTATACATTACACATATTACGTACACATTATAGAGAAAGAGTTACATCATCATCTTTTAAATGTATGTAGGTACACTTGTGTTTAATATAATACAAACTCATTTTTAAGTGTTACTGTATATAGAGTTACTTTCATATTATTACACATCTTCCTAACCATTAGATATTAAAAGAGTAAAAAAAATTGTAAAAGATGTGAAAAGTTTTCATCTGTTTTTTTGCATGGACACATAGAGACGCATAGAGAATTGAAACCACAGGGTAAACCTCTATCTCAAAATCTCAAGAGACAGACCAATTTAGAAAAACACAGCTGAGATCAACTTAGCTAGAGAAGAAGCCATTGGACCCATAAACTGATTAGAAACTTACATGGTAATTTGATGAATTGCTTGAAGTAGAGTGTTGACTAGCATGAGTATGAGAAAATCCTAGAGATGGCAGTCCTGGTAGGAATAGGCTCATACTTCCTTAGTTTGGATTCCAGAAACTCTACCATGTTCTTATTTTTAACTGAGTGAGGGTAAACGTAACCAGAGGGAAATAAACCCAGTGTGTTCTCCATAACAAGGGCTTACTCTCAAGTGAAAAAGACTTTATCAGAACCTGATCTCACATAAGCCTAAGGACGATTACCCAACTCCAGTCCTCGCTAGCTTTCCTGACTCCCACAAAAGGAGAAAAACAAGAGACCCTTGTGAAGGTCACAGCTCAGGACCACAGCCCTGCTAACTGACTGCGATTCCATCATAAGTTTACAGAACACCACCTTTATATTCCCCAACTCCTTATCGCCACATCAACAGGGCTCTAATACAATAATAGTGGATTACCCTTTTAAGATCTACAAGGCTCAAACTCTATTTAAGACAGAGTTCTTAGAGAAACCAACAACAGCAGGGGACACAAAAAAAAGACATTAAATTGAAGCTTCTGTAGCCATAAGAAACACCAGGACATCTTATATTCAAACTACAGAAAATCAAAGAGAAATGAAAACTCTTAAAGAAAGCTAATGTGAAAAAAATCAGCTTATTAGTACATATATAGGAGAAAAGATAAGTATCACAGAGGATTTTTCTTTAGAAAACAAAAAAAAACACATGCAAGCAAGAAGAGAGTTAAATCAGGATCCTGGACACAATTTCTATGTGTGTATGCACGCCTGTGTGCACACAGTGGGGAGAGGGTACGCTTATCACAAACACAGCAGCAATAAATTCTCAGACACCAGAAGGGTGAACAATAAATAAACTCAATTCTGACACTATCTATTTAAGGATAACATCAGATTCCACAGGTTAAGGATTTAATTCTACAAGATTTCAGACACTCAGGTTACCTGGTGGGCTTCTGAAGGACTAGCTATAAATCAGATGTTCCCATAAGTTGCTAGAATGGTTCACAGAATTCAGAGTAACATGTCATTTACTAGGTCACCAGTTTATTATCCTATATAATAAAAGGCTAATATGCAAATAGACCGAACAGCAGAACAACCAAACAACCGAACAACCAGTCGCTATGACATGTGCTGACCACCAGGGGGAATGCGCAGAACATGGCGGGCATTAGCTGCAGTGAGATGGTGGAGCAGGTGAGTGGGGGCTCCAGACCAAGGTGGGTGCCAGTGACTGTCATTGAGGCAAGCCTCTGGTGGTTACTGAAAATTCTTTGTTCCTGCGCACCACGGTCCCGCCTGGCTCTCGCACCCAATGCTGGTGCTGGAGCTGCTACTCACACCCACTGCCAGCACTGGCCCCACTCGCATCTACTGCTGATGCTTGGCACCGGTCCCAATCACTCAGCACCATCAGAGGGCATGAGCAGGGGCTGCTGGTCTTGATTGCCCCTGAGGGTTTCTCCACCTCCCCCTGCTCCTGAGGGGTAATTGGGGCAGCAGCTGCCACTTGCACCCACTGATAGTGCCAGCCCCGCTCGCACCCGCTACTGGTGCTGGCCCCAATTGCTCCTCGCCGTCAGCAGGTGGGAGTGGCAGTGGCGGGGGTGGGGGGCAGGGGTGCAGATGATGAGCCTAGACCCACCCTTGTGCCTACTACAGCCTCTTGGCCCACAGTTCCTTTCAAGGTGCACAAATTCGTGCACTGGGCCCCTAGTAAAAGGATATAACTCAAGAACATCCAGATGCTAGAGCTGCATAGGACAAAGGATGTGGGAATGAGGCAGGTTAGTAGGAAGTTGGAAAAATTTTTGGCAAGTGGAATGGGGAAACTAAACCAGATAGTTGAACAAACTTGCTGAGCAATTTATGGCTAGATAATAAATCACAGGGCCTTATCTTATACATTCCATACTGTGTAGACCTACCTCCTTGGTCCTGGTCCCTCTTTGGTGACATTCTTTGAAGGTGAAACTGACCAGAGAATGACTTATATACTCACTTTGATGTATCAGCATATTAAAGGACACGCCTGAAAAGATGATGAATATTCTATTGAGATCCTCCCGAGTGCAAGCTCTCCCCTTCTTTCCCCAGGCACATATCTTCACTTTCTTTCTCTGAAGCTCTAAAGGTTCCCTGGACACTGAGCATCAGGGGAGTCGTAGGCAGCATCAGCTCATCCTGGGATAAGGCCCTTAACCTGTCTCCAAGGCCCTCTTTTAGCCTCTGTAACTTGTTTCCTGAGTCCATTCAGCCCCGCTGGTTCACTTCTTATGCCTCTGTGACTTTCTTTCTAAAAGGCCAAGGCAGTTCTCTGAGAAGCCTGCCTGAATCTTCTCTTTGAGTGTACTTTTGCTTTGTATGCTAAATAAACTTCCTCTTGTACTAGAGTTCTCAACTCTGAATTCTTTCTTTTCCAAACTCTCAAACCAATTGCCAACATCACTGATAACATCAAGAGGCACAAAACTTTCATGCCTTCTCCAGGCACACCACTCTCCCAGCATTTTCACGTATTCACAAACCAAAACACTCTCAAAACCCCACCCTTTGGGTTTTTATGGAAGCTTCATAATATAGTCATGAGAGGCCCAGTGTATGAATTCATGCGCTGATGGGGTCCAGCCAGCCCACCCCGATAGGAGCCTACAGGCCCTGGCCAGCTGGGAGGAGGGGCCCTGGGCGGTTGGCTGGCCAGCCCACTCCCAATCAGGGTGTTGGGTACTGATCAGCAGCCAGGCCTGTACGGAGGGCCCAATCGGACCAGATCAAGCTGGTTGGCTGCCACAGTGCATGTCATAGCCACTGGTTGTTCTGGTCATTCTGGTCACTCTGGTTGCTGGGCTTTTATATATATAGACTAGAGGCCAAGTGCATGAAAAAGTGCATGGGTGAGATCTGGCTGGCCTGGCCCCAATCAGGGCAGATCAGGGTTGGGCCTGTCAGGAGGAGAAGATGGTGGGAGGTTGGCCAGCCAGCCCACCCTGATAGGGTTCCAATCAGGGCTGGGCCAGCTGGGAAGAGGGGCTGCAAGTGATTCGCCGGTGGGCCCTGCCCCCGATTGGGGTGGGGAGTCCAATTAGGGGTGGGGCCGGCTGTGGGGAGGGGTTGTGGGCAGTGGGCCAGCTAACCCCACCCCCAAGTGAGGTGTGGGGGGCCAATCAGGGGTCAGCAGCTGGGGGAGGGGCTGTAAGATGTTGGCTGGCTGGCCCTACCCCCTGTTGGGTGGGGGGGCATGATCAGGGGCAGGACCGGCCAAGGGGAGGGGCCGCAGGAGGTTGTCCAGCCGGACCCACCGCCTGATAGAGCTGGTTCACTGGCTGCAGTGGGCGTCATAGTGACCGATTGTTCTGGTCCTTATGGCGTTCAAGTTGCTGGCTTTTTATATCTATACATATAAAGGGGTAATATGCAAGTTAGGTCATAACGCCATAACAGGTCATGACCAAACAGGAGGAAGTAATGTGAGCAGGTGAGGCCCAGAGCAGAGATGGAGACAGACACAGGGGGCCTGCTTGAGCTAGCGTGGCAGCTCTGGCAGCTTGGAGCAGACACAGTCAGGGGGGCCAGGGAGGCCTGGGGCTGGCCGAGCTGCTGCACTGGCTTGGGCAGCCCTGGAGCGGACACAGGCAGGAGGGCAGGGGGGGCTCTTGGGGTGAAAGTCAGGCATGGGTCCCGGCCACCTGTGGCGCCAGTCAGGCCTGACTCCTGCTGCGGCCTGTGGGGTGCCTGCTCTCACGGCGGCAGGCAGGGCACCTCCTCACGTGATTTCAATTGCACACTGGGCCTCTAGAATATAGATAATTTGCTAATTTATTGGCTATTGAACTCAGTCTCCAGGCCCTCTCCCATCACTGAGATGGTGGTAGGGGTCGGGGGTAAAGCTCAAAGTTCCAAACCTTTAATCACATGGTTGAGTCTCCTGGCAATGGACACTCATCATTAGGTGCTCTCTTTTCATCAGCTCATTAACATAACAAAAGACACCTTGATCACTCTCAACAGATTAGGGCATTTTTATTTCAAATTTTTAACTTATGATGTTGATTTATTCTTACTTGGGTTTATTCTAAACTCCATTAAAGTTTAAATTAAAAATTAGGTCACAAAAAATCTCACAAAAATGTTTAAATAAGACTTTAACCTATTATTTTTATTTATTCTTTGAGTTGTAAAAGAAGATGAGCATCTGAGAAAATAAAAAAGTCTTTCCTTGCAAAATCTTTCTTAGATTTCAGAATTATAGTAATGTTTTATATCAGGAAAAGCATCCTTCCTCACAGAATTCTCTGTTACCTGTGATGCATGTGTATTATAGAAGCCAGCCAAGTCAAGCTTGCTATTACTCCTTTTCTTGAAAAAGGCAACGTTTATAGTTGCAACACCAAGATTATCATGCTTACTTTTCCTTACGCATCAATTGTAAATGTCACTACAAGGAAATCAATACCTCTATTTTTACAGCCTAGCATATGAAATAGAAGGTAGACAAATAAATTCTTGGTCATTACCTAGCTTCATGAATGTACTAATAGAAAAATAACTATAAAGTTATAATAAGATTCTCCAAACAGCCAGAAAAATGAATTATATATTTAAAATCTATCAGACAGCAAGGTAAAGCGACTTAACTTTCAATTGTATCCTGCAGTACTGTGTGATGTGAGGTTGAAAGAGACGATGTTTAAGACAGTAGGACAAATATTTGTTATTAGGAATCCAAAAGCACAACTAAGAGAGGTATGACGATTTGGATTTTATAATTTCTGTCGGAACAAAAACCTTAAAAGTAGCAAATGAGAAACAAATTTGAAAATTTGACTTTGCACCCATCTGCCCAATTTCATGTGACCCCCCATCCCTGTACTGCACAAGCCTTCAGCATCTGCATGTCATGTGTACTTCCTTGAGCTGGCCTTACTGCACCACCACTGCTTATGTGATGTTTTCCTCCAGTGGAAGATAAAAGCACTTCCTGGTAGATGAAACATGTTGCTAGAACCAGAATGAACAGTTCTGGAGCCTAAGGCTAGAGTCTATTGATGCTTTCATTCACTAAAAAAAAAAAAACAGTCCTCCAGAAGGCTCATATCTGATTGGGTTTTACTATCTCAACATAAAATACAGTGGGATTTACCTAAGCAAATGATTTATCCTCCACTCCCAACCCCCAGGAGCACCACATCAAAACTTTTACCTTGTGCCATGCTAATAAGTTGTGAGGTTGATGATCCAAGTATTTATTAGGGTAAGCATTTATTTATTCAAGAGAAATGCTTAATAACAGGATGCTTGGATATAGTACAATAATAAATGCTAATTGTTTGCAGCCTCTCATTTTCCAGCATATTAATTTTTGCCTATTGAGCTTACTATATTACATATAATCAAATACAGGTTTAAAAGACATTGTTTTACAAATAAAATTTGCTCGTTATTTGCCTCATGTTGCCACTGTGATCTCTCTGCCCCAATATGAATATTGATTCTGAGGAAGTTCTTAGATAACAAATAAATAAATTGGTAAAAATGTCTTTAGTAAATTTTTAACCTGGTTAATAAAATGTTATCACATTTAAGACAGTTTTGGTAGCATCATAATGTTTGTTTGAGATCATCAAACTTTTACAGTTATATGCAACATTTGTGTATAAAACCACATACAGCAACAACAGAGTCAACAAATTTAAAGCAATACCAGACCAATTTTAAAAACACAACAGGCATACATACCCTATTACACAGATTTTCATGTAGTAGAAAGTCAGAGGCAGGTTTGAAAAAACATGCACATTTATTATGCATGTCAAGTTGGAGGTCACACAACTTACTCCTGGAAAAGAGAGACTGTATCACCTCGTTGGCAGTCATTCCAATCCCTCTTTACCTGACGTCAGTCACAGAGGGACAAGAAAGAATGAAATGGAGAGTAAAAGAAGTAAAATTTTCATTGAACTTTGTTATATTAGAGCCCATGCAGCAAAAATAAACTGGCTATTGAAATGTAGAATAGGGCTCACTCTCATTTAACTGTCTTAATATCACATGAGATTTATGACCATCATTTTCATTTCATTTGATGAAGTAACACACACCAGCTCTAATATATCAGACAAGATAATTGTTTTAATCCTGGCCAGTTTCAGCATTGTAACTTCAGCCACCATAACTAAGAAGGTATGGGTGAATATAGACCAGAAAAAGACAAAATATTAATATTCCCTAATTTCCAAATGTTCATTGCATCTTTATTGTATTATGGGAAGTTTCTAAGACATGTATTTCAGCCCTGACCTTTGGGCTCAGTGGTTAGAGCATCAGCCAATGTACAGTAGCATTTGGTTTGATTCCCACTGGAGGCAACCAGTCAATGTGTGTCTCTCACATGGATGTTTCTCTCTCTTTATGGAAAAAAAACAAAAACTAGAGGCCCAGTGCACGAAATTCGTGCACTTGGGGGGTAGAGGGGCAGCCCCGCAGCCTGGCCTGTACCCTCTCGCAGTCCAGGAGCCCTCAGGGGATGTTCAACTGCTGGCTTAGGCCTGCTCACAGCATTAGCACTGTCGCAGAGGCAGGAGAGGCTCCCGCCACCGCCGCTGTGCTCGCCAGCAGTGAGCCCAGCTTCTGGCTTAGCAGTGCTCCCCCTGTGTGAGTGCACTGACCACCAGGGGGCAACTCCTTCATTGAGTGTCTGCCCCCTGGTGGTCAGTGCGTGTCATAGTGACCAATTGTTCCACTGTTGGGTCGATTTGCATATTAGCCTTTTATTATATAGGATATCCTCAGATGAGGATTAATACACACCAGGAAAAAGAAATGTATTTCACACTAGTCTTTTAATTCTAAACTTTATGACCCCATTACTCTTTCTTTTCATACAGGAAGAAAAATTTAATCCCAGAAATTTCCAATTTATGTTGATATAAAGTGGTTTTAACTGTAGTGTTTATAAATTCCATCTGCAAATTTACATAATTGTAGAAAATATCAAAGAAAATGATTCATAAAGGAAAAGTCACATATTGTGACAACTGAAATGGTGGGGCAGGAAGAGATGCACTGAATTGGAGACCTGTTTTTAATTTCTTCCCATATCTACTAATACAGAATTTTGAGAAAATCTATTACATCTCCCCAAACCTCAGCTATTTTCCCTTTAAGGAATGAGATGATAATAGCCATTATACAGAATTATTGGGAATATGTGCGGTGCTGTAATGAAAGCACTTTATCAACTATAATGTGACAGTAAATATGTAACTATTATTAAAACGGCAGCTCATGTTTCTTCTTTTTATGATCAATGAATAGAATTATAAAAGAATAACTTTAGCTGTTGGCACAATGTCTGATCTAACAAATTCTAATTAATTTAGAAAATATATATCAAAATTATCCATGGAAAATGTGTTTGAAGCCATTGTGCATGAAATTAATGGCTCCATTGATATGCAATATGTATTATTAGTCAGGATTTGCTAAATTATGTTGTGATAAAAACCAATCTCCAAATCTCACCAACTTTAAATAAAGGTTTACTTCTTACCCATGTGCATGTTGGCTATGATTTAGCTGTGACCCTTTCCCATGCTTTATCTTTACTCCCAAATCCAGACAGAAAGAGAGGCCCCAATCTAGGGAACGTCTACAGGAAGAGAACAACAATGGTAGCGCCACGTCACAGCCCTGAAACCTGCTCAGAAATGGGTTGTGTACATTCTGCTCACACTCTGTTTGCTAAAGCAAGTCACAGGGCCAACACTGATATCGCTTGAGTGGGAAGACTATTTCTCCCAGAGGGACAGGCACCAGGGAGGGGCGTCTGTAAGCACCATATATTTTAAACAAACAATACAGTCTATCACACAATAGATGTACTATAAATAAACCCAATTATACCCAGGGTCTTGCCATTTTCCTACATATTCATTCATTTTTATGAATGGTCTGAAAAAAAAATGGAAGCCTGTAAAGAAATGGCCAAGTCACATTATGAAAAATGATATGAATAGAGAAGAAATACAGAGAGGATGAAAGGTTTTTACACCCTTGCAGATTTGAAGTTTGATGCTCACCAGAACTGACATTCTAAACTAAGGTAAAGGTAGGCGAACTTTTAATAATTTCAACAAGAAAAAGTCCTCTTGGTCGCAGTTCCACACCCAGCCTTGGCACTTACTAGCTATAAGACCTAGGAAATCACTGCATCAGTCTGAGTTGTCTCAGATGCCAAAATGTTGTGGAGATATTCACATAGATCCCAAAGGGGGTTGAGCGGGGAAGGGAAGGCTAAGTAGAGATCGGAGAACAGGGAGATGCTGATCTCAAATTTAATTTACTGGACAGAAAAATCACCCAGTGTGAGAAGGGCACTTCAGTGGGGAACCCATGGCCTGGGTGGACTATCTCTTTAAGAGGATTTTAAAAAACAAATTTTCACTTTTTTTACTGACTTTGTTGTGGTGACACCAGTGAACAAAATTATACAGGTTTCAGGTGCAAATGATACCTACAATACATCATCTGTATGCTGTATTGTGTGTTCGCCACCCCAAGCCAAGTCTCTGTCCATTTGTCCTCCTATACCCTCCTCCAATTCCCCCCTGTCTGTATTTCCCAAAGCGAATGTTTGCACATTGACTTCTTTCTTAGTAAATTGAATGACGTAAGATATGTTAAAGTTCTCTGAAGCATAGAAAATGGTATTTGAATAATAATTGCCATCAGCTTAGTGATGTGCACATGAGCAATCAATTTTAGTTATCTCACTACTGTAGATTAATTAATGTACTCCCTTGACTACAAAAGAAATTAATGAAATTTTGCAGAGCATAGGTTTCAGTACCCTTCTCTATCCAGGACATTTAAATATAATAAAGTTCCCAAACCAAGAGAAAGACCAGAAGAAAAGGAATAATTATAGAGAAAGCAACACCCTTGGGGCAATGATTCCACAATGCCTTAAAGAAAAATACAGCACCTGCTAAATTAAGGACATGTCCTTTCTAAAATACTGAATTCACACACAAGTTAAGAAAACCATTTGGAGATGTCATGACACAAAACCTAGTTTTAAAAGAAATTTGGAGCCTAGAGCATATTAACATTAAGAAAAACAACAACCTGTAAGGTGAAATAATGAGTTCACCAATCAAAATGAGCAAGTAAATTCATAAAATATTTTGGCAAGATGCCATGGTGTGGCTCAGTTATTTGTGTTTTAGTGCATAGACACAGGCAGAAAACATTTTAGAAAAAACAAAAAAACACAGAGGAAGATTCTAAAAGGCAATTCTCTCATTGAAAATATCAAGGTGTACCAGCCAGAGCATTCTTATGGCTTCCTGCTGCCAGTCGTTACTTCTGGTTTGGAGTCTCCCTTTGGCTGCACCTTTGACCAGGGTTAGATGAACTCTAGTTTGGCAGGCGACCTCTGTTAGTAAGAAGTCTCATGTCTTTCTCTCTACCTCCTCTCCCTTCCTCTCTGAAATCAATAAAAATATTTTTAAAAGATTATGAAAAGAGGGTCGAAACCTCCCTGCTATGGTGACCTTGGAGACTGAAAGCCTTGGCAGAAGAAAGGAATGAAATAAATACAAGTTTCATTTCATGAAAAAAAATAAGTGAGGTCCACAGAGATAAGCTGCAAAGTCATTTATGTTATTTGGTGCAATACTGTCTATTGTAACATTATCTCTCCGTCCAGCTTCTCAGTTTGACTCTGTCCTGATATGCCTGTGTGTGTATAATGTACCAGAAGAAAAAGCAAAGTAATACATTTGTTACTTGGAGTCTTTTATCATCTCCTGCATATCTCCAGGAAACTGCTACACTGAAATCTCCTGTCTTAAAGAGCAACACCTCCATGGAATATACCGAAAACAAGAGGGAAGTAGAATTTTCATTTGGCAAAAGAATCTCTCTTCTTTCTTCTGCAGCTCCTAATGTTATATTTTTTTGCCCCTAGGAAGTAGAATTTTATATGGAATTAGTATGGTGATGATCCATTTACCATATTTTAAATATATTGTGCGTTAGGGACTGTATGTACTATTCAGGCAAGAAACCCAGGATGGAAAAGCATATGGTTAACATATGCTGGTGTTATATGTAATGGTGGTTTCATGAGATGAGAAGAAATATGTACGTGAGCTGAGCACATACAGTGACTGTGGGATGTACTATCCAGACATTTCAGTGATTTTTGCCTTTGCTTCTTCTGTTGGTTGTCAAAGTGTTCCTTAAGCCCCATTTCACTTAGAAGTACATTAAAATTTAGACCTTAATTCAAACACATTTTTATTAGAAAAGGATTCCTCCTAAAAAATGTGGACAAAAATCAACAATTTCACATTTGTGTAAAGCTTTCTCAAATGTAATAATTAAAACTGTTCTTACAACAAAAAGTCCTATCAAATGTAAATTCATTTCAAGGAAACAAAGTGGACTGCAGTTTGAAGCCCAATAGCATTTACATTGTATGAGACTGTCTTATTTTAATTATAGCTTCTAAGAACTAAAAAAAAAAAAAAAAAAAATCATTTTGTGAAGGGGCCTCTTCCGTTTTAATGTCAAGATTTATTTAATAAGATTAAGTGGTATAGAAATACTATCTTGTTTTTAAATGGTCACACCAACCTTATTTCTTAGATTTGAAGGAAACAGGAAGATAAACTTACCTTATATTTACTATATTTGATTTTCATTATCTTTTAATATGATTAAAAGTTTTACCTTTTTCGCCCAGGTGGTGTGGCGTAGTGGTTGAGTATAGACCTGTTAACCAGGAGGTCCATGATTCAACTCCTGGTTGAGGCACATGCCCAGGTTGTGGGCTAGATCCCCAGTAGGGGACATGCAGGAGGCACCCCATCAATGATTCTCTCTCATCATTGATGTTTCTATCTTTCCTTCTCCCTTCCTCTCTGAAATAAATAAAAATAATACATTTTAAAAAACAACATTTTACCTTTTTCAACTTGAGCAAAAGATTTTAAATTGAAAGGATTTAGGATATTTGAACAACTTTAGTATGAATGACATAAAGACTATATTTCTGAACCTTCAACAAAAAATAATAATGTATGTTGATTTGTTGATGATAGTCATTCTGACAGGTGTTAGGTGATACCTCATTGCCCTTTTGGTTTGCATCTCTTTGATGATTAGTAACTTTGAGCATTTTTTCATATGTCTCTTAGCCTTCTGTATGTCCACTTTGAAGAAGTATCTATTTAGGTCTTTTGCCCATTTTTTAATTTAGTTGTTTGTCTTCCTTTTGTTAAGTTTTATGAGTTCCTTATATATTTTGGAAATTAACCTCTCATCGGATGTATCATTGGAAAATATGTTCTTCCGTGCAGTGGGCTTTCTTGTTGTTTTGTTGATGGTTTCTTTTGCTGTGCAGAAGCTTTTTATTTTGACATAGTCCCATTTGTTTATTTCCTCCTTAGTTTCCTTTGCCCTAGGAGATGTATCGGTAAACATATTGCTATGAGAGATGTCTGAGATTTTGCTGCCTATGGTTTCTTCTAAGATTTTTATGGTTTTATTTAAGTCTTTTACCCATTTTAAGTTTGTTCTTGTGTATGGTGTAAGTTAGTGGTCTAGTTTCATTTTTTTGAACCTGTCCAATTTTCCCAACACCACTTATTGAAGAGACTGACTTTACTACATTGTATGGTCTTGCCTCCTTGGTCAAACATTAATTGAGGGTAATGTCTTGGGTCAGTTTCTGGGTTCTCTGTTCCATTCCATTGAGCTATATGCCTATTCTTGTGCCAGTGCCAGGCTGTTTTGAATACAGTGGCGAGTGTTGGCGAGGATGTGGAGAAAAGGGTGCCTAGTACCCTGCTGGGGATGCAGACTGGGGTAGCCACTGTGGAGAACAGTATGGAGTTTCCTCAAAAATTAAAAATGGAACTCCCATTTGACCCAGTGATCCCATGTATAGGACTATATCCTAAGAAATGTGAAACACCAATCAGAATATATGCACCCCTATGTTAATAGCAGTGCAATTTATAATAGCTAAGATTTGGAACAACCCAAGTGCCCATCAGCAGATAAGTGGACAAAAATGCTGTCGTACATTTACACAATGGAATACTGCATGGCTGTAAAAAAGGAAGAACTCTTTTTCTAAATATATCTTATTGATTTTTACAGAGAGGAAGGGAGAGGGATAGAGAGTTAGAAACATCAATGAGAGAGAAACATCGATCAGCTACCTCCTGCACACCCCCTACTGGGGATGTGCCCCAACCAACGTACATGACCTTGACCAGAATTGAACCTGTGACCCTTCAGTCTGCAGGCCAATGCTCTATCCACCAAGCCAAACCAGTTAGGACAAAAGGAAGAACTCTTACCATTTGCAACAGCATCGATGAACCTGAAGAGTATTTTGCTAAGCTAAATAAGCCAGTCAGAGAAAGATAAGTATCACATGATCTTACTCATATGTGGAATCTAATGAACAAAAGAAACTGATGAACAAAATAGATCCAGATACATAGAAGCATGGAACAGACTGAGGAATTTCAGAGGGAAAGTGAGACTGAGGGGGTAGGGAGTGATTAACTGGAGAACTTATATGCATAGTCCATGGACACAGATAATAGAAGGCCTGGTAGGGGCGGTTGAGTGGTGGAGGGGGTCAGTGGGAAAAAAACAAAAAAAACAAATGGGACATATGTAATACTTTCAACAATAAAGATAAATTTAAAAAATAATAATAATGTAAGTACTTCTAAAAATCACAAAAGCTCTCAAAATATTATGAATTCTATACCTATTTGGTATATTTACTAATCATTTCTTAACATGCATGAAAATTAATAAAAATGCATGTGTATATAGTTATATGAGTTATTAATGCGTTATTTATTATTATATTATATATCTATCTAACCCACCATTGTTTGAAATCAAAATATTGCTCTGACATACACAATGGAATACTACACTGCTGTAAAAAAGAAAGAACTCTTACCATTAGCAACAGCATGGATGGACCTGGAGAGCTTTATGCTAAGTGAAATAAGCCAGTCAGAGAAAGATAAGTATCACATGGTCTTACTCATTTGTGGAATATAATGAACAACATAAACTGATGAACAAAAATAGATCCAGAGACAGAGAAGCATCGAACAGACCATCAAACCTCAGAGGGAAGGCAGGGGATGGTGGGAGTGGGGAGAGGCAAGAGATCGACCAAAGGACTTGTATGCATGCATGTGAGCATAACCAATGGACATAGACTTAGCGGGGTGAGGGCCTGTGCTGGGGGGTGGGAGTGGGCTGGGAGAGGTAAATGATGGGGAAAATGAGACATATGGAATACCTTCAACAATAAAGACTTTAAAAACAATAAAATAAATAATAATAAAAGCAAAACTCCTCCCCTAAATAAAAATATATTTCTCTGACAAAAACATACAGAAAATTAACTATCCCACTACTTACTTGAGGAAATTTTTAAAACTATATTTTTATTGATTTCAGAGAGGAAGGGAGAGGGAGAGTGAGATAGAAAAATCAATGAATGATAGGAGAGAATTGCTGATTGGCTGCCTCCTGCATGCTCCACTCTGGGGATTAAGCCTGCATCGCAGATATGTGCCCCGACGTGGATTGAACTGTGACCTCCTAGTCAATAGGTCAATGCTCAACCACTGAGCCAGGTTGCCGAGTGGGCTTGGGGAAATTTTTGATAAGAATTTTTTTGGTGTTTGTTTAGGAGAATATTGTTGTGTCATAATTTCCTATATAAGTTATTATAACTAATTTATCTAATTCCAACTTGAACCTTCCTAATCAATCTGCCACACTCCCATTAGAGCAATATCATGGTATTACTGTGTCCTTCTTTCTACTTTAAATGGTGGCACTTCTTTTTAGATCAAATTCAAGCTGCTAGAGCATACCACTCAGGGTTTCATTATCTGGCCTCTGCCTATGTCTTTTCTCATTTCCTATCATATCCCAAACCTTTCTGCTGCCATTAGCTGTTGCCAAAATGGCCAGTTTTGCTCATCTTTCCTTTTTTTTTTTATGTGTTTGTGTGTTTACATGTCATTTCCTCAACCTACAATATTCTTCCGCCCCATTTCAATCAAATTTAATTATAATAGTATTTGAAAATTCAACTCAAGAACCACTTTTTCCTAAAATCCTTTATCACTTCTCCCTTCCCCTAATCTGATGTCCACTTCCAGATACTAATTTCCTCACTGACATGCACACAGCAACCATTAAATCACAAAAGCCAACAGATTGCAACACTGAAAAATTATCTGCTGGCCTGAATTAGTCATTAACTAATTCAAATCTATTCTTGGCTTTCTTCCCTAAACTATCTAACATGTTTGCGCACGCGTGTGCGCGCACACACACACACACACACACACACAAATGTGACACAATCACTGGTATCAGAGTCCCCGATAAGGACCAAGCACCAGCAGGTGAGCATGCATGCAATGTGACTGTCCCCGTTCTCGTTCCCACCATTTGTTAGCATCCCCATTTTCACTGTAGCCTTACAAATAAGGTTATTTCACTGACACTCCTGGCTTACTATCCATTCTGCTTACTTATGTCCTCTTTTTTGGAGGTGATATCCTTCCCTGATTAAAACATAACATAATATTTACCGTTAGATCTCACAATATTTTACAAATACCACTCCAGTTTCTTTGAGATAGTTAGAAATCACTACACCGTCTACTTTTCTTGTGAGAAACATTCATATGAATATTTCATGATCACGTCTGCTCAAATTGCTTTCTCAACATAATCATTCATTAATTCAATCAGTGTCACTCAAAAAATAAGAGAATTCTGATGCTATCTGTTTGACTCCCAATCCACATCCATTTTAATTTCTGGAGCTTCAACTAAAAGCTAACCTAGACTATAAGGAGCAAAACTATTTCAGTGTTTGAGCTGACAGTTTTGCCAACACAAATTCCCATTTTTATAAAGCTGTTCTCTGCTTATGTGAGAAGTAGATTCAAGAACAAGGTTCAACATTAAAAGAATAAAGTTCTTAATGAGCAGAGAAAATTATTTTCACCCTTGAGAAATCTGACAAAATTTCAAGGTAAATAATGTATTTTCACAGGCATACAAAATTAGCCCAAGGCCACACTGTGGCAACAGTTGACTTGTAGCTCCAGTGATGATGAAATTGGTCCTCCTGGGACCCACCTGTGTCAGCATGAGCAGCATCAGGCCACACACACCCTTCCTGACAGGGCATGTTGTGCTGACATGCTTCCTGAGGATGGCCCAGCTACTCTTGTGGCCTGGAGTCAGACCAGCATCTCAGTTGAAAGTTATAACAAGTGCCGGAAAGAAGAGTTAAGCATTTGGAAGCACTTACTTGGTTTTTATTTCTGGAGCAAAGCACCCTCTTACTCTGAGAGAGGGAGGAATGTGCTTTGTTTTAAGATAGGAGAGTGTTGAGATGCCAAAGACTAAAATGTGAAGTGGAAAATAAGATGCAGGCCTAAAAGAGAGTCGGGCTTAGGTGTCTGCCAAATAGGAATGTATTTAGTCATCTCCTGATACTTTCAATTTTGTTTTTGAATGTGACAGAAACTTTTTTGGTTAAGGAGGGGATCTACCTAAATGAGCAAAACATTGGGTGTTTGGGTTATGGAGGAGCCAACCTAAAAGAACCAAAAAATTATCTTGCTATTTCTAAATAAATATCTACATATCAGTATACCATATCAAAAACTAATAAAAATTGTATGTTTGTGAGAATGGATTTTTTTCTGTTTCACATTGAGTTCTGTGTGTGTGTGTGTGTGTGTTTATCATTACAAGTGTAAAAGTGAAGGTACAGAGAATAATAATGAATTGAATAACCTCACTTTCCTTCTCCCACATTAAGGCTTGCCAGCCTCCAACCAACAATATTCTATGCACACAAAGTCCATAAAGACCTTCTTGAATGAGTTGCCTCACAATGAAAAGATGCTTCATGAATTCCTAGCATTTGCTATATGCTGTTTTAAAGAAGCTAAGTTTTAATCTTTTAAAGATTTTAGCCGCCCCCCAAATTTCTGATGCCTAAAGGATAATTTGAATACTCTCTTGAAATCAGACAAAAGGAAAATAACTTTAATTACCTTTAGAAAAAATAGTTAAATTGCATTTTGAAAGGATAAATTCCACCTACAGTAATCTTTATAAGCCATTTATATACCCACTTAAAGTATATTCTCTGATTATTGAGTATAATGGAAGTAAGTTTGGAAATGTTTGAGATTGAAATAGTATGTAACCCACCTCCTAGAAGTTTAGAAGGTCACCATCATTACAATTCTCTATAGAATTTAGTTTATTCTGCTATTTGCTTTGTTTTTCTCCTTCTCTGCAAGTAGAATCAGGTAAGTAGGAATATGGGGCAGTGATGGGAATATCAGTAGTGTTAGGCTCAAGAGATGAATAATGATGGAAAGATGGAGAGTGTCAAAGCGAACAGCATTTTTTTTTTTAAATTGAGGATGCTGATCCTCAACCAGGAGAGCATTAGATGAAAGTAAAACATGAGTGTACTTGAAAGGAATAAATCACATTTTTGGACCATATTTCCTCTAGTTAATCTTCATATTCTCACTGAATCTACTTCCACAGAAATAACTAGTGCAACTGACTTTTCAAATAAGGAAACCGAGCCCCAGAACCAATGAATTCACACAGCTATTAGCAGAGCTAAGACTCAATTTCCTGTGTTTTTTCTACCATGCCATGTTTTCTCATTATTCCTTGTTTTCCTCAAGGAAAGAACTGTGACATTGTAATGAAAGTCAACACAATCTGAAGAAAGTTTCCAGTGCTCAAATCTGGAAGGTTCTCTCAGAGTAACAATTGAAAACTGCAATGTCCCTCTTAGAGTAACAAATCAAAATTCAACAACAAGGCCTCTCAGAGTGATCTTGTTCTAAATACCTCTGAGTTGGCTGGAGGAATTAAGGACAGAGAAGACCTTATCTGAGGCCTTCTAACCCACACATAAGGGCAGATAAAAATGAGCACTCAGCATCGAAGACTTTAACAATGTGAAATGGGTACTGAGGGCAAAATAAAAAGTGACTATCATTACTCTCCCCAACCCAATTTTTTCAGTTTTTGTCCTATTTGTTTCTCCTACAGCATTGCCATGAAAAGGACCCTTTCAGGACCATAATTTGGTAACCCTGGCGCTGAAGCTCTACTCTTATCACAATGCAGGGGTCAGGCTGGATTTCTGGGTCACTAGCATCCAAATGGAAGAGATGCTGTAGAACAGCTGCAGCCACTCTGCCTTGTAACCAAGGCACACACCCTTGCACTTCTGCAGGGCCCACCCCTCCCTGCTCCATCTCCTCTTGTCATAACAAAATGCTGAGCTTGCTTCTCATTGGCCCATTTCCTCCTTAGATATGCTTATAGGAGCAAGGGTCTTATCATTATTGATTCACCTACTTTTTCTTGCCTAGAGAGATTAATTATAACACTAGGAGTTAAAGCAATCTTGCAGGTAGGCCTTGTTGATCAGTAAAACAGTACTCATCAGAGAATAGTCTAACCCAAAATTTGTTCAGGGTAGGACTCACCACAGCAATATTCTTTAAATATATTTTTCATCTGAACATACACAAAAGTAGAAATAGATGTTACCTGATGAGGTAATTTATGCAAAATATGTAATCCCAGCTGCTATCAAAGGTCAGTAAATATTTAGGCAATGAAGAGACCTTCTTTTGGGTAACTATCTCCAAAGAAGGCTTTTATTTGCTTGCCAAAACTCAATTGCATCTCTAAAATTTACTCCACCAGAGTAACACAGATGTTCACAGCAGCTGCAGGAAGTGTTTTTGTGTTATTAGAGGACAGAAGAACTTTATGGCAGTCTGTACTCATGTCAACATAACCAAGTTTCCCAGAATCCCCTTGTCTGTATGGTTCTGGTGTGGAGATGATGGAGAGGCTGTGTGAGATTTGGAAGCTGAAGTGAAGCTGCAAGCGTGATGCTCTGGATCTCAGTATGGGCACCAGGTATCCCTGGAGCTTGTGGACATTGTTGCTCATCTGCTGGCTCATCTTTCTGTGAAGAGGCAGTAGCTGGGCCTACAGACCCCCACCCCGGATCTCCTTCTTCTTCTCTAAGTATCTCTCTCATTGCTTCTTCTGCAAAAGACCTGCACTGTCAAGGTCATGGGAAATGAAAGGCTTTGGGTCCAGCCCTTCTTTCCAACAGATGAACTACAATGACTTCAGATGGCCACCAGACAGGGGGCAGCTGCCTAACAGATATTTCTTCACTGGCTGCCACAATTACATAATGTCTATTCCCTCTAATAAGTTCCTTATCCCACATCACTCATAAGGTTCCACTTCCCTTACTGATCACTTACTGATAAAGAATCATGCCCAGGGAACATGGAGACTCTAATCAAGGAGCAGGTGAGGAGTCTCTGGCTGAATTTCGTATGGAGACCCTGTGTAGTAACCCCCCTTGAATCTTGGCTAGCCCTGAGACTCACTTTTGATTAATCAAATATGGCAGAAGTGATGCTCCATGACTTCTGAGGCTAGGTCTTAGAAGCTTGCAGGTTCTGCCTGGTTCTCTTGGAGAACTCGCACTGGGAGAAGACAGACAACAGCCAGTGTGTAAGAAGGTTGACTATACCGAGACTACAGTGCTGTGAGAAATCCCAGTGATCTTATTGGTACCCAAAGAAGGTAAATAATGCTGTATGATTAATACTTTATAGTTAATGTATAATATAATGGTTCCTGGGCGGGCCTATTTCTGTTTGTATAGCATTGCATTCACTTGCATGGGTAGTGACCTTGTCTCCCTATTTCCTCTTCTCTGCACTGTTTCTGGTATTCTTGTGTTCAGGCTCTCTTCACTCTAATCCCTCATATAGATTAAGTCATCTAAGAATGTCAAATTTATGTTGTCTTCCTATTAAGTAACTCTTCAAATGGCCTCATTATCCAGGAAAATCAATTGTTCATTCATCTTCCACCTTTATTTCCATATCCATTTTCTACTGCCCTCCAGAGTGAATTCCCCACTACAGCCAAAGTGATCTTTCATATCCCTGGCTATGCCATGGCATTACCACCCTCATGGGTTTGCTTACCCTGCCCTTCAATACATGTCCAGTCCTCCATTTACTTGCAAGATTTGTACCTGTCCAACTTAAATCCTACTTCTCCCATGAAGTTTCCCTCTCTCTTCTCTGACTTACTGTTACACTATTATAGAAATGTTATATATATATATATATATATATATATATATATATATATATATATAGATAGATAGATAGATATAGATATAGATATAGATATAGATATAGATATAGATATATAGATATAGATAGATATAGATAGATATATAATTCCCTAATTAGATTACCATTATATAAGTGTTATTCATCTTTATATTTTTTCCAAGAGAAAGCATTTGTTGGAGTAGTATATTTATTTATCTTCCTTCTCTTATTATCTTTAAACAAAGTACTTTAAGAAAAAAATAACTTATCCCAAACCACACTGAAGAAATCATACTGCCAGCTTTCAATGAAATTTTTAACAAAATTACCACTAGCTGTGGTATTTACACTCAAGAGATGACTTTGGAGCAATCTTATCTAATCTTTATAGGCATGAAAAATCTCCTTTTAATTAAAAATATTATGAAATCCTCTCATGCTAGTAATGGTACTTGTGGCACCATACATAACAAAAAGCTACATGTTACTGTGTTACACGCTACTTTAAATGAGTTTTTTTATTAATTACAGCAGCCTTCAATAAAACTAAAAATCACATTACAAATCTCTCAGCATAAACTGTTTACTTATTTACTCTAAGATTGTGATTGAGGTAAAGATAGATTCTAAGGTGCTTTACAATAACCTTGTGTTCCCAAACTTGCCACTCTTCTATTCTGCTCTGGACATCTCTTTAAGGGATTATTTTTGAAGACTCATCACTGTAAATGTCACTCTAGAAAAATTCAGCTTGTGCTAGCAATCAATATGCTCAGAAATAGAAGAATGATTATGTGTGTTATAATATGTCCATGCAATTAATTTTATGGGCACAAAAATACCATATTAAAATTTAATAATAACATATAATTTTATTTTTACAATTTACCATTAAAAATTATATATCTAGTCCTAACCAGTTTGGCTCAGTGGATAGAGCATCGGCCTGCGGACTTAAAGGTCCCAGGTTCAATTCTGGTCAAGGGCATGTACCTTGGTTGCGGGCACATCCCCAGTAGGGGGTGTGCAGGAGGCAGCTGATTGATGTTTCTCTCTCATCAATGTTTCTAACTCTCTATCCCTCTCCCTTCCTCTCCGTAAAAAATCAATAAAATATTTTTTTTAAAATTATATATCTAGTAAGAACACAGATACACACAGAAAAGACTATACATAGAGAAATAAAGGGTTACATTTCCTTTGTATTTCCTTAGCGAGAGTATGGGTAATTTACTTATTTTTTATCTGTATTTTTTAAATGTTCTATAAGTAATACATATTATGGTTTTAATAGGGAAAAGCAATATACTCAGTTTCTTAAAGGTCACAATTATTACCTAAACATTCTTTGCTTTGTGGGTCCACCATCAGTAGTAATCAGTGTCCCATAAACTATTCATTCAGCCTTGTTCACCATTAAAGAAAATGCACTGCCTTAGATCAAAAGTAACTTGAAAAAGCTATATTCTATACAACAGGCCAAGCACCAGGACTTGTAGTTCTTACATTTGTGATGTTGTGAACAAACCTGTGTTCTACCCAGCCATAGACTTGACAACATTGAGGCTTTGATCATATCACCTCTTAGCTTTTATGTTTCCAGCCTAAAGCATCCTGAGTTCTTGAACAGTAACCTCTTGGTCATCTTACTTATTGTTCTCTTGGACTCTTCCAGTTCCATTTTGTTTGAGCAGTGGTGGCCTGCAGAATATATAGCATCCCAGCTCTTCCACAATTGTCAGAGGAGGTTCTCTGACTTGTTTCCAGTTTTCTTCGTGAGGCAGGCCATTGGGCTGGAGCCCTGGGGGTCAGGCTGCAGTCATTCCTAACTCACCTTCCTAGGTTAGAACTAAAACCTTGAAGCTATCAGTTCTACACTTTTGTTTTCTTTAAATAGCTCTCTTACCTATACAGACACATTAAAGCTCATCTGTCAGTTTTCTACATTCACATACCTGAGAATTATCTTTAAATGTATTTCCATGAGCTTGACATCTTTTAGTCAAATAGCTTGATATCTACTTTAGTTGGAGATTTTATTACTCAGACAATTTACTAAAATGTTAATAATGTAAAAAGTAGTCTCTAGAGGATTTCCCCACTAACAGCCTCAAGTTAGAAAAGTGTTTATTTGTGTTTGCCCTTTGTTTCCTGTCTCTTGGTACTTAACCCACAATGAAAACATTGTCCCTACTTCCATGGTAACTACTGGGAAGTTTTCTCCATTATTTTATCTTTAATCTAATAGTTTATTTTTATAGTGTGTAGTGAAGTAATCTGACCATGAATTACAGATTCTAACAACTTGTTACACACCCTAATGAAAGTCATTTTTCACTTTCCTAGTAAAAGCACTTAAATCCAAGGGTCTCCAATTCAAACATTCATTGGCACATTACAGTTAATTATTAGAAAGCCTTGCTACCCACAAAGATTTGTTCTGAATCACAGTGTGTGTTCAGGGTGAGACAGACAGCTCTGGTGTCTCTTCTTCTTATAAGGGCACCACCTGTATGACCTCATTTAACCTTAATCACCTTCTCACAGGCCTTCTCTCCAAATACAGTCACATTGAGGGTTAGTGCCTCAAGATATGAATTGGGAGTAGGGGACATTCAGTCCATCACGTATGTAATAACTTTATTCAAAACAATAAAAAAATGAAAACAACTTAAATATCATTAACTAGTGAATGAACAAACAAATTGTGATATATCTGTATAATGGAATATTACTTGACAATAAAAAGAAGTAAATTACTGCCCGGCTGGCATGGCTCTGTGGTTGAGCGTTGACCTATGAATCAGGAAGTCAAGGTTCTGTTCCCGGGTTTCAGCTCGATCCCCAGTAGGGGGCCTGCAGGAGGCAGCCAATTAATGATTCTCTCTCATCGTTGATGTTTATATCTCTCTCTCCCTCTCCTTCCTGATACATGCAAAAACTAGAAGAATCTGAACAAAGAAGCCAGGTCCAAAAGACAACATTCTATGTGGTTCTATTTACATGACATTCTGGAAAAGGCAAAACTATATTCAGCAATTAGATTAATGATTGTTAGTGTTCAATTGTGGAAGAAAGGGATTGACTAAAAAAGGAGGGAATAAGGGAAAGAATATTCTATTTTTTGTTATGGTTGTGGCAGAGTATACATGACTGTATACATTTGTCAAAACCCATCACTTAAAGTGTGACTTCTACACTTAAAATGTGAACTTACTGTGATTCATACCTCAATAAACTTGGTTTAAATTTTTTAAAATTTAAGAACTACAGGGAAAATTTGAGAACTACAAGAAGCCTGGCTATAATCCTTACAGCCCTAAACCACACAAGAAAGGTAGATTTGGTGGTTTTGTTTTTTAGGGGATTTCTGCCGCATCCAACGTGTGGATGCCAATTAATGTCCAGTTGTCAGTCATATAAGAATGAAGGGCACAGTCTCTGTTCTCAAGCTCAGGGACTAGTGAAGTAGAACTGCTATATCACTATCATTTTCACCAAATTATGAAGTATGAGAACAAAAGTAAAATGTGTTTCCAACATGTCCCCTTCCAAAGGTTCCCTCTTCATGGTTTGGATAAGGAAAAATAGCTGGTATTTAATATTCAGGGTTGCTATGGACTGAATTGAATCCTCTCCAAATCCTTATGTTAAAATCCTAACATCCAATGTGATGCTATGTGTAGATGGGCCTTTGGGGGGTGGGGGTGATTAGGTTTACATTAGGTCATGAGGGTAAGGCCTTGATGGTATCTGTGCCCTATAAGAAGAGAGCTTGCTTCCTCTCTCTCTCCACCATTGGTGGCACAGCAAGAAGGCAGTCATCTGAAAGCCAGGAAAAGAGCCCTCACTAGAAACCAACTATGCTGGCACCTAAACCTTGAACTTCCCAACCTCCAGAACTGTGAGAAACAAATTCCTGTTGTTTAAGCCACCCAGCCTATGGTATTTTATTATGTCAGCCCATGTTAATACTATGGCCCTTCAACTTTTAAAGTTTCAGTTTACTGTAGGAAGACTGGGGGCGGGGAGGTGGGGAGGCACTACCATGATCATACACCCTGACTCAATACCTGACCCTCTATAATTGACACTAAACGATGCTAACACATGTACTGGGGTCAGGATACTTTCTCATTAGAAGAGCAGGCTACAATAGTAAATATTAGAAGTCATGAATTCTTGGGCATATTTAATGCAGAGATGCCCAGCAGGGATAGAGAGTGGGAGGCGTGAGTGTAGGGGTTAATAATTTTGTTATGTACACCAGAGTAGGCAATCTGACTTGGGAAAAAATTGGGGCTGTGGAGAAAAGCAGACCTGAGTTCAAATCCTGGCCCTTTCTTTTATAAGCTCTGTGATTTTGAGCAAGTTATTGAAACTCTGAACCTCTGTGTCCTCATTTATAAAATGTAAATAACAATCAATCTCTACCTCAGTGCTGATTTTGAGCATTAATTGAGATACTATATACAAGATAATGCTTTATATATTGTAGGTTAGTTAGTTCTTCCTGCTTTTATAGCCAGGGCTGATCCTGGAAAAATAGATCATTGAGGTATAATCAAAAAGCCAAATGATCTTTGCCCAGTAAATATAAGCTATAAATCATAGCCTGGCATTACCTCTTTAGGGAAATATTTAAAAGAAGTAAATCCTTAGCCCTGGTGGGTATAGCTCAGTTGATTGGGCAGTGTCCTGTGCACGCAAAAGGTTGCTGGTTCAATTCCCAGACAGGGCACATGCCCAGGTTCTGGGCTTGATCAAGGGTAGGGGGCCTGCCTAAGGCAGCTCATTGATGTTTCTGTCTACCTCTCCCTTTTTCTCTTTCTAAAAATCAATTTAAAATTTTTTTTTAAAAAAAAGTAAGTCCTAAAGCTCAAGATAATATGATAAGCAAGTAACAAATATTTGTAGAAGGAACATCTGTAGAAAAGGGGTTTTGTTCTAAAGGGCTAATGCTTAATAATAAAATGACAAGCCTGCCCATCAAAAAAGTGGAAAGTGGAGACATGTTCTAGGTTGTGCGAATAATAGAAGCTTATCAAAGTACCTAAATGCCACCATCGGGTCCAGCATATTTACCCTACGTGTGCTTATAGATCGATGCTTATTAGCACAATTTAAAAGAGGAGAAAGTAGGAAAACTGAGAGCTTACTGAGATATCCCCAGAAGCAGGAATTAGTTCAAGCTCCTAAAACGGTTTATTTATATCCAGGAATGAGAAGTAATCCTGAATACTATTCTTGAATATAATTATTAGCCAAGTTAACATCAGTCCTATTAAGGTCTGCACACAATAAACAATTCATAATGGATCCAGCATGCATATAATGTCAACCAATGGCACAAAGAAACGCTTCTTAGTCCAAAGGCCATTGCAGTAGCTTCACCATCTCTGTGAGTGGTCAGCACTGACCTCTAGTGGCCAGCCCGGTTAACCACAGCTCTGCCTCTGTTCAGTGACGCGAAGGAAAGCACCCATGCCAGGGGCGGGCTGGCATAAGGAAAACACTTCCCAGGCGGTGAGCCTGGGTATCCGGTGAAATCATATTTACATCTCCACATCCTTTTATTTTCCCCCTGAGCTCTTCTCTACTTCTCTCAGCTCACAATGGAAATCTGAAAGAGTCGTTTGTTGAGCTTGATGGAAAAAAGTATGAGAAGCAAAAGATAATAACCATGAACTCTCCAAGATTTAGACTCTGGACATATGGCCTCAGGATCTCACAAAACTTATAAACGAAACAATGGAGATTCAACGATCTTACATATGCATCTGTTTATTCTATTTATTTTCCATGTGGAGATTGGAAAGACACTTGTCAGTTAAAAACAGGGCCGGGACCCTTCTGGAGCAGAAAAAACAATTAGACATGATGCCAAGGCACAGACAGTCCAGTCTCTACTCTCAAGTATATTGGAAATTAATGGGGACAAGAGGACTCATAAGCTTGTATTTTCTGTGTCTAATAGTATAATCAAACATGCAAGCAATTTTAAATAAAAAATATGGGAAGGAGAGAGGAACCTGAACAATGAGACAGAGGAAAAAAGGCATCAGGTAACTGCAAATTTTAGGTCTTCAATTTGTCCAAGGGGCAGGGAGTAAAAGTGATCTTAACCATAAATAATTGATTCCAATTCTATTATTTTAAAGAGAAAGAATAGGTCCAGAAATGTGATTCAAACCTAAAGTTTCAAATCAGTGAGTGGAAAGCTACTATTCAGAATCCTACCTGAGCAGGTATTCAATCACACATTATGTCCTAACTTTAAGAAAGAAGCTGCTGTTCAATTTGGACTTTGAGAGAAATCTTTAACCTAAAATAGGAGATTTAAAAGGAAATAATTTTTCCTGTAGCTACACTTGAAGATAAGCTCATTGAGTAAAATACTATACATTTCCAATTGCCTAATGCAAATGGATGAAGGGGACACTGGGTGCTGTATGCTTGCTTTTATTCCATCAACTATGTAGTTTCAAGTTCAATTTTATGTTTTTTATACATCACAAATTATTTCAAATACACCTCAATTAAAGTGCAATATTCTTTTCTTTCTCTTGAATATAAGCATCAGTCTAATTTACATTATATCTCATAGAGTTCTCCTGTCTCTTTCTTCCCCTTTCTTCGTTCACATCATTTGCTGCTCTGCTTTTACCCCAGGCAGCAAAGCCGGGTGGGCTATTTGATTTCATGTTTCTAGACTATCCAAAAGTGAGAAAGAGGATAGTTAGAAATCTGTGGCAAATCCCTTTTCCTCACAATTTCCACCCAAGGGTTTCAGATTGTTTGGATAAGTTTCAAATAAACATCCCTCTTCTTAGTATAATTGATGCATACTTGTTAGCCTCCAGAGGGGAAGCCCGTGTGTTAAAATTGTCATTTTTCAGCTGAATTCCAATTTGCTAATCCCTTAAGACCATCTAACAGGCTTCATGGCTATTCTTACAGACCTCAATATAAATAATGTTTTAAATAAAATTGAGGAAAGCTTATTATGGGAAGTGAAATGGCATAGAAGGGTCTGACTCATCTAGAACTCCTACTTAATGAAGTAGGAACAAACTGCACAATGCTTTGTAATAAACTCTGCTGCTAAACCTGCATTGAGGAATGAGGTTTTTGTGATAACCTGATTACTTTGATTAATCTAAAGGCACCATAACAAGCATAAAGGAACTGTTATTTTTAAGTATAAATATAATTCTATATAAATAACATACAATATTATAAATACACTGGAGGCCCAATGCACGAATTCACACAAGGGGCTCGGTCCTCGCAGCCCTGGCTACCTCGGCTGACCGTCCAGAAAGATGTCTGCACGGTCGTTCTGCTGTTTGGCCTAATTAGCATATTAGCTCTTTATTATATAGGATAATACAAAACTCTACTGAGTATAAGTTGTTTGTTTTGATGACTAATTTGGATTTGGCAGTATCTCAGTATTATTCTGTGAATATCAATTATTATTGAACATAGACTCATTGGTTAAAGTAAAGGTTTTTATTAACAAAATATTGGGAAAATAGCAATCAGAAGATAAGTTGAGATCATTATCCCGCCCCCTGCACCCCCCCCCCCCGAAATCTTCATTTGTAACTCGAGACTTTCCCCTGTAAGTCTATAATCCAAGGTAAATAAGATGTCAAATTTGGCTTTGCAAGAGACTCTCAAACTACCCGGCAACTTTTTCCCCAGCATATTTTTTATTTCACATTTTTTATTATGAGGATTTCCTATTTTTTGACAACCATTTTACTTTAAAAATCTATCCAAGAACATTATGAGACAAGCAAACATAGAGATACATATGAAGATCATCATTTCAGCATTATTTAAAATGTCAAAAATATTGGAAGAAGCTAAATGTTCAACATAGGAAATGGTTAAATGCCATTTAAATGCCGTATACAGCCATATGATGAACTATTCTGGGGCCATTATGAATTATGTTTCATGAAGTTTAAATTACATAGAAAAATATTCATAATAAAACATTAAGTAAAAGGTCTATTACAAATCTGAATTGAGTTTTATTCAATAATGCATAGAAAAAAATCCTTAAAAATATCTACCAAAATATTAACCATTATTTTCATTGAATAATGGATTACAGATGATTTTAACTTTCATCTTTGGAAGGCTGTTTCTTTAAAACATTTGAAGACAGATAAAGAATAAATGCTATTACGTTTTATTTATGGCTATATCACTACACTCTCCATTTCTTAAACTGAAATTGTATGTTTCATTCTTTTTCTTTCTTCTTTTCTCTCAGCTTGCACCCCATGCCAGTTCTCAAGGGCACACAATAGGAAGAAAGCTTTAGTGTACATAATCCTTAAAAGATTTTACATCCCTTTCATTTTTTTATTTGACCCTACTAATCTCAAGAGGAGGCAGGACATAGGTACTCACAGACTTCTTGGATTTTTCTGTTATTACAATGGACATCTTAGTATTTTAGTTTCCATAGCAAATGTTATTAAAATGTTATTACTAGAGTATCCAATACTAGGAGATTCCTAAGTTTAAATTCTAGTTACTCCACTTAACTAGTTAGATCCCAACTAAAATGTCAACTTTTCAGAGAGGGACTCCTGATTCCCTCTCTTATGTGTACCCCCATCCCAGTCAATCTGTCACATTAACTTGTATTGTCCTCATAAATTTAAAAAAGTCTGAAATGATTTAATTTTGCATTGTTACTTATAGAATTCTAACATCTTCTGCCACCATCACTCTCAAGAATACAACCCCATGGATATAATGGATCTTGAATCCCACTTGTAGCCACAGAGGGGGGGGGCAGGGGGGGCGGGGGGGGGGGCTTTCCTCAATACCTAGAGCAGGGTTTGACCTAGAGGAGGCATTTAATAAATATGTGTTAAATAAATAATTAAATAATTAAATAATTAAATAAATAAATAAATAAATAAATAAGCAGTAATCTCTCTGCATTTTTCCTCTCCTGTAGAATAGGAATCAGATCTACTTTATAGGCTTTTATGAAGATTAAATTAGGTGATATATGATAAAAACTCATATAGCAAATGTTGTATTCTGTTTACTTATTATAGCACATGGGGGTCTAGCACACAGTTTTTGCCATATCAGTATACTACTATTAGCAATATTTCTCAAGAGCTTCCCAGGAATGTTTTCACAAAGTTAAGCTTACATTATGTGTACTAACTAGTATACTTATTAAATAACCCCAAATAAAATCACTATGGGTCTTATCCACAACCAGTAACAGCAGTATCAGCAGTATCAGCTCTAACATGTGACCTTTGAAGAGAAGAAAGAGCCAGGTAAGCTCTTCTAGATGGCCGAGGCCATTCCTTTGCATATTCATTAAGTGCTAAGAGAAATAAATAAATCACTAGGTGTCAAATAATCAGCAATCATTGCTGGAGGACTCACCCATCCAAGCTGTGGCTTGGGAGTAGGTGAGGAGCACGTGCACAGTGTTCACATCGTTGGAACAGTTCATTGAGCAGCTGCTTGGTTAGATGGTTGGTTGAAGGAAGTTTCCAGTTGCCTCTGACTTACCTTAACTTGAAAGTAGAGATAATAATGACAATTGCACTTTTCTTTTGTAACCTAGATATTCCTGGAACCTAACTTCAATATAGCACCCACATTTCCCTCTAAATGTTTGGCACAAAATAACGTAAGTATTTCTTGATCTTCTGGCTTCAGAAGAGTGACCTAGCTCCCTAAACTTTATTGCAAGCCCATGTTGTAATGGTGGGAATCTCCTTTCTTTTGGCCTGGCTAGGTAAAATTTGACTCGGTTTTGTGCTAAAGTATATTTGAATTCTTTCTCTGTTAGACTATTTTAGTTTCAAATGAGTCTTTATAAAACACCTGCCATTTATAGTATGTATGACTGCACTGCATGGTTACAGACAAAATTGCAAAACATAAACCAGGTTTGTTACACATCTGGAGAAGATAAATTATTTCCAGTACCGGAGGAGACATTCTACTTTACATATTAACTTCCCATTTTGACAATTAAACACCATGTGCTACTATGAAAAACAATAAAATAAAAGTGAAAAATTCAGGATTGTTTATTATTTGATTTCTGGCTCTATGGACATGATATTATAGGTGACAGCTTTTTGTGGAAAACTCAATACAAACATCCAGAAATCACAAAAATATGCTGCTTATAGTGTTTTCCAATGAAGTTTGATGGCTGAACAAACAGTCAAATTTAACTATTATTTTATACACTGAATTCTTCTTATTTTTATTAGGTAAACTACACACATACAAAATAAATAAGTATCCTTTTTTAGACTATTTTATTAAGCCAGGATATTCCATTTCTAATAATTTGGATGCATAAGTGATTACTAACACACAAAACCAATGGAAGTTCATTGAAGGTTTATTTTTTTTTGTTTTTGTTTTTTACAAAAAAAGAAAATTTTTAAGTTCATTCAAATCAACAATTATTTTTCAGTCCCTACTATGTGCTCAACATTGCTTTGAGAACAAATATTCATAACTGACAACCACTATTAGAAAACCACACTATGAGGGGAATTCTGGCCTCAGTATGAGAGAACGCTGAGCAGCCGATGTGGCGTACGGCTTTCAGTGAAGACCCCAGGCCACTCCACCTGGAACAGATTTCAAAGAAGCTTCCTCTGCTCCCAGGTCAACCAGCGCTGTTTACTCATATTAGAGGATAATCTACCATCAACCAATTAGGAAATGGGATCTTAAGCTGCTCTAACTATTATACCTATTAGGAATTCTGTGCTAAACTTAGCATGTCATTGCTTTGCATGTGCATTTATTCAATTCCTCCAGGGAGTTTTATCCCATTCTATTGTAAACAGGGACTATATCTTATTTACCTGTGAATCTCATTAAAGCCTAAAACATTGATCTGCATATAGCAGGTGCCCAATAAATAGTCCGGGACTCAAACATAAATTATTAAATAACATAAAAATAGATTATTACTGGGAAATATTTGTTTTTATAACATCATTTCATAGTGTTAATTAATAGACCATTTATTTAGCTCATGATTCTGTTGGTTACAATTGATGCTAGACTCAACTGAGTGGTCTTGGCTTGCACAAGCATCTGTAGCCAACTGGCAGGTCCACCGAGGAGGGGGTGGTCCAACGAGTCCCAGGTCCTGGGACGATTGGTCTCTATTCCACATTGTCTCTCGCCCTCCAGTAAAACAGACTGAGTTTGTTCTCATACAGGAGCAGGATTCCAAAAGACAGGACAGAATTGTGCAAGGCCATTGGAAACCTAGACTCATAACTGGAGTATACTCATTTTTATAGTTTTCTATTGGCTAAAGAGAATCATGAGTCTAGACAGACTTAAGGGATGGGAAAAAAGATTCCACCTCTTTTTGACAGGAAGAAGCTTCAAAGTTTTATTGCAAAAGATGTGCATACAGGGAGCAGTAAAAATTTAGGTGTATTTTTGCAATTGATTTATTACAGGCAGTCTTCACTTACAAACATCTCTCACTATAGAAATGGTATGGAGCTCCCAGACTAAATCATTGTCATTCTAGAATTTCTAAAAGATGTAAATCTTTCCCATTGTTTCTGTCTTTAGTTTTGTTTCTGCTTTTTAAATCTCGCAGATAACACCATTATATCTTAAATTCTGTAATGTATTTGTTTTCAACAAATATGTATTGAGTGAAAGCCACTTGCAGGTACCATGTTAAGTTCTGGGGATACTAACCAGATGGTTCCTTTCAGTGGAGGAAGACACAGGAGAAGTAAATTACATCACGTTGCATTTTCCCACTACTTTGAGAGCATAAAAATATAGATAAAGAAAATTAGCCCTGAAATAGAGATGGCTACCCAAAGGAAGCAGTGGTAAAACTGAATCTTAATCAGCAGGTTGGAATTCACCTAGAAGAAAAAAATGACAGCTCACTCATGGTCTCAGCAAAGGCTGGGCTGGAAATAGCATGATAATTCTGGGACCAGGAAGTGACTCAGATCAGAGGCAAAAAACAGTGTACAAGAGTAGAAGAGGATAAGGATGAAGTATAGAAAAGTGCCAGGTGATGGAGAACTTTACACATCCTCCTAGGACTTTAGATTTTCATCTGCTAGCTAACGAGGAGAAGTTATGGAATGACTTTGAGCAAGGAAGTCATATAGTCAGTTTTGCATGTTACAGAAGTAATTGCAAGAGTAGTGACAACAAAGAATTAAAGAGGAACAAGAGTGAAAGTTAGGGTTAGAAAAATAGGTTCATCAGGGCATGTAAATCAGATGGATATGCAACTCTAGTCAGAAAGCAGAGGTTAGATCTATTTAACAGCGTAGAGGGCAGAAGACTTAATAATTACATGAAGAAATAAAAAATTGGCTTTGAACAGTTGGTTACCATTCTTCTGAGAATATCACAGAAGAAACCTTAATTAGCTGTAACAAAAGGCAGAGGCTTATGTTAGTTGGAGGAAAAGTTTGGAGCTATAGCCCTTCTTGCTGGAAAGATAGGAAGTCCCCATGCTAGAGAAGTTGTTCTTTCCAAGGATCCATCTCAGTAACAAGAAGACAGATCATAAGCCAACTGGGTGGATTTCCTTTCTACCTAGTATTCCTCAATTCTGTGAAAAGTGTAATTACTATGTTTGGAAGTGCCTATGTTCAGGGACGGTTCCTTACACTTCACAATTGGTATTTGTCAACCAATTATGGTGACATGCCCATTCGGTTGCCTTGTCCTACACTTGGGATCAAATGTTCAGTGGGACATTGGAGGGCAGTTGAAAACCACAGCCAGGTTGTAAAGGGAAGGCAGACTGAGAGGGAGCAAGTATCTGTATGGTCTGTATCTGCCCAGCCTTTAAGACTCATCTGAACCATATTTGCACATTTCTTGAGTATGCCTCCTGGCCCAGGCCCCTATTGCCCATGCCCCTCTCTGTGCCTGGAAAGATCTCTCCCCACCTGCTTCAGCTGGCTAACTTCCATTCTTCCTTCAAAGGATGTAGCTCCAACAATTCTTCCCTGCCCCAAACTATATGACGTTTGTTCTGTTATAGACTTTCTTCAAACAACATTCTCTGCCTTCAGAGCATTGATCTCCATTTGAACAACTGCGTGATTATTTAAGGCCCATCTTTGTCATGGACTAAAAGCTTCATCAAGGTAGGGTAACGCTGGCTTTGTTCCCCAATGTCTCCCTGCTGCCTCACAAGTGCTTACCTCATAGCAGGGGCTCTCCAGGTGTGGGTGGGTTCATGAGTGAATGCATGAATTAATGAGTAATTAATGGTGTATGTCTTTAAATAATGAATGAAGTTTTTAAAAAAGAAGAAAGTTATTTTAATATTTCTAAATTATGCATACTAAATATTTTAAGGCTGAAGAGTCAAGTGCTTCCTGTTTTCTGAAGTCAGGTATGGTTTTCAAAAGCTCTTCTTCCATGATTATCCCAATCTACTTCCAGAAATGGACTGACAGATCACTCAGAGAGGAGACAGGGTAGCTCTGTCTCAGCAGTCACATGGACTTAGGCTCCAGCTTCTCCCTGAATCAGGGCCAGTGGTGGTGGTGGCTGTTGAGAAGCACAGCACTCTCCTATGAGGTTATTACTGATGGAAACTATCTACAACTCTGTCCCTTGGAATTGAGCTCCATTCAAATAAGTATTTCTCAGGCTCCCACCTCAGAAACACTCTCCTACACCTACTATAAGTGTTTTAGTTGAGGGGTAGGATAAAGGATGGCATGGGAGGTGAAAATCAGAATAGATCCAAGACAGCTGCACTGGGAAAAGAATAATGGCAGAGTTTCCATGTGCCTGAATACATCCTTTTTATCATCTCTTTCACTTAATTTAGTCAATCAGAGACACTGTTCCAAGTAGATGCTAGTCGATACTGGGCAGGTATCAGAAAATGGTCACTCATCTTACCTTCCACAGAATGGAAAGTACTAGGTTGTAAATTGTGGGGGGTTTAGCCTGTGAATGCCATGGCACCAGTTTGTAAGGGTAGTTTCATCTATAAAACACTCACTCTATAGTTCTGTTATTATCATTCTTGTGTATCAAAGCAGACTGATTGTAAGCAAATGGATTGTCAGGTAACACAAAGTGATAGGTGAGAAGGGGAGAATTTATTATGGAAAATATGAGCAAAGAACAAATTTCTTTGGTTATTTGGCTATCTTGATTGCTTCTGTGAGTCCTAAGAGAGCCTGCCTATGATAGGTTCCAAAAAGTAATTATAAGGAGACTAGAGGCCCAGAGCATGGATCCCTGCACTGGTGGGGTCCCTCAGCCTGGCCTGTGGGGATCTGACTGAAGCCAGCTCTCCGACATCCCCTGAGGGTTCCTGGATTGCGAGAGGGTGGTTCTTGGGTGATGCACCCGGAATCAGGCTCCCTCCCCTCAGGTTCCATGTGTGTCACCCAAAAACCACAGCTGCCAAGTCACCACAGCTCAGCAGCTCCTGCTTTGAGTGTCTGCCCCCTGGTGGTCATTGCACATCATAGCTACAGGTCGGATGGTCAGAGGGTTGGACGGTCACTTTGGCTTTTATATATATAGATATCTGGCTTTAATCAACTAACATTGACTTCACTTCCACTGTGTACTAGGAACCATGTTCTGCAGAGGGATCTAAAATGGTATAGACTCTTTTTTAATGTATTTTTATTGATTTTAGACAGGAAGGGAGAGGGAGAGAGAGAGAAACATCAGTGAAGAGAGGGAATCATTGATTGACTCTCTTCTGCATGCCCCCTACTGGGGATCAAGCCTGCAACCCAGGCATGTGCCTTTGGCCAGAATCCAACCTGGGACCCTTCAATCCGCAGATCAACGCTCTATCCACTGAGCCAAACTGGCTAGGGTGGTATAGACACTTTTTATTCATGAAAATGTTTATAGTCTAGTTAAGCTGTGTGTCAGATGGTGGCAGTCTGGGCAAAAAAAAAAAAAATGGGGAAGAAGCTGTTCTATTATTTGGAATAATAGTAACAAATTGTGTTCGGTAAAGAAATTCTAAGAATATTAACATAATTGGAGTGTTTATGAGGAAGAAAAGCCTCATATTACCACAAGCGATTTTCAAGAAACTTTAAAAGTAAAGCTGGCATTTGGGGGAATGAAGAATTTTATAAACCTTTATAGGAAACCTTTGAAGATTTAGTGAGTGGGGTTCTGGTTAATGTTTACACCAAGAGGTTGAGGGACATATTATGAAGACAGCATCAGGGAAACTAACGCCTCAACTGCCCTTCAAGCTCAACTCTTCAAAGAGAAGCCTGTAACCTGGCTAAGATCAGAAGACACCACAGGTGTTTTCCACTGGGCCAGAAAATGAAGGATTAAAATAACTAATTATGGATAAAGAATTAAATTCTTCACAATTGACATTTTCAACCAACACACCAGCACAAAAATGGAATGTTCTTCTCCTACTCTAAGGGATAAAGAACAAAAGTGAATGCGACAAGAAGAGAAGGCCAACTCCTGCTCAAGAGAAGAATCACACCACAGTGGCAGGCCTGCTGTGCAAAAGCCCATTTAGCAAGGACAGCCCAGACCTTAGTTTCAAATTTTATCAGAAGCCACGGGTCCTAAAGTATCCCTGGCGCCTCCTGCATTTTCACCAGGGACTTAACAGAAAACATCTGTTCTCTTACTTAAAAGTAAATCAATTGATTAAATCAACATTTGCTTTCTTTCTTCTATTAGCAGCATAGTTATTTTTTTCTCTTTTTTTCTCTCCCGACTCCTTTAATAATTTACTTCTGCTTGTGAGTTGAAATCTGGGAGAGAGGTGCTTCATGCCCTGCCTACATGGGGAACTTTACCAAAGGTTGAGCTGAAATTATGCTGGAGATCCATGGGTGTAAACAATTTGGTAATGTTTCATAGGTAAATGGTAAGCTTATATAACCACGTAAATGACCTCAAGCAACAAAGACGTGTGTGTGTGTGTGTGTGTGTGTGTGTGTGTGTGTGTGTGTGAATATACAACATCCTCGCTGCCTTGAGGAAGCCCTGATCATAATATTAATGTTTATTTTGAAATTTAACCTTTGTGTTTAACCTCATTTCATAGTTTTACAAAGGAGATGCCGTAATATGCATGGATTAGGTCTGTTTTAACTTGGGGTTTTCACTTGAAAATGGAATTTTGTGAGGAAACTTCTATGGTTGGAATCCACATCGCCTGATACATTTTTCTGAGTCAATAGGACAACCTCTATATCAGCACTCACTAAACAATAGGATCCACATGAAGCAGCTCCTCAGGGAGCAAGAATAGGAACAGCAGCCAACTGTACAGCATGGATGCCATTACTCCCAGAACGAACCCTTGTCTGGTATCTACAATGTGCCAAATGCTATTCTAGGCCCAGGGGATGCGTGAATAAATGGCATAGTGTTTGCCATAAAGTACCTCACAATCTAATAAGGAGGAAAAATAAACCTCCAGTCACAGTATCCTGAGATAAATGCTGTGCTGAGGGATATATAAAGTGACATGAGATAACAGAGGCAGGAAGGAATGACTCTGCCTTCAGAGAACGTGGAGGGGGACTCAGCTAAGATTCCACAAAAGAAGTGATATTTGAGGGAGACCTCAAGAAGAACAAACCCCATATATTTCTCTGGCATATTTCTATGAACCCGGCAAGTCATTTTACTGTTCCTCAGAGTCTTCATCAACTGGCCAAGAGACGTGTGGAGAAAACTCTATCTCCCAAGCATGGCATATTTGGAAGGGGTGAGGTTAGGGCTGAGGGGAGATGAGTAAGAAAAAACAAGATTAAAAAAAAATACAGGAAGATTGTATCCTAAAAATGGAGAGAAACAGTAGCACATGCCATTTTCTCTTCCTTTTGCCATCTTGAATGTATAGGAAGCAATCAAAATCACTGAATAGGAAAATGAAATAATATGAATAGTTATGACCCTCTCTTGTCTTCATCAGTCAATATGGCATGTAATAAACACAATGTTTTACACATGAGGAGAAAATTATCCTAGTATTAAGGCTCAGAAAATTGCATATTACATGAAACATATTACATATATTACATTATTACATTCCATTACATATTACACTAGCATGTAGCAGGAATGGCAGAAAATACCATGTTATCAAGCAGACAAGAAGAGCAACCAGATGCCTCTGGAGAAAATGTGTGAGCAATACCTAACTTACATGATTTGGGTGGGGATTAAACAAAAGATGTGTGTAAAACATGCAGAACAGCCCTAGCCAGTTTGGTTCAGTGAATAGAGTGTCGGCTTGCAGACTGAAGAATCCTGGGTTCAATTCCCGTCAAGGGCACATGATGGGGTTGCGGGCTCGATCCCCAGTAGGGGGCATGCAGGAGGCAGCCAATCAATGATTCCCTCTCATCATTGATGTTTCCATCTCTCTCTCCCTCTTCCTTCCTTAATGAAATTAATAATATATCCTATATAATAGAAGCCTAATATGCTAAGTGTCCAGTCGCCCGGTTGTCCATTCAACCAATCAAAGTGTAATATGCTAATGATATGCTAAGACCGCTCAACTGCTCGCTATGACATGCACTGACCACTAGGGGGCAGACACTCCAACCAGTAGGTTAGCTTGCTGCTGAGGTCCGGCCCAGCAGGACTGAGAGAGATGGGCCAGACACACCTTGGAGCCCTCCCCTAATCCCTCCCCAGCTCGCCAACCTCCTGTGTCCCTCCCCAGCCCTGATCATGAACTAGTGGGGTCCCTCAGCTTGGCCTGCACCCTCTCAAAATCTGGGACCCCTCATGGGATGTCACAGTGCCAGTTTTGGCCTGATCCCACAGGCCAGGCCAAGGGACCCCACTGGTGCACAAATTCATGCACAGGGCCCCTAATATATATATATATATTTTAAACATACAGAACATTGCCTGGCACAGTTATTTGCACAATACAGCAAATAATTTTTTTTATTGTTGACATTTGTCACTATCTAAAAACAAAAGTTAATAAGAAGGGAAAGGGAGAAACTAAGATGGCAGCATAGATAAACACCGGGAAATAGTTGCCACACACAACAATTGAAAAATATCCCAAAGGACGGAGCAAACATCGTCCAGAACAACAGGAAGGCTGGATGAGTGTAATTTCTACAACTAGAAGAAAAGAAAAGCACGCTGAGAGCCAGAGGAGCTGCGGAGGCTGAGTGCAGAGGTACGGCGGTGGCTCGCGCGCACGGAAAGGGGGTGGCACCTGAGGACGCGGCTGTCTTTTTGAATCACAAGCTCCCGACTGCTCTGAACTCCGGTTCCGGGAAGTCTCTGGGCACCCAGGTCTCATACGGGGAGAGGCTGGTCTGTCAGGCGGCAGCGGGCGAACTTGAGGGCGGATTTCCCTCAGAGGTGCTTGCAGCCATTACCGGGACACTGAGACGCGCGACTCCGGGCGCAGAGAATCAGCCATAGCTTCTTTCTCCGCCCTTTTGACTCCCTGAGACCCCGCCCCACCCAGGCTGCGGCAGAGGCTGTTGCATGTCAATGTACCTAACTACAGCCCAGCCAGGCAGACCCGGAACTTCCAAGAGAAGGCCCAAGGCCCCGCAGTGGCTTGCATTGCTTCACAGCTGAGCCTCTTCATGGCTCCGGCTGTGTGGCCTCAGGCAGGGGCTGAATTAGCACCTCCTTAGATCCAGGAGCCACTGTACCCAGTGGTCAGAGGGGGACCATTCTCCCACTTCAGACACAGCTGCTTCCCACAGCCAATTGGCCTGGAGGTCAATTCCTCCCAGTGATCCTACAACAACCAAGGCACCAAGAGTGCACCAAGAGTGTCCACCCCAGGTAACTGGGGAGGCTGAGCCACTGGGCCCTACAGGACACCTGGCGTGCAGGGCCACTCTATCAACACAGGGAAGCAGCCAAAATGCGGAGACAAAGAAACAGGTCACAATTGGCAGAAACGGAGGAGGGAAGACGACTGGATATAGAGTTCAAGGCCACGTTTATAAGGTTTGTCAAGAATTTTATGGAAACTGCCGATAAATTTAATGAATCCCTCAAGGAGTATAGTGAGACCATGGAGGACATGAAAAAGGACCAACTAGAAATTAAGCATACACTGACTGAAATAAAGAATAATCTACAGAGATCCAACAGCAGACAAGAGGATCCCAAGAATCAAGTCAAAGATTTGAAATACAAAGAAACAAAAAATATCCAACCGAAAAAGAAAAAAGAAAAGAGATTCAAAAAATATGAAGATAGTGTAAGGAACCTCTGGGACAACTTCAAGCGTACCAACATCAGAATTATAGGGGTACCAGAAGGAGAGAGAGGGCAAGATATTGAAAACCTTTTTGAAGAAATAATGACAGAAAACTTCCCCCACCTGGTGAAAGAAATGGACTTACAAGTCCAGGAAGCGCAGAGAACCCCAAACAAAAGGAATCCAAAGAGGACCACACCAAGACACATCATAATTAAAATGCCAAGAGCAAAAGATAAAGAGAGGATCTTAAAAGCAGCAAGAGAAAGACAGTCAGTTACCTACAAGGGAGTACCCATCCGACTGTCAGCTGATTTCTCAACAGAAACCATGCAGGCCAGAAGAGAGTGGCAAGAAATATTCAAAGAGATGAATAGCAAGAACCTGCAACCAAGATTACTTTATCCAGCAAAGCTATCATTCAGAATGGAAGGTCAGATAAAGAGCTTCACGGATAAGAAAAAGCTAAAGGAGTTCATCACCACCAAACCAGCATTATATGAAATGCTGAAAGGTATTCTTTAAGAAGAGGAAGAAGAAAAAGGAACTCTTACCATTTGCCACAGCAAGGATGGAACTGGAGAGCGGATAAATACCACAAGATCTCACTTATTTGTGGAATATAATGAACAACATAAACTGATGAACAAGGACTGACCCAGAGACGGAGAGGCTTTGATTGGATTGTCGGGCCTTGGAGGGAAGGTAGGGGAGGGTGGGGGCAAGGGGGAAAGATCAACCAAAGGACTTATATGCAAGCATATAGGCCTAGCCAATGGACACGGACAACGGGGGGGTGAGGGGATGAGCGGGGGGGGGGGGGGGTAGAGGGTACACATATGTAATATCTTAATCAATAAAAAATATTAAAAAAAAAAAAGAAGGGAAAGGTCCTGACCAACCTTATTATCATCAGGAGAGGGAAAATGATATGATTAGTGAAACAGAAAGAGAACAAATGCAAAAACTTTGCTGGGCTACCTATTCTTCCTAGTTCCCCAAACCAGATGATAGTAATATGTGACACTCAGGAGGCCCACAAGGACTACCCATCATTCTAAAATTTTGACCTGGCAACATCTTTGGTATAATAAGGGAATAAAAAATGAAAACAACTTAGAAAGAAATGTGCCAAGAGAAGTTTCACAAAAGGGGAAAATATGAAAAAGTAAAATGAGGAAACATATGAAACTTGTCAACTGCCGTACCTATGTCTACATGTTGGCCGACTGTTAGGAGCACTGGTATGAAAGCGAATAGCACATCAGTAGTGAGTCCTGCCCTGAAATAATACAAAACACAATGCAAAGACATATTGGCTTAATTTGCTGAAGGATCTTGGGATTAAAACAGGAAAGAAAACAGTTGTCTCTCTCACTGGAATGCCCCCAAACTAGTCTGTGGTAAGTGTACCACACCCTGGCATCCAACACAGAACCTTCTGTCATCTCCCCAGGACGTGGGCCAACACTAGATATGAGCACAGATAAACACGGAGCTGCACACGACAGAGACGTGTAATGAGAGGGATGTTATTTTCACATCAGTTTCTGAGGTGGAAGAGCCAGACCAAGAATGAGATAAAGTTCTAGAATCTAACAAGAAAGATGACAAGCTCAAAACTTGGATGCCATCAAAGCCAAGCACAGTAGGAGAGGAATTTCAGGTCCATAACTCATATGGAATTGGAAATAACAAGAGAGCTGGTCAGAGCTTCCAAAAAACAACCAAATCACAAAATCTTGAGCTATTCAAAAAGTTCTTAATGAGGCCTCATCCAAAGCATACATGGTCCAATCATTTAGTGATCTGTTCTCCTAGTATAGATTAAGGAGCTACCACATAACCAATTACTGGTTAGCTCTGGGAGATGAGCTCTTGCAGAAGGAACTGACACACCGGTGTGGGAGACAAGAGACCTATACACTGCAGCCTGGGTGGTTTGTATAAGGATGCATCTTGGTGAAGTTATATGGTAGGATACACCTCTTTTTAAAGAAAGTTCAGAAACTAAACCATTAAAGGGCAACACACGCAGCTGAAGTGCACAAGAAAAAATCTGCCAAAGAGAGGGAAGGATGCGTTCTCCAGGATGTTAAGTGTTGACATATTGCTGACCTGTATTTCAAAGCTTTGAAACACTACAGAAAATTGTGGTGTAAATTAAGAACTTGTAAAAGGAACTCACAACCATCAACTCCCCTGGAAATGTGTGACATCATAGTTGGCTTAAGATGGGTAGATAAATTATCCTCTTTCTAACTAACTGTCAGCTTCACTAAGAAATGCCTGATTAATATCATGAAGAATCATAGTTGGGAGAAATAGTCCTTTCTAACATAACTTGTACATATATGCTATAGATATGAATACTTACCAGTAAATTGGGCAGATGTTATTCTATCTCTTTTTCAAAATTAGTCTTTCATTAGTTCCTCTGTTCAACTCATATTTTTTTAAAGGAAAACAATGTGATCAAAAAGGTGAACAATGGAAATGAGATAACAGCTCTTTCCTCCAGGAAATAAAAATGCAAGAAAGGATTTTTTCCCCTTGGGTATTTCTACAAGTTAAGCGAAAGTGCAGGGTTTAAGAGACAGTGTCCCTGGGAAGATTGGCGAGGTGAAAGATGTGCTGGCACAGTCCCAGAGAACTCAGGTGGTTGGAGCTTAGCGGTTTACCTGCAGGACAATGGGTTGCCCTGGAGTCTTCTCAGGAAAATAATAGGGGAAGACAGGCTGATGAAAGTCCAGATCCCAGCTTAGGCAGAGAGTGTGGGAAAGGAAGAAGTAAAGAGGCATGTGGGTACTTCTAGGAAAATAACCATATTACTTTAAAACGCTGCTCAAAAATATCTCGATGCAGAAATAAAAACAACTTTTGAAAAGTACATCAATGGCCAAGAGTTATGATAAAGTAAAAATCATAATGAGAATTTATTTTTTTGCCCAGCATATAATGAGAATGCATAGTCTTTGTACTAAAATTCCTGGGAAACTGGTATGGCATGAGCTAGGAAAGTATATTTCTGATTTGTTCATTGCAATATGACAATACATAAGCATATGTGCACATACACACATAGCCATTTGGGAAATGAATGGTATGGGGAAGAGAGATTCTGAGCTGGATCTGAGTAGATTTTGA